>NC_067481.1:19670257-20270257 GCF_947179515.1 Apodemus sylvaticus
TGGGAGGGGTACAATGGGCAGAGAGCTCAGTGGGTGCAAACTGGGACTGGGCAGTGTCGAGGCTCCTGAAGAACAGGAGGAAGGCGTCTGATGTCTGGAGAACTGGAATGTTCTATGGGGACCAAGCGAGGCACAGAGGGGCAAGGAGGGAGCCAGCAGCTAGAATGGGAAACGCTGGTAGAGTTTCTGATTCATTTTACAGTGGGATGTTGTCTTAGTCAGGGTTTCTATTCCTACACAAACACCATGACCAAGAAGCAAGTTAGGGAGGAAAGGGTTTATTCAGCTCACACTTCCAAATCGCTGTTCATCACTAAAGGAAGTCAGGATTGGAACTCAAGCAGGTCAGGAAGCAGGAGCTGATGCAGAGGTCGTGGTGGGATGTTCCTTACTGACTTGCTTCCCCTGGCTTACTCAGCTTGCTTTCTTATAAAATCCAAGAGCACCAGCCCAGAGATGGCACCACCCACAAGGGGCCCTCCCCCTAGATCACTAATTGAGAAAATGCCTTATGGTTGGATCTCATGAAGGCATTTCCTCACCTGAAGCTCCTTTCTCTGTGATAACTCCAGCTTGTGTCAGGTTGACACAAAACCAGCCAATACAAATGTAAACCCATTGAAGGACTAGGTGGAAGTGAGCTGGTGTGTTTGGATGGACTTTCTGTCTCTGTGGGCTTGTTTTTATGATACTGTTGATGGGACTCTGAACCCCTCGCATACATGGTAAGTGCCTTGCCTACAATACCCAACCACCTGTATCTGATAGTCAGCAAGACTATGGGCTGAGCAGGAAACATGGGCATCTCTAGAAGAGTCTGTGCACAGACACTTTTGGAGGCAGCGCCTGCACACCCCCGCCTGGCTCTTCTGTGTCCTACCTGCATGCTTCCCTCCCCACTCTGACTTGTCCTGTGGGTGTCCACACCAAGGACCCACACAGCTCCCAAACAGTGCTGAGTGTGCACTTGAGGCCAGGTACCAAGGCCACCTGGCCTCAGCCGTTTTCCATTTCCCCAGAACAGGTAAAGAGACCATAGACAGCTGGCTTAGGTGAGCGAGACTCTTCTAGAGGCCATGACATGGGTAGCAACGGCCAGGATTCTAGCAAGACAGTGATCGGAAAGGCTGGAGCAGAGACAGCATGACGGGAAACAACATAGACGGTGGGGGTGGCTGACCATGGGAAAGTGGAGGCTCGAAGGAGCTTGCTACAGAGAAAGTGAACTCGGGGGCAAGAGGCAATGCCAGGGTGGAAATCCGGGGCAGAACTATTGGCGGTACTGTCAAGGAGCTGATTGGAGTGTGGGAGAAGCACTCTGCAGAGGTGAGAAGGTCAGACATGCACAGGCCAGGATCATCAGATACGAGGTCGGGGTGAAAGCCAAGCAGTGAGCTGAGAGCCCAAACCCCCACCCGTGTCCTGAGTGGGAGGCTGGGATGTAGTGGAGGCCCCCACAGGACATGGGTGGCTAGGGTCTGTCTAGAAAACCCAGAGATAGGCAGGCATGGTGATGAGCATGTCTAGTGCCAGCCCTTGGGAGCCTGAGACAGGAGGATTATGAGCTTGAGTCCGGCTCATAATCGGTGAAACTCCATCCCCCAATAATCTTTAACTGAGGACTAGCAATGGAAGAGCTCTTACCTAGCATAAGCAAGGGCCTGGCTTCTGTCTCAGCACTGCAAAAGAAATCAATACAAGCCAGGAGAGAAAAGGAGGACCAGCTTGGAGGCTGTAGAGGAGCAGACCTCCTATCCCCACACCCCAACCCTGATGTGTTTGCTTTGGGGAAGGATTCTGGGAAGCCTCCACAGGGCCCGTGGATGGGAAGGCATCCTGAGAAACACAAGGTCCCCAGAAAGACTGCAAAGGAATCCAGAAGGAGCCTTGTGATGGAAATGGGCCAAGATGAGGCTGTCTAGGCAGATTCTGCACCTGGTTGGGACAGAAGACCCTGCTGGTAGAAAAAGATATGGATGCCCCAAGTGGAAGATGCCCAGGGATGCTGTGGGGGATGGAGGTTCCCCAGGTGGGTGAGAGGTCACAAGCTTCTGGTACAGATTAATCAGCTTTTCTAAATATGATCTGAGCTCAAACCAGGGGACTCCCAGCATCCCTAGCAGTTGCTTGTGTTTTCTCCACCAGTTCAACCCTTTCCAGGATGCTGGCTTTTGATGATGGCCGTAAGCAAGGCCCACAGCTCTGCTCGGCCAAAGCATTGCATGCAGCTGGGGGTTTCCTTGGAGTGCAGTGTCCCGGCCGTGTTCGGACGGCAGCTCAGGGTTCTAGAAGTGTGTGTTCCTGAAGACGTTGAAGGCAGCTGAACTGTCCTTAAGATCCACTCTCACAGCCTTCTTTCTGCCAAGACCTAAACGGAGGCCATCCTGCAGACTTCCCTTAACTGACTAAGGTGGGAAAACAGCCAGGGCCCCAGTGGAGAGGAAAGGGCCGGGAGGCCCAGTGTCTTCTACACCAACCACTCAGCATAGCGGAGAGGAAACACGGATACCGCCTCTCACTAGAAGGTGCAAAGCACTTGTAGACCAGCTTAATTTTTTTAATTATTGATTAATGTGCCTGCACTCACAGGTTTGTGTGTATGTGGATACACATGTATACATGCGCATGTGGAGGCCACAGGACACCCTCAGGTGTCATCTTCAGGAAAGCTGCCCACCTCCTTCCAGACAGGGTCTCTTGTGCTGGAGCTCACTGCTTTGGCTAGACTGGCTGGCCAGGAAGGATATAAGCACATCCCACCAGGCCAGGCGTTATACACGGATTCCAATGCTCAAACTTATTTCCTCACACTTGTCAGGCAAGTTCTTTACTGACTGAGCCATTTTCTTCCCCAGGACCCAGGGACGGGGCTATCAAACTCAGCAAAGAAAGGCAGGTGGCATTGAAAGATAAGTGTAGGATATCTTCCAACAGAGTCCACGCCCCGGGCCCTGAGACCCCACCGTGATCTCAGCAGCCAGGAAGAGGAGGAGGTCTGCCCTGAGGCAGTGAATGTGGGCACCAATGGGAACAGGAGTCACTAGGAAGAACTGTCCCATTCATCATGGGCAGCCGGAGGCATGGGTTGGACCCCTGACTCTGGAGACTGGAGGTCCACACACTCAGGCAGCTCCTACTTCTAGTTGGGGGTGGGGGGAGGTTGAGGGGGGAGCAAGAAGAGAGAAGCACTCCTGGGTAGATAGGCTTTTGCGAGGATGCTGGCCGCATCAGGAACTGCGGCCACCTCAGCCCCTAGGAAATGAAACTCCCTCAGGGTCTCATTTGTTATTTGAGGCTGGCTGTCAGTAACTCCCCTACAAAAAGAGCAGGCCGGGTGAAACTGGCTTGGGGGATGTGGGAGAGAAGAGAGCCTTCTGGTGACCCTGTGTTGGGGATTCCCAGGGAGGGAGAAAGGCCAAGTCCTCACAGGCCTTCTCCTTTAGCTCCGCCTCTGGTGCGGAGTGGGGGACTTGGTGAGGAGTCAGCCTCAGTTTTGGTGGCAACACCACCAGGAAAGCTCTGTGAGACCTACAGAGGTCACTTCCCTCTTTAGTGCCCTTTCCTCGTCCATCAAATGTCAGGTCCGTTGATCTTCCTGGTCCTCTCCTACCCTGACATCATCAGAGGTCAGTCCTCTCTGAACTCCTTCCCCCAGTGGAGCCGGCAGGCCTGAGGAACACCTAGCCCGGTGGTTCTACAGACCCCCTCCACGTAACCTCTCCTTAGCTCCACCTGTCACCCCCAGCTTGTGAGATTGGCAGAGAGTGGGCGGCGCTGCCACTGCTGAGTCCCACCCCCTCGCACCCCCCACCCCCTTCCAGGATACTCCCGGCTAGGGTATCCTTCCCAAGATTCCTCTCTCTGGGTGGGAGCAGTCATGGGAGGGAGAAAATGGGAAAGTGCAAACCGCTACTCCTCAGACCAGTGTGGGGTGCACATTAGACCAGCATTGCGTTTGGGAGTCCTCGGTGCTTGTTACAGTACTTACTAATCACTGTGGGAATTTATTAGGGTACTTCCTTGCCAGACTGGAAGTACCAATGAAGACTGGCACCAGGGCGGGTTCACTGCTGTGTCCCCAAGGCTTGCAACTGTGACTTGCATATAGGAGGTGTCAATGCCAATCAGTAACTGTTAAAGGAATAAATGAATAGCCACCCTGAAGCCCTAAAGAGGGTCACACACAAAGGCTATGCTAAGAAGCTTCCCGTGCCAGTGGGCGCCATTGTCAGTGGTGCTGGAAACTGAACCAGGGCTTCATGGATACTATGTACGGGCCCTAAGACCGAGCTAGCCCTCCAGCCCCTCAACATCTATTATTTACACACCAGCTAATGTATCATGGGGATTAATCCCATGGCATGATAAGTTTGCCAAGCTAAAGACAAATTCAGAATGCCTGGCTAAATTTTTCCCCCAGAAGATTCCCTATATTCATTATATTTATTACTGAGCTAACCCATTAGTATATATGAAAGAAAAAGAAAAAATCATATTTTCAATTAAACATGTCCAACAGGTATAGATAGTATAGACACTTTAGCTTGCCATGGTAATGCTGATTCTTGATCATGAATAATTTTGAATTTCAGTTAAATAATGCACAGGGTTTCTTTTGTTTTGCTTGTAATACAACCATGTTCCATGCATTAGGTGCATGTGCTATATTTGGTAGGCCTGGACCAAGCCACACCCCCTAACTCGTGCCAACGAATCACTATTTATTATTACTCCTCTTCACAAATGAGGGTTCAGGCACAGATGGGTAACCTGTCCAAAGTCGCACAGCTTAAAGGTCACCAAGCCAAGGCTAGACCCTGAGAAGTGAAAGGCCTACTTGATGTGTTTGGCAGTACTAGGTAATTGAGCCAACGGTTTGTGAGTGCCAGGTTAGAAGAGTTCTTCCACTGAGCAGTTTCCTCCGCCATTTTGTCTCAAGTAGCCCAAGCTGGCCTGGAAATCATTTTAGTGGAGCAGGACCTTGAACTCATGATCCTCTTGCTTCGGCCTTCCCTGTTGCTGGGGTTACAGACTGACACCACAGCCCACAGTTCCAGAGTTCCAGTCCTTTCTTTACTTGTTGTTTTGAGTCAGAGTCTCACCGAGTCACCCAAGTGGGCCTTGAACTTACAAACATCAACACCAAAACACAGCTCACCTCAAAGAAAGTAAGAGGCAGGCAGTTCTTGAGTTAAATATGCATGACCAGCAAGACACAGTCCCCTGTGGAAGTGGTTATGTGTGTGTGTGTGGGGGGGGGGGATGTTATTCGTTACAAGACAAAGAAAGTTGTATTTACCAAAAACCTTGGTGGGAGCATGGGTAGATATGGCCAGCAAGTGGGGAAATGCCCCTACGGGCTTCAGACAGCATCTTGAGGACATTGTTAATATGACCTTGAGCTTCCCTCCAGTCAGTATCCATAAACACAGGCACAGGGCTGGGCGCTGGAACCCGTAGGAATATCACCAGACAAATAGGATAATATTTGAGGGGGACCAGAAGGACGTGGGAAGAGAGGCATGGGGGGGTGGGGGCTGGGGGAAGAGGCAGAATCTAATTATAGCATCTCTAATTCTAAATCCTGCTACCAGCTGTATTCTGAAAGTCAGAACTCCCCAGATTTTATTAAAAGACAAAGCATCAACAAAAAGCCTTTAGAGTTGGGGGCATAACTCAGTAGAGTGCTTGGTGTGGCAGCATGGACCCAAAACCTCCTGCACAAAACACCAAGCTCGGTGGACTGATTCTAACCTGGAGAGTTGGACACAGAGGACTCCCTGAGATAAGAGGAACCCCAGGGTTTTCTGGTCAGTGAGTCTAACCTAATCTAAGTCTCATGGATAGATAGACTCTGCCTCACAAAACAAAGTAAATAGTGGGGCAAAGCATGACCCTGCCCTACATACTTGTGTAGACACATACCAAGGATATAAACTGAAAGACAGAAGGTAAGGCACTTCTCAGCTTCTTGAGATGGGAGGATAGCCTGGGCTACAAAGAAAATCCCTGGGAGGAGGAAGAGGAAGAGGAAGGAGGAGAGGAGGAGGAAGAGGAGGAGGAGGAAGAGGAGAGAAAGAAAAGGAGGAAGAGGAGGAACAAGAGGAGGAGGAGGAAGAGGAGGAGGACCAGGAGGAGGAAGAGGAAGAAGAGGAGGAGGAGGAAGAGGAGGAAGAGGAGGAGAAGAAGAGGAAGAGGAAGAGGAGTCTGTGGACCCTGCTGAATTTTCCACGGCTAAGAGGGCCACATCTGTTATATATTAAATAGCGCCTTAGGGGTGCTGACTGCTCCAGTCTGCAATCTAGCATAGGTCCGTCTCTGCCGTAAATCTCAGCATTCTCATTAACTGGAGAAATTTGGATCATATCTTGTCTCCTCCCTGCCCCTCAGATAGTTCGTGTCAAGATTCAACATCCTAAATTCCTTCATGGATTCTGGATTCCAAGCATGTGTGGAGCCCCGCCCAGAGCGGGGCTAGCTGCACGCAGAGGGGGCGAGTAAGGGGTTTCCAGAGAGGAAAAGCAGCCAAGAGCCCGTGGCGTGGCGGGGCGAGCTGCACCCCCATGCTGTGAGCGGGCGTTCCTAGGCTGCCTGCGCCCTGAGTCACTGGCCCGCAGCGGAATGGAGCTCAGGAAGGCGGCGGGCCTAGGGCAGAGGGTGGGCGGGAGGGCACAGCCGAGGACAGCTCCCTCTGCGTGATTCAGTGAGACACCCTCTCCCCCGCCGCGGGCGCAGCAGAGCTTGAGGGGGACACACTGCCTATGCTTCAGCTCCTAGGGGAACGCCCCTCTGAGGCCAAGAGCTCTTCCGAGGTCTCCAAAGGGGACCACTCATTCCGGTGTATTCTGTGCCAGCCCTTTCGATGTTTCATTCTTTTTTTTTTTTTTTTCGATGTTTCATTCTTAAGATGGGCTCACTTTGTGGGCTGACCTTAAACGCCTGGTTCTCCTCCAGCCTCGACCTCCCAAATGCTGGAACTACAGGCATGCACCATCACACCTGGTTTAATTTTAATTTGTCTGTTACATAATACACCCATGCTTGGAAAATGTTGCACTCCTGTGTAGAAGCGCGTGGGCAGAATAAAGGCAGGAACAGGACACGGAGGATAGACATGCAGTATCAGCCTTAAGACTGGAAGATGCGAGCATGATGTCTCAGGCCTATAATCCCAGCGCTCAGCGAGAGCATTGCGATTGCTACACGTTCCAAGCCAGCCCGGGCTCCACAGTGGGTTCCAGACTTGGTGAACGGAGTGAGATCCTCTCTCAAAATACATGGATGGATAGATGGATGGATGGACGGACCAACGGATGGGAAGGCAAGCTGGAGATGAGTAAAAGTACAAAGTAGGTACATGTAGGAATGCCATAGCAGAATACATCACTTCATATGCTCTTAAATATCAGTTCAGTGGGGGGGGGGGGGGGAGATGGTTCAGCAGCTGAGAGCACTTGATGCTCTTGAAGAGGACCCAGGTTCAGCTCCCAGCAACCACACAGGACTCCTAGGGGTCTGAAGTCATCTTCTGGGCGGGAGATACCCGTAAGCACATGATGCTTATAAGCTCACATGGGCTCCCAGATATACAAACAAACAAATTAATAATTAATTAATTAATGTTAAGAATTAATCTGGGGTCTGGAGAGATGGCTCAGCGGTTAAGAGCACTGACTGCTCTTCCAGGGGTCCTGAATTCAGTATTCAGGAACCACATGGTGGTTCACAACCATCTGTCATGGGATCCAATGCCCTCTTCTAATGTGTCTGAAGACAGTTATCTATACTCACATACATAAAGTAAATAAATCTAAAGAAATGAATTAATTCAAAAGTTAAAGAAGGCTGTTTTGAGATGTTATATGAACGAAAATCAAATGCCTGCCAAAAAAAAAATGTCAACCACGCATGCAAAATATAGCATCTCAATTCCACTTACATGAGGCCCAGAGAGCCACTTTGTTCGCAGGGACCCGAGGTAGAATGGTGGCCGCCAACATAATGATCTAGCATGCAGTGTGTCAATGCAACATTGAAACGGATGGTGATAACGGGAGAGAGAACATGTGTGTGTGTGTGTGTGTGTGTGTGTGTGCGCGCACACACACACACACACACATGAGGGAGGGAGAGAGAAAGGGAGTTAATTTAATAGCACCAACTGCACACATTTGTTTCTGTGTATTCTCTGCCATCGCATTCAACGCCTTGTTCTTGTTGAAGCAAATGGTTAGTCGCTTGAGCTGGGATCTGCCTTTCCTATTAAAAATGCAACTTGGAGACCTTTCTAGACCTTTGCTTAAGTAACTTCCTCATCCCCTCCCCCCTCCACCAAAACAGCTCTGTTAAGAGTGAAGTCATCCGCAGTGAGGCTGCAAAGGCTATGAAGATAGCATAAAGCCACCGTTTATTAGCACAGTCCGGTTTGAGCGTGTTCCATTGTCACATCAAGCTCCTCAGGGTCCCTCGTGGGTGGCTCCAGCTGATCACCAAGCCTCTGTCTGCTGTCTCTCTCCAAATTTTCATATTGCAATCACACATGTGGAATTGCACGCTTTTCAAATTATTCCATATTATCACACCTGTTTATTTAATTATTCCATATTCTCCTTTTTGCTGTGAGTATTGTTTTATAATACACATTTTGTATTTTGCTCATCCATTCACCAGCTGATGGACATTTCGATGTCTCCAGATTTATCATCATCATCATTATTATTATTATTATTATTACGTTCTTGTTTAACTCCTTGTGAACCTTGTGGGTTCACACAAATATTTTTCTGTTAGACACCAATGAATAGAAGAATTACCAGGCTAATTTTGTGGTTAAATTGGTTAAGTTTGTGTGTTTGCGTGAATCCATGTGTGCGTGCATAAGTATGCATGTACATGCATGTGTGTATATGTGTGCAACACATACAGTTTTGCTGAAGATAGAACCCAGGGTCTCAAGAATGCGAGGCAGGCACTCTCCCATTGAACTATGTCCCCAGCCCCGAGTTTATGAATTCTAAGAAAATGCCAAATTGTTTCTCGAAGTAGCGAAATCATCGTACCCACATCCCACCAGGAGCACTGGGACTTCTAATGTTTCCACTGAACTTTTTAAAATTTATAGCCAAACCAGCGCATGCGAAACGGTATTTCATTGTGACTTTGTGTTTCCTTAACAATGGTTGGTATCAGGCATTTCCATGTGCCAATCAGCTGTTCGTATAATATCTTTGGTAAAATGTCTCTTGGAGTTGTTTCTGTACTACTTTTTGTTGTTGTTTGTTTGGGGTTTTTGTTTGTTTATTTTGGTTTTTCAAGACAGGGTTTCTCTGGGTAGCCTTGAGCATCCTGGACCAGGCTGGCCTTGAACTCACAGAGATCTGCCTGCCTCTGCCTCCCAAGTGCTGGGATTAAAGACATATGCCACCACACCTGGCTCTTTTCTCTATTTTAAAATTTCGTCCTTTGTCTCATTTTCTATTTTTGTTCTGTTCTGCTTTGTCTGTGTAGCTCAAGCGTAGCCCAGAACTCAAGAGTGTTGGCCAAGCTGCCTCTATTGTCCTCTCACACCACCCTCCCAGGGGCTGGATGGGTTATGGGCGTGGCCCCATCACCTGGCTGTTTGTCTACCTGTTGAGCTATATGAGCACATCCTTTTGTAGCTCAGTAGTAGTCCGGCATATAGATAAGCCTTAGTTATTTAGCTTGTTTACTGCTGATGAATCTTTCTCCCCTTCTCTTCCCCCTCTCCTTCCTCCGGTGCTGAGGCTCATGAGCTAAGCAAGGTCTACCAGTTAGCTCCATCCTAGGTCTCAGATACAGTTTGGAAATTTCAGACATTCAGAAGGTGGCTTCCCCATCAGCAGTGTCAGAACATGGTGGCTGCCTGGATTGCAAGTGTCCCATGTCCCTGGGGGTATATATGAAAGACAGTGTAGTTCTTAAGAGATGTCCAGGGCTGTGAGCAGTCCTGAGGATACACCTTGAGAACCCAGCTTTCTCTTCTAGAAGCTGTCCTCCAAGGGGACAGAAGTAAGGGGACTGTACCATAGGGGAACTGTAACTTTAGATTTTTCAAAACCTATTTTTAATGATGGTTCTTAAAAAGCTTTTGACCACGCTTTCCACCACCAGAGGTAGTGGAAAAGAAAGAATATGGAGGAAGTAGACCTGTTTAGAAAGGTTCTTTGGTCTGTGTTGCCTGGAAATTGACAGTTTAGTTCACAGGTCAGCAACAGCAAGCGAGATCCACTTGAAAACACTTCACAGATACACCGGCAGTCCAGTTCAGTTCAGAGTCCAGAAAACATACACAAATCAGCAGCGGTGGCACTCCCTATCAAAGACAGCCAGGCCTCAGCCTGGGTTCGAGTCAGCAGGAGGGGTCCCAGAGGGACACCAGAAGTTCTGAGCTGTGCCTCTCTCAGCAAAGCAAAGATTAGCGGAGATGGGAGACCCAGAGGCACTGCACAGCTCGCTCTATAAGCAAGCCTGGCTCAGCCTCCGTCACTGTCCATCGAGTCCTATTTATACTCTCTGCAAACAGCATGTGTCCTCCATGGGTCTTGCCTCAATACGTGCATCTGTCTCAGATGGCTTCACTCTGCCAATCAGCCCGAGTCAGAGCCAGAAACAGCAGCACACCACCAGAAGATTTTTGGTGTGTTTCTCTCTATGAAGTCCCGACAAATGCAGCTCAACTACGCAGTGTAAGGTAGGAACACATGAGTGCTGGCAGCGAAGAATCCTTCATCACGTGTCCTTTCACGTGCTTGCTTTAGCAGAACATCCTTCCACCTGTGTCTGCTTCAGCAAAACCGTCCTTCACGAGTCTGCCTTAACCTTCCACCTGTGTCTACTTCAGCTAAAGCTTCCTTCAAGTGTTTGCCTCAGCAAAACATCATCCAACCAACTTTCCAAAAAATCTTAAGTTTCTACTTCGGGGAACAGCTTGGGAAGTCAGCAGCGTGGACTGGCCTAATACAGGCCAACGGAGACTAGATCAAGAAGCCCGGTGTGTGATCAGGAGCCAAGCCCAGCAGCTCCAGCCACCAGGGTTCATTCTGCTCTGTCCCCAGCAGGTCTCCTCAGTTCCATCTCCACTCTAGAGCACCCACGGTTTACAAACCAGGAGGGGTGTGGGCCACCATGCTGCCAACAAATAGAGCCCTTGGTGCCTGGCTCTGGTGTGCTGTGATGACTGGTCCCCAAATCTCCATGGAAACCACATAAACGTCTTCACACAGGTGTCTTTTCCACACACGCAGGGCAGTACAAATCTGGCAAGTTTCTAGGTCAGCTGCCTCTTACTCAATGACCCAGAGATCTGGGAAGCTGTCTTCTGATGTTGGTGGCTGCAGAGGAACAGAGAAAACAGGTCACTAAGGGGGAGGGGGGTTTGTGCTGAACACTTGATGTCCCCCAAGGAAAGGAAACAGAAGTACATCAGGAAAACAACCTTTGTACTAGATAACAAAGTTTAAAGCTAAACTCTTCTGCTATGGGCTGAGTGAGCTTAGGAGACTTAATGTACCTCTCTGAGCCTTTCTTTCCCTCTGTGCAAAGTGGGGATGAAGCAATAGTTCCCACTTCATTTGTTCTGCTTGCTGCAAAGCCAGACCAGCTCACACTAATGCCCAGCATGTGGGGAGCCATTAGCAAGTGGAGAGAACTAATTAGTTCATGCAGGGAGAGTTGATGTTGCTTAGCCCGTGACTGGAAACCACAGCAGAGGTCTGGGCTGTGGCTCAGTAGCAGAGAAGTACCCTACCTCATGGGAGGCCCGAGTCCTTACCAGCAGAAGGGGAAGTGGGAGAGAGGAGAGGAGAAGGGGAGAGGGCACCCAAGAGGGAGGAGGATTACCTATGAGGAGGATACATCAACAAGTGCCTTAGGCACATAGACTCCCTTCCCGTAAGCAGCTCCCTCCTCTGCTTCATGGGACCCAGACTTGGAGTTCCATGGGATCCTCCCCTCCCTTCTAGAAGGATCCCTTCTAACTCCTAACCAATGAACGCGTCTACTTCCCATTCCCAGGGAATACATCAAGCCTTGGTGTAGCTGGAGAATGGACCTTGATCCTCAACTGTAGAAGTGGCTAACAGTGAACCAGAGAGATAGGCTGTGTCCCCAAACATTGCTCCCACTCCCAGTCACAACAAATGGGATGCCTACAGAATGGATACCTTCCATGTGGACATTACACTCCCTGAAAAACAATTCCCTTCTTGGGGGACATCAGATTTGGGTGAAGTGGAGGGGGTCGAAGAACAGCCCAAGCCATTTCAAAGATGGAGAAGACATGGAAACCCATGATGGTGATGGACCAGAAGACAACGCCTCACGTCCCAGCAGCCCCCTCCAAAGCAAGGCCTCAGGACTGGTAGGGACTCTGAGACGCTTGATGGCAGGGGCACCAAAATCTGAGCTCCCTTCCTGGTATTAGTTGTCACTGAGAAACCGTTAGGAAGCAGGGACATTTCCAGGCCTCTTTGGCCCTGTGACAGGTTCTTACCAATAGAGCTGAAATAGCATGCGTCACTTCTGGGCTCAGTGTGTGTATGTGTGTGTGTACGTGTGTCTATGCCATTCAGAGATAGATGCCCTGTGTCTTCCTTCACTCCACCTTACTTTTAAGCCAGTCTCTTTACACAGCCCAGGGCCCACACCCATTCAGCTAGACCAGTTAGTGAGCTCTGGGTGGCTACCTGTCTCCGCCATCGCAGGGCTGAGGTTACAGAGACACCATGGCATGCCCAGTTTCTGCATGGGTGTGAGGATCTGAATTCAGGTCAGGAAGCAGGCACAAAAGCGCTTTACCCACTGAACCATCTCCCCAGGCCCTTGAGCCAAACTTCTGAGAAGTGGCAGTATAGGCCCTTACAGAAGTCCCTTTTCATCCCCTCAAGTCTGGTGGAGAAGGAAGGACTTAGGGCCTCAAAAGTGACGAGTCTGGTATCTAAGTTACTGCATGGAGGACAGCGATCGGCCAGCTGGACCAGCTGGCAGTGACTAAGGTGGAGACACTGTACTTGAAGGTCTGCTTGTTGTTATAGCAACAAGTATGGTCTTAAAGCACAGTGAGTATGCCTTTCTTTAAAGGGTTTTGAATATATTTAAATAAATAGAGGAACGGAGACCCCTTTGGCACAACCCCCTCTCAACCCCTTTGCTGTGCCACAGGAAAACTCTCTTGTCATCTTCTCCTCTCCTTCCTCACCCACGCCCTTCCCACTGAGACGGTGATGGGACCCAAGCCGGGTGGGGTTGGGGCTTGTCCCAGTTTTGTGCTTCTTAAGAATCTTTCCTCATTGCATGAGCTGGAAGTTTTTGGCTGCTCTGAGCGACGTGGGCAGCCTCTACAACTGGGTGGAGCACCGTGAAGAACTGGTGCTGTCAAAGAGACAGAGATTCAAGGCAGCAAGAGCTGGGCTGTACGCTTGAAGTAGGGACAGCATAGGTTGTAGCTTCCATCTCTTCCTACAAGGAGAGACAGTCAAGGGCAGAGGCGATGCAGCTTCTACACCCCCCCCCCCACCACCACCACTAAGCTAGGTCATCAGCCCCAAGGGCCACACTCAACGCCAGCCATGGCAGCTCTGCCCGAGGGCTAGGGACACGGCACTTTTAGAAGGGTTCTAGGGAATAGGAGAACCCTCCCAGGCCCCCCAGCATCGCCCCAACTTCTCTTTTCAGGAGAATGTTGAAGAAAGGACACCTGTTAGGCACAGGGAAGTCAGTACCCCACGCGGCTGTTCATCCAACCTCTCTCCTGTCACGTGACCTCCTTCCTCCCATCTTCTCAGATCAACAATTACCAGTAATTGTTACCTCTCCGGTTCCCAGTTCCCCAAACCTACAACATCTTGACGTATTGTCTTTCCTGCTGATGTTATGAAGTTCAGCTCTTTGGCCAGTGATAGAAAATGTAGTTTATAAAATATTATAAATATTTTTATAAAATTAAAATTAATTTTATAGATAAAATTTATTGATTTATAAAATTTCCATTCACCATGGGAATTTTATGTTGAGGCTGGCCTCAAACTTACTATTTAGCTGAGGCTGGCCTTGAACTCCTGATCCTTTCGCCTCCACCTCTCCAGGTCTGTACCAACACACCTAACTATAATGTGTTTACATGTATTTATCTTTGTGTCATCAAGGTTGGATGGCAGATGACCTTACATGCTGAAGCCACCTCTGCCCTCCAATAGTATTTTTAACAAAGCACAAAATCCTTAGGAATAGGTTTCACAAAAGATGTCCAAGACCTCTACAGTGACGACTAAGAAACAATGCTAAGAGGTATTCGGGAAGACCTAACTCAGCAGAGGACGCAGCTCAGGGGCACAGCATTTGCCTAGCTGTGAAGGCCTTGGGTTCCCTTCCCTGCATCTGCATGCATGAGCACCGTAGCATTCCTTTTCAGCAGACGACGTCAGGATAGCATCGTGCCCACTCAGGAGAAGCTAACATCAGCACCTTCTTCTTCACACTATTCAAAAGAAATCTTAGAAATCAACCTTTAGAAAGGCTAAAACTGGGAAATTTCTAGAAGAAAATGCAGGTTCGCATTGGGACTTCAAATAGGCAAAGAGACCTTAAAATGTATCATAGGAAGTAAGAAACAATTTTTTTCAAGATTGACAAATTAGACTTCATTAAAATTTAAAAGTTCTTTTTAAATTTTTCTTTTCTACATTTTATTTATTGTGTGTGGGAGTGGTGCACACACACTCATGCATGCACTCATGCAGGAGGACACATGTCATGGTAAGTGTGTGGAAATCATAGGACAACAGGATTCAGCCTTTTCCTACCAGGATGTAGATCTCAGGAATTAAATTCGGGTTGTCAGAATCCACAGCAAGTGCCTCCACCCACTGACCCATCTCACCAGCCTGAAATCTTAAAAGCTGTGTGTATCAAAAGATTCCATAAAAAACAAAACAAAACAAAAAACTGTAGATAAATCTCACACTAGCCCAGTGGTTCTCAACCTTCCTAATGCTGCGACCCTTTAATCTAGTCTCTCATGTTGTGGTGACCCCCAGCCATAAAATAATTTGTTAAGTCAGACAGTGGTGGCACATGCCTGTAATCCCAACACTTGGGAGGCAGAGGCGGGCAGCTTTCTGAGTTTGAGGCCAGCCTGGTCTACAGAGTGAGTTCCAGGACAGCCAGGACTACAAAGACAAACCCTGTCTCAAAAACCAAAAAACAAATTGTTGACTACTTCACAACTATAATTTTGCTACAATTATAAATAGTAATGCAAATATCAGCATGTTAATAATGTGATATTCAGCATATCTGATATGTGACCCTTGGGAGAAGGGTCACGACCCACAGGTTGAGAAACCACTGCACTAGCCCCAAATCATTGGAAAGCATATTTGACAAAGGACTTGTAAACACAATACACAGAGCATCCTTACAACTCAATAACAAAAAAGATCAAGAACTGTCTTTAAAGTGGGCGAAATGTTTGACTAGAAACCTCATAAAGGAAGATGGGCCAATGGCCAAGAAACACACAAAATAATCACTCAACCCCATCTGTCATCAGGGAAATACAAAATAAAATCTGCAATGAGACACCAACACCCACTCACCAGAAGAGCTAAACTTAAGGACTGACATCAAGTGTTGGCAAGGAAATGGAACAGTGAGGATTCTCTCGAGTTGTTGGTAAGTCTGTGAAAAAGCGCAAGCCCTTCATAAAGATGTGGTGGCTTTTTATACAGCTAAACCCAGAGGGAGGGAGCCAGCCATGCCACTTTTAGGGATTTACATAAGAGAAAGGTGCATCCTAGAATGGTCAAAGCTTTCTGTGTTCAGAGTCTACTTGGAACAGGCCAGTGACTACCTACAGAGTGGAAAATTCTCCTGATATGATGATCATCTGATGGACTATGACTCAGCAATAAAAGAGGCCAACTAACTACCAAACAGGAGCAGCACCAGGAGCTGACTCCCTCTGCGGGGAGTGGAGAAAGCACAGAGAGCCTTTCTAAGCTGATTCGATGGCTGCGAAGAACCAAAGCAAATAATCTAGGGTGGAAAGATTAGAGTAACCTGAAAGTCAGAAGCAGGTTACAATGCTATGTCTCTTGACAGGAGTTTCGAACAAGCATTTGTTGCCTAATGTGGAAATAAGATCTATGCACTTCGTATATTCGTATATATGATTTTTTTAAAAAGATTTGTTTATTTATTTTATGTATGTGAGCTCATTGTTACTGTCTTCAGACACACCAGAAGAGAGCATTGGATCTCATTACAGATGGTTGTGAGCCATCATGTGGTTGCCGGGAATTGAACTCAGGACCTTTGGAAGAGCAGTCAGTGCTCTTAACCACTGAGCCATCTCTCCAGCCCGTGTGTGCAATTTTTAACCTTAGAAGCAAAATTAACAGAAAAGGCCTTGGATGGGTTCAGTGGCAGGGCATTAGGATATGTGAGGCCCTGGGCTCAGTCAACACATGCATACACACCACCACTGAACTCCAATGATACATAGCATAAAGTGCTTAGAAGGAGAATACATTGATGTCTGTGACTTTCTTTGAGACAGCTAAGACAAAACAGGGATGGATGCGATATGGATGGATGTGTGACTGGAGAGGAGGATGTATGTATATACAGTTGAGCAATTACAACAAACTATTAAGTAATACAATCTAGGTGGTAGGTATGTAACATGCATGTCCACTGTTACCTTTCCAGTTTGTTTTGTTTTGTTTTTTGGATTTGGTTTTTTTCAAGACAGGGTTTCTCTGTATAGCCCTGGCTGTCCTAGAACTCACTCTGTAGACTAGGCTGGCCTCGAACTCAGAAATCCGCCTGCCTCTGCCTCCCAGAGTGCTCCGGCTTCCAGTTTTTTGAATGTGTATGAATGTGTATGAGTGTATGCTTAAGTCTAAAGCCCCCAGCCAACAGAGCCGTTTCCCTAGCCCCCTTCCAATTTTTTTGGAATGCTTAAAACTGTCATCACAGCTGGGCAGTACTGTTGCAAGCCTTTAGTTTTTTTTTTAATTCATTCATCTTTATTTTATACATTCAAGTGTTTGCCTGCATGTATGTATGTGTACCACATGCATGCAGTTCCCATGGAGGCCAAAAGACAACACCAGAACCTCTGGAGCTGGAGTTGCAGACAGTTGTGACCCATTGTGTGGGTGCTGGGAACAGAACTTGGGTCCTGTTGGAGAGCGGCCAGTCTTCCTAAGGCCTGAGCAATCTCTCCAGCCCCAGCCATCTCCCTTAAGAGACCATTGAGAGTCCCAGCTTCGTGTCACTACCCAGACGCTGGTGCTTAGAGTCCAACCTCTCTAGACTCCCTGCAGCTCCTCTCTAACACACCCTCGTCTTTTCTAGAAACTTCCTCCCCACCTCCTCACTCTGATAGAGCCCAAGCTTCCCCCAGAAGATAACTGACTGGGTGACATATGAGTTCTAGGCCACCCAGGCCACCTTAGCAAGACTCTGTCTCAAGATAAAAAGTGGGACAGGTTATATAGTTCATAGAGTCCTGGCCTAGAATGCGATTCTGGAATGTGTGTGGTTTTATTTGGCACAAAGAATTGTAAATAAGTCTTGGGGGTACAGCTTAGTGGTAAAGTACTTAGCCAGAGTCTTAATTTCTTCTTTATCTCTGTGACAAAACACCACGACCAACACAACTCATAAAAGAAAGTGTTTAATTGGGTTTACGGTTTCAGAGGGTTAGAGTCTGTGATGGAGGACTAAAGCCAGGGTGGCTGGAACAGCTGAGAACTCACATCTTAATTCCCAAGCAGAAGGCAAAGAAGGAACCCAGTGACACACCTTCCACAAGGCCACACCTCCTAATCCTTCCCAAACAGATCCACCAATCGGGGCCATATATGCAAACATGAGCCTATAGGTGCCAGTCTCATTCAAAGAACATGGCCGACATGTGCAAGGCCCTCAGTTTAACCTCCAGCCCAGCAACATAAACAATAAACAGGATTCTCTAGATATAGAAAGCACGGCCTTTTGTGTTTCTCTTCTCCATGTAGCGTGTTTTCAAGGTTCATCTAGGTGAGAACAGGTCAGTGCTTCGTTCATTGTTATGGCTGAGTAAGAGTCCATTGTACACATACATTGCTTTTACTTGCCATCCGTCAACTGATAGACATGTGGGCTGTTTGGGATATTTTGAGTAATATTTCTGTAAGCATCCATGTATCAGTGTGCATGTGTGTGTGTGTGTGTGTGTGTGTGTGTGTGTGTGCAGGTGAAGGCTAAAGACATGAGTTGTCACTCTTCTGATGCCATTAGCTGGATCCGCGGAGCCCCAGGGATCTGCCCGTCTCTTCCTCTCCAGCACCTATACCTTGAAATTGTGAGGTAAAATAAATCCTCAATACTGCATATTATTTTTTTAACTGAGAGAATTTTATTACCACAACAGAAATTAAACTAGATAGACTTCCCACATGCAACAGGGTTCTAGACCTTTCTCTGGATCTTACTTGGACAAGTAAGTAGAAAATATGTTTATGAATATATACTTATGGACTAAGACTTGATGATTATACTTTACTAAAAATACCAAGAACCACTAGACCTGGCTTTTTTTCTTTTTTTCTTTTTTTCTTTTCTTTCTTTCTTTCTTTTTTTTTTTTTTTTTTTTTTTTTTTTTTTTTTTTTGGCAAGGCCAGGGGTGGGCGCATCTGAGCTCCAAGCTCAGCTCAGGTCCTTATGTCATGTGGCAAATACTTTACAGACAACCGAGCCATTTCTCTGGCCTATTCACCTTTTTTAAAATTGAGTTGAAAGACTTCTTTACATTTTTCTGGACCCTTATCTTTTTTTTTTTTAGGCTTGAGGAAATTTTATTAGAGTTTGAGAGAAACCCGGGGCAGGGCAGCTGTAATGTTGGCAGCTATGGGGAGGGCTGACGGTGAAAAGGATGGAAGGGAGCCGTTCAGTGTCCAAGGAAGTCAGCAGCAGAGACAGGGCAGAAATGGGGCGGGGCTGGTGAGTAAGGAAGCCCAGAGCCAGGAAACCGTGCCCAGGCATTAGCCAGGGTCCAAAGGGACCGGAGGAGGGAAAAATTACACTTTTCTGAACAGTGCCACAGGCTAACCCCTCTACAAGTGACTGTGGCCTGCCACCTTTGACCCTCCCACTGGGGTCAGGTGAGGTTAAAAATGTCTTTAGTATTATTTAAATTTTTGTTTTACATCAATTCTCTGTGTGTTGTGTTGTGTATTTGTGTGTGTTGTCTGTGTGTCTGTGTACACACATTTGTGTCACACTCTATATGTGGAAGCCAGAACTTATGGGAATCTGTTCTTTCTGACCACCATACGGG
Organism: Apodemus sylvaticus; assembly: GCF_947179515.1. NCBI lineage: Eukaryota > Metazoa > Chordata > Mammalia > Rodentia > Muridae > Apodemus > Apodemus sylvaticus. Next base: position 19,689,603 of record NC_067481.1, read on the forward strand.
CCCAGAAATCAAACTGGCATCCAACTCTGTCATTGTGCCAGTCCACACTGATTTTTGGAACTTGTGATCCTATTGAACCTGCTTATTGGTTCTATTAGTTTGGAGGGGGAGGAGGGGAAGACAATGGAGGTGATCTTTCTATCTGAAAGATCACATAGCCCAGGTTGTACTGAGTCCGCCATTCTCTTGCCTCAGCTTCCAGATGCTGGAATTAAGAGCCATGAGCCACCACACCTTGGTCTAACTGTTTGGGTGTGTCTGCATGTAAATGTGGAGTGTGTGTGCGTGTGCATGTTGTGTATATACAAGGTCACGTGTGCATGTGTGTAGTGTGTACGAGTTCATATGTGCATGGCCCCGGGGATGTTCCTGTCCTTTCTTACCCTCCCCCAGCTCTGGGATTACAGACAGGAGTCACCATGCCTGGATCTTACACGGGTGCTGGGAATCTGAATTTTGATCCTCAGGTTTCTACAGCAAGCCCTTTATTAATGAAACCATGTCCCCAACATCCTAGGGGTTTTGGGTTGGGGGGTTGTTTGTTTGTTTTTTGTTTTTGTTTTGTTTTGGGTTGGGGTTTTTGTTTTTTTGTTATTGGTTTTGTTTTGTTTTGCTGTTACTTTGGTTTTTTGAGACAGGGTTTCTTTGTGTAGCCTGGCTATCCTGTAACTCACTTTGTAGCCCAGGATGGCCTTGAACTCAGAGATCCTCCAGCCACTGCCTCCCAAGTGCTGGGATTAGAGATGTGCTCCAGCACATCCAGTTTGTTGTCATTATCATTTTGGTTTTTTTTTTTTAATCGAGTTCCTTAGTATTTTCTATATAAAAGCTCAAGCCATCTGAAAATATAGATGGCTTCACTTCCTTTCTATCCTGATACTTTGTTTCTTTCCTAGTTTCTGTGACTGGATGATACAAAGTAAGCCCTTATTTTCTTCCTGAAAGTGAAGTTCAGTGCTCACCACTAAGAAGGTTAATGTTAGATTGTTTGTGTATTTGCTCATCCCATGCCCCATCTCTGTTTCGATGCCCTTTATCAAAATGAGGAAGTTCTTCACTCCTCGGTCCTTGGTCTGTCGAGTGCTTTTACGATGACAGGGGATTGACAGGTGTATATGTAGTGAGCCCATCACATGGTGTTTGTCTCTTGTTCTAGGGACATGATGGATAGCATCAATTGACTCCTGGATGTCAAGCTAACTTTGAATTCTGGAATAAATTCCACATGGTCATGGTGTATAATCCTTTTCATGAGTTGCTGGATTGGTCTTCTAGTGCTTTGCTGACGATTTGCATCAATAGTCATAATGTATCTTGGTCTTGGTTGTTTATAATGGCTTTGCTGATTTTAATATCAAGGTAGTACTTGCCTGTTGAATAATCTGGGGAAATGAATAGATTTCTTCTTTTACTTCATTATTTTATTTATATATGTGTGATTGCAGTGCACATGTTGTGTGACTAACTTTTCCTAGAGTGATACAACACATACATTTTCTCATCCCAGATAGGGAATCCATGACAGACCAAAGTTCAGATAACACCAAAGTCTAACTTGTTGAATCAATGAGCTTTATTGGGGTGACGGGTTACTTGCAGGAACAAAAATTACTCAAAGACTGCTGTGTCAGCAAAGCCCACACCAGCATGGGCGACAGCTCACAAGCTGGGAACCTGGAGCACACTGAGGGGTCTGCCGCATCTCAGCAGGTTGGAGAGCATCCTTCCTGTCCAGGTGCCTCAGTTGCTCTAATCCTCTTCCCGGCAGCTTGGCTGGTTTCTGCTTCTTCCAGACCGTTGGTCTGGCCACAGAGTCCTCTTTTTAGCTTCCCTTGTCAGTCTTCTTTGTCTCTTGTCTTTGCTTCCTCTGAGAGGGACTCTCAGCTTTTATTGTTACTTCCTGCAGGGAAGAACCTAGTGACTCTAATCAGTTTCAGGGACTTCCTTCAGTTCTTTTGAGTTGTTAGCCTTCCTGCTTAAGAAGCTTCTCTGCAGGATGGAACGTTTTGATCTCAGAGGAAATTGTTACACAACACTCTTTGCTCTCTCTCTCTCTCTCTCTCTCTCTCTCTCTCTCTCTGTGGGGGGGCATTGAACCCCTGGGCCTTGAGTCTTTTAGGCAAGCACATCATGTGCAGCCACACCCCAGCTTTGACCCACATCAATGAGGACAGATCCCACGCCACCCTCACCTTCCAATCCCTGCTGCCCTCTGTGACTGCCATTCCTATGGATGCATGTAGAGTCCAGAACAGGACATCAGATGTCAGTCATTTTACACCTTACCTTTTAAAAGATGTATTTATTATTATTTTATTTTATTTTATTTTATTTTTTTTTTTTTTTTTGGTTTTTTGGATTTGGTTTTTTTAGAGACAGGGTTTCTCTGTATAGCCCTGGCTGTCCTGGAACTCACTCGGTAGACCAGGCTGGCCTCGAACTCAGAAATCCGCCTGCCTCTGCCTCCCAGAGTGCTGGGATTACAGGCGTGCACCTCCACTGCCCGGCCTGTTATTTTCTATGTATTGGTATTTGGTGTGTGTGTGTATGTTATGTCCGTGTACCACGTGCAGGTAGTGTGCAGTGTCCATTGAGACCAGAAAAAGACATCAGATCCCTTGGAATTGGAGTTATAGATGGTTGTGAGCCACCCTGTGGGTGCTGGGAAGCTCTTTCTGTCTCTTTCTATGTCTCAGTACTGATTTATTTTTATTTTATGTGTGAGTGTTTCACCTATATGTCTGTATAGGTGCTGCCTGTGTACCTGCTGCCTAAGAATGCCAGAAGATGACACTGGATTCCCTGGAACTTTTATGTGTGACTGTAAGTGACCATGTGGGTGCTGGAATTTGTCTACAAAATTGGCAAGTACTCTTGACCAGTGGCTGAGCCATTTCTCCACCCCTACCTTATTTTTTTTAATGATTTATTTATTTTATGTATGTGAGTACATTGTTGCTGTCTTCATTTCCCATTGCAGATGGCTGTGGTTGCTGGGATTTGAATTCAGGACCTCTAGAAGAACAGTCAGTGCTCTTAACCTCTGAGCTATCTTTCTAGCTCCCCACCTCCCTTATTTTATTTTATTTTTTACTGAACCTAGAGTTTATTGATTCAATTAAACTGGCAGGTCATCCAACCCAAAGGATCCCTCTGCCTCTGCATCTCTCTGCAAAGTCACAGGCACACACTACCACACCCAGATTTTGTGTGGGTAACAGGGACCCAAACTCTAGTCTTCATGATTCTGCATCCAAGCCCTTTACCATGAGTCATCTCCCCAGCCTGTGTTTCTTTTTGACTAACTCTGTGTTCAAACTGATTCCTTGGCCTTCCAAGGAGATGTGTCTGGAGTGCCCAAGTTGAACACACATCAAAACCAACGGGATACAGCTCAAAGCTGATTCCTGGTTTCTGGGCTCCAGAGACTGGCTCAGCAAGTTTCTGAGGGCTCCAGCTAACAAACTTGTAAGAGATTTTGTGGTGAGTACTTTCACTTCCCTTGAAAACTCTAGCTATGAATCAAAACACTTGGTCGGCAAACAGATCTCTGTGAGTTCAAGGCCAGCCAGAGCTACCAGTTAAGTCATTATAGTAACTCAAAAATAAATAAATGTAAATGTCTTCATTAGGTCTCATGGTAAATGTCTTAGTGTTTCTTTTGCTGTGATAAAACACAATGACTACAAGTAATTTGGACAGGAAAGGGTTTAGGTCACCTTACAGTTTGTGCTCCAGCATCCAAGAAAGCCAGCACAGGAACTCAATGCAGGAACCTGAAGGCAGGAACTGATGCAGAGGCCACAGAGGAACACTATTTACTGCCTTGTTCCCCATGGTCTACACAGTCTGCTTCCTTATACACCCAGTAACACCTGGAATGGTACACTCACAATGAGTTGTATCTTCCCCCATCAATCAATAATTTAGAAAATGCATCACAGAGCTAGGTAGTGGTGGTGCATGCCTTTAACCCCAGCACTCGGGAGGCAGAGGCAGAGGCAGGTGAATCTCTGTGATTTAAAGATCAGCCTGGTCTACAGAGTGAGTTCCAGGACAGCCAGGGCTACACAGAGAAACCCTGTCTCAAAAAAAAAAAAAGTACTACAGAGTTTCCTACAAGCAAATCTTAAGAAGGACTTTTCTCAATTGAGTCCTTCTTCCCAAAGACTCTAGTTTCTTTCAAGTTAACAGAAAACTAGATAGCACAATAAAAAAACAAAAAATAGACTGTCCAAATTGGCTGTACTAGAAAAGTAACATTTCCTAACTCAAGAAGCTCAGGGTCTTTAGGTTGTTAGAATCCACAGTGGATACCTCACTGGGGAGCTAAGGGATACATTGTTTCCCAAAGTCTACAGTCTACACATTCCTTGAGTTTTGGAGAAGCACTCCACCACCCCATGGGTGTGACACACGCTTCAGGATGCTCAGACCCACATTGACTTAACTGTCCCTGCAGCCCCATGGGATTTTTTTTCCTCTCAGAACTCGCCTCTGGCCTGCAGCTGTTTCTACACATGCTTCAATCCATCAGAAGTCGGCCTGGGCCTCTATCCTGGTGAGAGAGACTTAGTCACGCCCTTTGAAAGACAATTTTCAGAAAGTACTCAAAACTCAACAGTCAGGATAGAACAGTACTTAACAGTCAGGTTGATAAGATGGACAGATAACCTGCCAGGCTGCAGGCGGTGGGGACCAATATAAGAGGTACTTAATGATCCCCATGGCACAGCCTGAGCACCTGTCTGCTTGTGTAGTTAGGACAGGCCTACAGTCTGTGTCCCCAATGCCTGTGACCCTATCGGAGGAGGAACAGATTCCTTTCCCTCACCTCAGAACTAGTCCCCGAAGCAGAACTGTCAGAGCCCCCAGGCAGGACGGGCTCAAAGCCACCGTTTCCTCACTTCCCAGCTCCTGTGGGAACATCTAAACCGGCTACGAACACAAGGAAACTTGGTCACTGCAAGTTCCTGCCGAGTGAGTGGATTTCATCAAGAAAGCTCCCCCCCAGAGACTCTGCACACCGTAGGAGGGGAAGACACATGTGTGGACATGTGTGTGCATGTGCAAATGGAAGTCAGAAGTTCATGATTATCAGTTGCTCTTCTGCCTTATTTTTTTTAGACAAGGACTGATTTCTTTCTTTCCTTCTTGCTTTCTTCCCTTTTCTATTCTTTAATTATTTTATTATATGTGTGAGTGTTTGTGAGCCCTGTGTGCCTGGTCCCCAAGGAGGCCAGAGAGAGCATGGGATCCTCTGGAACTGGAGTTACAGATGATTGGGAGTCACCATGTGGGTGCTGGGAATGGAACGTCAGTCCTCTGGAAGAATAGTTACCACTCTTTAACCACTGGCCCATCTCTCCAGCCCTGGAGAAATGCAGGGTCTTCCACAGAACCTGAAACTTGCCCATTTCACCAGACTGGCTGGCCAGTGAGATCTAGAAATCCCCTGATTCCAGTCCCCACCCTCAGAGCTGGAGTCAGAGACACGAGCTCCTGTGGTGTAGGTACTGGAGAGCCAAACCCAGGTCCTCACGCTGTGTGGCAGCTACTTCCCTCACGGTGCCATCTTCCCAGCCCCCTGAGCAGTCTTTTTGCTGGCTCCTCACTTTGGATGTCTTCCCAAACATGAACTGGAGAGAGAGGGTGAAGAGGGCTGTGTGCCAAGGTGTTCCTGGAAAAGTCTGCCCTGTCGGGAATATCCTTCCTCTTTGTAGCCAATTGAGCTCGACCTCAAATGTGCAAGATGTACCGCTCAGAGCAGTTGCAGTGGGGCCCGACTGGGCTCGGGAGAGATTTTGCTGATTTGCAAAATCATCATGGCCTGATTAGGTTCCAAAGTGGGGAGGCCCTCAGCCTGACTTTGGAAAAACATCTGAAAGAATAGTTACCCGGGAACAGCTTCCTGGCCACACCCTAAGGTCGACTCCAGGAGGCCCAAGCCATTCACTCACTCCTGCATCTCATTAAAAGCCCTTTATAGAGCTCCAGTCTCTTCCTTGGAATTTCCATTTCTTCTCTGTTCCAAGAACTATAAAACCTTGCCAATCAAGTGGTAACCACGGGAACAAGCACAGGGCTCCCTTGAAAAGGGGTGGCTCCAGAGAGCTGTGAAGAAGAGGAAGAGATTGGGTTCCCTCCCTATACTGAAGATAAGCCTCCAGCTGATCACAGAGAGGCTTTGCGGTAAAACGCTGGTCCCCGTGGCCTTCGCTTGTCCACACCTCGTAAATTTACTTTGAGTTGCTCCATAACCCTCCAAGCACAGTGGTGTCTTCTGGGAAGGAAGCTTTGCAATCACTCTGGTTGTGTTAAACAAATAAACTTCAGAAAGGGGGGCAAGCCGGACCCTGGGGAAGCTACACAGATGTGCAGGCTAGAAACTGCTAGAAACCTGGTTCTTGGGGTTTGTGTTCCCAGCTCACACGGGAATGGCCCGTCGCAGAGGGCAGCAGAGCCTAGAAGGTGGGAAGGCGGGGATGGGATTTGTCCTTATTCATATGGGCCTAAGCTAGTGTGCATGCTTGCATAAAAGGCTTGAGGTCCTGGGTTCAATCCCCAACACACACACACACACACACACACACACACCAAGGAGGAAAGTCAAGATGAGGACAGACGTCTCCAGACATCAGAATCCGCTTTCCTTTCCCTCTCAGGACTGCTTCCTAGATCACATTGAGGACAAGAGACTTCAACACTTGCTCGGGAAACCAATCAACTCTTTGTTGACACATTCTATGCCATTTCTATGTTTGCGCACCACCAAAGCTTTGTTCTTTCATGGGCTGCTTTTCAGGAGCCAAGAAGAAACCCGAGAAAGGTTAGGAGCCCCTCCAGTCACACCCAAAGGAGGTAGCAGCCCTCCCCCTTGGCGGCACAGTAGAACCACCTGGTGTCCTTCAAAAACTGTCCCCATGTCCAGGCTACACCCCATTTGGAATGCATCAGAATCTCTCTGGTGGAAGCCAGGCTTCAGGGTTTCTTAGAGTTCCCCAGCAGTACAAGCCAAGTTCAGAACCGGGGAGTCTGAACTGGATCAGATGAAACCAACGAAGGGCGGGGCTGCCCCCCCTGTGCACGATAAAGGAATGCCCACCATTGATGCAGGCGGAGGTGTGAGTGATCCTCGAGGGTGAGTCACCTCGGTTTTTCAAGGGCTCATCTGTCAAACCGTAGATCATTTTGTAAAGTCCTCACAGGGCTACCTAAGGGTTAAATGATAAGTGCTTGTAAGGGCGTGGCTCTGTGCCTGGCACATAGAAAATGTCCAGGAACTTGTCATGATTACCAGAGTTTACACTGGTGTCCTCTGTGGGAAAATGTGCAATGGAACCGCATCTCCTCCATTCTAGTGCTGCGTGCTGCTTACACTTATGTCTTAAAAAGTGAGGTGTGACTGAGGAGAGAGCTGGGCAGATAGAAACGCTTGCTAGCTGCGACTGGAGTTCGAGCCCAGGAATCCACATCAAAAACTAGATGTGGCCTAGTGGTGATGGTGTGTGACTTTAATCTCGGCACTCTGGAGGCAGAGGCAGGAGTATCTCTGAGTTCGAGGCCAGCCTGGTCTACAGAGTGAGTTCCAAGACAGCCAGGGCTACACAAAGAAACCCTGTCCCAAAAACAAGAAAACAAAAAACAAAAACAATAAAAGGAAAAAAGCTGAATGTGGTGGTGTGCATCTGTAATCTCATCTGCAAGCCTGGGGGACGGCCACCCTTGAGGTCAGCAACAGAGCCATCAAGAGAGACCCACCTCAGCAAAACAGAAGGTAGAAGCCAACTCCCAGATGATGTCCTTGAACCTCCACATGCATGCACACACACACACACACACACACACACACACACACTAATATTTTTTAAAAGTGAGATGTGTCTTATCATTAACAGTCACTGGCATTTGATGACATAGTAACTTAATATTTTCCAGGACCAGGCTGTTTATGCTCACTGCCTACCCTTGATTGATTTTCTGAGGGATTCCTGAGAAAAGTTGTTTGTGGGTTTTGTTGTTTTGTTTGTTGAGATGCAGCTCAGTAAGTACCCCAGGTTGGCCACTCTTGATTGTCCTGCCTCAGCCTCCCAAATACTGGGATTACAGGTGTACATCACTACGCCTAGCAAAAGGAGTATTATCATATCTTCCCTGTGTCACAGATTGGTAAATTGAGACCCAGAGTTTAAGGGGCCACCAGAGCTATGGTGCTCACTTCCTGTCCTGGTTCTGCCTGGACTGGTTCTCAGCCTGCGTGGCTTTCTGCGGATCTGTAAGAGTAAGGCCTGGCCTGGCCCCTTGGGCTCCATGGCTGATTCCCTAGTCTTCTCCCCCCCTGCTGAGCTGGCCTACAGACCCTCCCTCCTGACTACCACAGGAGACCAGGGGCATCTTCTCCAGCTCATTTGATTGCCTGGGGCCCGAGTCAATAGCACAGTTTGTCTCTCTCCTGCCAGTTCATGCGCCTCTGTCCTGAAGCAGTCTTTCCTGTGGGTCTCACTCATCCTGACCCCAAAGGGATGTCCAACCACCAGGCATTCTGCCGAGGGATTCGTACAAACTGCCTCTCTCCATAGCGGCCCATGGAGCTGAGGGGAATCCTTATTCCCTGTTCTGCTTGCTTATTTATCACACGGGCTCATTTTTGTCACCTAGACTGGCCTGGAATTAACCATGGGCCTTAAATTTACAGCAAGTCTTCTGCCTTGGTCTTTCAAGAGCTGGGATTATAGATGTGAGCTACCACACTTGGCTCATTATCCTAGACGACGTGAACCTGAGACTCAGTGGGTGAGCCAATACTCATCACCCAATGAGATGAAACCCAGAATCCCCAGACTAGCATTCCTGCTAAGCCCTTCTTCCAGGAAGGAAGTGTTCGCTGAATCCCTTCAGGCCTGGCACTGGGAGTGAAGTGGTGAGCTGGGCAGGTTAAGACTTGGCCTCAGGGACCTCCTGAACCAGAGGGCAGAGGGCTCTGTGTACTCACTCTCCCACACAGTAATATGGGAGCTCCCTACGCTGAAGACTGTAAGGAAAGCCAACAAGAGGCTGGAACTGGGAGAAGGTACAGGGCTCGCCTAGCCGGAGAAGCAGGAAGCCAGGAAGAGAGACCAGGAAAAGGACCAGCCTGGTTCCAGGGAATCGAGGCTGCTCAGACGCAGTGCCTTGGGAGAGCTGCTGTATGGTGATGTGCAGGTGAGCAGTCAGTCCATGACAGGATCAGATCTGAGTCTTGGAGGGTCCTCACCAACGGCACATTCTGTCTCAGTATGTACCAACGGGGTGACAGGCGCTGCCACCTCACCCAGCCTTCCCAGCAGAGGAGACGCTGAGCCACAGAGTCAAGGGCTGTCTGCATGTGCCGCCCAGCCTCGGTCGCTTCTCAGGAAATGAGGAAATAAGGAGACAGCAGAGTGGTTTAACTCAGTCAGAGGGGCTGGAAGGCGTCCATCCAGAACCTCGATGAAATTAAAACCTTAGCCCCGACCAGCATTGCCAGACGGGAATTGGTCTCAATGTCATCTTCTCTCACAGGCCCTGAGTCCAGCTGTGGAACTTAAGCAATTAACACTCAGGAAGGAACCTTTCAGCCAAGCCAAATCTCCTGGAACATTACACAGGAGATGACTTGTGACTGTACTTCTATTTGTGAAATTGCATGTATTTAAAGGTAGTAAGAAGGAAACGGTGCCCACGCCTTTAATTCCAGTACTGAGGAAGCAGAAGCAGGCAGATTATTGTGAGTTCCAGACCAGCCAGGATAGCATAGTGAGACCCTGTCCCAAACAAACAAACAAACAAACATTTGCTGGGCAGGATAGTGACACCTGGAATTCCCAACACTTGGTACACAGAGGCAGGAGGATCACAAACTGAAGGCCAGTCTCAGGTACTTAATGAATGTGACTACAGCCTAGGCTACACAAAGGCCCTATCTCAAAACAAACAAACAAAAATACATTAATTAATTAATTAAAATGACAGGGCTGGAGAACTATCTCAGTTGGTAAACGTGTCATGTCTGCATGACTCCTGGCATCTATGTAAAAGGCTGTGTGTGTTAGCACATAATCAAATAATGGAACGCAGAGACAGGAGATCCTGGGTGCCTCCTGCCAGTCAGCCTGGACAAATCAGTAATTCCAAGTCCCAGTGAGAGCCCCTACCTCAAGGAAACAAGGCTCATAGTTCCCACTGTTGACCTCTGACCACATACTCGGCCAAATAGCCTCTCTCTCTCTCTCTCTCTCTCCCACACACACACACACACACACACACACACACACACACAACTTCCTGGAGCCAGAATTGACAAATCTCAAGTCTTGTCCCAGCTCTGTCTCTTCCAGATGTATGACCTTGGACAGCAAGCCCAACCCTGGGAAGGCCAAGTGAATCATCTCACTAATCTCAGTGAGTGTCAAAGGCTGTGACAACCAACAAAGCCTTGGACAGAACTTGGTTTCTGAACTGGACCAAAGCAATTTGCTAGACTGAAGACTGATGCCTGGCCCTGAGGCAGGTATCCAAGAGGGTAGTGTGGGAGAGAAGAAGAAATAAAAGTCAGGGGGACTATGGGGTATCTCCACACCCCGAAGCAAGATACTCTATAGCTGGGATTCTCTACTGCATGGGCTCAGAGACTCGCATACCATCAAAAGAGCCAGGGCTTCCTCAGGGCAGGCCCTGGCCAAACAGTGTTTCAGAGAAGCAGCGGGAGGCAGGCAAGGCTTCTAGCCCTTCACCCTACAGGGGAAACTGAGGCTTGGTGAGGTAGGTTATGTTTCCAGTAGAACAACACCCCTCCCCGTGACATCTGAGGATTGATTTCTATATTGCATGTCCTGTAGGTAACGAAGCTTCTAGAGGACCAGGGAGCACTGGAACATCCCCCATGGGGCTGACTAATCTACTAATCCCAGGAGGCAGCGTGTCCCCTCAATCATCAGGGAGAGAGAAATCACCTGCATAACAACATGTTCATATGACAGTTCTTGTTTTAAAATTATAATTATTTTACTTATTTTTGTCTCCGTGGGGTGTGGGTGGGGGAGATGGGTATGCATGAAGACTGTGACTTTTATGTAGAGGTCGGAGGGTGACTTCCGTGAGGCGGGCCTCTTCTTCAGCCACTTGAGTTCTACAAATTGAAGCCAGTCCATCGTCAGTCTTGGCACTAAGTGCCTCTATCCACTGGACCATCCCACCAATTCCTGTGTAATACAATTTTTTTTTTAAATTTGTGAGGGTGTGCGTGTGTGTATACACAGCTGTATGTGCACATTTGTGTGCAAACAGCCAGAGGCCTGAGGTCACCATCAGGTGTTGTTCCTTAGTAGACATCCATCTCGTTTTGTGAGACAGAGTCTCTCACCAGGACTTATGGCTTGCCGATCGGTCTAGGCTGGCAGGCCAGTGAGCCCCAGCGATCCAGTCCAGCCTCTCCTGTGCTGGGACCACAGTGTGTGCCACCACACTTGGCTTTCTGTATTATTATTATGTTGTTTTGTTTTGCTGTGATAGGGTTTCTCTGTGTAGGCCTGAGTGGCCTAGAATTTGCTATGTGGACCAGCTGGCCTTGGGCTTAGAGCGTTCCACCTACCTCTGCCTCCCCAGTGCTGGGATTAAAGACACGTGTCGCCTCGCCTGGCACCACACTTGGCTTTTATCGGCAATGAGGATCAGATCTACACCTCGTGCTTGCATGGCAAACACATCATAGACTGGGCCACTCTTCCAGAGCCTTTTCATTTTGTTTTGAATGCCTGACAGGATTCATAAAAGTCAAAATCAGCCGGGACCCTGGTTCCCATGGCTCTGTCCTCAAAGGCAGAGGACAGACACAAGCAACTTTTTACTTACGACTTTGCCTTGTTTCGATTAGCGAAGACAGAGACGAAGTCTACCTGAAGGAGTCAAAGCTCCGAGCCGGGCCCAGGCGACTCCAGTGAGCCCGCAGACACCCCCACGCCTACGCTCTGCCCTGTGTCTGTCTGTCTCCAAGTCCCCTCATCATGTCAGCCTCCTTGCAGCCCAGAGTCGAGGAAGATTGGGTTCCAGTTCCTGGCAGAGCCCAGCTTCCTGTTTTTCTCCAAGTGGACAAGGTCAGGCTACTGCTGGGAAGGGATGTGGGGACCCCAGAGGGCAACAAATCCCAGCCATGTGGAGGAAGGAGGGGCTCTGAGCCACTCTGAGCCCCTGGGTCCCTCTCTCTCTAAGAGCCTTTCAGAATCCTGCCTCCTGGTCCCCTCTGACCTGGGTTTCTGGGTGCTCACCTATGAAATCTATAGATCTTCCCATTTGTAAGAGAATTCAAGGTAGACAAGTTGGGGACACGGAGGGCTCTGTCCATCATAAAGACCCCAATGGCCACCTGTGAGTAGGGCAGTAGTGACAACAGTACTTGCTGACTGCATTCGAGCCCTGTGCAGTCTCATCTTCACAGCGGCCTCTGAAATCTCCCTCGAATACCCCACCCCACCCCCACCTCGCAGACATATGAGAACTTTAGCAGTTCGGTTTTGCGAAGGAGAAAGTGGGGCTGTGTTCAAAAGGGCCGGAGATGAGCAAATCTGAGGCCTGTGCCCAGAGCCCAGCCATCTTTTCCGGCTGCTGGTGTGGGCCATGCCTGGAAAATCCAGGGGTCCTGTCCGTGAACCATGGGGCCTGAACGGAAGTGGCTGAGGACTCGCTGTGTGAGAAGCATAAGACGCTTTGCTAGCTGGTGCCAGCAGCTAAAGAGTTAAGAAAAGGGTAGACAGCATGTTGATGGCTACGTGTGACAGATTCATTAATCCACTCTCATAAGCTCAGCACTATTAGTATTTGTGGTCTGGGTGGAGAATAGAATCTCATTGTATAGCCTCTGGCCTTAGTGTAAATCCTGTGCTTAGACTAAGAACCCTCCCATAAGCATCAGGCCACACCCCAGTACCACCATCCACTCAACACCACCGAGTGCCTGCTAAGTGCTAGGTACGTGCCTCCTCAGGATGCCCTTCTTCTTCCAGAGTGTAGAGCCAGACTCTCCATGTTCAAATCCCAGCTCTGCCAGTTCAAGATACAAAACTCTGGGCAAGTTTCAGAACTCACCTTGTCTCTGCCACCTCTGAAGGAGGGGCACAATAAAGGTAAACGGGGTGGCATGCATTCCTAATCCCAACTCAGGAAGCTGAGACAGGAGGATTACAGATGTTGTCTAGTCCAGAGGCTATACAATGAAGTACTACTCTCTGCCCCAACCTCAGACACTAATGGCACTGGTCTCGTGTGTGGGTTATGAGTTCCTCTGTCGGATGTAGCGTCAGCACCCCTCTCCTTTCCCATCTCATCGCTCTTCCCTGGCTGTCCCCCGCTCATCCACTCCTCCTGTCACCCACTCTGTCCCAGCCCTCTCTACTTCTCCCTCATCTCTTCTTCCCCAGTGTTTCCTGAGGTGCGCAGCTGGTTTCCAGGAAGAGTGGGTACAGGCTGTGAGTCCAATGTCACAGCAAGTCAGCATCTATGTGGTGAACGAACGGCCCCACATGAGAAAACAGGGTTCCATCCGTCAGAGCGCCCAAGGAGACTCTTGCCGTTACTCCTAGTCAAGGACTCGAACCCAAAGACAAGAGGGAGTCAGCAGCTCTGTAAGCCCAGAACTCGGGAGGATTATGAGTTCAATGACAGCCTGGGTTACATAAGGGAGACTCAAACAAACAAACAAACAAACAAACAAACAAGGCAAGAATGACTGAGGAAGGAAAGACCCTTCCATAGCCAACAGAAGCGCTAAATCCATGGCCTGTGTGAGGTGGAGACAAAGACACTGATCGTAGAGCAAACCAGGCCCAGGTTCACACAAGTCCAGACCGCCTAGCCTGGGCAGCCAGGTGCAAGAAAGCCCTGCCGCCCCATTTTTATTTATTTACAGTTTGGGTTTTGAGAGATGGATATTTGTTATGTAGCTCAGGCTGGCTTCGGATTTGCTGCCATTCTCCTGCCTCAGCCTCCTGAGTACTGAGATGACCTGTTTGCATTCCATGCCCTGCTCAGTTTTGTTTTGTTCCTCCTCCTCCTCCTCCACCTCCTCCTCCTCCTCCTCCTCCTGTTCCTCCTCCTCCTCCACCTCCTCCACCTCCTCCTCCTCCTCCACCTCCTCCTCCTCCTCCTCCACCTCCTCCTCCTCCTCCACCTCCTCCTCCTCCACCTCCTCCTCCTGTTCCTCCTCCTCCTCCTAATTCTTCTTCTAATTCTTCCTCTTCTTCCTCTTCTAATTCCTCTTCTTCCTCTTCCTCTTCTTTCTTGCTTTAAGACAGAGTTACACTAAGAAGCCATGGATGGCTTGAAACTCCTACAGAACAGACTGGCCTTGAACACACGGAGAGCCACTTGCCTCTGCCTTTCAAGTGCTAGCATTAAAGGCGTGCCCCACCACGCTGGGCTTAGGTAGCTTGCTTGTTTGTTTTGTTTTTCTCAGCCTTCCAGATCATTTTCCTAATCCAAGCATTATGTTTTGGGCTTTCTCTGAAATGTCGCCAGGGGTTCTTCTCTCTGCGGGTCTCCTTCCGTGCTTCTGTTTCTGGTCTTCTTCCTAGCTCCGTGTCATTGGCCACCTCTGTTAGGCGAGAGATGGTATGGTCTGGTGTGGGGGGCGGGGATGTGGACAGAGGAAGCAAGTGGGTTGGCAACAGCAAAAGGACCTCCTGATAGTTTGGATGGGTGGGTTACAATGACAGTCACACCCACCTGGTCCCGAGTGTTGTGCTAGGATGCAGGGCAAGGGGGTGCTGAGCCTGAGGTGTGAAATGGAGCACGGACAGCATGGGAAAGTCACCTTGCTTTCAAAGCAAACAATGAAGGAAAACAGTAGCTCGTCCCAATGTCTTGGACCTTCGTGCCACCCCACATCCACGCAGGAAGCAGCAAGGACACCCAGTCAGGTGAAGAAGATGCTCAGACACACGCCTAATGTCTACCACACAGGCTGGGCTTGATCATCCACAGCTCCTCTGCAGCTGGTCCAAGGAGGCACCTAAGTCCCGGGCTCAGAAAATGCCATGGAGACTCCTCAGCTGTGGGCTTTCTTTAGAGGTTTCCCTCAGCTGAAGAGATCAGCCTCATCTGAAGCGCAGTCAGCGGCCAGGGACTGATGTAACTGAGATGGTACTTAAAAGCCACGTTAGCTCTGAGCTCTCTGTGGGGTTAACTGAGGCTTTCATTGAAACCACATTCTGTCTAACTTCTCCTCTGCCCAGCCTTGCTTCTGCCCTTTCCTTAGGAATGACGCCAGTCCCTAGAGCCTCCTAACCAGCTTCCCACATGCTCGGCTCCGCTCAGGTGAGGTTGGTTCAGGGAGATAGATCAGCCTCAGTCGTCACCTATCTTCTCAGAAGTATCCCAGGTAGGATGAGCTCTCAGAAATCTTTCCGGTTTACAACAATGCCTACTGTGATGACCTGTCTAATAATACTAGATTGAAAGCTTCGTGAGGCAGAGAAATAGAAGACTCATCACTGATTCTGCAGAAGCCAGGCTTGTCACGGCAGGTAGTCAATAAATATTTGTTGAGTGAATGAATAAATTACCTTATCTGAGGATTTGGAGATCAGCAGAGGCACATCTATACTTCCACAGTCACCTGCCTTTGCTTTATGCCCCCAACATATCTCTTCCCAATACCATTCCAGCGCTACCTGTAACTCTTCACACACTAGTGGGTCTAGCCTAGGCTACTGTCCTACGGGAGGTCATTGGGTAAGAACTGGACCAAGCACTGTGATGTAACATGAGGCACCAGTAGGACCCTCTGGCAACCACTGCTTCTTACTTGAACAAGATTTTACCTGTAATAATGTTTGGGTGGCTTTGTCTACAGTCCCAGGAACTTCTTGGACTCTCATCTCACCTGTTCCTTAAAACTCTGACTCCCGCCTAGTGTTCCTTGACCCCCCCACCTCTCCCA
This sequence comes from Apodemus sylvaticus, assembly GCF_947179515.1. NCBI lineage: Eukaryota > Metazoa > Chordata > Mammalia > Rodentia > Muridae > Apodemus > Apodemus sylvaticus. The sequence goes on from NC_067481.1 coordinate 19,705,552, forward strand.
CCCCCCACTTCTCCCACGACCCTCATCACCCCTCCACTTTTCCTTACCCTTTCTTCCCACTCTCCACTGAAAGCCATGATCCTGTGGCCCCAGGCTATATTTTCAGTGCCTTCCAAGATGAAAACTGTCTAACCATATCCATTACTATACAGTCGCATGGTCCTTCCATGGTAAAGGGCACTCTTTTTTGTTTTGTTTTGTGTTGTTTTGTTTTGTTAAGCTGGGGATGGAACCCAGGGCCTTAGGCAGGCCTCGCATGCACACTAGCACTAAGTTGTAACACGTCTCTGGCCATGACCACCCTTTTATTTTTTTTTATTTTTTATTTTTTTCATGACCACCCTTTAACGATGACTTTTGAGAGGCACCGGTCTCGGTTTGCTTACCTATTCCAGACCAACTAATAGAATACCGGGAACAGATGGGAAAGCACCTGCCTTGTAGACATAGTAGGACAAAGCAGGCTAACAATCACCTACCCAAGCCAGGGAGGCTCCCAAGAGTTCTAACTCAGCTCCTGAAACCTGGAGCCAACCTGGTGAGCTGGCAGTGCCCGGGAGAGCTGGTGGGCCAAGTCTTCTGTCTGCCCTCCTTGCTTCCTATTCCCATCTCCTCTTAGTCAGACACAGCTCTGACCTCAGGAAGGCTCAGTGCTCACTGTGGAGCCGGGGTTCCAGGAAGTCCAGGCTGAGCAGACCCTAAGGGTTTCTCAATTCCTTTTTTTGCTTCTTAAAGGTCCCTGAGCTGGGGCTCAGCCCCGTGACTTTCCAGGCAAAATCCTGGCCACATTTTCTTCGTTGCTCCTCCTCCCCCCATAAGTAGACTTCTCCCTTCCAGGGCCTTCTGAGAACCCTAAAAGGTCACTGGTGTGAAGGAATGTGCTGATAGCAAAAGAGGAAACTGAGATACTGAGGCCCATCTAACTGCTTCTGCCTGCCAGGACCCGGCTTCCAGAAGGCTCTCCACTATTTAGGTGTCAACTGCTGGAGGGCACGCTTCCCTCCCCTGACCCAACACCGATGAAATAAAAAGGTATCACTGTGAAAAACAGAGTGTTTCCCATCACACCTCCATCAGTGTGGAGCTGCAGAATTCTCTAGAAAGATGAAGGTTTATCTGGGGAGACTGTCAAACTGAGTGTCTGCGTGCAGAGCGCACAGACTGAGCAGGAGGAACCTCATGAAGAGAGTCAGGAGAATTCTCTTAGCCTGTGATTTGTCCTGTAGGTGTAACAGTGCACCTGTGTCAGCCCACAGTGGTGCACCCATCCTCGAGGGAAACGTAGCGTCTGTCCCCACAAAGTGCGTGTTCTGATGGGTGCAGTTAAAGAATGTCACAGCGGAGTGGAAATAAAGGGCACTGGAGGAGGCAACAAGACGAACGTGGGAGGGGGAGCAGATGAGAGACCTCAGCTCAGAGAGGGGGTCAAAGCCAGCCTGAGCTCAGACAACAGCAAGGGAGTCGAAGTGCACCTCGGCCTCAGAGGGGTGGCCAGTGGTAGCTGCCGGCCGGACTCCCCATCTGTGTAAACAAAGTGAACTGGGTTTGAATCCTGATTTCGCCACTTTCTGGTTAAATGTCCCTGGTATGTTGTTGAATTGTGCTTTGTCCTTGTTCTCCCCTGTAAAATAGAATATAAGAAACATGCCTACGCACTACAGAAAACCAAATTATTAGCATGACTGTTCTTGCCGTGTGGCCTTGGGACCCTCTGGAAGTCTTAGAACTCTTTCAACAGCTCCATGAAGTCAAAACTGTGCAAGACACTGCGACAGCATTTGGTTGCTCCCTATTGGAGTTTTCCAGAGACCGTGTAGGTATGACAGCGTACGAATCAAATTCAAGTACCAATCTGGCTGCCTTTGAGTATGTTCTCGGAAGGGATTTAGGAAAATGTAAACTGTGTCATTCTTTCACGATTTTTTATTTTATAAAATAAAATTAAATGGGCTGGAGAAACAGCTCAGTAGTTAAGAGCACTGGCTGCTCTTCCAGAGGTCCCGGGGTTCAGCACCCACATGGCAGCTCACAGCTGTCTGCAGCTCCAGTTCCAGGGGCTCCGATGTCCTTTTCTAGACTCCATGGGCACTGCAGACACTTGGCGCACAGACATCCATGGAGTTGAAACTCATTTACAAAAACTGAAAATAAATAAACCTTAAAAAAAAAACCAGACTGATACTTATAAAGGATGTAAGGTGGTACACACCTATAATCCTAGCACTAGACAAATAGAGACAAGATGTCAAAAGGTCTAGACAGACTCAGCCATGCCACAAATTCAAAGCCAGCCAGGCTCTGTAAGACTCTGTCGGAAAAAAAAAAAAAAAGACTTTTCTTGGAGAACTAATTACTAACAAGCTCTTTGGGGTCTTCAACCAATTTTGTTAGCAAAGTAGCAAGTAGGTGAGCCACTTGAGCCACTGTGAAAACCCTTAAAAAAAAGTTCACGTTGGTGCCAGATCCCTGGTAGGGCCGTGGTCACTGTGGGCTGTCAGCCACCAGATTTGTATGCTCAAAGATTGAACTTTGTTGGGCATGCCATTAACCTCTGCCACTTGGAAGATATAGACAGGAGGATCAGGAGTTCAAGACCAACTTTAGCAACATAGGAAGTTCCAGGCCAGCCCAAGGCTATGTAAGATCTGGTCTCAAAAATAGTTAAAAATAAAAATAAATGAATGAACTAAAACTCAAACCTCCCAACACTTACCTTGTGTTGTTTCCTATTTTCTACACACCTGACACTTCTACCATTGCCTAGGTCCCTGCCTGTTCTCCAGTCTTCCACTCAACCCTGGCCTCTGGTATCCTCCACAGCCTCTCTGCCCTGGCATCTTTAGGCATTGTTTACCTTGTGCCCCAGAGAAAGTTAGTAGCCACTGCCGGGACCCTGCCACCGTCTACCTGCTGAAGTCTATATTTACATCTCCGTACATCACGCTAATTGTTTGTGTCTTTAGAAATCAAGCTGTGGTTGACTACAGGCGCTTGGGTGGCTGTGGGCACTGATCTGAAGGTTCTGCCTCAGCGATCTCCTTGAAGGCTTACTTGGGTTCAGTCATTTCATCATGCCATGTTTTAAGAGAATTACTGGGCAAGCCTGAACCGGAAACAGCTCATCTGACTAAGGATGCTACATAAAGGCCCTGAGCAAAAATACCTCCAAATGTCTTCAGTGCCAGGGATGACAGAGATAGGACACCTGTGGGACTGAGCTAAAGAGATACTCTGAAAGGATCCCCATTTGTGACAGTCTATTAAATCAAAGATCTTCCATGCCCATTTATGACAAGTTTATGAAGTTAAAAAAAAAAATCTTCCATGATGAGAAACTCTTAAGAATTAAAAAAAAAACAAAAACAAAAAACAAATAATAGTTTAAAAAATCAAATAATATTTTTTTGCTGAGGAAAAAACATGGCGGTGAAGCTGTCTGAGCCCCAAAAATGAACAGGCATTCAGCTGAAGGTATAGCAGAGCAGGTAAGCACTAGCCTGGAATACACAAGGTCCCGGGATCCATCTCTGGCACCCGCAAAGCAAACACCAGTACAGGATAGTCTAATCTTTCTCTTACTTTTTAAATGTTTTTTAAAATTTATTTAATGTGTATGGGTGCTTTGTCTGTGTGTGCCTGGGGCCCAGAGAGGCCACCAAATGCATTAGATGCCCTGAAACTGGAGTTATAGAAGGCTATAAGCTGTCATATGGGTGCTGGGACTTGAACCCATGTCCTCTGGAAGAGCAGCCAGTGGTTTTTACCACTGCGCCAACACTCCAGCCTCTTCCATTTTGTTGAACTCTGTTGATTTCCTCACCTCAGTTATGTGAAGTCACATCTGATTTCCACTTGTGCTATTTATTTACCCTTTTCTCTAAATTGTCTCACCTTTTAAAATTTTTTAAATTGTTTTGATAGGTAGAAATTCAGTGCTCTTTGCTAATGAATAATTCATCCCAATAACAACCAAGTATTGTTCCCAAACTCTAGCCAGGTTCTGTGGTCCAGACACTAACTCTGAAACCAATACTGTGTTAAAGAGGTTTGCTAGCTGGGCATGTTTATGTAGGTCTATCGTTTCAGCTCCACAGGAGGCTGGGACAGAAAGATTAAAAGTTCGAGGGCAGCCAGGCCAAGTTAGACTCAAAAGAAAAAGCCAGAAGAAGCGCAGAGAGATGGCTTAGCAGCTAAGAGCATGCAAGGACTTGGTTTCAGTTCCCATTTCCCAGACGGAGGCTCCTAACCACCTGTGGCTCTAGTCCTAAGGGATCCCACTCTCTCTCTGGCCTCCATAGGCACCAGGCGTGCGTGTGTACACATATGTACAGTCAAACACTCCTATATGTAAAATAGTAAAATAAAAATAAATCTTTAAAAAGTAAAAGGCTGGCCAGAAAGTAGGGCAGAGAGGCGCGTGCCTACCATCCCAACACCCAGGGGTGGAGGCAGAGGATCAGAAGTTCAAAGTCAGTCTGGACCTCATGAGACTTCATCCCAAATACCAAACACAATACAAAGGCTGGGGCGTGGCACAGCAGTAGAGTACTTGCCTAGCATGTGCAAAGATTCAGGCTCAAACTTGAGCACCACCGCACAAGGACAAGGTTAGCCCCTCTGAGACAGGCATAGAAGAAGATAGAGTAGCACCGAAGGAAGCCTTTCTTCTTGACTTAGGATTTAAAGTGTGGACCCCCTGTGAGGAATTTATCAGGACTCTTCCCTGTGAGCACAGCTCCGTGACCAAGTAACTATTTCCTGACTATGGATTCATTAATATGCAAAATTAAAGAGGTACCGGCTCACAGAACAGTTTTCTTTTTCAATTATTTTTAAAGATTTGTTTATTTTATGTATGTGAGTTCACTGTAGCTGTCTTCAGACACACCAGAAGAGTGCATCAAATTCCATTACAGATGGTTGTGGTTCCTGGAAATTGAACTCAGGACCTCAGGAAGAGCAGTCAGTGCTCTTAACCGCTGAGCCATCTCTCCACCCCCCCCACGCCCCCTCCCACTAAACAGTTCTTATACTAGGAAATGCTTGGACACAGGTATTAAGAGGAAAGGAAGGGGAAGGGACCGGAAGTTCTATTCTAGTCACGCCATGGAAGACTATGCAGAATGAGACAGCTCTGTGCATGTGAGGAATGCACTGATGCTTTGGTGAAGAGAGCAAGGTGTACAGGAGAGCAGCTGCGGTTCTCTTCTTCCACTGTGTGGGTGCCAGGGACTGAAAGGGTGGTTAAGGCCTGGCAGCAGGTGCTTTTACCACCAATCTATCTTGCCAGCCTCACTTCTGTTAATTAATTTGTTTGTTTTGAGACAGGATTTCTCTGTGTAGCCCAGGCTGGCCTGGAACTCACAGAGTTCCTCTGCCTAAAGAGTGCTGGGATTAGTGGCATGTACTACCACTGCCAGGCCTGTTAAATTAAAAAACAAACAAACAAAAAAGCTATACAAGGGTCTGGCAAGATGGGTAAGCAGGAAATGTGCTTGTCTGCAAGCCTGAAACCTCGAGTTTGAGTCCCCGGGGGAGAACAAACTCTCAAAAGTTGTCTTCTGATCTTTATATGTACTGTGGCATCTCTCTCTCTCTCTCTCTCTCTCTCTCTCTCACACACACACACACACACACACACACACACACACACATGATAAGATAAGGGGGCCTTAGGAATGTATGCTGTGTATTTGTAGATGTAGAAGATATATGGGGAAAATGCAAAGCAGGTAAAAATGGTTTATTCAGCAGAGGACTCCAGGGACCCAGCGGCGTGGGAGAGACAAGTTTGATCTTCAGTTTGATCTTCTGCAGTGTGCACAAGCACGTCCACAGTCTGTTTGACAGACAAGAAAAAACGAGAATTGGAAAGGGAATAGGCTTTATACAGGCCCAGTGTGACTTAGATCCGTGGCCTGTAACAGGCCACCACAGGAGGTGGAGGGAACCCTGTACCCCCTATAGTAAAGTTCTGTCAGAACGAAATTGATTGTTGGAAGCACTCTTGTCCCCACAGACTAGAGTCTGCACTAATCTCTGGATCCCAGCACTTGGGCTTTCCCTCAGTCTAATTTGAGCATCCTTTATCTTACTCGAGTAAATCATATCTTGTTCCTAATCGGCCCTTAGCGTAGTCACGCAATCTTTGACTGACATCCCTGGTATGTGCTTCAGCCCAATTTAAGTCATCCATCCCTTTCCACTGCTTTCCCAGGGCGGTTTCCTCTCTCTCAGAAAACAGGAGTGGCAATGTCGGGGCACCTGGGCGGTAGACCTGGCTGGCTCTTGTCTCCGTGTGTTACTTAATCCTAAGAAGCACGTACTGAAGAATATTTTAAGGTTTTTGCCGCGTTGTCATTTTTATCCCAGGGCTACCGGGGTGGGGATTCTCAAGTTGGCTTGAGTTCACAAATCTCACTGTGTGGGCGAGGAAAGAACATCACAGAATCTCAGCTCCGGGGGATTCATCATATTGTCGGAAGCTGAAGACAGGGAATCCCTAGGAAGTGGGCGTCGCTGGTTGTGTAGCAATTCTGTGAGGTTCCTGGAGACTCAGGGCTTTCTGCTCTGCCACCACAGGCAGAGAGGTTTGTTGTTGTGTGCATGTGTGTGTTTCTACATTTCTCTCTCACACATACACCGTGTGTGTGTGTGTGTGTGTGTGTGTGTGTGTGTGTGTGTGTGTATTTGTGTGTGTAGAGTTCAATATCAGGTGTCTTTCTCTATTGCTCTCCGCCTCATTTTTTTTTGAGATTAAAAACAAACCATTGAACCTGGAGCTCACTGGTCTAGCTAGACCGTCTGGTTAGCAAGCCCCTGGCACCTCCAGCAACCCCTCATGATTCCCCAGCGTGAGGAGAACTGACACACCTCAAACTTGCCCAGCTTTTTATGTGGCTACTGGAAACCTGAACTCAGATTTTCATGTTTGACATGAATGACAGATTTTCATAGGTGACAAGCATTTTACCGAGTCAGCAGCCCAGTCCCCTGTTTTGCTTTACACTTATTTTGAATCGTCTATAAGTGAGGGTATGTACGCATGCCTGTAGGCACCCACGGAAGCCGGAAGCCGCCATTGGACCCCCTGGATCTGCAGGTGGTTGTGAGCCACCTGACATGGGTGCTGGAACTGAACCCTCCAGAAGAGTAGGAGATGCTCTTGACCACACCATTTCTCTAGCCCCTGTGTTAGTATTGTTCTTTTAAACAGGGTCTTATATAGCTGATGCTGGCCTTGAACTTGCTATGTAACCAAGCATGTCTTTAAGCTTCTGATCACTGTGCCTTTTCTTTCTGAGTTCCAAGATGACAGGCATAATGGACATCTAATCCGTGCTGTGCTGGGGAGTGAATCCAGGCCTCCTCCAACCCTCAAATGGGGAATTTTACCCTTAAGCTGACTTCAATTTCTATGATTCCAAGCCGCCAGACTCTGAGTCTATACTCTAGAAAGAAAAGAGGGAGAAGGGCAAAGGACTGGCTGGGTCCACCTCTCTCCCTGGACGGGACTGGGTGACACAGGCATCCTGGCTGTGAGGGAGCCAGGGAAACATTCAAACCGAATAGACCAGCACAATAATTAAATAAAGTTCTGATCACACGTGAAGGGACAGTGGGAGCCACACAAGCAAGTCACACTTTCAGCTAACACTCTATTAAGCTGAGACTTAATCAGCAGGCTATGATGGTTTGTATATACTGGGCCCAGGGAGTGGCACTATTAGAAGGTGTGGCCCTGTTGGAGTGTGTCACTGTGGGTGTGGGCTATAAGACCCTCATCCTAGCTGCCTGGAGGCCAGTATTCTGCTAGCAGCCTCCAGATGAAGATGTGGAACTCTCAGCTCTGCCTGCGCAATGCAGCCTGCCTGGATGCTGCCATGTTCCCGCCTTGATGATACTGGACTGAACCTGTGAACCTGTAAGCCAGCCCCAATTAAATGTTGTCCTTGGCCCAGCGGTGGTGGCGCACGCCTTTAATCCCAGCACTTGGAAGGCAGAGGCAAGTGGATTTCTGAGTTCGAGGCCAGCCTGGTCTACAGAGTGAGTTCCAGGACAGCCAGGGCTACAACAGAGAAACCCTGTCCGGAAAAAAACAAAAAACAAAGAAAGAGTTGCCTTGGTCATGGTGTCTGCTCATGTAAAACCCTAACTAAGACACGGGTGGTGGGAAGCCATTAACATTTTGAGTGAGAGAGTAGCAACATAAAAAGGATTGGCACATAGATGCATGGGCACAGCTGCAGGGCCCTTTAATCCCAGACAGATGTGAGTCTAAGGGCAGCCTGGTTAACTAGCTCACATTGTTGAGTTCCAGAAGACAGAGGAAGGGGCAGAGCCAACAGAACCCTCTCTCCTCAGCTCGTGGCCCCAGATGCACCCTCCATCCCTGGCTCTATTCCATCCTCCATGGCTTCTTGCGACAGCATCTCTCCGTGTGACTGCTCTGTCCCAGATCGCCACTTTCTGCCACTGCACTGGTCCAGCCCCATGACATCTAACCTGACTTGCTCTGCAGCTGGCCTTCTGCTCCGTAACTGCCACACTGCTACACATTTTGGAAAGTGCCATTGAACTAGGATCCCATTCTAGTATTTTAATCTACCTTTTCCCTGGCCCTGTGATGGTCTGCACTGCCTTCCATAGCCCAGGTCACAGACTTCAGTGTCAGCTACATTTCTCTCCCTGTCCCTTACATCTGACATCCGGTTCTCCACACGGCTGACTGCCCCTCATCTCCATGGCTACGCCTTTCATATTACTTCTGCTCCATGTTACTTATTTACCTGGCCTCCTGGTGCACCGGACCTGGCAGCAGTCGGTCTGAGGCATCCATCCCTTCCAGGGCAGCTTCTTTGATCTTTCCTCTGTGACCTTCCTTTACCCAGTAGCTCCTTTGCCTGGGGGTTGGACTGCTGATCCTGCCCCCAACTCCATGAATGACAGGCCCCTGCCTCATTCATCAGCCACTAAGGACTAGGGCAAGGGCCAGATGCATACTACAAGCTCAAATTGGTATTTTCTGAATGATTCAGTGAAGCCAGGAGTTGGTGGGAAGTCCGAGGGAAAGGATATAGGAAGGCTAGGAGCTCTGAACTAACCCTTGGGATGCAGCTCAGTTGGTAAACTGGTTTCCCTAGTGGGCCTGAAGCCAGGAGCCTAATTCCCAGCGGAGAATCAGAAGTTCAAGAGCGTCTTCAACCTTGGCTACAGTGGCCCTGTATTAATAAGTGGATAGAAATGAGCTGATCATGGTAGCACATATCTTAAATCCTGGCACCCAAGAAGTAGAGGCAGATGGATCTCTGTGAGATCGAGGCCAACCTCATCTACATAGTAGAACACTGTCTCAAAAGAAGAAAGAGGAGACAGAAAACACAACAGGACTGGCCCCAAGTGTTCCTGGTTGTCAGGAGTTTGTCCCTTTCTCCCCACCTCTTTCAAATCCTTAGTCCTCTAGGACAGGCTCCCTGAGCTCCTTAGGAGAAGTTAGTCGCATCCTCCCCACACCTAGGCCTGGCCCTCACTTTCTCTGCAGCTAACCTAGCCCTCTGAGCTCACAGGCCAGCCGGAGGCTCTGCCAGGAAACTAGAAGACAGAAGACAAGGAGAATCCATGTTTTTCCTCAATCCCTCTTCATCTGGGGTGGGGGCTGTGGAAATGGGTGAGTGTGCCCTGTGGGTTCCCCAGTGACCCTGGCTGCCTCCCAGCCTCTGACTGCCCCTGCCCTGTCAGGCCTTCCCACCAGGGGGCAGGAGTGGATTCCGGGTCACAATTGCCTTCTATTGGCCTTTGCCATTCTTCCGGTGTAACTTGTTCCTCCGTGAGATACTGTTCGAGCTTAGAGTCAGCTTGCATGGTTGCATCCTGACTGATGCAGCAGTGCAGTCCGTCCCTCCGTCATCACCCAACCCGATGCCTGGATGGCTCAACTCCTCTTCTGGAGTGACTTCCATTCTGCCACTGACTAGAGCAAGAGCTCCCTGAGCTTGGGCAGGTCGTTTCCCAGCCTGACCCTTGTGTGCTCAGAGCATCGTACTGTACGGTCCAGGGACACAGGGACTGAGACAAGGGTATTTAATGGGAGCCAAACTAGCAGTGCTCACAGAGATGGGAGGTAGACAGAACCGTCCTGCAGGGAGTGCAGGCGAAGGTAAGGCACTGGGAACCGTGTGCAGGAGAGCCAGGAGACAGGAGACGCTGTTTACCCAGTTAGTCATTTTTAGCTGGGAGCTTGGTTGCATTCATGGGTTGAAAGGAAGATGCTAAAGGAAGAAGATATTTTATGGCAGGTGATGCTGAGCCACTGGCTGTGGAATAATATGACATAAGTGGCCTCCCATGAGGATTAATGCCACCAAAAGGGTCAGGGGCAGTGGTAGGGATTTTTTTTTTTTGAGACAGCATCTCATGTTCCCTAGGCTGGCCTTGATCTCCCCGTACAGCCAAGGATTCGACCTTGAATTTCTGATCTGCTTGCCTCTACTTCCTGAGCACTGAGGACCCAGGCCCTGCCATCATTCCCAACTTGTGTGGTGCCCGTGCTGGGGATTGAGCCCAGTGGTCTACGGCCACCGGGCAAACCCTCTACCAACCGAGCCACATCTTCAGATGCTCTGGAAACGGGAGGTAGAGAGGTGAGTTACAAGGGGAAAACAAATCGAGAACTGAGAAGAACAGGTGCCAATCCAGGGCTCCCTCCGATGGCACCAAAGTCAGGGCAGGGGAGTCTTAGAAAGGCTGATCTTGGTAAAGTCATCTTTGCCCAGTGCCCCATTTAGACAGCCCTGCCCTTTGCCAAGGCTGGAGCCTCTTCTTCCTCTCGTCCTGACCCTTCTCCTCTCTCCTCCCAGTTCTGTAGTTTATGTGGAGGTCCCTTCCATCACCTCAGCATGTGGCAAGATGGATCAGCTGATAGAGACCAGCAGGAGCATGCCGGGGTGTGCTGGGAAATGCTTAACAACTAGTTTGGATGGGAGGGGGGAGGTACTCAGGTTTATGCTCTTTGCTTAATCCCCAATCAAGCTGCCAACATGAGGTCACAGTCACCCCTGTATCTGTGTATCTGTTTCCTCCATTGCTTCCCATGCCCCACCTAGATGTCCAGGGCAGGTCCAGACTGGGGACCAGCAGCACTAACACCGACTGCAGCTCAGGCAGGCCCCTAGTGGGAAGAAGCATACCTTCCCCTCCAGGAATGTCTGCCCCCAGGCCTAGGTCCTCTCTCACGTTGTCCTCACACCAGCCTTCACCTGAACTCAAGATTCCACAGGCACGCACATGATTCAGCCAACACCTCCTTACAGGCATGGCCGCACGCTCTCAGACATCCCATAATGTCAGGGCTTTCGGGGGATTGTCCAATACAAAAAGTCATCCTGAGGCAATTCAAGTGAGGTTACACACAGGGCATACTTAGTGTTTAGTTCACATTCTTTTGTTGGTTGATTGAAGACAGGGTCTTGGGTAGCCCAGGCTAGCCTCAAACTCACTCTGTAGGTGAAGACGGCATTGAACTGATCCCCCTGCGTCCACTTCTGGAGTGCTGGGATTATGGGCATATGCCACTGTGTCTAGCAGATTTCTGTCTTTAATCCCTTAAAAGCCACAGTTGAGGGATGAGAACAAAGGGTAATGACACATGGGTGTGAAGAGGTTGTGATGTAATTCACTCCTTTGCATGCTGACATTAAGAATTCATTTTTACAAAGAGAAATGTAAACAAACAAGAACCGAGGCTGAGTTGGCCATAGTACATGCCTGTAATCTCCAGACTGAAGAAGTGACAGCAGGAAGATGTGTGAGGGCAGCCTGGGCTAAATAGGGAATTATAGGCCACAGAGACCTTACCTAGCGAATAATAATAATAATAGGGCTGGAGAGGTGGCTCAGCGGTTAAGAGCACTGACTGCTCTTCCGAAGGTCCTGAGTTCAAATCCCAGCAACCACATGGTGGCTCACAACCATCTGTAATGAGATTGGATGCCTTCTTCTGGGGTGTCTAGGAAAAAAAACAGCTACAGTGTACCTACATATAATAAATAAATAAATCTTTGAAAAAATAATAATAAAATAAATAATAATAAATAGGGAAGTATAGACTACAGAGACTTTACTTAGAAAAGGAAGAACAATGAAAATGATCAGAATGTAGGTCAGAATGTAGCCCCATAGTAGATTGTTTGCCTGGGATATGCAGGGCTCTGGATTCGGATCTTCAGGTCCACAAAGCAAACAGACCCTGCTGGTTTCTTTCTTTTTTCTTTCTTTTTTTTTTTTTTTCAGATTGGCACAGTCTTACTCTCATGCTTCCAAACCTGAAATCGATGGGCTGCGAAACCCCCTGAGTACTTTGAGGCCAGCACTGCCCCAGCCATGAGTCACCCAGCAAATGTCAATTATTTTATTTAAAGCTAAGCTGAAGTTGCACAAGTGACTCAAGGGCTCAAAGCCTGCCCAGACTGTTGTGACTTAGAGCAGGAGGAAGTCAGTCTTGCCCGGAGCTCTCCTAGTGGGTGGATATTTCGAGAGAGGAGAGGGGTGTTTGCTTCCCTCCCGCTCTGGAGAGAGACAGGAGAAAAGCTGCTGAAACCAAGAAGCAAGCGCTGTTCTTCCCTGAGAGTTTTCTTGCTAATGACTCTCCTGGTTTATCCCCCAAGCTACACACACACACCTGCAAGCTGACCCTTCTGCAGAGCTTTGAGTCAACCTAGAGTTGAGTCTGTTCTCACTAACATGTCCTATTGGGTATAGGCTTAAAGAGCAATCGTCTCAATGGACCAGACAAGGCATGAAAGGGACCCAGGGCCAGAGGGTATCAGGAAAACAAGTAAGCACAGAAACACTGGCTGTCCAAAAAAAAAAAAAAAAAAAAAAAGGAGGGGTGAGAAGGAAGTGGCGAAAGTGAGGCAGCCCTGCAGGGAGCGTCTGCAGATCCTGGCCTGTTGCCCTCCTCGTTCCTGAGAAGTGCTTTGCCCAGAGGCAAACAGGTGGTGGGAGGGAAAAGAAAGACACCCATGAGACCTGATACCGACTTGTACATCTGGCCCAGCTCTGCCTCTCTCTGAGTCAGAGACGCCAAACCCTAGGGGTGGAAGGCGCTTTTTCAGAAGCCCCCAGCCCTTTTTATTTTCTTGCCTTTCCATCTCTCAGCTGGCCACTAGCAGAACACAGATATGTCCCAGAGACTGACATAATAGGCTCTGCGTATACTGAAGTATAGGATCTGTGTGAGTCACAGCCAGAAATAATGCTTCTAGGGACAACACTTGACGCGGCTGAGACTAAGGCAACATATGGGCTATGGGCGACTGCAGGCTTTGCTCTAACTTATTCCTGGCCCAGGGGAGTGGGTGAGCCTCTCTGGTTCTCCTCTGTTTGGTTTTGTTTCCACGCATTAGTCAGGCTATGCAGCTCAGACTGACCTCAAACTTGTCATCCTCCTGCCTCAGCCTTCTGAATGCAGGCCAGGTTTGTGGGATTTCCACATTGTCTAAATGAATGGCCTTTCTTGGTGTCCAACAACAGATGTCTGCTTGAACCGTCTCCAGAAAGAAGCTAGGTCTGCAAAGTGGTCACAAGCAGACAGTGGTCTGGCCCTGGCTCAACCCTTTCCAGACAGGCCGTTCCTTATTTCTCAGACCAGTCAAGAATACGGCTGCCACTCCCACCATACCGCCAGTCCCTGCATCTGCAGTTAGGATTCCTAGCAGAGTCCCTAAGGTCACAGCACATCTTTTATTCTGTAAACATTAAAAAAAAACATATTTGTAATTCTTATTACCAGGAAATAGAAGCTTGTGGTATAATAGGAAGTCCATTAGCAAAGTTAGAAAAGGAAAAAATTCCACCTAGACTCCTTCCCGCTCCCATAAAAAGAGCACTGAAGACACCACGTTTTCAAAGACCAAGTTTTCCTGATTCTAGTTTAGGATGGATCCCGTGCTCAGCACACACACCACGAAGCTTCTCGGGGTAGAGGGAGACTATACCACAACATCTGCACGCTCCTTAGAGCGGCTTTACAACACCCGGCCTGTCCTACGGAGGCCTTTGGCTCCCCACACTTCTCGACGGTAGGCAGAGAGAGCGACCTCATCTCCAGACACTTTACAGCACCGGGCTCACGCCATAAAAGTGCTCCATAAAAGTGTTTCTAGCTCCACCAGACCCCCACGAAGCAGCCACGCCCTCTAGCAGAAAGCTGAGAAACCCAAGACCTTAGAGCGAGAGCGCCCGGCCGTCTCCAAGGTAACCAAAGCCGAAGCCGGGAATGCCCACGCATGCGTAGTGTCGCCCTTCCTTCCCGTAACCTTAAAAAGAATGCAGTCCGTAAGATTTGCCAGAAAGCGAGAGCGCATGTGTAGTTCAACCAACACCCTGGCCTTCTTCGCCTACCGCCCGCCCATCCACACAGTCTTCGGCTCTGGATACCCTGGCCGGAAACAGTGCCCATTTTGGGGGAGGCCTTGCTAGCCAATCGCTGCTGAGGAGTGGCCGGCAGGCTGGCCGGAACAAGACGTCTTATTGGCTATCTTGTAGGAATGGGTGGGATCAAGGGTCGCGGTGCGGCCAAAGAAAGGAGGCGGGAAGCTAGCAAAGTCACAGCCACGGGGGGAGGCGTGTCCGGGGCGGAGCTAGACACGGGGGCGTGGTCGGGGAGGGGCAGCTGGAGCCCCGAGCGACCGCTGGCCAGCGAAGTGCCACACTCGCTTGTTTGAGGAGAACGGCGCTCCGCCGGTAGGTGACTGGGCAGAACCCCGAGTCCTAAAGCGGGGCGCTGAGGGAGCGGGTGGGGAAGGGGAGCCTCCTAGGCAGGGACTGGGTTGCAGCCTGGCTGTCCACGAGGGATGGCTGGGATCGGTGGCCTGGTGTCTGCAGTCTAACCCGCTTGCACGCTCAGCGCCATCAGCGCCACGCTCGAAACGCCGTGCTCGCCTGGAGCCTCCAGGCCGCGCACCCACGGGTCACACGCTTGCCTGGAACGCGCGCGGGTACTGTCTGCTTCCCTTTCCCCAACATCCGTGCCATTAAGTTCAACCGCCCTACCGTCAGACCCGGCTCCTGGGTGTCCCCCAAGAGAAGGTGATCGCTCCACTGCCCTAGCAGTGACATGCGCAGCCTTTCCCGGTGAACTGCTTGGGATCCCTTGTTCCGAGAGGATCACTGCTCTGGGCACTCAGCAGACCAGTGCTAGTTGCTGATAATATCCTCCCTCCTCGATGGTCCTTACCCTTCTGTGTAATTCTGTGTTCTACTCGGGACTTTTGGAATCTGTTTATATGTACTAGTCCGGTCTTGGAAGCTCTTCGCGGCTCTGGCAACTTTCAGCCACCTGTCACCAAGTAAAAAGAAACATTTGTCTGAGACAGAGATTCCCACCTGCTTTGGAGCCTCATCATGATCATTAACTTCAGAAAAGCCCCTCTCCCCCAAGTTGAGATTAAAAGATAGCTATCAGCCCTAAAGGATGGATAGGAGTGTGCATGGGTTGTCAAGTGGATGAGTGGAGAAAAATTTCAAATATCAGCATCTTAATGACAATTTGTTGTTGTTGATTGGAGACAATGAACATTAATGACTGGATCGAGGGCGCTAAAAGAATGAAACGTAACGAGGAGTGGCACCATGACCAGTGGACTTTGGAACACTGGCGCATATCTAGAAACATAGTCTTTCTGAACGATTGGAGGATTGTATCCGAACTTTAGTTTTTCAGGGTTTTGCTTAGTAACTTTCCCATGTAGTGGTAGGTGTGATGAGATGCGTAGACTGTTGTCCAGTTGATAAGCGAAGTACCTGAACCAGGTGTGGGGATGACATACCTTGTCTTGTGGCCTCAACTGTGAATGACGGAGAGTCCTCCAGATCCCTGAATTAGAACTGCATAACATTACTATGATAGAGAAAAGATGGGGCAGTGGTTTGGGGGTGATCTTTCTGCTCTTAATGTGAGAGGATGCTTTGAAAGCTCTTGATTTGCTTATGATGTGTGTGGATTTCCTTTTGTATTTAAAGTGATGTCAAAGGCAATTCCTTTGGATGGATGCCAGCTTTCTGAATTTTTCAAACGCCTTTAAGATACCTTGAAAACTAGGCATGGTGGCACACACCTGTAATCTGTCCCTGGGAGGCTGGGACAAGGAGGATTTGTTGTGACTCTGAGGCCTGTCAGGGCTCCACAGCAAGGCCCTGTCTCAGAACACCAGAAATAAAAAAAAAGAAGACATCCTGATTTATTTGGAAGAGTGTGATAAATTTCTCAGAACAGCTCATAATAATAGTTAATATGTCTGACTTTAATTTTAGAAATAAGTAGCTGTATATACCGAGAAATACACACCAGCAGTTTGTGAAATCAAACAGTACTATGTGGTCAGGCTTCAGGCTGCTGGTCATTGTTTTCTGGGTGGATGGAGCAGTTCTGAGGCTTTTCTTTTCTCTCTCTCTCTCTCTCTCTCTCTCTCTCTCTCTCTCTCTCTCTCTCTGCCTCTGGTGTCTGTTAGAGTTTGTGGGAGTGGCACCAGACAGAGGCCCTGCCAAATGAACCTTCGTCCCTTAGACAAAAACCGCCTGGTTTTGCCATTCAACCTTGGCAGATAGAAGCCTGGCTCCTCATTTTGATTCTCCTGATGAAAACTGATTCCTTTGTGATCTGCTTGGGGGTTCAAAGGACAGGGCTTGCCCTGATTGGTTGTCCAACTCTAGACAACTGTTGTGAGATTTTTGGTGAGTTGCAGGGTTCACCTTTAGCTGGGGGCTGGCGGGAGACTGGACAGATGTAAAACAGACAAAAGCTCCTTTAGGCCATTTTCCCCTCTAAAGAGTTTTGTATTGTCACTTGTCTATGAAGTCACTTTTAGTTTCTTTTTTTTTTTCCCTTGTCTCAATGGACAGCACATGGGCTTCTTGCAGGTGCTTCTCCCCTGGGAAGACCTCGCAGGCTAATGCTGATTGGCTTGATTTTTTTTTTTCCCTAAGGAGAAAAAAGAAAACTGAAAACCAAATTCAGACCCAGTAAAAGGTCAGCTTTCTGCACATTCAGACAGACGGTTCCTCCGATAGAGCCCATCAACGAGATGCTTTTTTTTTTTCCTGGCAAAAGGTTAAAATGCAACTAAAATTCTGCTTTCGTGATTAATAAGTCACTACCGCAGTTGTGTCTGATGCTTCCTGTTTGCCCCATTTTAGTATTTCAGTTAAACTGGAGGCTTCAGAGCACCCTGGGCACTTTTGATGGCACCAGCGTGAAGTGGGTGGGGAGAGGGGTGAGTTTGGAGAGTCGGATAAGTCAGCCCTCCCTGCACACCAGGATCCCGAATAAGGGAAAGGAATGGGTTGAGTGTCTTCTCGGGTAGGGTGAGCTATTCACTTGGTAAGGCCGACTGCAACGCTGATGCTGTGAGGCAGAACAGGAAGGCCAGGTGGAAGGCAGGCAGGGTAGGAGCGCCTTTCAGCAGCTCTGAGTGGGGTGACAGCTTGAGGTCCCGGCTCCTCTCACTGCCCAGGTGACAGCCCAGAGGGACCTTTCCTCAGAAACCTTTGTATTCTTGTATTCGTACTTAAACTGAGATCCCCCCCTTCCCCTCTTGCCATTTCAAGAGTCTTTCGCCTTGAGCTGGTAGAAATCCTTTGGAGTCCTGTACATAGGGAATAATTTTGTAGACAGCCTTTCTGTTTTCTTACACTATAGAAAAGCAAAGATCTTTAAAATGCAGATTAAGTAAAACAGACAGTGATCCTTAGGAATTTGGTGTCATGCCTAAAATCTAAAGTGGCTTTTCTTGACATATACATCGTTGTTTTATGACACTCACTTGCTCAAGAATCATAAGCCTACCTTCCCGCTCCCCCCCCCAAAAAAAATCAATTTCGAATCCAATTAATCCAGAGAAGCAGTTTTAAGTATCTACTCATCAAAACAATTCTTCATTGATCTTTCTATGTAGTGATTGTCAATTCTAGTCATTATTAAAAGCCTACCCTCTGAACAAGTGTGGCTGTGCTCGTTTTCCAGATGTGGAAACTAAGACAGAAGAGTCAAGTGTTCTGTCCAGTGAGAGAGCCTGCCCACAGGGCCACCACAGCCACTGTGGTGGCTTACGTTGTCAGACAGACCTGGGTCAGGGCCTGTCCACCTGCAACTGTGTCTGTGTGCCCTCAAGCAAATGGGTTCTGGGAGCACGGAGTGCCTGGCCTGCCAGTGAGGTCAGAAACGTTTCATGAGGCCCTTTCAAGGAAAAGAAAGGAGAGGATCTGTCTGCTGAGCTGAGAATAGAGTGACCCACTCTTGTTGTTCTTTATCATGGTTGTTATAGTAGCAGCAGCAGCCACAGCAGCAGCAGCAGCCGGTTACGACACTGTGACTAGATCTGTCTTCTGTAAGATAATGTCAAGAAAACTCAGAGTGCCTGACAGGTCAGTCTTTTCTTCAGCAGGCCCCGCCAAGGACCGCTTCCCTCGCCTGGAGCAGTTAGCTGTCAAGTTTTCCCAGTCCTTAAAAAAAAAAAAAGTATTGTATTTATTCATTGTGTGTGCACATGTGTGTATCATAGCACACGTGTGAAGGTCGGAGGATGCTTTACAAGAGTCACGTCTTTCCTTCCACTATGTGGGTTCCAGAGAGCAAATGTGAGACTTAGGGCTGGGCTGTGAGCATATTTATTCACTGAGCCATCTTGCTAGCCCCTGGTTCCCCCAGGTCGTTTCCACATCCTGCCCTCATAATACTTCAGATACGCCTAGAAAGACCTAGGCTCTGTCTGCTCAGACTCGCCTGCAGGGCCTCCCAGGACTCTGATCCAAACAAACCAGCGCCTGCCTGGAAGATCCCCTGTGTCCTCCAGTGGTTGAGTGGGTCCCAGCATGAACCTGGGTGTAGAAAGAGATTATTCATAGAATCTTAGACTCTGAGGACTTGGCCTTTGTTTGGGAGACAAGGAGACAACATTTGGTTCTGGGGGGAAGGGGGTGAGATATGGGTTTCCATCAGCACATGGCACCCCGCTTCTCCATTCCCCTTTAAAGCTGTCTTCTCTCTCTAACCAGGTCTGAGATCCCTGGCTCTAGCGTCAAGCACTGGCAGATTCTGCCTCAGATAGCATGGATCAGGGATGGGGGGTGGGAAGAATATTAAATTCCTTTCTCTCTCCCGTAATACAAAACCAAAATACTGCTCCCACCGCGCTGACATTCTTTCTAAACAGCATTCGTCTTCTCCTGGGGAAGCTGTCTTGATAGGCTAAGAGTCATTTCTAAAGCGAACCTAGTTTTTAGAAAAAATAAATCACCGGATGTCAAGCCTCGTGAGGAGCTCGCTTAGATGAAAATGAAAGCAGCAGGCCCAGGGTGGCACTCGCCTTCAGGCTGGAGGTGAAGGTAGAGCCGGCGGCTGGACCCTGCTCAGTCACTGGCCGGCCCACAGCCTGCCTGCCTTTGATAGGCGCCTTAGTCATTTTTCAAGCAACTTTGTTTAGGTAAGGGGAGAACTTTCTCTGGAAGGTGAGTCACTCGTGCAGGGGTGTAGGTAACAGGCCATTTGTTCCCCAGCCCAGTTGCAGAGGAAGTCCTGAGGAGACCATGTTGAAAAGACCCGTGCTAAAGATCACCCCCATTCCAGCCCAAGAGCTAGGATTAGGGAGCAGGAAGCCCACCGGAGGCTCCTGGAGCTGGCTGACTGACAGACAGAGCCACCCCCTGGTGGGGGTCATGAGGGCAGGGCACCGAGCCCAGGTCAGCAGTGTCACCAGTCCTGAGTCCAGCCACCTTGAGGGTGGAAAATGGCTCATTTCCAGTGACAATCAGCAGAGTGACACGAGTGAAGCTTTGGCCCTGGGGAACTGGGAAATCCCTTGGCAGTGAGCTAGAGATACAAACTGCGCTTGGAGATGAGAGATTTGGGGAGAACCCTTTTTACCCTTGCCTTCCCTCTGGCCACCTGAGCTCCAGGGGTTGAGAAGGATAGCCCATTGCTCCCTGCGTTTCAGGGAGTTTGAGGGACTGTGAGTTCATTACTTCAGTTGTCTCCACTCACCGGGGTCGGCATCCGGACCCAGAAAGAAGCATCAGAGGGAAGAAGGCCTGAGCCATCTGCCCCTCCCATACTCTGGTGGCCAAAGCTTCTGCTCATTCCCATTCCTGAGAGCCATCCATAAGCAGGGCCCACAGAAGGCCTTTCACAATGACCGGTGTACTTAATGCCAGTCTGTGTATGTCCAGGACCATCCACAAGGTGGACTTGCCTGTTCAGGGTCTCAGTAGAACTGATAATCCCTTGCAAGTGTTCTGATTCCCTGTCAGAGTCCTCCCCAGTACCCACACCCCAGTAAGCTGAGGTAACTAGCCATTCCTTCAACTTGTTTTTGACTGACATGGATAAAAATAAAAATTAAAAAATTAAAATTAAAAAACCGTCTTAGGTCTTAACTACTCTGTCAAGAACAAGTTATTAG
Source organism: Apodemus sylvaticus (assembly GCF_947179515.1). NCBI lineage: Eukaryota > Metazoa > Chordata > Mammalia > Rodentia > Muridae > Apodemus > Apodemus sylvaticus. Next base: position 19,726,005 of record NC_067481.1, read on the forward strand.
AAATATTGAATAGCACTCAGGAGACAGAGGCAGGTGGATCTCTGTAAGTTCAAGGCTAGCCTGGTATACATATGAGTTTCAGGAGAGCCAGGGCTGCATAGTGAAATCCTACCTCAAAGAAAAAGAAAAGAAAGGGAGGGGGCTGGGGAGATGGTGCAGTAGCTGCAGGGCCTGTTTTGCAAGCTAAAGAGCTGAGTTCAAAACCTACAGAAAAAGCTAGGTGCAGCATTGTGATCCTGTAATCCTGGTGCTGGGTCTGGAGAGCAAAGATCCTGGAGGCTCCTGGGAGTTTGCTAGCCAGCCAATCTAGCCAATCGGTGAGCTACAGTTTTAATGAGAGGTGGATGGGAAGGGGGGCAGAGCCATTGAGGAAAATACCTACCAGTCACCAGCTTGTGTCTACACACACACACACACACACACACACACACACACACAGATGCACATGGGGTGAGATGATGGGGGTGGGGCAGGTACTCATTAATTAGTGTTTTTTCCTTTCTCTGCAAAAGATTGAGTATGGCCACCCAGCAGTGGGCTAGCCGAGCTTGAGCTCTTTGTACTGCATCTTGTTGACACCAGACCCAGGAGCTCCCCCCCAGCAAAGGACTCTTATTAAACAGCCTCCCTGTCTGTTTCCCCACACTAAATCCATCACACTCCGGCTCCCAGCGAGCTCTGCAGGGCCTGGGAAGGGTGGAACCTGTGTGGCTTCTGTCCTGAGTCTAAGAAAGTGTAAACAGAAAGCTGTTTATTTGACTCTCTTCTCTGCCATAAGGCTGATGGGGTTGGAAGGAGGCCAAGGTTGATAAGAAAATACAGTCTAGGTAGGGTTACCTGGAAGTCTCAAAGGTTGTCTCTCCACCTTGAAGGCACTTTCTTATGCCCCCAAGCAGTGTCCCACCTACCGTAGGCCTTGAGTGACTATTGCCGATTGATTTTTGAGGTTCCAAATCCACTGGGCAGCAAGAAGCATTTGCATCTCTCCTCTCTGAAGATGTGGCATGTTGCCCATGGCTTACAGGTGGGCAGAAGAGCCTGAACAGCCAGTGTGATCCCAGCCAGACCTGCCTGGCTCCTCTCCATGAGAGGCCCTTGAGGGCAGAGCATGACGTCATAGATGGTTAATGGCCTACCCCGAACATGCAAAGAGCTGTTACAGCTGATCCTTCTGGTGACCCTAGCCTTTTCCTTTACCAGACAGAATTGCTCATATTAGGGGTAGCTGGGAAGTGAAGGAGGAAAGTGTGTAGCCGGCCAGCCCCAACGGAGGCTGTAATTGTCAGTTAAGATAGTTCCTGGGAGAGCCGGGCGATGGTGGCGCATGCCTGTAATCCCAGCACTCTGGGAGGCAGAGGCAGGCGGATTTCTGAGTTCAAGGCCAGCCTGGTCTACAGAGTGAGTTCCAGGACAGCCAGGGCTACACAGAGAAACCCTGTCTCGAAAAAACAAAAAAAACAAAACAAACAAACAAACAAAAAAAAGACAGTTCCTGGGATGTTTTGTTTAGGGGGCTAATGAGGTGACCATCTTCGAGCCCAGCAGTCTGACATGTTGAATGCTGTGGTTTGAGAGGCAAGGATGGCCTTATAGACAGAAATATAAAAGAGTGGCCTGTACCATCCTCCCCCATCCTCTCCCTGAGGACAGTCCTGGTGGATATTGTGTGGCTCAGAGGGTCAGAGGCTCATCTTCCCAGTCAGTCAAAAATAAGTGGGTCACCAGGTCAGTATTTAGGAATGTTGCTGATGATGGGTGCAGCATCTATTGTTCAGACTTTCTTCCTGGGATGCAGTCAGAAACACAATCTGGTGTGGTCGCCTCTGGCAGCCACTGTAGTGCACAAATACCAATCCTGACAAGCTCCTACAGTCTATGGCCCTCATCTAGTTAGTCATTTTATTTGTGGGTGGGGTGGGGTGGGGTGGGAGGATGTGTGCCCCAGTTCACACATGGAGGTCAGAAGACAACTTTGTGAAGTTGGTTCTGTCCCCCGACACACCCGCACCCCCCCAACCCCACCCCCACCCCCACCCGTTACCTGGATTCTAAGCTCAAACCCGGGCAAGTGCCTGTACCTGCTAAACCATCATGCTGGCCCTTTTTGTTTTCATTTTTGTTTTTAGACAAGGTCTCACTATGCAGCCCCAGCTAACCTATAGCTCACTGTGTAGTCCAGGCTGCCCTCAAACTTATGGTGATCCTCCTGCCTCTGCCTCTTGAATGCTGGGATTATGGGCATGTGCTACCACACCTGGCTATTCACCCACTCTGTCACTCAAGGAATGCTGGCAGAGAATGTTAACTGCCAAGCTCTGGTAGGAAGATCACATATGCATCTACTAGTGATGGTCCAGCTTACATTTCCTGACCTCATGATGCAGAAGCAATAGACAGTCACTAGAAAATTCTTCAATTTTTCATCTGATCTCTTCCCGAGCCAGTGATAGGTGCTACAAGACTGTGGGGGTGCTGGGCAGTGGCTAAGGGCCGTAGCTCCCTGTCAGCCTCACTATCATGAGGGAATATAGCCAGGACTACAAAGTGCTATGTTGTCCACCTGTAATGTTCAGTAAGCCCTGCATTTTACTGTGTTTGCATCTGGTGGTGCTTTCGTTGGATCTTATACCATTGAGCATGCATTGAAAAAACAAAGTGCACATGGACACTTCCATCTCCAGCTTGAGCTAATGCTGCCACACAGAGAGCTTCCTCACAGGAGGAGACCCCACCCTCACCCCCAGCCTGACTTGTCTTTTTAAAGATTTATTTATTACTGTAGCTGTCTTCAGACACACACCAGAAGAGGGCATCAAATCTCATTACGGATGGTTGTGAACCACTATGTGATTGCTGGGATTTGAACTCTGGACCTTCGGAAGAGCAGTCGGTGCTCTTAACCACTGAGCCATCTCTCCAGCCCCCAGCCTGGCATGTCTAAGTTGGAATGCCTCAGCATTTCTCTCCTCCTAGAGCCTTGTTCTGTTTGTCAGCTTGGAATGGAAGCTTGCTAACACCCTGGAGTCTACTGCATGTTCAAAAGTGAAGGCACTGTCAGCACAAAGGTACCAAGTGCACAGTGCTTGGTGCCATGCAGACCAGAAGCATGTGCAGATGGCCCAAGTCCTGATCCGTGGCAAGCCTTTTAACAACTAGGGTCAGTATTCCAGGGTCGGGAACAGGAACCCTGTTGGCTTGGTTACCATCATTTTCTCTCTGACTAGTCCAGCACTTGGAAAACGGTACCGGCTGCATAGTGTAGGTGTTTGTCATCAAAAAGTGTTTGTCATGAAAGTTTACGGTGCCAGTCTAGACTACTGTTGGGCCCTTGGTCTGGGTAAGACAGTAAGCGATCCATAGGCTTTCCCCAGTTTCCCTCCCTTCCTGGAGGAATCTGTCTGAGGTTCTCTCGAGAGCCTACCTTTCATATACCCCACCTCAGGAGAGAGCAAACTTATGACCCCTTAGTGTAAAGAGACATGTCTATGTACCCCTGGCACTTGTGTCTTCAGCTGATCACTCAGGATCATTTGTCAAAGAGTATGTAGGGCACAGCTTCTGTAAGTAGGTCATGGTCAGGGCTCCAGAAAATGGACCACACATCTCTTTCTCCCACCCCACCCCCCATCCCCCTACCTTGGAAGTCTTCTGCAGAAAGCCAAGCTGTTTGGGTTTCTTGTTATTCTGAAGTTCCTCAAATTAGTTCCTCAATTTCAGAACCAGTCACCAGTGACTACACTGACCTTAAAGCCTCCTCCCTCACAGGGACGCCGCCTGGCTTTCCCTTATCTACCTACGAAGGCCAGTCCCACCTGTGTAAATCATATCAGCCCAGAAAGGAAGGCAATGGAGCAGGATTAGCCAGGCGTAGGGAACAGCTCCTCGGCTATGAATCATTCCAAAAGGTTAGAGAGAGTTGTTTCACGGTTCACAACAGAACAGAATTGTTACTTAGGACGATGACCTCAAGACTTGGCAAGATCCTCAAGTGCTTTTTGATTTATCAAAGAAACTGGTTTTGAGGTGACTCACACTTGACTCAGGAGGCTGAGGCAGGAAGGTTATGAGTTCAAGGCCAGCCTGGGCTACAGAGCAAGACCTTGTTTCAAAAAAGCAAAACAAAACAGAACCAGGAAGTGAGGGAGAGGCTGTGCAGTGGCTTAGTGCAAGGCAGTGGGGGAACGCAGACATCTTTAGAAACGGCCGAATGGTGTATACTTCAACTCCCATTTCATGACAATTTCTACTTACAGGAAATGTCCCCATATGCATATGTAAAGAACATCTAAAGTGTGTTTGCATGACATATATAAAATATTCTTATTGTTTATGGTATAGAGTGAAACACAATGTAGTTGGGTTTCCCCTCATAATGGCTCTTTATGCCACGTTTCTCTGCATTCCGACTCCATAATGGCTTCTGTGGATCAGAGGTGCCCCCGGCTGTGCCATGCTTTCATTTGGCACTGGCTTTCTTATTGCAGTTTTTGCAGGGTGATGTAAAATGCCATTCTAACACTCTTCTTAAGGCTCATCAAGTGCCCTGTGTCGGGGTTCTGAAGAAAAGTATTAACCATGTGTATGGCATTTTGGTGGGTGCTCAAGAGTTTGTTAGAAAACAGACAGACAAGCCAAACAGCCAGCGTGGACCTGGTTAGAGATTCATCCTAGGATGAGATCCTCATCCTCCAGCCAAGGGGCACAGGCCTGCCACATTTCATCTTGGAGTCTGCTGTCTGCTCCTTTTTCTAAACCGTAGGCTCTTCTGTTCACCATTGCCTCTGGAGATGCTTCCTCCTGGGTCGGTCCCTGGAGTTCTCACTAACAGATCTTTGGATTGTAACAGTTTCTGTATTTCAGTGCCACCTTTTAAAGCTCAGGTATTAGATAGAAGATACAGTGTGGTGGCTAAGAGTGGGCTTTGACATAAAAGTCCTTCATTTATATCCCGTGGCTGCCTCTTCCCTGCAGTGTGACACTGTGCAGGTGACCTACAGACCTTCAGTTTCCTCCTCCATATAAAGGGCACTGTATAGCCAGGCACAGTGGCTTATGCCTGCAACCCCATCTCAAGAAGCAAAGGCAGAAGAATCACACATTCCAGGCCAACTAGGATACATAGCCAGACCGTCTCAAGTACGCAAGTACGCAAGTAAATAAATACAGATGAAGGAAATAGTGCTAGCGTCTCACTCGTGACGATTTAAGAATTATCACATGCATCCCATAATACAGAGCAAGCAGTAATAGCTACCAGCATGAATTTCCATGAACATGGAGCAGACCCATAATTATATGGATGCAAAGGACAACGGATGTTGGAAACACCCAAAGATATGACAAGACAACTGATCTCGGCCCTGCTACTGAGGTCATCGTGTCGCCAGGCCATTCCATCAGTCCATTCCATGCTGAGACCTTACCAGTAGAGACAGGTTACACAGGGGATACAGGGGGCTCTTTGGAATCACCCTCGGATGTGGTCCTCTATTTAGTGACAGCTCTGCCTCTCTGTTCTCAGAGTCCTCAGAATCATCCTCCTCCCCATCCATCCTCCCCTCTCCTCTTCCACTGAGAGTGTCTGTTTGAGACCTTCAGTCTGACTTAGTGCTGCTGACTAACTAAGGCGCTGGGTACCATCTCAGCACAGGCAAAGCCTTTGAAACAGCTTGTGTTTCTAGTCAGGGAAAAAGCTGTTCATTTCGCGACAACTTTCATCTCTCTCAACTTCCATCTCCCACTAGCAACGTACCTGCTGCCTGCCAGGCTCTGAACTGTACACATTACTGTTCCTACAGCTACTCCTTCAGGAAAACACCGTGTGTGGTTCAAGACTGCCTTAGTCACCCAGTAAAACACTGAGTGTCTTACTCAGATGTGAAAGGCCAGGGCCTTGCACCTGGGTCTTCAGTCCTTTTCTTTATGTGAATGGCCCTTCTCCAGCATTAATTAGTAAGTAATATGATGGAGCAGATTGCTGCCAAAGGCCATACTGCTCCAACACAATTCATCTAAATAAATATAGAATAAATGAGACACAATCAATCTGCCCACTTTCTCCCTGGCTGTATTAGAAAAACCTTAAGGGCAAAGGGTAATATAGGGCTATTTAGCAAATAACTAATATCTCGAGAACCACCTGACTCCCTGAACCAAGAGATAAAGAGAGAACCCACTACAAAGGGTCATCGGAAAATTCCAACCCCAGGAATTAGGCACTCAGAATTATTTCCCAACTGTACAAAAAGTGTAAACACAGATAGGCTTTTTTTGTGGTATTCTAAATGAAAATCTGGAGATAGAGTTCATCCATAGAAGAATAGGTAAATAGTCTATTTAACACTGCATAAATTCCTCTTTAGGGAGTGTGTGTGTGTGTGTGTGTGTGTATGTGTGTGTCTGTCTGTCTTGTCTGTCTGTCTGTGTTTGTATATGTGTCTGTGTGTATCTGTATTTGTGTATCTGTGTGTGATACGTGTATGAGTATGTCTATGTGTACATGTTTGTCTCTGTGTGTATGAGTATGTCTGTGTGTGTATGTGTGTCTATGTGTGTGTCTGTGTGTATCTGTGTGTGTGCCTGTGTTATAGCTATCACCTTTTTCTTCCTGAGTCACTGCTAATAAAACTCACAGTCCCCAGAGAGAATATGGGAGAGAGCGAAATGAAAACCAAAACCAGGAGAGAGGCACTCTCATTTCCAGCCTCCTTTCTGTCACTTGAGCTAGTGGTTTGGTATGAACCTTTGTATCTGTGTGTGGGGGTCACCCTAAATTTATCAAGTCCCACTCCCAAACATGAATACAATTCTGTGTGCTACAAAGAGATCTTTTTTTGGCTATAGCTTGTTTTCATTATGAAAGTCATAAACTACAGAGAACATCTGCGGAGTGGTGTGGAAGGCAGAATAGGTAATGGTGTCCCCTCAGCAGAGGAAGGCATGAGGTCAGAAGGACTCAAGCCTCTATGGTAGCTCTCTCTCTCTCTCTCTCTCTCTCTCTCTCTCTCTCTCTCTGTGTGTGTGTGTGTATGTATGTGTGTGTGTGTGTTTTGTGAGTTTAACCACTTGAAATTGTCTATAAAAACTGAGACTAACTCATTGAAGTAAATGTGAGAAAATTATAAAAATATTAAAAAATACTAAAACATAAGTCTGCCAAGAGAACCTCTGTTTATATCTGCCAGTGTCTGCATTTTTTGTTTGTTTTTGTTTTAAGACAGAGTCTCCATATCTGTTTTATAAATGTTGATGTGCTATAGAAAGAGCTGGAAAATGGCTCGGTGGCTAGGAACACTAGCTACTTTGCAGAGGACCTAGGAGTTAGATTCCCAGCACCAACATGATGACTCGAGATTGTCTGTACTGCTAGTTCTGGGGTCCAGCATCATCTGATGTTTGCATGTGCCAAGCACACACAAGGGCAACAGCTATGCACGCAGACAAAACACCCATATACATAAAGTGTTTTTAAAAAGGACACACCAACTGAGAGATGGCTCAGCAGTTAAGAGCATTGACTGTTCTTCCAGAGATCCTGAGTTCAATTCCCAGCAACCACATGGTGGCTCACAACCATCTGTAATGGGATCTGACTCCCTCTTCTGGTGTGTCTGAAGAGAGCAATGGTGTACTCATATACATAAAATAAATAAATAAATCTAAAAAAAATATGAAAGCACATACACACACAAGACAAGTACCATTCAGGGTCAGAGTTTACATACAATTCTTTTTTAAGTTTATATTTATTTCATGTGCATTGGTGTTTTGCCTGCATTTATATCTGTGTGAGGATGTTCAATCTTCTGGAATTGAAGCTACTGACAGTCATGAGCTGCCAGGCGGGCAGTGGGAATTGAACCTGAATCCTCTAAAAGGTTTAGCAGCAAGTGCTCTTAACCACTGACTGACCCATTTCTCCTGCACCTATATATAGTTCTATATCCCTTTCTTTTTAACATTGTCTCTAATAATATTTGTATTGTTAACATTTTTATAAATGTTTTAATGGATGTGCTGTAATTTCATAACTAATTTCCCCATAATTATGTTTTTCTGGGGCTTTGTTACTATAGAAACACTCTGACCATCTTCAGTTATGTATCTCTATATTTCTATTTGTTTCATACCAAGACTGTATTTTACGTGGTGTCTGCATAGAACGTGGCTATTGTTTCGTATAAGGCGTTACTGTCCTCGGTTTTGAGCCCATTTTCATTACACTGGATGAGTAAAAATGAACGAAGGTCAGAGTAAGGAGAGGAAAGAAACTGAGGTGCTGTGGGTTGTCAGAGCGGCTTCCTGGAAGTGGAAGGGCTGAGCGCCATCTCTATGGGATAAGCAGGAAGTGCCAGGTGGCCACACAGGAAGAGAGCCCACTGGGAGACGGTAGAGTTCAGTAGCTAGAAGATTGTGGAGCGATCTGAGCAGCCAGAGCCACACCCTGTTGTTTAGGGAAACAGTGGTCAGAGAGAGCGTAGACCACAGACTTGAGACTGGACCCATAAGCATTGCAGAGCCAACAGATTTCTTTCAGCTGGAGGCTGTCTAGAGGACATGGTGTTTTACAATGAGCTCAGCCCAGAGGGGGTGGGCCGAGGTTAGGGAGAGGTTGGAAGTGGCTGAGACCTACTCTAATGGGATAGATGTGGGTGATTACCCTGGAGGGTATCAGTCAGTGTTTCCTCAGACCCTGGGCCAACCAGGGCTGCCAGATGTGTGGTGGGGACCAGAGAGCTATCGTAAACTTAACCCCACACACTTTCTTAACCCCTGCCATTGACTCTGGAATTGGCCGCAAGGCTGAATAGTTGTGGGCATGTGAGATTTCTTTTTTATATAATTGATCTGTAAGATTTTAATGATTAATGAACCTTCACATTTTTATATCCTTGTTAATGGGAAGTACACAAAAGAAATCTCCCTCCAGGGAGCGGGCTTCAAGCTGGCCAAGGGAACAGTTCACAATCCTTCCAGTGCAACTTCCCTCAGAGTGCCCAAGTGCGGCCTCTGGCATGTCTCCTCCTTCGTGCCAGTGATCACTTGCCCACCCCCACCACCACCCCATCCCACCCCCATATCCCTTGGGGGAAAAAAAATCTAGCAAGCCTGCCAGAGCCCTGTCACTTGTACCACCGGCAGATGTCCAGCAGCCACATTCTGCTCCTCCCCGACAGAGTCCTCCCTGACAGAGTCCTCCCCGACAGAGTCCTCCCTGACAGAGTCCTCCCCGACAGAGTCCTCCCCGACAGAGTCCTCCCTGACAGAGTCCTTGGTTGGAACCCTGTTCCCAAGAATGAGAGGGTATGGAGATTGATCTAATCCTCACTCTCCTGAGACTTGGGCCCAGGGGTATATGAGGACAAGCTTCTCACGATGATTCTACAGCTGCCACTTCAACTCAGCCGCCAGCTACTTTAAAAGTTTGCAGTCCCTACAGAGAGCCTCGGCTCTGGTTTGTGTCTTCTTGGGCCCTACCTTACCTGGGATACCAGCTCCGTTTGTGTATGTGTGTGTGTGTGTGTGTGTGTGTGTGTGTGTGGGCGCGCGCGCACATTCGAGTGCTCCTGCGCATGCATGTGGTGATGCATGTGCATGTCTGCATGGTGACCTGAGGCCCGAGGTCTGGTATTGTTGTTCCTCAGGAGTCACCCACATTTATTATTTTTTTATTGTATTTTTATTTACTCATCTACTTTGCATGTGTGTGGGTGTGGCAAAGCCCCAGAGCGGGGTGTGGAGGTTAGAGGGCAACTTGGAGTCTTTCTCCTTCCACCGTCTGGCTTAGTGGCAAGCTCCTTCACCTACTGGGCCATCTCTGCAGCTCCTCCCTATTTTCTGAGTCTCTCTCAGGAGGACAGGAGGCTCCCTCCCTGGTGGGGCTAGGCTGGCTGGGCTCACACTCAAGTCCTCCCTCGGGCGCATGCAGCCAGTGTCTTATCAGCTGGCACCTCCCGAGCCCTCACCTCTCCTCTCTCTGTTGAGCAACTCTAGTGCACCCTTGAGCCTCAGCCCAGGCATCAGCTGCAGGGAGCTCTCCTAACTGCCAAGGCTGCACGGGCTTTCCCCGTGTGCCCCACCAGATCCCCGCTGCTTGTCTCTGGCTTTGGTGTCCAGTATTGTTCGTGCTTTTCTGACTGCCAATCACACTATGAGCCCCGCCAAGGCCTGCATCGCCTTCTTGAGTGCCATCCCAGCACCCAGGGCAGGGCCTTTGCCTGGCAGATTTACTGTGTGTGCCCAGTGCCTTCATGACTCTATCCACATATTCACTAGAAGCCTCCTGTGCCTCCAGCCTCTGCCTCCAAGACTCTATTGGGGCCCATGAGTGAAAGACTGTCCTGTGTGTGCCCTAAGCTCTGTCTCTGTTGATATGAGAACCACATATTTTTGGGATTTTGTTTGTTTGTTTGTTTGGTTGGTTGGTTGGTTGGTTTTGGTTTTGGGACATCATTTTGTTTTAGAATTGGTATGTATGTATGTATGTATTTTTATATATATTTTGGAGACCAAGTACACATGCACACACACACACACACATGCACCCACACATGCTGAATAGATGTGAACTTTTAAAAACAGCTTGTCTGTTTTAAAAATACGTTTATGTGTAATTAATTATAATTAATAATACGTTAACATTTTACTTTATTCATACTTTATATTAATACATTAATTTTGTTACTTCTGCCATCTTAACTTGCATTATTATCTTATATTTTAATATCCTGGCTTTTTCCCCCTCCTTTCCCTTGCTTCCTCTTACAGTGGCAAAGTTTTTCGCCTTTATGACCCTTTGAGTTTGGAACCTCCAATGGTATCTCTCGCTCTCTTTTTGGTTTTTGGAGACAGGGTTTCTCTGTGTAGTCCTGGCTGTCCTGGAGTGACAGAGTGAGTACTCTGTAGACCAGGCTGGCCTCAGACTCAGAGATCTGCCTGCCTCTGCCCTCCAAGCAATGGGACTAAAGGCGGCATCACCACCACCTTGGCTGGTATCTCTGTTCCCATGGGACTTCTCCTTCTCCTCCTCTTCCTCCTCCTCTTCTTCCTCTTCCTCCTCCTCCTGCTCCTCCTCCTCCTTTTTTTAAGATTTATTTATTCATTTTATGTATACTGTCTTCAAACACACCAAAAGAGGGTATCAAATCTCATTACAGATGGTTGTGAGCCACCATGTGGGTGCTGGGGATTGAACTCAGGACCTCTGGAAGAGCAGTCAGTGCTCTTAACTGATAAACCATTTCTCCAGCCGGAAGTTTTTCTGAAACTTTTACACACATACATAATCGTAGTTTTTCAAAGACATTTGCACATTTTCACATGTAAATTTATCCCAAAAGTCAGGATTTTTGTTCTCCTACTTTAGATTTAGTTCTTCTATTTTATGTGTTTGGGTGTTTTGCCTGTGTATGCCTGTGTACTAGGTATGTTCATAGTGCCTTCAGAGCTAAGAAGAGAACACGCAGTCCTTGGAACTGAAGTTACAGACTCTTGTGAAGCACTGTGTGGGTGCTAGGTGCTCAGTACTGGGAATTGAACTCAGATCCTCTGGAAGAGCAGCCAGGGCTCTGAACCCCTGAGCCACTTCTGCAGCCTCTTGCACTGTTTTGTTTTTTTTTCTCACTCAATTGTTAATTAAGTTGACCAACATATTGCATCACTTCCCGTGCCTACCATTACTTCTTACACTCCACGTCCTTTTTTCTGGTTTAATTTTTCTCCTTTCCAAAGCATATGCTATAACGGTTCATTTAGTAAAGATAGTGTATGTTACCTGAAGTTCTTGCATGTGCATACATGTCATGTAGAGATTTTTAAGCATCTTTAAAAGGGACCCCTTAAAACTCATCAACTTCATAACATAAAAATCGTAACACCCAGCAGCAGGTTTCTCGATGATCCAGCACCTTCTGACAGACTGGGGATCCTCTCCCCCCATTCTTAATTCTTGGGTGTCCTGCCTACAAGGGCTGAGAAATGCTACCAAATTCAAATAGAAATAGTATCAGCCTTGTCACTAGTTAATACCGCTCAGTTCCTGGACTCAACAAGATCTGCTGACCCTTGAGTGCCAGGGGCACGGACCAAGAGTGTCGTCATTTAAATTCTAGGCCTGCATCAGGTTCTCTGGTTGTCTCCATTGAGCCTCTCTTGCTCCAGCAGCTGACTTATCTCTCAGCCTTTGTTTCTTCATCTATCAAATGGGAATAAGGACAGTAACCTTGCAGGAACCGGCGGGTGCGTCAACAATACAGAAAAAGCACCTAGCACCAGTCCTAGACGTGTGTGAGCGGGATCAGCTACTGTACCCCTTATGCTGAGTGGACAGTGGCGGGATGAATGCAGGAGACGAGTGTAAATGGTGTGAGGAGGTGGGGCAGATCCACAAAGCAGAGAGGGGGCAGGGCGAGTAAAGGAGAATCAGGCTTGCCCATGGCCGCCCAACTCCACTGAGTAAAGGGACCATTCTGGCTGGCTAGATGCCAGGGGGCCAGGGGGCAGCAAACAGGGCAGAGAGGGGAGCCAGGGCAGAGCAGGTGTGGGGCACAACTGGCTGAGGAGCCATTTGCGAGGGCGGCTCCCTCTCGCTGGCACTCGCCCTGGGTTCTCCCTGGCTCTACTGTCCCTCCTTTCTGTTAGCTGAAGCTTAGCCGGGGCGGTGATGGTTAGGCCAGCCATAGGCAGAAAAGAGGAAGCGTCAGGGCAACATTGGTTTCAACCAGTGTCTTGTTAAGGAAGTCGAGGCACGCTGCTTCTGCTTCTTTTATCCCTCTGGGCATTCAGAGAAGGATGAGTTCTTGTTTCCAGACGAGATCGTTTGAGAGGGCCTTGCTCTGGACCTTCGGTGGACATTTTCGAGATGACCTGAAAGAGGTTTTAATGTCTCTTTTGAGGGGGGTGAAGGGAATGTGGAATGCCGTAGGTGAGGCTGTGGATCCCTTGTTTACATGAAGCAGAAACACAGAGGGCCCGGCCTTACCCAGCCTGGTAAGGCGCGAGGGGATGGACATGGGCTTGGCATCCTCTGTCAGCCAGACTAGCTCTGGCCGGCTGTTCTGCACCTCTCTCTACTCAGAAGATCCCTGACAGTTGGGACTCTGACTTCCAGAGAGAAGTCAGAAGACGCAAGGCTCCTGAGGCTGGGGCCGAGTTCACCACACCTCTCACCAGTGTCACCTTTCAAACATGCTGGGAACTTCTTCTTTTTCACAACTGAAAAGAAGGTTAACTAACACTAGGTGCTTAGTAAATACTAGCCGCTAGTGTTCTGGATTGGAGTCATCCAGCCCTTAATTAACCCTGACCTGGTGTGTTCTGGGAGTAGGAAGAAGCTCAGAGGTTGCCTAACTCTTTTCATAAGCTCAGAGGTTGCCTAACTCTTTTCATGGTGACCTGGGGTTTCTGCAGAGGCCCTGGCTTATAGGCCAGAGTGGGTGGGCCTCCCGTCCACCTCCGGTACCAGGGCAGCTGTTTCTAATAGGAGTTACATGAGGCTGCACGCTTCTGGCTTTCATAGGGTGACGAGGATGATTTCGTTTGACAAAAATGCCCCCCTCTTTTTTTTTTTAATAAAGCTAGAAGCCATAGCTTCTGGTTCCCAGCCTGGTGTTCTCAGGGTAAGTGTACTTACTAAAAGAGGGAAGTGAAATATGATATATTTTAGAAAGGTTATTTTCTCCAAAGGCCAGCATTTAAACTGTTACTGTGGTATCTTTTAACGAATCAAAGACTCATTTAGCCTACAACTTATTTCTGTCCTAGAATCTAGATGTCTTTCCATCTGAGCTCTCCAGTGTGTACCAGAGGAACTGAATCTATATCTTATTTTAATGTAGTCAGGTGTGCTGGTGGCTATTATAAATATAGAGAATGGCAGGCCTGACCCCAAAAGCTTTGCCAGAATACAGATTCTAAGAGACTAGAGATGGCTTCGTAGCTAAAGAGCACAGGCTGCTCTTCTGGAGAATGAGGATTTGATGACCAGTTACGGGTGGCCGCTCACATCCATCTGTAACTCTAGTTCCAGGGAATCGGCTGCCCTCCTCAGGCCTCCACAGGCACCAGACATGGCTCAGACATACATGGAAGCAAAATGCCCATACATAAATAAAAATAGAAGGACAGATCCTGGGACCGGAGAGATGGCTCAGCCATGGAGGGCATTTGCTGGTCTTTCAGAGGACCTGAGTTCAGTCCTCTGCTCTCATGCGAGGTGGCTCACAGCTGTCCTGTGACTCCAGCACCAGCAGATCCCACCGCCTCTTCTGACCACCACAGCACTCATTACTTTTTAAAGGTTCAGATTTGTAGCCAGACATGGATGGCGCGTGGTCGCTGCTGTGCAGGGGGCGAAGACAAAAAGGCAGACTTCCAAGAGTCAAGACCCTTGACCTTATCTTTTTTTTTTTTTCCTTTTTGGTTTTTTGAGACAGGGTTTCTCTGTGTAGCCCTGGCTGTCCTGGAACTCACTCTGAAGACCAGGCTGGCCTCGAACTCAGAAATCCGCTTGCCTCTACCTCCCAAGTGATGGGATTCAAGGCATGCACCACCACCGCCCCGGCTTCTATATCTTAAAGTAAAATGATTTCTTTTCAAACAGTGTGTGCATGCACACACACACCATGGTACAGATGTTGGGGGTCAGAGGGTCACTTGTAGCCATTGGTTCTCTTTCTCTACTCTGTGAGTTCCAGGGATCAAACTCAAGTTCTCACGCTTGGCAGCACCCCCTTCCCCCCCAAAATATCCTCCTGAAAAGGTCTGGGGATGTAACATGCTGCGGAGATAGAGTGCTTGCCTGGCTCAGGTTTCTGTCTCACACACACACACATGCACACACACACACATACACACACACACACATACGCATACATACACAGAAAGCAGATTCTGGGCTTGCAGCCCAGCTACTCCTCAGTGGACCTAGCAGGCGTGCACTTTAAGAAGTCATCTGTGACAGGAACGTTCACTCAGGCTGCAAACTCCTGCGTGGGAAAGCTCACTGTGGAAGGCATGCAAAGGCAGACTCAAGCAGGGAGCCCTGGCCCTGCCCTGGCACACTGGGACAACCTCCTCTGCAGTGGTATACACTTGGGCAACCGGGCGAGCACCATGACCCTTTCCCTGGAGAAATACAAACTGTCTTGCTCCTATGGCTCCCAGACCTTCTTGGGCCCAAACCAAGAGCTGCTCTCTTTTAAATCATGGAATATATATATATATATATATATGTAAATATATGAATATTTACATCCTGAATGCTGCCCCCCTTCCCAGTCTCCCCTCACAGAGTTCCTCCCCCCTCCCCTTCACCTCTAAGAGGGCAGTCCCCCCTCATATCCCCCCACTCTGGTGCATCAAGTCTCTGCAGGAGCAAGTGCATCCTCTCACTGAGACAGGACAAGGCAGCCCTCTGCTACGTATGTGCCAGGGACCTTGGACCATGGGACCCGTGTTTGCTCCAGGAACAACTGCTCTTACAGAGCTTGTGCTTGATCTAGTAGCACCCAGTCACTTCTGCCCCTAGACTCCTGCAGACTTGTCAGGCACAGCAAGAGGTGCATCAGGCCTGAAAGGGTGCTGGGTGAACCCCCCCTGCCTGTTCTTTGTGTGGGCTCTGGGTGTGGCTCTTGCTATTGCTGTCATCCTTGGCTTCCTTGAAGATAGCAGGCGGCTGCATGCCCTGGAGGCTGAGGTGGAGCTGAGGAGGGGTTTGGGTTGAGTGATGCAGCACAGTCTTGACCTCTTCTTGTCCCAGCTCCCCATGCGCTGCAGGAGAGACAGAAAGGACAAGTTTCAAGCCTGGGAGATGGGGCCTGAGCCACGCCCTGGGAAGAACACCTAGCTACCAGTGCTGGAATCGGTACTGAAGTGAGTTTTATAGGCCAGACCCACATAGAAGTAGAGAGGGAGAGAGGAAGCAGGCCAGTCTGGATTTGTGGAAGAGCTGCTGTTAGGCCAGCGAACCTGGAAGCTGTCAAAGAGGGGCTGAATCGTGGTTATGTGGCACCGGACAGCCAACTGCAGAAGCTCTGCTGCTGCATGCTGGGACTGTGAAAGTGAGGACCAGCCATTCTCGGATCCAGCTGCCATGCTCTGGGTCAGCTTCTCAGGAGGTCCTCCTTGTTGTTCTGGCTGCTAGGCTGGTGATGAGTCACCACGGAGTACACTGGAGGCTTCAACCTCAAGTTCTCCCCAGAGGGAGCAGCTTGTGTTTGTCGTGTGTGCGTGGGGGTGGGAGCGACAGGGCCCCTGGCCTGCTGCCTGGCCTGCCACCTGGATGAAAGGAAGGTCCTGGGCTGGCAGAGTGCCCCACAGCCTCTCGACGGAGCTGTAGGCCAGCGTGAGCTTTAAACAATAGGCAGGGGCGGGCTATCTGAGCAGGGTGCAGCCCCTCCCATCTTCCTCGTTGTCAGGATCGTCCTGCCTCAAGCTCTAGAAGTGTACCTTTGGTTGTTTAGTGCCCTTGGTTAGCCTGTGTTTGACCAACATGAGTTTGCCTTGCTGTTTTCTAGACTTAGATGTGGCCACACATAGGGTCCCCTCTGCTCTTAGGAGCCCTCCCACCACAGAGGACCACGGGCTTCATTTCTCGTTCACCTGTGACCTGGGAAACATGAGCGTGCATCCAGCCTGAAGAGCCTGGGCTCCGCTGCCCGCCTCTGCTCTGCCACACGGGCTGGCTGACTTTGAGCAGGGACCCACTTGGGTAGGCTTCAGGTTTCTCGCAAGAAAATGAGGAGATTGAAGTAGCCCGAGGTCCCTTTAAGAACATACATCAACTTCTGTTAGATTTGGGGGATTTTCCGACTGATTTTTAAATTTCATTTTCCCCGGTTTAAAAAAAAACAAAACAAAAAAACAAAAAAAAAAAATGCTAAGAAAGGTCAGTTTTCTTGTAGGCTTTTTTTTTTTTTTTTTTTTTTTTGGTTTTTCGAGACAGGGTTTCTCTGTGTAGCCCTGGCTGTCCTGGAACTCACTCTGTAGACCAGGCTGGCCTCCAACTCAGAAATACACCTGCCTCTACCTCCCAAGTGCTGGGATTAAAGGCGTCTGCCTCCCAAGTGCTGGGATTAAAGGCTTGCACCACCACTGCCCCGGCTTCCTGTAGGCTTTAAGTCAGTGTTCAGCAGGTTGTGGGACTCAGGGAGAAGTGTAGAGAAATGAAAAAGGAAAGTTACAGTAATAGCCTACCTGGAGATTTTTGCCTATTTGGAAATCAAAACTCCCCATAGACTCCTTCGAGTGCCCAAGTGACAGATTGTCTATTCCAGCCTCCAGAATCAGGCATCCCTGCTGGTGGCTGGAGCCGTCCTAAGTCCAGAGCTAGCCTACACTCAAGGGGTAGAGGCGCAAGAACTAAGAACAGAGCCCCTTTCCCCTCTAGGTTAGGCTGACCACACTTCAGTAGCTGTGGGGTTGGGGCATGAGGACTTGGGAAGAAGCTTGGGCCTAGTATCCCTCAGCTCCCCACTATCCCACTGATTCCAGGCATGGCTGGGCAAAAGGCCAGGGCCCATAGAGGGTTGGCTTCATTTGGTCTGCATTTCTGCCCCAAAAGCAAGTAAGTATGAGCTGAGTGTAATGGCGTGCAGCAGGGAAGACAGCACCTGTGGGAGATCGCCTGCCACCCCAGAGCGATTCTTAAAGACCTGTCTGCATGCGGCTCCGTCTCAGGCTTTGTCTGCAGCGAGTCATGCTCTTCTGGTCAGTAAGTTCTGGTCTTTGGGCCAGAGTGATGGCTTAGTGTCGTCGAGCGCGATTGCCGCTCTCCCAGGGGAACCGTACCACATGGTAGCCTCACAACTGTCCATAAATCCAGTTCCAAGGACTCAGACATCCTTCCCTGGCTTCTGAGGGTACCAGGCACACATGTGGTACACAGAGATACATGCAGACAAAACACCCATTCACATTTTGTCTAAGTCTTGTTTTGGCTGACAGTATAATTCAATGGTAGAGCACACATCACATGTTCTGGAGGGCCTGGGCTCCATCCCCAGCTCCACACAAGGACAGAAACATTCCTGTCTTTAAAAAGTATTCCATAGGCAGGAGGTGATGGCGCACGCCTTTAGTCCCAGCACTTGGGAAGCAGGCAGATCTCTTAGTTCGAGGCCAGTCTGGTCTACATAGTGAACCTCAGAACAGCCAGAACTACACAGAGAAACCTTGTCTCCAAAAATAAAAATTGAAAGAAAAAGGAAGGAAGGAAGGAAGGAAGGAAGGAAGGAAGGAAGGAAGGAAAGAAGGAAGGAAGGAAAAAAGTATTCCAATGCTAGCTGGGCGTGGTAACACATGCTTCTAATTTCAGCATTCAGAAGGCAGGAGACTGATCTCTGAGTTTGGGTATACCCTGGTCTACAGAGTGAGCTCCAGGACAGTTAGGGCTACACAGAGAAACTGGTCCTGAAAATAAACGAAGAAAAAGTCTTCCAATGTTGATGGACATGGAGTACCCCTAGCCTTTTCATACGTCTCTGCTGTGGACGCAGGTGAATAGCAGCATATGACTACACTCTGTTCAGATTCCTTGGGCAGGCTCAGCATGGTCCGGGTGGAACCCAGAGAAAGGTGGGGTCTCACGCTTGTGGCAGGATTAGTATTAAGGTTAGTATTAAGGTCTCCAGCATAAATGTTCCTCCTATCATTGCCTGGAAGAAAAACATCTCCTCAAAGTTTTCAGCAAATGAGTGTTGGACATCTGAGGAGGAAGCCATTTTTGAGAACCTTCTAGAGATCCACAGACAGTTGCATCATGGGAAAGGAGCCAAGTGTTCAGCCCATTTTTGGCTGAATAGTTGGCCTTGTGGCATTTCAGCACACAGGTATTCATATAAAGCCATGCATTTCATGACAGTGTTCCAACCAACAATGGGCCGCATGTACTGCTGGCACCATAAGACCTTCCCTCCCCTATGAGGTCATAATGCACTCTGCGATATTCATAGGATGCTAAAATCTTCTGGCAACATGTTTGCAAAATGTATCCTCATCATGACATAACTGTGCATGTATCTATTCCTGCTAAGAACAAAACCAAACCTTGATTTTGTCCATTGGAGAAAAGCCACCATGGGCAGTGCGGATGTGCCTTCTGTGTGGGAAAGTGTCCTTGGGGTCTGTGAGGTGACATTTTTTGGAGGATGAGATTTGCCTCCCTGTCCCGCAAAAATAAAGTTTTCCACACAACAGGAAGAGGTTTAGTCATTATAGAGACAAGAAAAATCTGGTTCCATGTTACTGCTGTCTGCAGGGGAAGGAAAGACTGACTCTTCTTCTTTTTTTTGAAACAGTTTCTCTGTGTAGCCCTAACTGTCCTGAAACTCAGTCTGTAGACCAGGCTGGCCTTGAACTCAGAAATCTGCCTGCCTCTACCTCCCCTGACTCTTCTTTAAAACATATCTTTATTTGCTCTTTGATGGTTTTGTACATGTGTATAATGTATTTTTATAATATTCACTCCATTACCTTATTTTTTTAAAAAATTATTTTTAGGCTGGGCGGTGGTAGCACACACCTTTGATCCCAGCACTCAGGAAGCAGAAACAGGCAGATCTTTGTAGCCTGGTCTACAGACTAAGATCTAAGACAGCTGGGGATATACCTGTTTCAAAAATCCAAAGATGGGGGCTGGAGAGATGGCTCAGCAGTTAAGAGCACTGCCTGCTCTTCCAGAGGTCCTGAGTTCAATTCCCAGCAACCACATGGTGGCTCACAACCATCTGTAATGGGATCTAATGCCCTCTCCTGGTGTGTCTGAAGATAGCTTCAGCGTACTCACATACATAAAATAAATAAACATTTTAAAATCCCAAAACATATAATAATTTAAAATAATTTAGAATGTGTTCCTAATGGTTTGCCTTTATGTATAATGTGCAACACATGTGTGCAGTACCCATGGAGGCCAGCAGAGGGCATTGGATCCCTGGAACTGGAGTTATAGATAGTTGTGAGCTGCCGTGGGGGTGGGGGTATGAGGAGCCAAATCCATGTCCTCTGCATAAGCAGCCAGTGCTCTAACTGCTGAGCCATCTGTTTCCTCTTATCCCTCTTCCCATTCCCCTTCCTACGTGCCTGTCGTGCCTGTCGGTGCGTGTGTGTGTGTGTGTGTGTGTGTGTGTGTGTGTGTGCACATGTAGAGTGCATTGTATTATGTTGACTTTAACTAGGGTCATTTGCATAGATATGGGTGTGAGGTTATTTACCTGAACATGAGCAATTTGCCAGTGGCTACACCACAGAAGAAAATAACTTCTGTCCCTCTGAAGGCACAGCAAAGGAATCCATTTTTTTAAATGATTTATTTATTTATTTATTTATTTATTTTATGTGCACTGGTGTTTTGCCTCCATGTCTGTGTGTGTGAGGGCGTTAGATCCCCTGGAACTAGAGTTATAGACAGTTGTGAGCCACCATGTGGGTGCTAGGAATTGAACCTGGGTCCTCTGGAAAAACAGCAGTGTTTTAACCACTGAGCCATCTCCCCAGCCCCGAGAGGAACCCATTTATACTACAGTGCCAGTAGACCAGGGCTCCCACAAGTGGATGCTTGTAATAAATGCTTCAAGGGTGCTGTCCTTACCACTCAGGGTGTCTAGAGAATGAGAACACTAGACATAAAGAGCCAAGGACCTCCCATGTACCCCCCCATACATGCACACACGCACGCACATTTCCCCTCCTAGCATGCTTAACTGTGCTGACCACATCGAGCCTGGGATTTGACCAAGTCTGTGTTTGCTCCGTCAGGGTGAGCACAGCCTAGGAGATGGCCGTGATGGAGGTGCCCTGTCCAGGCACTCCTGGGGCAGCAGTCGGGCAGCAGAAGGAGCTTGCCAAAGCCAAGGAGAAGACGCAGTCACTGGGCAAGAAGCAGAGCTGCATCTTCAAGCTTGAGGCCGTGGAGAAGAGCCCTGTGTTCTGTGGGAAGTGGGGGATCCTGAACGACGTGATCACCAAAGGCACCGCCAAGGAAGGTTCCGAGGGTGGACCACCCGCCATCTCCATCATCGCCCAGGCTGAATGTAAGGACCTGGGGTTGCTATGGATACAGTGGCAAATGAGTGGGCTCACAGATGGGTGGCTGGGCACAAGAGGCCAACCTGGGAATCCCCGTGGGGAGCAAGGTCAGAGTGACAGAGCATCTCTCCAGACACAATGGAGGGTCTAGCCCAGCCTGTGTAAGTAGGAGCTGTAAACATGCTAAGGTGGATCGTGGAGACCATAGCAAATAGAGGCTGAACCATTGTGACCCAAACAGGGAGCAGCCAGGAGTCAGGATTGCTTAAAGCCTCTGCAGGAGCATCAGGCTGCCTCTTAGCCTTCTGCCGAAGCACTAAACGGCAGCATGTGGAGAGGCCCAGGCGGGAAAGGACAAGTCTCCCAGAAAGCTCCTCTGGCCTGCAGACCCTCACCCTGCAGTCTCTGAGCTGCTAGCCTCAGCAGGAGGCCAAGCCTGGCTTTCTCCACTTCTGCTCTGGTTGCCTCCGGATGATATCGATGGCTGCCTGGGAAACAAGAACTCCCAGCGGGTCTCGGTAGCACCAGAGCCCCCTTCCCTCCATCTAGCCCAGGTGTCAGACTAGAGCCTGGCATTGCGCCCCACGCATCCTACGTACATCCTCTGCTCCACTTCCCGAGGCTTTCCAAACGGGAAAAGAACACTGACATGAGCTCGAATGAAGTGAGTGCACGTGTCATGCCAGCTTGTTTATCGGGGGCAACTGTGTGCCCTGTGGCATTCGGAATGTTCTAGGAAGCTTCGCTGTAAGTGAGGCAGGCTCCCTGTGATCCCCATTTTACGGGCAGTCCTCTCTTCACTGGTAAGCTGAAGTGAAGGCCACAGGGTGCCCTCCACTGAGGTGGTGGCTGGGAGGTGAGCCACCAGATGGAGGAATATGGCAGGGAAAGAAAGCGGCCATTCGGTCCTAAATGTAAAAGTCTCTCTCCTCAGTGTTCTCATCCCCCGCTAATCTGACCCTTTTCCCTCAATCACAGGTGAGAATAGCCAAGAGTTCAGCCCCACCTTCTCAGAGCGCATTTTCATCGCTGGGTCACAGCAGTACAGGTAAGAAAGCCAGCTGGAGCTAGGAGGGGAGGGGAGCCAACGCCACGCCCACCGGCCCGGCCTGCCCAGGCCACGCCCATCGGGCCTCTGGCTCCCTGCTTCAGCACCTGGGTTCTGCTCCTGGCCTGCACCCAGCTTTCCTGGCCAGCTACTCTGGGCCAGGTCAGCGTTTCAGAAGCTGCCCCTGGCTCCGTCAAGTTGACATTTTATTTTTACTCTACCCTGAGTCCTTGAGACACCTCTGCTTTCCCCTCGAACAGAGTTCCGGGAACAGCAGCGACTTTGAACTGGTCTATAGCCATGAGCACGGTCCGGAAGGGTTACTTTCACTATCCTTCAGGGGAGACGCCCTCGGGGATCAGGATGGGAGGCTCCTGTCCACCTTAGGGTCTAGGCAATTCCTTATGTAGCCTCAGGGACCTTTTGACCCAGAAAATGGGTTTTCTGATGAACTCTTCTTTTGGCTGCTTGAGAGAAGTTGGTGGGCTCCCAGCATCCCAGGAAGGGCTGTGGCTGAGGCTGTGGTCAGAGCTCACGGCTGTTTTCACAGCAGTTTCTTCAGACCCTTGCCTGAAACAAGTTCCTTTAATACCTGACCTGGGTAGGAGCCTAGCAGATCCTTGGTGGCTTCACCATCCAGAAAGGGAGTCCATTTGGCAGAGTCTCATGTTCCCGTGGCAACTAGATACCTCCAAGGGCCAAGGGTGTCGACAACAGAGACTCTGACTTGTCAGAGCCGAGATGCCTGCCCCAAGAGTGGCCCCTCTGCCTCAGTTCACCCAAGGAGCAGCAAGAGGGCTGGCACCCTGGAGGAGAACGGAGGGTCTGACCCAGCCCAGGGCAACAAGCAGTCTATGGGGCAACCTGCTGAGGGCTAGGCACTAAGGCCTACGAACTGCTCTCATTACACCCCACCACCACCCCGACGTGGCGGGAAATACTTTCATAAATGAGAAAATTTGGTATTCCTTGGGGGTTAGGACCTTGTCCACGCTATACAGGTACAGAGGTACCACAGAACGGCGTTTTGCTCAACAGTGAGCCACGTACACAGTAGCAGATACATAGGCTCACATCACCCTGTGGTATACAGCCGTCCGCGTTTGTGCTAGTTTACTCCGTGATGGCCGGCATACTCACCTGACACCGCGCTTCTCCACGCGTCCCCTGTCATTAAGCATGCGTGACTGCGATGACAGAGCTGGTTTCGCACTCTGAGTCTGTCTTCTCACTCCCTCGCACTCAAAATGTGGCTGTGTCCCCTTTTTTTTTTTGACAGCCAGTCTGAGAGTCTCGATCAAATCCCCAACAATGTGGCCCATGCGACTGAAGGCAAAATGACCCGAGTGTGCCGGACAGGAAAGCGTCACAGCAAAGCCCGGAAAAAACGTAGGAAGAAGAGGTCGAAGTCACTGGCCCAGGCAGGAGTGGCCTTAGCCAAGCCCCTGCCCAGAATCCCTGAGCAAGAGAGCTGTACCGTCCCAGTGCAGGTGAGACCCAATGCCCGATGCCCTGGTCCCAGCTCATGGGCGTTTGGACTGGGACTTGTAACGCCTGTATTTTTCCTGCAGGAAGACGAGTCTCCACTAGGCAACCTGTATGCCAGAAATGTCTCCCAGTTCACCAAGCCTCTGAGGGGACCAGGCCTTAGCCACCTGTGCTTTCAAAAACAAGATGAAGGCCTGCGACCGGTACTGCCTCGACCAGAACTCCACAAACTGATCAGCCCCTTGCAATGTCTAAACCACGTGTGGAAACTCCACCACCCCCAGGCCGCAGGCCCCCTGCCCCACCTCACTCACCCATTCCCCTACAGCGGAATGCCTCATCCTTTCCCGGTCTACCCCCTGGAGCCCTGGAGACCCTGTACGCTGGACTCCGCCTTCCTGGACAAACTAGCCGTTGTAAGTGGCCAGCGGCCTCTACCTGGCCCACCACACCTAAGCAAACTGGCCTATGGAGACAGTCAGAAGCCCCTGCCTGGCCCACACCTGGAGTCCAGCGGCCTGTCCCAGGGTGCCCTAGAAAAGGTTCCTGTGGAAGAATACCTGGTGCATGCCCTACAAGGAAGTGTGAGCTCAGGCCAGGCCCACAGCCTGGCCAGCCTGGCTAAGACATGGTCATCAGGGAGCTCCAAGATGCAGAGGCTCAGCCCTGAAACTGAAGACAACGAGGGGGTCCTGCTCACCGAGGTAACTAACCTCCCTCTAGTCCAGTCGCCGCCTCCCAGATGAGAGGCCACAGATGGGGGGGTCCTCGTAGGGCTTTCTGTGGAAGCAGGGTGTCAGCAGACCCTGAGAGAAGGGTCCCTGGATAACAGAGTCCTTCACACCCATAGTAACAAGTGAGTTCGCTCATTGGAGATTGCGGCATTGGAGACTGCAATCGGGGATTCTGTTACCATGACACAAAGCATAAGACAATGAACTTGAAGAAAGGTTTGTTTGGGCTGATAGGTCAGAGGTTTGGGGCCTAGTACTATGGCTGAGCACCTGGTGGAGAAGGTACACTGACTCCATCAGACCTCAAAGCAGAGACAGATGAAGGCAGCTTTCTCTTGAAGGGCGTGTGTGCGCGCGCATACACACACACACACACACACACACTCACACACACACACACACACACACTCACTCACACACACACACACACACACACATATTAGGCATATTTTCTCCCATTAGGCCACTCCTCTTAAAGGTTTCGCACAATCAGTAACTGCAAGGTGATGACCGAACCCGGGCTTTACTGCTTGTGTGACTTTACTGACTGCTGTATCTGGCATGCATCCGTGAGGCCCTCCTCCCACAGCCTCGCTTCCCACGGCCTTTCTGGCTGCTCCTGTTTTCAGTTCTTCAGGTCATTCCACTGTTGCTGGATTGTGTGTGTTGAGTGAAAATATCCAGTGAACAGAGGATGCCGCCCTCTCTCCCCCCTCCCCCTCCATCGCCTTCCTCCCTTTCCTCATTCCCCCTCCCCTCCCTTCCCTTCAGGTCTCTGCCTGAATAACTTCAGAACTTGAAGCGATTTGTTCAACTTGAGGGATTGATTCTATTCACTTTTAATACTGTGCATGCCCATCTCGTCAACCTTCTAGTTACTGAGTTATATGTTCCATTATCAAGGTTGTTGGCAATTCTGCCTCATCACAGGAATTATCTGCGGGGTGGCCCCATGGAGGCCACCCCTTTTTTTTCTTTTTAAGATTTATTTAAGTATACAGCATTCTGCCTGCAGGCCAGAAGAGGGCGCCAGATCTCGTCATACATAGTTACAAGCCACCAGGTGGTTGCTGGGAATGGAACTCAGGAGCTCTGGAAGGGCGGCCATGCTCTTAACCTCTGAGCCATCTCTCCAGCCCCACCTTTGTCTTCTTGTTCCTCAGAACCCCTTTCGGCCGGTCCTCCTTATCATCCCACTGTAGGGCTGGCGGCATCTTTGGATGTCACCATTCAGCCTTAGCTGTTGGCTGGAGAGCCTTCTCCACTGTGGCCCTTTGTCCCCCTGCTGCCCAGGTCATTGAAACTGACCTCCTCCTCCTCCTCCTCCTCTTCAACCCCAGAAACTCAAACCAGTGGATTATGAGTACCGAGAAGAGGTGCACTGGATGGCACAGCAGCCTCGTGTGGGCAGGGGCTCCTTCGGCGAGGTCCACAGGATGAAAGACAAGCAGACAGGCTTCCAGTGTGCTGTCAAGAAGGTATGCCAAGGTGATACCCCTCTGGGCTCGCACCCAAATTAACCACACTGGGGAGGCTAAGGCAGGAGGATGACCATGGGCCCTAGGCCAGCCTGGACTACGCTGTGAGACCCTGACTTGGTGTTGGGGGGGGGGGGGATTACATAGTAAGTAGAACTCCAGAGAGCGAAAGGGAAGCCACACAGGGGCCGCCACATTCCACCTCAGCTTTCCGTCAGCAACAGACATGGGGTATCCCGGGCTCTGCTCTGATGGTTGGCACCCTAGCTGTTCTTGAGTCAGCTGGAGCTGGGAGGGAGCAGACTGGTCTGTCACGTGGCCTGGCGTGATTGCTGCCCTTGGTATGCATGTCTGTGAGAGGCAGTACAGGAGCACGCAGCTCGGCTCTGGATACAGCTGAGGACGGCAGGGCCTGTAGGGGCAAGTCCAGACCTGGGAGATGTTTGACTTCACAGGAAGCTCGTGTTGAACAAAAAACCCTCACGCCACAGAGCTCGGCGTGGCTGAGTGATTAGAACAGTGGCCACCAGCTGTCAGGTGTCTCCCAAGAGGAAGCTAACTGGAAGTTAAACCTGCCTCCCATTGGCCTGGTGCATTGTGGTCTAAGACAGCCAGGACAACAAAGGTGGCCCGGGCAGACATTAAGAACTTTAGCTGGTGGCTAAATCAGGTTCAAATCCAAATCTGTCACAGGCCATAGCTTTGAAGAGAGGAAGGAAAAGGAGACTCCTTGTCCTAAGATCTTGATGTGCCACAGGGGGGTCAGGTCACCTTCTCTGTGGCTTGCCCACAGCCACCCAGGTAGCCCTAGTGCCTGAGGCTTCCTCCAGCCTCACAGTCCCAGTCCAGATGGGAATGGGCAGCTGCAGATCCACAAGTCTCCGTAGTGTCAGCTCTGCTCCTCAGCATCTCTCAAACCCTGCTCTGGAAGTCCCCTCTCCTCTACTGGAAGCCAGCGTGTCCCTCACCAAAAGGACTAAGGACCACAATTTATGTGGATCATTTTGGGGGATTTTCTTTGAGTTGGGTTGTGACTTTGTTTTGTTTGGGTTTTTTGTTGTTTTGGGGGGGGCTGCCCACAGGTTGAAATAACTGGCTTATGTCCTGATCCCCAAGAAAAGAGACCAAGCAATGAGATTACCCAGGTGCAGCGTGCCCTGGGAGGCCGCCATGCAGAGCGGACCCTGCCTGTACCGTCATGGCTGCCCTGGGCTTTGGGAATGACTCCAGCTAGGATGTGGATAAGCCTGATTTATTGCCTGGGTTCATTCTTGGGCCAGGCTGTCCAAGCTGAGCCTCAAGCTAGAAGGATGAGAGGGAACTCTGTAAGCTTTACCTCAGATTTCAGACAGGCTACTTGAAGGGAGCAAGTGCCACCCACCGCCCTCAGCCCTCGGTAGCACAGTCACACACTGAGTTCTTGCCAGCTTGGGTCATCTTCCACCCTGATGCCAGGACCGAGTGCCTAACCTCCTTAGCCGCAGATCCCCTCCCCGGCCCACCAGAGAAGGCTCAGCTGTCCCTTCCGAGAGCAGAGGCGGTGGGAGGCGCGTGAGAGTGTGAAGTGTCCTACAGACGGATGCCCAGGGATGGGAGCTTAGTCACCACTTGTCAGCTGTTCCTCGGCTGAGATCCGAGTCCCAAGCAACAGGGTAAACAACCAGAATACATTCCTCTTGTCCTGTGTCCAAGGCGGTTGGAAAGGCTCCAGGCCTAAGGCCTGGCCTTCCCAGGGCTCTGACTGTCCACTCGGAGGGCTCCTGCCTTCTTCTGCCAGCTAGTGGGGTAGCATCAGCCCATTCCTTCTCTCAGTGGAAAGGTTAGGGCTTGAAGTTCGTCCTGTACAGTTTTTAGCTCTAAGATCTCATGAGAGCTAGTTTTAGACATTTGCCAAGTGAGTATGAGGCCCTGGGTTCTAATTCTGATACTATGTACACAAAAAGTTCCTTGCATTCCCTGGTAAAGGAATAGCGAGGCAGGATAGGAGACAGTCTGGGCATCAGGGGCCAGGCTGCCTGTGCCCGTTTGGTACTCCTGGGAAGGATCCTGGACATGAGTGGTTACAGAACACAGGCAGACCCTTGGCCTTCCTTCCGGAGCATCTGTGAGCTCAGGTCGCAGGCTTACTGGCCACAGACCCAGGCCTTACTGTGAGGTTCTGTTTTGTTTTTATGATTTTAGTCTTCTATGTATTTTTAATTAATTCTTATGACATATTTTTGTGGGGGGGGGGGCACACATGTCATGATGCAGATGTGGAGGCCAGAGAATAACTTGGGGTTGGCAGGAAGCAAGCACCGCCCCTACCCACTGGGCCATCTCACCTTCTCAGCCCCTTGTCCAATTGCAAACAAATACTGGCTCCCCATAAATGAAGCCAACTGCCACCCAACAAAGGTTTCCCTTGTCCTCAAAAATACCATCTGTCTTCTCTCTTTTCAGACTCTTTATGTTTAAATTTGGCTGTATCTTTTATGAACATGAGATTGTCCTAGAGACTATTCTACACTGCGATACACACACACACACACACACACACACTGCACACATACACACCATGAAATACGTCCTAGACAGGATTTCTCTTGGTTCACCTAGAATGCTCAGACCTTTAGAGCAACCAATATATAAGTTCTCCTTGTTGGAAAATGGACTTATAGGATCTTTAAATTCTTGGAACTTGATCCTGAAGTGTATGTGAGTCACGCATGTGGTCATGGACACGGTCTGATGGCAAAGAAGCCATACAACTAAGGAGATTCTCAAGGGAGAATAATCGCTCTCCGCCCTCAACGCGGGGGAAGAACT
Source organism: Apodemus sylvaticus (assembly GCF_947179515.1). Lineage (NCBI taxonomy): Eukaryota > Metazoa > Chordata > Mammalia > Rodentia > Muridae > Apodemus > Apodemus sylvaticus. The sequence goes on from NC_067481.1 coordinate 19,754,585, forward strand.
GTTTGTTTGAAGCCATCTGGCCCAAGCATAGAATTCTGGGAGCCTCCTTTTGGCTCTGTCACTGATCGGGAATAGAGTGGCACTGATCAAGTCAAACCCAGCTGTCCTGGAATAACTGCTTTGTGCCAGACACTGTACAGGGACCAGGGACAAAGATGTGGAATCCAAAGGAGCTAGTGTTCTGAATGTGTGTGTAGTGTTCTGACTGAGTTTACCTTAGCACATCTGTGGAGGCCAAAAGGCAGGTTCCGGGAGTCAGTTCTCTCCCTTCACTTTGAGGCAGAAGGCACTCTGTGGGGAGTGTGTGTGTATGGTATGTGATGTATGTATGTGATGTGTGTGTGCTATGTGTGCATGTGTATTGTAGGTGTGTGTGATGTGTGGTGTGTGTAGCTATGTGTGTGTGGTATATGTGTAGTATGTGTGTGTGGTATGTGATGTATATATGTAATGTAGATGTATGTGTGTGTGGTATATGTGGGTGTGTGTAGGGTATGTGAGATATGTATGTGTGGTGTGTGTGTGGTATGTGTTTGTATGGGTGTGTGTGGTGGTGTGAGTGTATGTGTGAGATGTGTGTGGTGGGTGGGTGTGGTGTGGGTGTGGTATGTGAGGTGTGTGTGGTGTCTCAGAACTGAGCCAGGGCCTCACACTTGCTAGATAAGTGTGTTCCAGGGAGCTCTGTTCCAAGCCTGTCTCTAGTTTCCAGCCAGTCCTCCCTTCTCACTGTGAGCATGCTGGCATTACAGATGTGCTGGCATTACAGATGTGCTGGCATTACAGATGTGCTGGCATTACAGATGTGCAGGGCCACACTGGCTTTTTTCTGTGGGTTTCAGAGATCAGATTCAGATCACAGGCTGGCTCTGCTGACCTTCACCTGATGAGCCATCTCCTTGGCCAAGGGCTGGAATTTTAAACACCGCAGGCTTTTACGTGGTGTGCTGGAGAAGCAGTACCAGCCACGATCCCTTGTGTGAGAGCAGGCATAAAGGGGGCATCGTCTGGAGGAGGAAACAGGGGACCCAACTTCTTAGGCCTGTGTCCCATTCTGTGTTCTCCCTCCCGTCATGGATACTCCTGCAATCTTCAGGAACGTGTGAAGTTACTTGTTCCCCATTTATTGACAGAAAATAGATTAGTACGCTAAAGAAAACAAGGAGTTTCGAGGAGGGAAAAGTTGCCTGCCCCCCAAGCTCGAGCGCCCAGGCACTGCCGCGGAGGGAAGTGGCTCTGCACCCAGCAGTGCTCCCGTGCTGCCTGCATGGCTCCCTGGGAATGCGGCTTCTGACGATACACAGATGTGGCCAGGAGTGCGGCAGCTGGCAGCTCCGGGGTCAGGCCTCCCTAACCAAGGTCTCGGCTGTGGTACTGTTTCCACTGACTGGAGATGAGCTCTTTGCGCCAGCCTCCGCTTCCCCATCACACAGAGCTACCCCTTCAGAAACCCATCATCTAGTGCTAAACAGCCACTGTGTCGCCCTGTTTGTCCTGGAACTCACTCTGTAGACCAGGCTGGCCTCGAACTCAGAAATACGCCCGCCTCTGCCTCCCAAGGGCTGGGATTAAAGGTGTGCACCACCACCACCCAGCTATGGTGGTGGATCTTAAATGTTAATTCCCGCTCATGGCCCCATCACAGCCTTGCATTGTCTCTGGGCATGAGAGAGAACACTGAGGTTCCGAGAGGTGGGTCAGGTGCTGTCTGGCCATGGGGGAGGGGAGCCTTCTCCATCTGACTGCTTAGGCTTGTCCTTTGACCTTGCTTCTCAGGCTCATCCAGACTGTGAGATCATCTTGCTTTTTGAGATTTCCCATCCCACACCAGCTTTGGTCTGTGGGGGTTGAACAACTCTTTCACAAGGGTCACCAAGATATATACACTGCGGTTCATAATTGTAGGAAAATTAGCTATGAAGTAGCAACTAAATAATTTTATGGTGGGAGGGATCGCCACATGAGGAAGTGTATTAAAGGGTCTCGCGGCAGGAATGTTGGGAAGCATTGCTCTAGAGACTCAGGTAAGGGGCCTCACTGGCCTGATTCACCAACACCCTTAGCATCTCAGGTCTTTATAGAATGTAGGCCTCTTCTTCAAGCCTTTGTCCTTGGAGGCACATGCTCTCTGACACGTGCCACTGACTGATGTTTATTTGATATGTTTACATTTATTAAATGGTTAGGTATTATCCTAAAATTTACCCATTGAAAAACAAAGTCAAATAAGTTGAAAGAAAGAAAAATATGTTTGGGGCTTTTGTTTTTGTCTTTTTATTTATTTGTTGTTTGTTTGTTGAGCCAGAGTAGCCCAAGCTAGCCTAAATCTTAACTCTGTAGTCAAGACTGGCCTCTAACTTGTGAACGGACACACCCACACCCAACTTTCATCCAAGTTCATGTTGGGACAGTGGACCTTCTGGAGCCTTCCATAGTTTCCTGAACATCTGTCAGATCGACAATCCCACCTTCACTTCCTCTCTGTACTTGATGTCCCAATAAATGCTCACACACTTGCTTCATGACGGCAGAACAACAAAAGGGGTGTGGCCAGTGTAGCACCAGAGCTATCTCAAACAAGTATGGCCCCAGAGCTGTGAACATCCCAGCATCCTGTGACACCCGTCTAGGTTCCCTGGGGGGTCCTCAGATGCTTCACCTCACATTTCAGGAGTGGTTAGGGGAGAGGCAGCGTTGTAAGTGGAAATGAATGAGTTTCAGTCAAGTTCATCAGCCTTTTAGAGGAAGCACCGATCAAAAGTCAAAGTTCGGGCGAGCTAACTAACCAAACCTGATGTTCTTTAAGTAACCAAAAGAGAGACATTGTTCACTGATAGGCGAAAGTCCAAAACCCCCCACATCAACAGAGCTCCTGTTTGCCCAGTCAGCAAGTCTGGAAACAAAAGCTGAGCCAAACTAGTCTGTTACCGCTGTCGCCCCCTGGCGGTGATGCTCCAGAGAACCCACAGCAGCAGAAAGTTCAAGATAGGACTCCTTTGGTAAGCTGTTCTCTTTGAGTTGGCAGGAGGAAGTAGGAAGCCAGCTCTGCCCAAGTGTCTGAGTCACCAGGCGTGGAGAAAGGCCCCATCCCTCGGGACCCTCACACCACCCCGAGCAGGAAATTGTGTCCCCACCATTCTCTTAGAAACATGGTTGATGGCAGTAAGAGGCCTTTCTGTGAATGGCCTGACCAGAAGCTAAGCACAAGATGATTGTATTCACGGCCTGATGTTTCCTGCTATGCCAAGCTACTGGACCCCACAAAAGGAGTGGGTGGCCCCAGACTTCCAGATTAGGAGAGTCATTGACCAACCCATTCGCAGGACCCTCTGTACCCGGATGCTAGGGAAATAGCTTCAGAGTAAACAATAATATCAATACATGTCTGTCTACATGGACAGTTTAGTCCTTTGGGAAAGAAGTAACAGGCGCTGGGGAGATAGTTCAGTGGATGAAGGGCATCTCGAGGACTGGAGTTCAGAACCCCAGAACCCACACAAAAGCCAGACGGCCATGGTGGCCACTTGCAACCCCAGAATGTGAAGACAGAGACCTGAGTTCCCCAGGCAAGCTACACTATCCAGAATTAAGGAGCTCTGGTTTCAACAGAGACCTTGTCTCAATAAAGTGGAGAACCTCAGAGGGAGATACCTGATGTCGGCCATCAACAAACACACGTAACACACTGAAAAGTGAACGCATGTAATTATGATAAAGTTGCTACGAGGGGGACTGGAGAGATGGCTCAGCAGTTAAGAACTACTGGAGGCTCTTCCAGAGGACCTGAGTTCGGTTCCCAGGACCCGCATGGCGGCTCACAACCTCCTGGAACTCTAGTTTCCGGGGCTCTGGAATCTTCTTCTGCCCTCCTCAAGCATGTACAACATATACATGCACTCTAACACACACACACACACACACACACAATTTAATTTTTAAGAAGAAAGCTGTTGCAGGGTGCTGAGGGTCCGGGGCAGCGGATCTCAGCCTTCCCAGCTCTGCGGCCCTGACTGTGTGTCTGCTTGTTTGTTCACTGTTTGTTTTTTGAGACAGGGTTTCTTTGTGTAGCCCTGACTGCCCTGGAACTCACTGTGTAGACCAGGTTGACTCTGAACTCAGAGATCCACCTGCCTCTGCCTCCCAAGTACTGCGATTAAAGGCGTGCCCACCTCCAATCCTATGTCCCTCACGTGGTGACCCCCAGCAATAAAATTATTTTCATTGTTACTTCCTAGCTGTAAATGTACTGCTGTGAATCATAATATCTGTGTTTCCAGTGGTCCTAGGTGACCCCGTGAAAGGGTCACTCAACCTCCAAAGGGCTCGAGACCCGCAGGCTGAGGCCCACTGATCCAGAGTCAGAACCAGGATGGCAGCCCACCCTTATTATCCCAGCACTTCCAGTGCTGAGGCAGACTGGAAGTTCAAAGCCAGCCTAGGATACTTAATGAGACCCTGGAGGGGGTGGAGGGTAGGCAGGGTTAATAAGGTGTCATGGCCTAGAGATTTTCCCCCCAGGAGAGCTGGAGGAAAGAATGTGTTTGGCAGATTGAGGGTGGGGAGCATTCCTGGAGCCTGGGAAAAAATGTTTTTGTGTGACTGTTTTTTGTGCAGTCAGCACTGTGGCACTGGTACCTGACACCAGGGAGGATTATACATGGGTTACGTTTAGTTCCCAAGGGCCTGGAAGGCCCACCCACCTTGTTGCACTGGGCCTGAGGATCACCATTATTAGCTTCCGTGCATAAAATATCAAGGGTCTCCAGCCTGCGCACCTCGCCCTGACTCAAGGGCCGCTGGGTCTTTCAGGTACGGCTCGAGGTGTTCCGGGCAGAGGAACTGGTGGCCTGTGCCGGACTGAACTCGCCCAGAATCGTCCCTCTCTATGGGGCCGTGAGAGAAGGCCCATGGGTGAACATCTTCATGGAGCTGCTGGAAGGTAGGAGAAAGGTCCTGTCTTCATCTCTCTCAAGGTTCAAAGCCAAGAGGGAACCCCACGTAACCCTCGCCTCTACTCGGTCTAAGTCGTCCCTCGTACCCCCACCCCACCCCCACTCCCTTACCTCAGCTGCCCTTCGCTCTTGCCCTCAGCATGCGTGGCGGCCTCAGAAAGCCTCACATAAAGACTGGCTGTCCTTTACCTAGGTGGCTCGCTAGGCCAGCTCATAAAGCAGAAGGGCTGTCTACCAGAAGACCGAGCCCTTTACTACCTGGGCCAGGCCCTGGAGGGGCTGGAGTACCTCCATCTACGCAGGATTCTGCATGGCGACGTCAAAGGTAAGGCCCTGGTCACCATGGTCCCGATCCCAACAGACTCCTCAGCCTTCCTGCCTGACTTCCTCCCAGTTGTGGGCCTGCCTGGTTGTCTTCAAGGTAGACGCCTGAGTCAGCTGACAGGGCTGTGCCTAGTGGGTGGAGACTGGTTTCTCTAGGCCTCAGTCTAGCACTGTTAGTCTCCTGGGTTGGTGCTCACAGGAAATTGAGGACTAAACTCCTGCTGACTGACGACCTCTGGGAGATTAGTGGTGTCTGCAGTAGGAGACGCTGCTCCAGATGCTGCCTGATGTCTGCCTTTACCCTCAGCTTACAGTCACCAACATACACACACACACACAGACACACACACTTTCCCTGACTAACAAGACTAATGAGAAGCAGTAATTACCATGTAGGACCAGCCAGAAGGTTGTCTCTCTAGAAGCCAGGTCAAGCCAAGCCAGGGTGGGCTGGGGCCTGGAGCCTGAAGTGACTGACCTGTTCCCCGTCTTCCTTTTTATTTTGTCCGGGGCTGCCTGCAGCTGACAACGTGCTCCTGTCCAGTGACGGAAGCCGAGCCGCCCTCTGCGACTTTGGCCATGCCTTGTGCCTGCAACCTGACGGCCTAGGAAAATCCTTGCTCACAGGTAAAGCCTCGTTCTTTACCTCCCGATCACAATACTGGCGGCCAACACTCAGCATTAGCCTCATACCACAGCGCTTCCCATGCGGGACAAATGCCGTGACCACTCTCCATCCCCAAGTAGAGCTTCTCTTCACAACCACCACCACGGGGTGTTACAGGGCTCCTGCTGTGCAGAAACACAGCACCAGGTGCGAGATGCTTCTTAGCCATTACTGTGGACCAGTGCTGTGCCCTTACACAGCAAAGGTGAAAGGCCAAAGGTCCTGCAGTAGGTCCAGCCTTTGTAGTCCTGGCTGACCTAGAACTCCATAAGTAGACCAGGCTGGCCTCAAATAGATCCGGCCTGCCTCTGCCTCCTGAGTGCTAGGACTTAAATGTATGTTATACCCAGCTAAAATTCATAATTTTTACTTCCTTTTTTTGTAGGGACTTTGTTAATTTAAAAAAAAGAATATTTTATTATGTTTACAGTGTTCTGCCTGCATGTATGCCTGCAGGCCAGAAGAGGGCAGCAGATGCCATTACAGATGGTCCTGAGCAGTGCACCGTGTGGGGCGCTGGGAACTGAACAGCACCTCTGCAGGAGCTGCCGGTGCTCTTAACCTCTGAGCCATCTCTCCAGAGCATTTGTTTTTCATTCTTTTTTTTCTTTTCTTTTTTTTCTTTTTTTTATGAGACATGGTCTCACTGTGTGGTAATCCTCCTGCTTCAGCCTACTGAATGTTAGGATTACAGGCCTGTGCTCTGATTCTTTCTTCATCTTGTGTGTTAAATGACTATGATGTGTGTGTGTGTGTCTATGTGTCTGTGTGTCTGTGTGTGTATATATGTGTGTATGTGTGTGTGTGTATGTGTGTATGTGTGTGCATGTGTGTGTATGTGTGTGTGCATGTGTGTGCGTGTGTATGTGTATATGTGTGTATGTGTATGTGTGTGTGTGCTTGTGTGTGTATGTGTGTGTGCATGTGTGTGTATATGTATGTGTATATATATGTATATGTGTGTATGTGTTTATGTGTGTATGTGTGTGTGCATGTGTGTATGTGTGTGTGCATGTGTGTGCGTGTGTATGTGTATATGTATGTATATATGTGTGTATGTGTATATGTGTGTATGTGTGTATGTGTGTGCATGTGTGTGTATGTGTGCATGTGTGTGTATGTGTGTGCATGTGTGTATATGTATGCGTGTATGTGTATATGTATATGTGTGTATGTGTTTATGTGTGTATGTGTGTATGTGTGTGTGTATGTGTGTGTATGTGTGTGTGCATGTGTGTACATGTGTATGTGTATATGTATGTGTATATGTGTGTATGTGTATATGTGTGTGTGTGTGCATGTGTGTATGTGTGTGTGCATGTGTGTGCGTGTGTATGTGTATATGTGTGTATGTGTGTGTGTGTGTGTGTTTTTATCTTGCTCTTACTTATGCCTCCAATCTTTTGCCGTCCTTTTTCCACTCCTCTTTGGTCCCCTGCCTACCCTGAGTCTCCCCTCTGTTCTCTTAGCCCCTGTGCCATCTCTCCAGCCCCTCCCTTCTTTCATGTGTCTTATTCTGTGTAGTTAAATGTAATCCCTGCATATGAGAGAAAATGTCATATTTTGTCTGTTTCCCCCATTACACTCCATGCTCCCCTTCCCTCCCTTTGGGCTTTTCCCCCTCTTCCTTTAGCTGTTCCCCCTCCAGCCACCATTTCTCTGTCTTTAAACAGGGTTTCACTGTGTAGCTTTGGAACTCTCTATGTAGACCAGGTTGGCCTCAAACTCAGAGAGATCCTCTTGCCTCTCCCTCCCACATGTGCTGGGATTAAGGGCGTGTGCCACACCCAACTCACTGTACCTTCTTTTTCATGTCATATTTATTTGTATTTAAATCTAGGTTTGAAGGCTGGGGACGTAGCATAGACCATAGAGTGCTTACCAAGCACGCATGAAGCCTGGGCTCCCCAGAATTCTGTAACCTGGGCATGAAGTCACATGCCTGTAGTCCCTGAGCACTCTAAACCCAGGTGGAGACAGAAGTCAAAAATTCTGAGTCAGCAGGGCGGTGGCGGCCCACGCCTTTATTCCCAGCACCTGAGAGGCAGAGGCAGGTGGATCTCATGAGCTCGAGGCCAGCCTGGTGTAGAGTGAGTTCCAGGATAGCCATGGCTACACGGAGAAACCTTGTCTCAAAAAAAAAATTAATAATAATCATAAAACATTGTCAGGCAAGCCTGTAATCCTAAAATGAGGGCCCAGCCCGGGGGGGGGGGGGGGTGGGGAGCGAGGTGGGCCTGGGCCACGGCCAAGCAGGCCTTGGGAAGCTGAGACAGGAGAATTGCAAATTTAAGGCCAGCTTTGACAGCTTAGTGAGACCCTGTCTCAAAATAGAGTAGAAAGGGGTATTCACTGTAGCTCAGTGCTAAAGGACCTGCCTAGCATGCGTCAGGCCCAGAATTGATCCCTAAATTTGGAAAGAAAAAAAAAAGTTGCCATCCACTTAATTGTATATGTTGGCTCTTGTTACCTGTGTAATAGTCACATGGTTTTTGTGGTGCCCTTCCCTGGACTTCATTATGGAGGGGGTTGGAGTTCTGTTTACTTGGCATGTTTCTTTTGATCTGTTTTTTTATTTGTTTTTTTACTTATTTTGTGTGTTATTACTGTGACATCTCCTAAACCATTATTTATATGAAAAAAAAAATGCGAGGTAGACATAATGGTTTACACCTGCCTGAATCCTGGAACTTGGGAGGCTGAAGTAGGATCGCTGTGAGTTCAAGACCAGCCTGGGCTATACCGTGAGACTGTTTCAAAAAAAATAAAAATAAAAATAAAAAACAGCCAGGCATGGTGGTGCATGCCTTTAATCTCTGCATGTGGGAGGCAGAAGCAGACAGATATCTGTGAGTTCAAGGCCAGCCTGGTCTACATAGCAAGTTCTAGGACAACCAGGACTACAAAGAGACACCCTGCTCAAAAAAAAAAAAAAAAAAAAAAAGGAAAACCAGTCCAGTGAGGTGGCTCAGCAGGTAAAAGACACTTGCAAGTCTGGTGGCCTAAGTTCAATTCCCCCCCCGTGTAGATAGAATGAGAGGACCAGCCCCGCGGAGTTATCCTGACCTCCACAGGCATGCCATGACACATATGTATGCCCCTGCATTCATCCACACAATAATTAGTTGTAATTTAAAGTGTTTCACCTGGGGTAGCCCAGGAATTAAGTAGAGCAGTCACTGAATTCATGATGACCCTACCTCTGGCCCTGTGCTGTCAGGGGACTACATTCCTGGCACGGAGACCCACATGGCCCCGGAAGTGGTGATGGGAAAGCCGTGTGATGCCAAGGTGGACGTCTGGAGCGGCTGCTGTATGATGCTACACATGCTCAATGGCTGCCACCCCTGGACGCAGTACTTCCGAGGCCCGCTCTGTCTCAAGGTCAGTGCTGGCCCCGACAGCTGTGGGGCAGGTCAGCAGCGATGGGCCCAGGCCTCAGGCTAGTGACGGTTGTTCTTCCGTGACGGACGTGAGCAGTGGCAGGCCTCTTCCGCCTGTGGCCTGCACCCACCGGCCTCCTTTACACTAGGCCTGGAGAACATGGTATCTGTTGCCAAATAGGCACTGTCCTGTCCTATTTGGATCCAGGTTTCCGTTTCCTAGGAGCCTCTCCACTGGCCGTGACAGTCCCCTTATAGCAGACCCCCAAGCTAGCAGAGGGAAGGGGGGATTGGTGGAGAGGGAACATGATCTGTGAGGCGGGAAGGAGGAGGAAACAGGCCTTGAATGTCGCCTTTTGGCCTCTAGATTGCCAGCGAGCCTCCACCTGTCAGGGAGATCCCGCCTTCCTGCGCACCCCTCACAGCCCAGGCCATTCAAGAGGGGCTGAGGAAAGAGCCGGTCCACAGAGCATCTGCCACAGAGCTTCGGAGGAGAGTGGGCGAGGCATTACAGGAAGGTAAGAGTCCCGTGTGCCTGGGTCGACCGAGTGGTGTGCGGAGGGAAGGTCGGGCCAGGTCAAGAGTGAGAGAAACAGCATCAATCCCCCATCTTCCCTCAGTGCTAGGAAGCTTGAGGCAGTGACACTGTGCTTGGGGTAGATGCCAGGCTTGGGGCATGGAGGTGGGGTGACACGGAAAGGTGACTCGAAGCACAAATTAAAGCCACACACTCAAGTGTAAAGAGCCAGAAAGTCGGCAGCACCGAGTGCTGGTGGGACCGTGGGCACAGGGCCCCCTGGGCACCGGGAGGGCATTGCCGGGGCTGCCGCCATCCGTGCTCGAGGGTACCTGGTAGCACTTGGCCCAACCCATTCTTTCCACTCCTGGTGCACTATAGCCTTGTTGGCTACAGGGAGTGGAGCGTGGTTAAGAGCCCCTCAAGGGAAAAGCGGGTGATTGGGAATGGGGCGTCGCCCAGCACTTACAACCGCTCCCTGTGCACAAAGTGAGGACTGGGAACTGGTCTGAAAGCTGTAGGCAGTGAGCGAGCGCTCAGTGAGAGGGAGAACCCCCAGAGGAGGCCTGCACGTAAGAGCTCCACTGCAAGTTAAAAATCAATAAAGAAAGCAAGACCCATCTTACACTGGGTGTGCTCGCTCAGGCCTGGAATCCCCACTCCTAAAAGGCGGGGGCAAAGAGGCCTGGGATATAGAATGAGCCGTTGTCTAAGAACTAAATAAAACAATAAAAAGGACCAAATGCCTTTTCCCCTGCTCTTGAGAGGCAGAGCAGTCTCTGTAAGTTCAAGGCCAGCCTGGTGTGCACAGCTAGCTGTGTCATACACAATGTCTCAAGTGTGTGTTTACACACGCGCATGGGCCGAGACATGTGGATGTAGTATGTTTGTACTATAGCACTTGACACAAATGCAGGAGGACTTTAAGATCAGCAGCAGCTTGGGCTACATAGCAAAGTCCTGTCTCAAATAAAGAAGAGAGACAGTCAGGAATGGAGCATAACAGAATGTAAACTCAGCATCGGGCAGGAGACTAGCAGTCGTTAAAGGAATAAAAGGTGGGACTGGAAAGATGATCAGTTAAGCGTACATGCTACTCTTCCTGAAGACCGGAGTTCAGTTCCCAGTGGAGTACCACGCCCAGTGGTAGAGAACCACCTGTGACGGGAGCTCCAGGACACCTCATGTCCTGTCTTCAGCCTTTATGGGCACAGCACTCACATAGCCAACACATATACACCCGTAATTTAATTTTTGAATTGATAGGCCATTCTTCCTGGGCTGGGGTCTGCCTGCCTGCACATTCCTCCTCACCTTGGGTGTCTTTCTCTCTTACAGTGGGAGGTCTGCAAAGCCCCTGGAGAGGAGACTATAAAGAACCAAGACCTCCACCCCAGGACCAAAGCGCCTGCCACCAGACCCTACAGACCCCACCGAGACAGAACCCACCAGCCAAGGCCAACACAGGCGGGGCCCCTGAGCCTCAGCCTCCTCTACCACCGGAACCACCAGAACCGAACAGAGCGCCAGCCCTGAACCTGAGCAAGGAGGAGTCTGGCACATGGGAACCCCTGCCTCTGTCCTCCCTGGACCCAGCCCCTGCCAAAGGCCCCAGCTTCCCAGACCGCAGGGCAACCTTCCCTGAGCTGGAGCTGCAGCAGCTGGAGATAGGTGGGCGCTCCGCTGTGGCCATGCCCTCACTCCCTCCCCCTCCCCCGCACACACCCCCAACCCCACCCCCACCTCCCAGGCCAGGCCAACTCCAGCAGGCTATGCAGGGGATACCTTGGGAACCTCCAAACTCCTCCAACCCTTCACAGTGTCTTCCTCTCCCCGCTTCCCCCTGCAGAACTGTTTCTCAACAGCCTGTCCCAGCCGTTTTCTCTAGAGGAACAGGAACAGATTCTCTCCTGCCTCAGCATCGACAGCCTCTCCCTGTCAGAGGACAGTGAAAAGGTGAGGCACAGAGCCAAGCCGCTTGCTCAGGCAAGGGCCGTAGACAGAGCACGGGCGGCGAGGTCACCCGGAGGTGGAAACTCGAGGGTTCCTTGGAGAGTCAGTTGCGTTGGATGATATTTTGCCTGAGCAAAAACATGAAGGAGGGTTTTCCTGAAGTGGACACAGGTGAAAAACTAAGGCAGACTCATCAAGGAAAGTTTGACTAAAGCGGACATGGGTAAAGGAGGTTCTACTAAAACAAACATGAAAAAAGACCCATGATAAAAGTTGTTTGTTTTTTTTTTTTACTAATAACACACATATATTGGTCTGCCTTATATTACATAGTTGAGCTACATTTGTTGGGACTCTATAGAGATAAATACACCATCACCCTCCCTGATTGTGCCCCAGACTGAGACAGAATGCCTTCCACACACCTAGGAATCAGAACAAGCTTTAGGTCGTCTGGAGGGTGGCAGGTAGCTTCGGTCCCACATAGAAATGTACCCTGGGTCTATCATAGGACTGGCAGGTCTGACCCTAAGAGAGGTTCAGGCCCTTTTGTCCCAAGGAAAGCAAGGCCAGAGACAGTTTCCTGAGTGTGCCTGCCCTTGTGTTCAGAACCCATCGAAGGCCTCTCAGAGCTCACGGGACACCCTGAGTTCCGGCGTGCACTCTTGGAGCAGCCAAGCGGAGGCGAGGAGCTCCAGCTGCAGCATGGCGCTGGCCCGGGCGCGGCCTCCTGACATCCCCAGCTACTTCAATGGTACGAACGGTCTGCTTCTCCCCCCCTCCAGCCATTCCCGCCAGGAGCCAGGGAGGGACCGAGAAACGGTTCACGGTTCACCGGCCTCTCCTCAGCACAGAAGGGTGGGGGAGGAACGTGCCTGTCATCCAGAACCTCACAGCTCTGCCTGGAAAGTTGTGTTTAGTATCCTGACCACTCACTCACAAGGGTTCCCAGAAGGGAGAACCGTTGCCCCTCCGTTGGCTCTCTGTAGAGTCCCAGAAGGCTAGCAACGTGGGGAGGAAAGTGGCTAATCCCATCCTAAGGCCAAAGCTGAATGCTAAATGCCCGTTGATGGGGAAGACAGGAACATACCCAGAAGCGATTTAATCAAGAAACCAGCAACAAGTCTGTTGGCATCATCTGCTGGGGTCTGAAGTCAGAAGACGCCGGGCATTCAATGCCTGCTTTCGAGCTTCGCTCCACAGTCAAGTTAGGATTTTACCAGGAGGGATTTATCAGCTCATAGGCACTCCCCAAAGCAGTGTGAGTGACTATCAGGCCCCAAGGCCACGCCAAAGGCCACTGTAGCTCAGAGACACTCTTAGGTTGCCTACAGTCTAATTTAAGAATGCTGGAGAGGACAGAAGCGTGATGAGCTTGCTTCCTGTCTGGACTGAAATTGGGATGTTATGACTCAAAGCAACTGTGCTCAAAACGCAGCAGAAATGGCATGGGATAAAGTTGGGGTGGCATTATTTAAGAAAAAACATTTACTGAGTCAGGATGGGTAGCCTAACTTATCTGTTACATCTTTAGATTTTTCTCTCTTCTATATTTAAAAAAGAAATAGTCTCTGTTGGATCTTGAATTTTCTGGAATTGGCTTGTTACTTTTAAAATCTTTGATTGTACCCAACATTGTCATTGAAGGGACTCACTGTCGTTGAAGGGCTTAGAGGGCCGTGCGGTGGTGGCGCATGCCTGTAATCCCAGCATTTGGGAGGCAGAGGCAGGCGGATTTCTGAGTTCGAGGCCAGCCTGGTCTACAGAGCAAGTTCCAGGACAGCCAGGGCTACACCGAGAAACCCTGTCTCACAAACAAACAAACAAACAAACAAAGAGCTTAGAGGATATTTCGGGGTAGGGCGGCTACGTCACATCTGTGACACTCTGCCAGAGAAAAAGTAGGGATTGAAAGTCTTTTATTCCAGGCTGTGGTGGCACACACCTTTAATCCCAACACTCTGGAGGCAGAGGCAGGTGGATCTGTGTGTCAGGTCAAGCCAGCCTGGTCTACACAGTCCAGGACAGCCAGGACTACACAGAGAAACCCTTCCTTGAGAAGAAGGGGAGAAGTCTTTCATCTCTCTGAGCAGATGAGACCCTGCGCCCTTCTCTTCAGAGGCTTTTAAACGGGTTCTGGGGAACGGGAATTGCACACAATTCATTATTTTGTTTACTCATTTTACCACAAAAACATGGAGTAGTCAGGACATTAACCAAACCCCGAAATGAAGTTTGAAATGACAGAGTCACTTGTCACCCCTCATAAAATAGAGGGCTTTACAGAGAGGTTCAGTTATCACCATTTTTAGGAAAATTAATATTAATACATCATCTCTTTTTGGTTGTGACGCTGAGCGGGGCCCTTCATGCATGCTGGGCGAGTGGTCCACTACGGAGGGACGCCTCCAGCTCTGAATGTTATTCTAAAAGAGGAAGTTAGTCTGTGTCTTTGGGGTTTGCAGAATAGCCACGTTATCACATGTGCCTCATGTGACTGAACTAAACAAGAAGGAAAGGATAGCCGGGCAGTGGTGGGTGTCACACACCTTTGAGCCCAGCACTCAGGAGGCAGAAGCAGGCAGAGCTCATAGGATTAAAGAAACCCTGTCCCAAAAACAGGAAGAAGAAATCAAGGTAGATGTAGGGATTATGAAGAGTAAGAAGACAGACAGGAAGGAGGTGGTGAACCAGTGAGCAGTCCTTTGTTTTCTGTGCCTTCTTGCTGCACATCCAGAACAGAATATTACTTCCCCCTGGGGGGCCAGCCTCTTAGCAGGATGCAGGCCGAATTGCATGTGTTGCTAGCCAGGGAGAGCTGTGTCATATTCAGGCCCCCTTAGCCTGAATTTGCTCTCTGCTGCTTCACCCCAGCCAGACCTGCTCCACTCTGCAGATGACTTCACAGAGGATGCCCTTGGCCCTGCCTGCTCCTCCCAACCCCCACTCCCTGGGTAACCAGCTTCTGCCCGGCCCTCACCCTCAGCCTTGACTTTCTAGGTGTCAAGGTCCAGATACAGTCTCTCAATGGTGAACACCTGCACATCCGGGAATTCCACCGGGTCAAGGTGGGAGACATCGCAACCGGCATCAGCAGCCAGGTAAGGAGGCAGGTCACACTTGGGGACACAGTCAACAAGTAGAAATTGCACCCTGGGGAATTAGTGGCCCATGGCTTAGCTGTTTTCCAGGACTCAGGGCAGGACAGGCAGGGGGTGTGGATGCTCTCTGGACCCATAGTTGGGCTAGGAAGGACTCTCTGCGTCCTCTAGAGTAAAGGACAGGCAGTGTGCTCCACACTGACAGGAGGAGGTGACCCCAGCATGTTTGGGGTCCCTGAGCTTTACACTCTAGCTGGCTTCTCGCCACGCGCTGCCCTTCCAACCCTGCTGGTTTGCTCTACCCACAGATCCCAGCCACAGCTTTCAGCTTGGTGACCAAAGATGGACAGCCTGTTTGCTATGACATGGAGGTGCCAGACTCGGGCATCGACCTGCAGTGCACCCTCGCCCCTGACGGCAGTTTTGCTTGGACCTGGAGGGTCAAGCACGGTCAGCTGGAGAACCGACCCTAGCTCTGTCTTCCACCACCAGCTCCACTCCGTGGTTCAGCACGAACACACAAAGACCCGGGGCTCACAGCAGAGCAGCGAAGGGAGCAAAGCACCTCCCAGGACTTGTCTCCTGAGCGCTGCTGGCCCTGGCAGGAGAAACTCTTCCCTCATGAGGAGGCAAAGAGGAAGTCAGGGGTCTCTGATGCTCCAGACAAGGTAGCCAGACCCACGTGGACCAGTCAGCCCCTGCCAGCGGTTGGGGAGCAGCTTCTAGCCTGGGTCACGAAGAGCAGGTACCCCTAGGAAGGCAGGAGAGCGTCTAGGGGTTCCTGCCCAGCTCCTATAGGGCAAGGCGGTAGGGCCGCCCAGGGGCTGTGGAGTCCTTGGCCCTGTGTCTAGCCTTCCCGACCTTTAGTGTGAGGAGGAAGGAGCAGGAAGGACACTAGAATGCCCCGAGCCTTCAGGTTATTGCAGCCCACGTCCGTCCCGGGTTGAGCTCCTTGAGCAGCCAAGGACCATAGTAGAGAAGTGATTCTCCAGCCTCACCTCACGGGTGTGGCTGCTGGACAGAGCTCCTCACTCCTCCGCATCAGCCCCTGGCGCGCTAGTCCCTCGCCTGAGGCAGTGAGGGATGATGTGAGACCCACCTGATAAGAATGCTCTGCAAATGATAGATGCTCAAGAAGGCCACAAAAGCAGGGCTCGCCACCGTCTGGGGCACACAGTCAGTATCCAGCATGCCAGCTGCGGGGTGGCAAGACATGGCCAGCAGCACTTTGCACTCCCATGACCTCCAAGCACTTTCCTGGCTGCCTACCAGCAGAGCGGGCAAAGAGGGAGTGGATGGGGTGGGAAGGGACTGTCCTGACCCATCCTCCACGCAGGCTGGGCCCCTCAAGCTTCTTTCAGACTTAAAATGAGCATCCCACTCCACCCCCACTGCCCTAGCTGGGCCTTCTCCTGGTGGGACTGGGAAATAGCTGCTTAGGACTCATTGTAGCATTAAGTTAACTGTGAATCATTTGTAGGGAGGGGCACAGAAACTTCTCCTCTGGAGAAGCTCCTCCCCCGACCTCATCCAGCCAGGAGAGCTTCTGTCCAGCTGTTTGCACAGACCTAGGCTGCTCCTGGCCCCAGCACATGAACTGCAGCCACAGGGCCGCATTTGGGGTGTATTGAACTCTGTAAGCAATAAAATTTGGAATGAAGATGGGTGTTTATAGGCTGTGACGTCTCCTCTTTTGCCTGCCTGCTTGCAGTACTCTACAACCCTAACAGCTGTTGGGGTGGATTCCTTCAAGTCCTCCCTGTTGGGGCAAGGACTGGCATCAGCCTGTCCAGAGGGCTGCTTGTCCTGCTACCCTGCTGTATCCAACTCAGTCCTTCCATTCTGGTGTGCCCATCTCCAGTAACGGCCGGGATATCCCAAAATCTTGGGCCGAGGGAAGAGGCCAAGGGGCCAGGCAGCCCAGGAGCACCAGAAGGGGAGAGGCTTACATGGCCCACTCTCCCTTGCCTGTCCTGAGACCTGGCAGCCAGAGAACTCACCTGGTACTGGGTTGAATGTCTGTATGGCGTGGTGATGACTTTCCCAGCATGAGTCTCTTGATCAGATTGCATAGGGTGACACAGGACTCAGGAGCACTGTCTGATGTGGCTCTAGCCCCTAGAAAGAGCTGCCTATGGTGGTACACACCTGTAATCCAACCCTGGGCCACATGAAGAATTTGAAGACAGCCGAGGCTACATGGAACTTTGTCTCAGAAGGAAAAACAATTTTGGGAGTGGGGAATGGGAAATTTGAGACAAGGTCTCACTATGTGTCCCTGACTGTCTGGAACTCACTATGGAGACCAGGCTGGTCTCAAACTTACAGAAATCCTCCGGCCTCTGCCTTCCCACTGCCAGAATTAAATAAGGTTTATGCTACCATATCCAACCTTTTTTCTTTTGGAGGGGGGCAGGTAATTAAAGCCCACTGAAATGGAGCCTAACCCAATTTGGTCCCAAGAATCACACCGCAGAAGGTGGCTGTTTCCAAGAGTTGTCCTCTGACCTCCAAACACTAGCTGTGGTGTGAAAGTATTCACACACAATAAATGTAATTGTAAAAAATTGTAAGGTCACCCTGGAAAACTATGCATAGGTACTGCACCCATGTACAGCTTGGGTTGAGATTCAACCATCCTTAAAGGAATCCTAGACTCCCCCAAAATGCAGCGACTTTGTGGCCAGATGAGGTTCTAAGCCCTGTCCTTACCCAGGGCCGTCCACATACCTAGCCTGAGTAGCCAGTTGCCCCAAGTCTTGGCCACGGGGCGTGGCGGGGCGGGGGAGGGGAGTGTTTGGCTGCTCGACGTCCCGGACTCAAAACATCCTCACTTGTTCCCACCCACATCTTGGGTATAAACCAAGTTTCCTGCATGCCATATCCCTTGGCCGGAACGTCACAGAAGCCGCAGCATCACAGGCGCCAGCGCCCCCCACCCCCGTCATCCTCAGCGCCCCTCCACCCGGCTAACCAAAGAGCGCACTGGAGGCAGAGGGGCAGCAGTCACCAGCCCGCTCCCTCCTCCCTGACACAGCCTCGGTCGGCATGGGGGTGACAGGTGCGAGCGGGCGGCCGAGTGGTGGGAGGCGCCAGGATGGCGGGGAGGAGGCGGAGAAAGGGAAGGCTAACTGGTGTCGCCCTGGGGCGTGGAAAGGGAAGCTGACCCCAGCCAAGCCCTCTGGGTGCCTTTAATTACTGCAACAGCCCTCGCCATGCAAACATCGGGGCTGCATGAGTGCGGGTCTTAATGAACTTTCCAACCGGATCTCATTCGCGGGTGCACGCGTGCTCGTTTGGCAGAGTGGTGGGTCTGGGATTTAATGTCTTTGCAAAGGCGGTCGCCGAATCCATCCTCCTGAGACAGTGCTGAGGATCAGCTTGTAAACCCATAACACGCTGAGAGTCTGGGAAGGGAGTACGAGGGCCGGGAGTCAGCCAGAAACGTGCCCAGATGGGTGGGCCTGGAGCTTCGAAAGAGCAGTGAGGCCTTGCGTCATCACAGTGGGAAGCCAAGAGTGCATGCGTGCAGTGCTTTGCGTAGTGTTTTAAAGATCGTGAGATTTAAGATCCCTCCCCTCCCCCCCCAAAAGCGTGGTAACAAGATTGAGAGATCGAGAGTCAACTCTCATCCATCTCTGTCCCCAGCCCTTAAATACAGTGGCTAATAACTGAAACTCAGCATTGCCTTTTCAGCTTTATCAAAGCAATAAATATCCCTGACTCAAGAGTATTGAGAGTTTATTTGCTGGTTTAAAAAAAAAAATCAAGGAAAAAAATCAAGGGTCCCTTATCCAGGCATATCTAAGAGCAGTTGCAGGCCTTTTCTCAAAAAACAAAGCAAAGCAAATCAAAACAAAACAAAACAAAAATCCCAAGCACTAGAGAGGCAGAGGCAGGTGAATCTCTTTAAGTTCAAGGCTAACCTGAACTACAGAAGGAGTTCCAGGACAGCCAGAGCTACACAAAGAAACCCTGCCTCGAAAAATTATAAACAAACAAACAAACAAATTCTAGGTTAAAAACTAATCAAAACCTTAAAGCCGACCATTGTGAGTTTCTCACTCTTGTAAATTACTGGGGTTTTCCTTTTTAAAATATTTGTGGGGTCTGGAGAGATGGCTCAGTGGTTAAGAGCACTGACTGTTCCTCTGTTCAATTCCCAGCAACCACATGGTGGCTTACAACCATCTGTAATGGGATCCGATGCCCTCTTCTGGTGTGTCTGAAGACAGCGACAGTGTACTCATAATTTTTTTTAAGAAGTCTTTGTGGGTCAGGGAGGTAGCAAGTCAAAACACTTTCCGAGTGTGAGGACCAGAGTTCTCATCGCAGAATCCACATAAACGTCAAGTGGGTGAGATGGGCAGGTGGGCCTGTAACCCCAGCCTCTGAAAGTGGAGACAAGAGAACTCTAGAACCAGGGATCATATCTGTGAGCTCTGGATTTCATAGAGACCCTGCCTCTAGGAATGAGGAGGAAGTCAGAAGCAGGGATGACTCCTAACGTCAACCTCCAGCTTCGAGTCTCCTCACTCACAGGCACACACACACACACACACACACACACACAAGTCAGCTGTTCCTGGTGTGAACTGTGCCCACACCACTGGGAGCTCCCCAGCATTTCGTGAGCCTTTCCAAGCCGCCGAGACCCTTCTTCTCAGGGAATTTTTTTTTTACTTTTTTCTTTCCTAACTTTTGATCTTTCTAGATCCCCCCCTTCTAGATTACATAGGCCCATCTCCTGGGTTGAGAAGATGGTTGTCAGTATCTCGCAAGCATGAGAGCCAGCATTCAACCCCCAGAATCCATGTAAGACAGACATGGCAGCGGTGCCTAGAATCTCAATGCTAAGAGGGCAGACAGAAGGTTCCCCCAGACCCCTGGCTTGCCTGATTAGCCAGTGAGAGACCCTGCCTCAGAGGACAACGTAGAATGTTCCTGAGCAAGGTTGTCCTCTAGCCTCCGCATACCCATGTGTTCTAGAAAAGCACTAGAGCTTGATATTTGGGGTCCATTTTCTGAAAACACTCTTTCTTGTTTTCTAGAAAGAATACTCTTTATTTGCCAAAAACAAAAAACGAAAAAAAAAAAAACCCTTCTGTAATTCTTCATAGCATCTTGGTTTTCTTTGTTTCTTTCTTCTGTAATTCTTCATAGCATCTTGGTTTTCCTTGTGGTTTGATTTTTTTCAGTGTGATACATTTTAGCCTTGTCCTTGAATCACTGAAAATGATTAGCTTCTCTTTGAAGGACCCTCCTGGCCTCCTGTTTCTCAAGTCACCTTTGCTGTTCTGGAACCAACTTCTCATCGGCATATTGACAGTTTTGTCAAGTCTTCGGTGGCCTTCACGTGTCCCTAATCAAGAATGAAATTGTTAGAGCAGCTTCATTCAGATTCTTTCAACTGTAGGTCTCAGTGCCTGCCCAGTGTCACTTAAGGTGCACCTCAGGAATGTCAGCATCTTCTGCTGCCTTGCCCGGTGGGGAAAGAGCACCTCTGACCCCTGACCTCTGACCCCTGACCCCTGACCCCTGCCCTCATACCTCGAATCTCCAAGCTGCTCCCAGGACTTATCTGGACAGATTGGTTCAGCATCCTGTGTGGCCTTTGATCTTTCTCAATTTCTGTCTCCACTTTATCAGACGCTATATTCCTCTAGTCTTCTGCCTTCCACATTCTAGAAGCAGAAAGAACTCTCTGATGTGCTGTTCTCCTTGCTTAGTTAATCATTACGAATCCATATTCATATTCATTCCCCCCTTCCCCCTCTGGATTAAGCATGGGGACTCCCAAGTCCTTGGCAGAGGCTGTACTATTGAGCAATACTATCTCAGCCCTCTCTTATCTCTAAGCTCCGTTTCAAACATCTGGTCATGAGGAAGAAATGACATCACTGTTAAGGGTTCCCTTGCTACAGGCAGATTGGTATATTATCCTATTAGCATTTAAAGGAAGCCGGTGATATGTTAAAGTCCAATAGTCAATGCCTAATGCAGGGGTTCTCAACTTTCTAATGCTGCAACCCTTCAATACAGTTCCCCATGTTGAGGCAACCCCCAACTATAAAATTATTTTCATTGCTACTTCATAACTGTAATTTTGCTACTGTTAATGAATTGTTTTGCAAATATCTGCATTTTCCAATGTTCCCTGTGACCTGGTCATTCAACCCTTAGAGAGGTCTGGACACATGGGTTCTCAACTAAAATAAGTTTAGTTAAAGCAACTAAAGTAACAGGACAGTCATAGCTATAGTAAAATCCAGCACAATTCTGCAAATAAGCTAGAGGAGGCGTAAAAAAGAGGAAAGTGACAAATAACAGAACAATCCATTTAAGCCCAAAAGGCGGACACCTCAGCGCCCTTCTAAAGCAAGCGCTTGGCATACAGGAGAGCGAGCGCTGCCTTGGATTCCAGCTCCAGCACTGCCTCCCCACCCATGCCCGGTCACTTCTAAACAGTAGAGACACCTGAGGAGACAGAGAAAGAGACACCTGCGCTAGGACTAGATCCCTGTTCATGGGCTGCATGCCTGGCGTTCAAGGCTCTGAATTCCATGTATATGCTGCCATTTAAAAATCCATTTTAAATATAAAAATGCAAAGATTAAAAGATTGTGTTAACACTAAGAAGCTTAGATCTGAGTCCCAGCACCAGCTAAGCCAGGTTGGTAGCACCTGCCTGTAATTGGTAAATAGAGATGGAAGGATCAGAAATATCATTGCATAGTGATGAAGAGGCTACTTCATCAAGAGATGGGGAAAGCAGTCAGTAGTACAGGGTTACCACCTGGCCTGAGGTCCACATAGTAGAAGCAAAAAACAGACTTCCACAAATTGTCCTATGACCTCCCTATATATGTGTGCACACACACACACACACAAACACACACACACACGGAGAGAGAGAAAGAGAGAGAGGGAGAACAAATAAATGTTATTTTTTTAATAATAAGTGGAAATAACTTTTTTAAAGTTGGGGGAGGGGGAGCCAGACGTTGTGTCTTATCTGTGAATAATCCCTATATTCACACAATGGAGACAGGAGAATTACAAGTTTGAGGCTAGCTTGGGTGGTGCAGTAACTTTCAAGTCTAGCCTAGACTATATAGTAAGGCTATATGGGTTTTTTTGCCTCAAAAAAAAAAAAAAACAAACCATACTAATAGGGGCTGGGGTTGTGTAGCTCAGTTGCTTGAGTGCTTACCTAGCATTCACAAAAGCTGAGATCTGAGTCCCAGTACCACCTAAGCCAGGTTTGGTAGCACCTGCCTGTAATCCCAACAACCAAATAGAGACGGAAGGATCAGAAATGTCAGGTCATCCTTAAGTATCAAAGCCAGCCACAGAAACATTAGACTCTGTCTCAAAATTAGATAATTAATTAATTAATTATGTGAAGCAAAAATAACTTATTTATTTACTTACGTACTTTACATCCTGACCAGTTTCCCCTCCTTCTGCTCCCCCATGCCCCACTACTTCTCCCTTTCTCTTCAGAAGAGGGGACACCTCCCATGGATAGCCACCAGTCTTGGCATCTCAAGTTGCATAAGACTAGGTGCATCTTCTAGTGAGTCTAGACAAGACAGCCCATTAGAGGGGTAAGGGTCCCAAAGGCAGGTTCGAAAATGAAGTTTTTGCCTAGTATATGCAAAGCTCTGAGTTCCACCCTTAGGGCTACAAAAAAAAAAAAATGTGTAACTATCCTAAAGGACTGTGTTCCTAACACCAGAGCTTCAAAGAACACAAGAAAAACTAATGTAATGGCCAAGTGTGGCCTACATTCCCAGCACTTAGGGGCAAAGACAAGAGGATCAGGAGTTCAAGGGAAGCCTAGGTCACATAGGGAGTTTGAACCCAGCCTGGGCTACATTTACATGCTGCCAAACAGGAGAAAGGGCAGGAGGATGGAGGGGCTAGAGAGATAGCCCATCTGTTAAGGGAACTTGCTGCTCTTGTAGAACCAAATTTCACATCCCACCACCTAGGTCAGAAAGTTCACAACCACCTATAACTCCAGGAGACCCAGTGCGCCCTCCTCTGGCCTCCAGTGGTATGTGCACTCACATGCACATACCCTGTACACAGCCACACAGGCACATGCAATATTAAAATATAATTTAAAAATAAATATTTAAAGAGAGGAAGAAAATAAAAGTAGAGGTAATTCAGTGAAGGGGAGGAGACTAAGATGGAGATGAATATAATCAAAATACATTAGATACGTGTATGACATCATAACATTTTACTTAAGAAAACAGATGCAACTTTCAAGGAGAAACATCATTAAAGACTTCAGCACTCCTCTCAGGAACTAAAAGAGCAAGTAGGCACAGAGTCAGTCAGGATTTAGAGGAGCTAAGTGGCTCTCCCTGATAGCTGACATTCACAAAACATTCCACTCCATAGCAGAATACACAGTCTTTTTCAAAAATAATTTGCACTCTGGCAGTGGTGCATACACACCTTTAATTCCAGTGCTCAGAGAGCAGAGGCAGGCAGGTCTCTGTGGGTTCGAGGCCACCCTAGTCTATATAGAAAGCTCCAAGCTAGCCTAGATTACGTAGTGAGACCCTGTTTCATGCAGTGACAACCAGCGGCTGAAGAGGTGGCTCAGCAGTTAAGAGCACCTCTACTGATCTCTTGGAGAAGACCAGGGCTTGATTCTCAATACTTTGGGATACTCACAACTTTATATAACTCTAGTTCTAAGTGGATCTGATGCCTGGGGATGGAGAGATAGCTCAATGATTGAGTGAACACTACCCCTGCATCAGACCCTGTTCAAGTCCCAGCATCCACATCTGCTGGCTTATTATAACCTCAGATGTAAATACAGTCCGAGGAATCACACACCCTATAACCTCCAAGTGCATCTGCACACATATGGCACACACACATATTATTAAAATGATAATATTGGGCTGGAGAGGTGGTTCAGCGGTTCAGAGCACTGACTGCTCTTCCAGAGGTCCTCAGTTCAAATCCCAGCAACCACATGGTGGCTCACGACCATCTGTTAAGGGATCTGATGCCCTCTTCTGGTGTGCCTGAAGATAGCTACAGTGTACTCATATAAATAAATAAAGTAAATAAATAAAAAAGAAAGAAAGGAAAAGGCAGGAAGAAATATTGTTTAAAATGATATTTTTAAAGTCTTTTTTAAAATAATAATGATCAGACATAGTACATACCTTTAATGCCAGGACTCAAGAGGCAGAGGCAGGTAGATTTTTATGTGTTTGAGGTCACCCTGGTCTACATAGTGAGGTTTTGTTGTTGTTGTTTGGTTTGGTTTGGTTTGGTTTTTTCAAGACAGGGTTTCTCTGTGTAGCCCTGGCTGTCCTGGAACTCACTCTGTAGACCAGGCTGGCCTCGAACTCAGAAATCTGCCTTCCTTTGCCTCCCAAGTGCTGGGATTAAAGGCATGCACCACCACCGCCCAGCCTACATAGTAAGTTTTTAAGGACAGGCTGGGTCTACATGGTGAGACCCTGTCTCAAGATGATGATGATGATGATGATGACAATGACAACGACAATTATAAATACTTTTTAAAAAATCAACTGAGCAAAGTAGAAAAGGAAACTTCAACCTGATAAACAGCATCTATGAAGAAAACTACCACCAGCTTCATAAAGATGGAGTCTGGATGTTTCCAAGAACACTGAAAGGAAGCAAGGCTGCAGTTGTTCCCAGTACAAAAGGGGAAGAAACGAAAGATGCCAGACATGGACAGAAGAGACAAAGTCGCCGTCATCGGCATGATTCACACACGTCCTTTTCCGTGTACAGGTCCACTGGGTTCTCCACACAAACGCTATCAGGACTGGTGGGGGTTTAGCGCACCTGCACAATGTGAGTCATTATTTCTAGACTCTTAGCAGCCACTGGACGCAGAAAAATACCTCAGACATCACAGACCGAAGCTCGACTTTCTTACATGTCAAGCACAGAAGCCCCAAGATGAGTCAACGCCGGACTTCTGTCTTCCAGACCCAGAGCTGCTATGAGGCTCACAAAAGTCTAACGCACCCTCTGTCCATTCCTAGGAGCAGCTTAGGGAGGGCTGGGAGTTGTGTGATGACCAGAGACGTCCAGGAAAACTACAAAGTGACCAAGAAAGGCTCTATGGTTGGGCAGGGCCAAAAAGTCCTGCTCAGGGTGGAATGGCGCTGAAGCCTGGGGTGGGGGAGGGGAGATTAAGAGAGCCAGAAGAGTGTGTGGGTCAAGGAGGCAGCGCCGGCCTGCAGGTTCCTGCCCATGGTTCTCTCAGAGACTCAGCACACAGCTGGCGTAAGATCTTCAGACCAGGCAGTCCATCTCAGCACGGATGTGCCTGAATCCTCGTGCTCCACCCAGCCATGTTGGGATCCCTTCCATCCTAGGAAGAAGCCACTGTGTGTCCCCATGCTGCTGATACACGCCCGGCAGCCATCTCACCCCAAAAGCAAGGTTAACGCTTCCTGCCCTTCCCTAGACGCATGGGAAGCCATGATCCCTCAAATCAATGATTCTGGCTCTCTGAGGCGGAGAGACCTCCGGTGGGCAAAGGGCAGCTTCTGTATTAGATGGTTAAAAATGCTTCCAGGCTCTCTCTCCTGGCTGCAGGATGCCCCCAGACACTCCACCTCCTAGGACTTCAAAGACTGCTTCAAGTTCACCACCCAGCAGTGAGACCCTGGCTCAACCTCAGACCAAGCACCCGGAGTGTAGGCCTTTTCTGGGCCGGCGATGGGTGACCAAAAAGTGCTGGGGGAGCAGCGAGGGTGAAGAACAGTGGGGTATGGAAGTTCTTTGTGGGGTGCGATGGGCTCCTGCGGAGGATGGCAGAGCAGAAGATGGAGCAAACTCTTAAGCCTGCCTTCAAGTCCTTGACTTAGCAGCCACCAGCTATGGGAAGCCTGGGCAGTGAGCCCCTCCTAAGGTGCATTCACGCCTGTGGAGGAGGTCCGAGAGCTGTGACAAGGCCAGATGACAAATGGAGGATAGCGGACATGGAGGACAGGACTGGTGACCCTGGCAAGGAGGTGACACGAGCAAATGAGAGAGACAGTAGTGGATGGGCTGCAGGTGGGGAGGGAGGGAAGGAGGGAGGGAAGGAGGAGGGAGGGAGGGAGGAAGGGAAGGAGGAGACTGAAGAAACTGACACCAGCTCAGAGGCTCTCTGCAAGCTAAAGCTCCCTGCCTTTCCCTTTACTCCCCAACAGGTATGAGTGCATTTCCCTGCTGTGGCAAGGATTCAGTGGACATTGTGGAAAGAAAGTAAGGATCATCCCCCACCAGCACAGGGCCCTCCCCCCACCAGCACAGGGCCCTCCCCCTGTACCCTAGGCTCTCAGCCCCTCCCCCAACATCAAGCACGCCCTTGATCTCAGGACCAGTGCCCAGGCGAAAGGCTGGAGCTGCCTACACTCAATTCCATCTCTGCCTTCAGTCTCCTAGGTGGAAGGCTGTGGTGGAGCACGCAGGGGCATGGCTGCCTTGCTGAGGGTAGATAGCTGTCCAAGGTGGGGAGGGCAGGTGCCTGAGGAGCACCTGGGAGGAGAGAATGAGAAGGAAAGGGCCTGCATTTCCCCAGTATCCATGGCTGCTCAAATCTACCTGCTGGGAGTGGGCAGGTGAGAAGGCGCCTCTCTCTGGGCTTTCCCTGTATAGGGAGCCATTTTCTGGGCCTCATGGCTCAGGACGAAGATTCCCAGGCCCTTCCTCCAACCAAATGGAGTTGAAGAGTGGGTTGGTAAGCTCTCCAGAAACTCCTGACACTCGGGAATCTTAATAGCTCCAGCTTAGGAGTAAAGTGCTCAGTGCACAAGTATGCCGGCCCAGTCAGAAAAGCCAAACCTGCCAACCGCAATCCTAGAGTTGGGAGGTGGAAGCAGGAGGTGGGTGGGGCTCGCTGGCCCAGCCACTCTAGCAAATCAGTGAGTTCCAGGATCAGAGAGCAATCCTGTTCTGGAAAATGAGGTAGCAAATAACTAAGGTAGACTAAAGCCAGCCTCTGGCCTCCACAAGATTTATATTTGTATACACACACACACACACACACACACACACACACACACACACACATACACATACCCACACACATACACATACCCACACACACATATACACACACATACATACACATATACACACACACATACACAGTCATACATACACACACATGCACACGCACATACACACACTCACACACACATACACATACACACATGCACACTCATACACACATATACACACATGCACACACATACACACATGCACACTCATACACACATGCACACTCATACACACACATGCACACACATACATACACATACACACACACACACACACACACACACACTCACAATACCACACTCCAGAGTTCTTAATGGAACAGACACAGTGAGGAGTAGAGATGAGGTCTTCTTGCCAGGCTCTGTGCATGGCCCATGCTTTGAGGGCCCCAGAGATCCCTACCGCCGACAACCCTTCCCATAGATCTCTGTCACCCATTTTGATTCCTTCTGCCTCAGGAATGAACACCATCAGCACCACATCCACAAAGATGAAGATGAGGATGAGGAAGAAACAGAGGTGAGACTGGCAGGCTTTGTGCATAGGCAGGCAAGAGGGCGGTGTCTTCATGCTTGGTGACTGTGGGACCATAGTACCAGGCCACACACCCAGCTTCGCCACTTGCCTGCCCCACACAGGCCTCCAAGAAGAAGCAAGTGGAGATCAGGGGTGGGTAGTGTGGCACACGGGAGCAGGAGGGAGCTCGCGGTCAGGGGAATCCTGGGGGGAGGGCTGTCCAGTTCCTGTTGCTTTAGCTTTCAGTTGAAACCTTTCAGCTGGAAACAGAGTTATCGAGGATGGAGCCCCCACCCAACGAGAACCCAGACCCAGGCCCAGTACCACAGCTAGAGGAGGTGGAGCCAGAGTTATCTTCTGAAGCCATACCTGAGACTGAAGGGGACAGCCACCCTGAAAGCCACACTGAAAGTCCGGAGCAGCAGAACTACAGGATTGAATCCCTCAAGCCCTATGAAGAAGAGCCAACAGGAGCAAGCGACTTCAGGCCCTGGGGCTTCAATGTGAACTCAACCAACAAGGAGGAGGAGGAGGAGGGGGAGCAGGGGGAGCAGGGGGAGCAGGGGGAGCAGGGGTGCGGCCCATTCCGCTCCGTCCCTGTGCAGACCTCCAAGCACCTTTTCTGGTCAAACAAGCTCATTCAGGCGTCAGAGCACAGCCTACAGAAGGCCTTAGAGAAACAGCACAAGAGCCCCCGGGAAAAGAGGTCTATCTCCATATCCCAGGTTTACACAGAATGTACCCAACGGCCGTCCAGCCCCCCAGTGTCTTGCAACACCACGCCCGCAGCCATCGGCTTGGCAGATCTGATCAACTTCGCGTCATCCCTGGCTGTAGCCTCCTCCAGTAACATGGCCTTGCCTAACTTGGAGAACATGATCAAAGGAACATCTGAGAAGTCCCAGAATACCTCTTTAGACTTTTGCCAGCCTCTCCAGTCCATTAAGTTTGCCCAGGCTACCCAGATCACCCAGATATCCTCAGAGAAACAAGATGAGTCGCCTGAAAATTGGACTCAGGAAACCAGGAACGTAGCTTGCTCCTACCTGGATATTAAACAGGCAGGGCTCAAGACAGCGACCATCCAAGGGGAGGTGAAACTTGTCCAAACAGCAGCCACACCCCCTAAGGTTCAGGAAGCCAAAGAGGAGTGAGTGATGCTGCCCCTTCAGCCCTTCCACAGGGGGCCTCACTAGCATGTGGGGGTGGGCTCAGTTCTCACGTAGACAGATGAGGTGTCAAACAGTGGAATGCGGGGGGTGGGGTGGGGGGTGGAGGGGGCTGGGCAGGGGACCCAGGCTTAGTTGAGGGCCTAACCTCAATGACCTCACAAAGGCTGCTACCAGCAAGATTCCGGTGATGTGGGATGCAATAGAAAAGCCAGGGCCAGAGGAGGCCTGGAGACCATGGAGGGTGAGTTCCCTGAGGACCAGGAGAGAAGGCTGGGTTCAGAAGGGGCAGAGCAGAGCCATATCAGGAAGCAGACGTGTTTCCATGTGGTCTGCCTCCTGAGAGCATGACGTCACATTCCTAGGGCACAGGACACGTCTGTGACGAGCATAAGGGTAATGGTCTTCAGGACCCTCGGGCTCTGCCGATATGTAGACAGGACAGACCGCCAGCTGCCCCACAGGTGCAGTGGGAGACCCCAGGCCCCTGACGCCCTAGTGACACTGTCTCTCTTGTGTTGCAGCTCGGTGCCGGGAACCAAGAAAGGGAATCCATTATTGCTGAAAATCCATTTTAAGCTGTCGTCCCCTCAGCCCCAGAGAAATGACTAGACAAAAACATTAAAGCCTCCAGTGCTGGCCCTGGTGAAGAGTTTTTTTAAGGTGCTGGGCCCTGAGCACATTTAGGCCAGTGTTGTACTCCTGAGCTAGTATCCTCAGCTCTGGTCATTTTAATTCATTATGAAGCCCAGACTGGCCTCAAACCCTTGATCTGCCTGCCTCAGCCTCCTGGGTGCAAGCATGCACCCCCTGCTTGGGCTCTGGCTCTGGTTTTGGGGGATCAACGCCTCCTAGCCACCGAGCACACCAGGATGCTATATTCTGGAAGCAATTTTTTAGGGGTGACACCTCCATTTTTTTTCTCTCTGAGAGTTCTGGCATCATTCCTGGCCTCCTGTCCAGGATTTATTTACTCCCTAGAGTGGGTCTCTCCCACCTACCAGACCACTAGGCCACCTTGAAAGATGCCATATGAGCCTTAAGGAAGCCCCAAAGTTCCATCCCAAGCTTAAGTCCCTTAGGCCTAAAGCCAGGGAACATCCCGGTATCAGGTGAGGATGTGGCCTCCCCGGAGGCAGGGCTGAGCAGTTGAGAAAGCAAATCCAATGGACAGTCTTCCTGTAGCCAGTGAGGAGACCTGGGAAAGATGTCGTCTGAATGCTTGAAGGAGGGGAAAGCGAGGCTGATGGAATGATCTTTCAGGAGGCCACAGCCGAAAGCCAAAGTGTAGGGAGACTCCACATATGAGGTACTCAACAACCCATAGGGCCCCAGCTGGCTCTCGGCATACACCATGCTTATAGACAGGAAACACAATCCCCAAGTACAGACACATGCATACCCAGGACCAACCACAGGGGTAAAATATTCACACAGAGGCAAACCTCCACTTTGTTTGGGGTCAGGCTTAGGAGACCCAGGAGAGAGGCAATATGAAAAAGAGACCTTCTGTTTTGTGGCAAAGACCAGTAGGCTGTGAAGGAGGGAAGGGAATTTGTGTCTAGAAAAAGAGAAGAAGCCAGCCTGGTCCATAGTTAGCTGTGCGTGTGTGTGTGTGTGTGTGTGTGTGTGTGTGTGTATGAGAGAGAGAGAGAGAGAGAGAGAGAGAGAGAGAGAGAGAGAGAGAGAGAGAGATGGGGGTGAGGGACATCTAGCTCTGTATAGCACAAGGTAGCTTCATACTGGTGGCAATCTCTCTACCTTGGCCTCCTGAGTGCTGGGATTACAGACACACCACATCACACCTGGTTTGGTTTGGTTTGGTTTGGTTTGGTTTGGTTTGGTTTGGTTTGGTTTGGATCGGTTTGGTTTGGTTCGGTTCGGTTCAGTCTGGTCTGGTCTGGTCTGGTCTGGTTTGGTTTGATTTGGTTTGGTTTGGTTTTATAAGAGTTCATGTTGCCCTAGCTGGACTACCTCACATTCAGGATGATCCTCCTGCCTCAGCATCCTGAGTGCCAGATTATAGGTGTAGGCTTATACTGCTGTGTCAGCTTTGTTGAAGAGGCAGGGTCTCACTATGAAGCCCTGACAGCTTCTTGCCTTTGCCTACTGAGTACATGCGCCACCACGCGGCTTCTTTTTCCTTTTCTAAAGAAATATTTTATGGATATGAGTACACTGTCTCTGCCTTCAGACACACCAGAAGAGAGCATTGGATCCCATTGGTTGTGAGCCACCCTGTGGTTGCTGGGATTTGAACTCAGGACCTCTGGAAGAGCAGTCAATGCTCTTAGATGCTGAGCCATCTCTTTTCATTTCTTTTGAGACTGGGTCCAGCTGTGTAACTCGGACTGGCCTTGCACTCTCAAACCTTTTGTCTTAGTCTGCAGAGTGCTAAGTGGAGCATGCCATCGTGCGCAGCTCTGGCCAGCCTCTTGACCAGGGTCGCCAGCTCCATGCCAAGGGGAAAGCCCATCAGGATCCCAGGAGAAGGCTGAATACGTGTTTACACACATCCACACAGGCACATCACCATCACCCAAAGTCCACAGAGACAGCAGGGTTCGTGCCCTCTCGGTGTATGGCACACATGTTGCATGTGCCCCACTGTAGTATCATACGGAATAGTCTGCCCACCCTAAATACCCTCTGTGCACCCACTCATTCCTTCCTCCGCTCAGCTCCTGGTGCCTACAGATCTGCTGTTGTCCTCCTTTTCCAGAATGAATTAGAACTGAACTTCAGGCATCTTTCTCAAGCAGGTTTCTTTCCCTTAGTAAGGGTGTAACTTCCCTCCGTGTCTTTCCACGACTAGCCAGCTCATTCCCTTCTACTGTCCAGTGAGATGCCATTATCTAGACGGACTGATTTGCTTTTCCATCCACCTACCAAAAGGTATCTTGGTTGACTCCACATTTGGGCAGTTAGAAAGTTGTCGTAAGAGTCCTGTGGCTTTTGTGGGGACTTGGATTTGTTTTAACATCGTCTGGATAAAATGCCAAGGACCATAGCTGCTGCTTTATGTGCGTTGTTTTAGCCACTAAAGGCTGAGCTCACAACCAAGACATCAAGGTCTATTCAGATTTGTGAGGAACAGCTGGAGTGGTTTCCGGAGCGATTCAGCCTTTGCCGACCGGGCATGCTGTTCCTCCTCTTCATCAGGATTTGATGGTGTCTGTGTCTTAAATCCTGACGTTGTCATGGACCACAGAAGTGTCTCATTTTCCTGCTCCGTTTGCTAATGCTGGAGATGTCTTTCAGGTGGATGTCGACGGTTAAGGTGTCTGCTCACATCTTTTGCCCATTGTTTAATTCGGTGATTCATGTTCTCATTGTTGAGTTTTAAAGGCCATTTGTACGTTTTGTGTCACAGTCCTTTTCAAATGAGCATCTCCAATTCTGTAACTGTCTCCTTTCTTCACATTGTTGGAAGAGTAGAAGGGTTGGGAGCTTTTCTGTTTGCTTCTTTTGAGACAGAGTCTCTGTATATAGCACTGGCTGCCCTGAAACTTGCAAACTATACTATTCTAGACTCAAACTCATAAAGATCTGACTGCCGCTGCCTCCAGAGTGCTGGGATTAAAGGTGTGAGTCATCATGCCCAAGCAGAGTAATATTTTATTTAAAGATTTTATTGCATTTATCTTGTGTGTGGTAATGTACCATTCTTTTTATATACTGTTGGGTTCTACTTGCTAATGTTTTGTCAAAGGTTTTTTTTTCATCTGTGCTAGAGTGATGGCCCAGTGGTTAGCACTTACCACTCTCCCAGAGGACTTGGGTTCAATTCCCAGTACCCACATTGGACAGTTTACAACCACCTGTATGTCTAGCTCCAGGAAATCAGATGCCCTCTTCTGGTCTCCAAAAGTACTTGCACTCATTTGTGCACATGCACGAACACACACACACACACACACACACACACACACACACACACACAAAGCCTTTAAGGCACTTTTTGAGATGGGGTTTCACTATGCACCCCTGCTGGTCTAGAAGACTCAGATCTGCCTGTGTCTTCCAAATGTTAGGATTAAAATCATGTGTCATGCCAGATGGTGGCGCATGCCTTTAATCTCAGCACTCAGGAGGCAGAGGCAGGAAGATCTCTGTGAGTTTGAGGCCAACAGGATCTACAGAGCAAGTTACAGGACAGCCAGAGCTACACAGAGAAACCCTGTCTTGAAATAACAAAAACCAAAGGAAAAAAAAACAAAAATAAGCAAACAAAAACACATATGTCATCACATCCGGCCAAAATAATTTTTAAAAACATGATTAACAAGATTTTTGTATGCATGTTCTTAAGAAATATGTAGCTTTCTGGGACTCTTTCTCTCTGGGGTACAGAGTAATGGCCTCCCAGAGTGAATTAAGCCATGTATTATAGAAAAGTGAAGTTTGATTTAAAAATCACCTGTTAATGTATACAGGCCTCTCTCTGTTTTGGAAGGTTGTTAATTATTGGTTTGCTCTCTTTCACAGATATAGGTCTTTTCAGCTGTTTGTTCACATAAGTTTTGTCAGCTTCCGTTTTGCTGGACAGTGGTCTATTGCATAAAGGCTATCTATCATACACAGGCAGAGTCACTTGGTGTCCCCTTATTGTGCTTGACTCTCCGTGAGCTCTAGTGATGTTCCTTTCACAATGCAACAATCTTCCCATTCCACCTATCTTTATATACGTACTGCTGTGTGCACACGTATCCAAGCACACATTATATGGGTCAGGACGGTTTGAAGGAGTCAATTCTCTTCTCCCACGTGGGTCCAGGGGACCCTGGAGCATGGGTCATCAATGTGTCAGCAAGCACCTCTACTAACTGAGCCGTCTCGCCAGCCCTGGTCACTCCATTGCTCTGTCAAAGAACAAGATTTTGGCCTTTACAATTCTTGCTATTGATTTCCTGCTTTCATTTTTGCTCTTGTTTCTATCATCTTAATTCTTACTGGAGATGTAATTTGTGCTTCTTTTTCTAGTTTTTTGGAGTGGACACTTTTTAGACACCTCCTTTTCTAAAACATGATTCTTATGCTGCAAATGTCTTGGAGAGCAGTGTTTGTTATGTCTTACAGTTACAATTCCTGATACGTTGTCTTTTTACTTTAGTTAGAGGTTTTTGCTTTTGATACATGCTGTTTGTTTTGAGACAGGTTCACAAACAGCCTACACTTGTTTCAAAGTCACTATAGAGTTGAGGATGA
Organism: Apodemus sylvaticus; assembly: GCF_947179515.1. NCBI lineage: Eukaryota > Metazoa > Chordata > Mammalia > Rodentia > Muridae > Apodemus > Apodemus sylvaticus. The sequence goes on from NC_067481.1 coordinate 19,788,444, forward strand.
CCTTGAACTCCTAACCCTTCCAAATGCTTGGATGAATTATTGACATGCAACACCATGCCTGGCACTGTCTCATTTTAATGATATTTTCCCCTCCTCCTTCTCCTCCTCCCCCTCTTCTTTCTCTTCCTCCTCCTCCTTCTCCTCCCCCTCTTCCTTCTCTTCCTTCTCCTCTTCCTTTTCTTCCTCCCCCTCCTCCTTCTCCTCCTCCTCTTCTCTTCCTCCTCCTTCTTTTCCTCCTCCCCCTCCTCCTTCTTTACCTCCTCCCCCTCCTCCCCCTCCTCCCCTCCTCCTCCTCACCCTCTTGACAAGGCTCAGGATAGCCTTGATCTCAGAACCCTCTCACCCCAGCCTCTGGAATTATGGATGTACATCACCATACCTGACACCACGTGTTGTTTAGAAGTGTATTATTTAATAAGAAAAATCTTATTATTTACTCTTCCAGCTCTCTCTGTTACAGGCTTCTAGTTTCATTCACTCCTTTTCTGAGAGTAGACATCGTATGGTTTCTATTACTTCCAAGTATTGAGGTTTCACAGAATGTATTTTTAAATGTGGTTAGTGGATTTGTATTGGACAGGACCCCATTCCCCGGGAATCTGTGGCTTGTTTTTCCTTGTGGGCCTCTGCCATTCTGACTCGGCATCCAGAGAGCAATCACAAATTCAGATGCCTGAAGGGAGCTAGAGACTTGGGAAGAATAAAGCAGCGGGTGCCTGTCCCCGGCAGGAAGCCCGGCAGCCTCTGAGGGAGGGCTTGCAGCCAAAAGACAAATCCCAGCAGTGAGGCAGCCTGGGGGCAGCCTCAGAGCCTGTGACTCTGCCTTTCAGGCAGCAGAGGCCAGAAGACCAAGAGACCCCCATCGACACTGAGAAGGTACAGACCCCCAGGCTTTTCACTGAGGGCTCTCACCCTGTGCCTGCTACAGAAGCCCCTTCCTATAGGGCTGTGGATTCAGCCTAACCCTGAGGATCCTGGGAGGAGGAGGAGGAGGTGGACTTGCCCACTCACAGTCCTTGTCCCCTAGGCCCCCTGGAGTCTCTGCCCTTCAGTTGACCAGGCTCTCTTGCCTTCTCCCTGCCTCTAAGGCCTCCGCAGAAGCCTCGGAATATCCTCACACGAGATGCATTCGAGGAGCAGGCTGGCAGGGTGCCAAAGGGGCGGACACAGCCGCAGACAGGCCAGCTGTCCCCGTCAGAGCTAGGAGCAGCCACGACCACTAAAGAGGAGACCGCACTGAGGTCAAGAGAATTCAAGAATCCTTCTGAAGCTGCCCATCCATATTGGTCAGGGCCAGATGACAGGTCTCAAAGGTGAGAGCAGGAACCCCGGAGGAGGTCAGGTCTGGGGTGTGCTGGTTTGGGGGCAAGGCCTGCCTGGCCCTGGAATATCTTTGTAGCAGGTATTACATGTCCAACTTCTTTCTCTGGAGCAGCTCGACCGATGATAGCTTGCTACCCCTGACACCCCGGCAGCTGGCAGGTAAGGCGCCAAGATCCAGAAGTAGAAAGAAAAATAAGAGGATGCTCAGGGCAGGAGCACAGTTGCCTGCCCTGAGGTTAACACATTAATGACCCTTGCCACCCACCCTCGATGCCCAAGTCTTTAAACACATAGCTTTCACCATGCTGACTGGCCCTCTCTCTTCCCTCAGCCTTCCAGGATATCTTCAAACTGTTCAGCTGCAGCCCGACAGGCACTGTGGACATGCACAGCATGAAAGTCGCCCTGCGCAACGTGGGAATCCAACTGGGCCCACAGGAGATGTGCGAGGCTCTTCGGCTGGCCGACTTAGATGGTGGGTGCCCCCTCTCTGCCTTCTCCTTGCCAGGCGGACTCCTAATGAATGCTACCCCTATCTACAAAATCCTTGGCCGGGTTCTGTTTTGTGAAAGTTCCCTCTTCCAGGAAGCCGGTCTAGACCAGCACCCCAATCTCCAGGCTTTCATACTGAGTCAATTCTCATCCCCACCCCTACCCCAGGGCCCTCCACATTCACACTAGAACCCTTTGACTTCTATAAAAGGCTATTAATAAATGATCTTAGTACTTTATGGAAAAAAATATTTGAAAGAGATGGCTTAGGGGAGGGTTATGATGACGGTGAAAATCCCGAATAATGTGTATTTAACCTCCTAAAGTATCTACAAGACAAACTTTCCAAATAGGGCAAGTCCCCACTGCCTCTCCTTGCCTTTGCAGGTGATGGGATCGTAAGCTTCAAGGACTTCCTAGGTGTCCTCACTGACAACAACCGTCTGGCTCAGTGCATGGGTGAGGAGCTAAGCGGATGGGCAGAGGGGAAGTCGTGAATGAGGACAACCCTCTTCACCTCTGGCCTGTGTTTGCTATACTCAGGCCAAATGAAGGGCAATCGGGTCGGTGAGCCCCCGGGCCTGCAGACCCTGTTCCTCGAGGTGCTGTTCAAACTACTGAGTCAAGGCTTTGTGCCCGCCAAATCAAGGCAGGAGGTGACAAGGTGGGAATAGCCATCCTCGGCTCCCAGACCTGGCATTCAGAGAACAGAACTTGGGGGTGGGGAGGTCCCACCTCCAGAGAATGCCCTGACCTCCGGGTCCATTTCCTGGACCCTAAACCATCCTTTAGCCAGAGAAAGACAAGTAGCCTTCAGTCCTGCTTGGGTTTCTCCACTTGTAAGATGGAGGAGAGAGAGGAAGCGGTGTCTGAGCCCGCTGTCCCACTTTTCTTCTCCAAGTTACTATTTCAAGAAGCAGCGGGCCCTGCGGCTGAGCTCGTGCGCTCGGAGCCGGGCGCGCGGCCAGGGCCGGCCAGCGCGTGCGCACACCGGCCTCACCTTCTTCTGCCAAGCTGCGCGCCTCAATGGCCTCTCCAGCACTCAGCTGGCGCGCTCCCTGCATACACTGTGCAGAGCAGGTGCGCCCCAAGCCGATCCACGGGCTGGGGGTGGGAGGGATGTCCCAGGAACGGGGCGGGACTCCGGAGGAGGGGAATGAATGCTCTAGGTCACCCGCTGCCCAGGCCACCTGCTCCCTTGGGGCCCCTCCCAGTACTGTCCCCGCCTCTTCCTCCTCTGGGATCCTGCCCTAGGTGGGCGCAGCCCCTACACTCAGATTCCCAACCTCGCCGGGCGCCCGAGGCCAGAACGCAAGACTCGAGCTCCAGGGCCCGACGTCCGCCTCCCCAAGCCCCAACAGCCAGGCCGCCCCAAGCTCCCTCCCAACCTTGGGCCACTCAGCAAAGGTGAGAAGCCGCAGATATTCTTAAGGACCGGGCAGATGGGGCGGAGGTGGGACAGCAGATGGGGCGTGATTGGCAGGTAGCAGAGGCTGGGGTTCGAGTGGGACCTGAACCAAGAGAAATGGGGAGCGCAGGAGCAGCAGGAGGTACACCCAGGTGTTGCTGATGGCGCACCGCGTCCCTAACAAAGCGCCCCCTCGATCTTCCGCAGGTCCCCTCCGCCCTCCCGCCGGGCTAATGAGCCAGCCACTGGAGCAAATGCGCCCCTCGAAGCTGGCTTCCTCCCCGCCAACTCTAGTGCAGAAGCACCCCTCCTCCCCTTCGCCAGCCTGTTTCCAGAGATGTGCTATGAAGAGCTTGTACAAGTAAACCCTTTGCTGAGCGAAACTGGCTGCGCCTGGTGGCATCAGGCACCGAGCCGACGCGCGTCTTTTGCAAACATCTTTATTAATCTTGTATAAAAATAAGGTCCATGGAGAGTCCTCCGAGCTAGGGCAGCGGCGAGGTGCGCTATATAAGTTACAGGCCAGGCTCCCGCTCGGGTTAAGTATGGCTATTGGAGAGAGTGCTACGACCAGTTTGTTTGTTTGTTTGTTTGTTTTGGGGGGGGGGTGTCTTCAAGGCTAGTAGTCGGCAGTAGGAGCGGATGCCCGACCCAGTCGGGCTAAGGACCGCCTTCTCTGAGCTCCAGCCTGCCCACGGCCCTATAGAATCCACCAGCAGTAACAGTGGCTACAGCGAGAAATCAGCAGTGACCGGCAGTGGGGGTCCAGGGGGGCGCCGGCGAGCACTTCGGCGTCCTGTGTCTGCACGGATATAGGGCTGGTTCCGAAGATCTGGCAAGCAAAGGAGACACATTGGCCCAGGCTTCAGGGCACAGCTCACTGATTTTGTACACATGCCACGTGGAAGGGGACACTGATTTACCACAGCTAGAAACACCCCAGCCATGCAGTGGCCCAGGATGGAGAGGCACATCTGCTCCCCAGCCCCAAATTCCCAGAGTTTTGCCAGCACTGGAATCTCAGGCCAGGTTATCTAGGTACCTGGGAGCTAGAGGGTCATCTCCTCTCCCAGGCTGGCCTCACAGAGGAGCCGGGATGTCCGCTTGCCGGTGCGGGCAGTGAAGGGCACTGTCTTGAGCACTGAGGTTTTGGGGAATAGAGGGAAGAGAGAGAAAAAACAAAAGAAAAACAGAAAAGGTAGCAAGAAGTATGCAGAACAGGCATGGTGGCGCACGCCTTTGATCCCAGCACTGCAGGGGCAGAGGCAGGAGGATCTCTGTGAGTTTGAAGCCAGCCTGGTCTACATAGCAAGTTCCAGGCAAGCCAGGACTGCTCAGTGAGAACGGAGGTGGGAGGAGGCAGCAGACCCCTCAGGGTGGGGAGAAATGAGGAAGAGAAGGACAGTAGAGACCGGAGACAGGACAGTGACCGGGTTAAGCTCTCACCGGTGATGATGTCTTCAATGGCCCCATCTCGGTCACTCTCGTAGATGAGTGGCTCTTTCTGCTGCTTCCGTTTTAGCTCAGAGATGAGGTCCATCTGTTGTCGCCTGGCCTTGGGTGGAGACTGAGGAGATGGACAGCTCTAACTTTAGGATACTTACCACCCCACCCACGCTGGAACATCTGTGTAGTTCTTCACAGCAAGGACAGCAGGAACCTATACCTGCTTCCTCCCCTGGCTTCTGGGGCACGGTCCTTGTCTTTGGGCAGAATCTAACTCAACACTGAAGGTGTAGGGGTGAGACGGGGTGAAAGGGATGCTATAAATTCTTGAATCCCAGTCCTGGGCTTGGGGCCAGCTGCCTACCTTGGGTGCTGGAGGCTCCTCCCTGCCTGAGGCGTCGGCAGCTGCTTCCTTCTTCCACAGTTCCACCTCCTGTTCCGCTTTCTGAGGGCCCAAGGCGGGTCTTGGTAAGAACAACCCTCCTCCTTCCCTGTCTTTCCTACCACAGAAGTTGTCCCCACTGCTCTCCTGCAGAGGCTGCAGAGCCCCCCACCCACCCACCCATCAGATACTTGTACCTTGTAGGCCTTGGTGAAGCGACTGAAGAGGGAAAAAAACATGGAGGGGGATGTGGTCTTGGGATTTTCTCCAAAGTACTCCACCACAGACTCGTAGGCCTCCTGCAAGCACAAGCCATCAGCCCAGCTAGCTCGGGTTCCTTGGAGTCTGAGCATGCTCTGTGCCCCCTTGGGATACCACATGTCTGTTCTTCCACACAGGATGTGGCCACGCCCCTCCGGGTCTTTGCTCCAACCGCGCCTCCCCACTCCCACCCTCAGGCTTAGTGGCGGCGGTGGGCTGTGCTCCCCCAGCTCACCTGAGCTGTCTTGCTGTCTGCCAGTAACTTGTCCATGGTGGGAGAGTTGGCCCTCAGGAACTCCTTGAGCACCAGGCAGTCATCTTGCCGCACAAACTCTCTCTGTGTCAACTCCAGGCCTCGCTGCAAGGAGCGCACGTCTCCCAGCACACTGTCCAGGGACACTGGAGTGGACAACACAGAGTGGGGATAAGGCAGCGTGCACACAGTTATATCCGACACCCCCACCACGCCACACCCCACCCCACCCCTGCTTCCTCCTAACCACATCAGGGGCCCAAGGACTGAGCTCCCTGCTCTCACCCAAGACCCGGGTGCCCCATACCTGAGCCGGCCTTGTCCAAGAAGTGCAAGTCGCTGTGAAAGCCCGTGAGCTGTGGGTACTTCTCAGCAATGACCTTCACCAAGTAGTGCAGCAGTGTCTGTTTCCGGTCCGTCGACTTCATCTCCAACAGCTGGACAAGGATCTGTTATGAGCCTCGGGCCGCCAACCAGGCCCCCCAGCCCCCAGCCCCAGAGCCCCATCTCACCGCGTCCAGACTCTGAAGCCGGAAACCATAGGCTGCCCCGCGTTTGCTACTATTCATGTAGTTGCCAAAAGCCAGGACAATCTGGGAGAGGCAAAGAAAGACTCAATGAGATCCAGGCTGGGGGTGGGGAAAACCCTTGAAGAATATATACTTCTCAGGGAGGAAGAAAGGTGACAAGAAGCCAACCTTCACCCTCAGCCCCTCCTGAACGGGCCCTTCAGTTCCAATGCACGTGCATCTTGTAAACGTACATCGCATGTGCACACTGTGAACACCAGTCGTACACTCAAATTTTATCCTTCATTAGACCACCCCAAACTGTCTTGCCACACCCCTATCTCCATCCCCCCCCCACCCCGGACATCGGCGTATTGTCTGCAGACACTCCCCTGAACAGGTGCAATTACCCAGTTACTCTCACAAAGCAAACCCCAGAGGGACTGAGCCCTTGAGGAGGAGGAGCTCAGGTGCAGGGTCACAGGCGTGGAGGCTGCTGTTGCCTTTGCCCGTCCTCACCTCCCACCTTGTCTATCAGAGCATGCGCGGGAGAAGTGGGAAGTGGTAACCTTCGCTCTATCCCAGGTGGGCGGGGTCCGAGTCTCCCCTTTCCCGCTACCTAGACTAAGCAAGGGTAGGCCCTGCTTCCTGTCCCTTGCCCTGGACTCTCACCTCTAGGATCTGGCGAAGCTTGTCAGAGGACTTGATAGACATGGAGGCTGCAATGATGGCGTTCAGTTGCTAAGGGTGGGATAAAGATGAGGTGAGCTAGAGCCTCCCCCACGAGGAGGCTCGAATCCTCCCAGCTGCCCTCCCCTTCTCCCTACCCACCAGCCCAGGCTCCGCCACACCACCCTGCCCGTCCCGCCCACACCGGCATGAGCAGCTGGGCCGTGTCTGGAAAGTTGCCCAGGAAGGTGAGCGTGTTCATGCGTTCTGGAAGTCTCGGGATGCGACTAAAGCGCAGCATGAAGCGGTCCTCCTCTGACAGCTCTTCCAGCGGCCGCTGTTCCTTCTCGAATCGGGCTATGAGGCTACGCTCGTAATCTGTGGGCAGGAAGCGGGTCAACAGCTCCAAGAAATCCAGGCTGAGAGTCTGTAGGTCATACCTGCATGAGGAAACAGGAGAGTGACATTCCACACTTCAAGTTCCAGAGAGCAGGACTGAATAAACAACCTTCAATATTTAGTATTTGTAGACAGCTTCCGAGAACAAGAGATGGGAGTCAGGGACACCAGAAGCCCCAGTCCTATCACACATCACTGGCAGATAGACAGCTACGGATCCTTTGGCTTGGGTGCCCGTGATGGGCAGAAGCAGGAAGAGAGTCAGGGGGTTCTCAATCAGGGCATGGACTCAAAGTATAGTCGCAGGTTTCTTGGTCTGAAACTGGGACAATGCTCCCTGGCCAGGACTGGTGTGAGGTTTGGTGGATGCTGTCCCATTGCCAGGGTTCTGTCCAATTTCCGGGGTTCTCACTGCGCTCTGCCTGATGATCCTAGCCTAGTGAGGGGACTGGGCCACACCCCAACCACAGGTACTCACGTCTCGATGGCCTGGCAGATTCTGTCTGCTCCTAGGTTGCCCTTGCGCAGGGTGATGGCCAAATTCTTGGCCCGGTTGGCTTCAATGAGTGTTGCCTTAGTGGGGGCTTTGTGGGCTGCCTTCCCCTTCAGAGCACTGATATCCAGGCTGGGGCCTTGCGATTTGGTCTTAAACTGCTCCTCAAAATCATTCATGTCTAGCTCCTAAGGGCACAACGAGACAAAGCCAGGCTGAGGGGAGCCCGGAGCTGCCCACACTCCTGGGTTGTTAAAACAGCCATCCCAGAAACTGGGCAGAAAAACCAGTGCGCTAGCTTGGCCACAGCCTTGACAGGTGATACAGGAGAGACCCAGAAAGACGGGGCAGAGGTGATAACCCAGAGGACCCGGGTTCCTGCCTATTAAAGCTAGAGGAAGTGCTGAACAGCCAGCAAAGCTAAGACGAGACTGTTCCAGGCAGAGAAAACAGTTCCAGCGACCGTCCAGAGGACGGGGAACCCATTCCAAAGTGAAACTGGAAAGCAGAAGCCCAGAGACCTTAGGTTTCTTGTGGGATTTGGGCAGAAAGGAGAGGTCCTACTAGGGGTGGGGGGCAGGGGAAAGCCTGCAGGGGGCAGGACAGTGCCTGCTCCTGTTAAGGCTTGTGGTTTTTCTGTCCAATGGTAGCCTGCGTCTTAGAGCCCACACACACCCTGGCTGTGTCTATACACCTCATCCCCATCTGTACACCAAGTGAAGTGGATGCCACCCTAGGGCCAGCGTGGCCCTGGAGCCGCTCACCTGCAACACCTTCTCATCGTTGAGCTCTGTGAAGACAGTGCCGGTGATCTGGCTGGGTTTCAGCGCCACCCAGTTAAGCAGTGGCATCCGGAACTTGGTCTGGATGGGTTTCTTGGCTTTCACCCCTGGGAGCAAGAAACAGTGGTGAGCAGACACTGGAGGGAACTAACCCCCAACTGGGCCTAAGGAGACAGGCAGGAGGCAGTAGAGCCTCTGATGGAGAGCGACTCTGAAGGACCACACTGGGGCGGGGAGGGGGCCCTGTTCTGCTTCCCCACCAGCCCTAGAGGACTGAGATAGTCCACTCCACTTACCTGGGCCTATATCCGGGTCTTGTCCTCCAAGGATATCAGGGGGCCCTCCCGGAGGTGGTGGGGGTGGTGGTGGCACTGGTCCATCAGTACCAAGTGGGGGTGGTGGAGGTGGGGGAGGCAGGTCTCCAGGCAACGGCGGTGCAGGTGGCAGCTCTGCGCAGCCTGGGAGGGGCGGGGCCAGCGGGGGTGCAGAGGGAGGGGCATCCTGCTGGGACTGGAGGTTAGGAAGTGGAGGTGGTGGTGGAGGTGGCGGAGGCGGTGCTGATGCTGCTTCGGGAGCTGACTCGGCTGCAGGTGGGAGGTGCTCATTACGTCTTGCCTGGGTGGATGGGTCCTTGCCCCCTCCCTCTGCTATGCATGCATCCAGAACCCAGTTTAACCCACCTGCGTGTACCTGTGCCACGCCTACAATCTAACCTCCTTATCTCTCACAGCTAGGTATATCCCCAGGATCCCCTTCCCTGCCCTGGTCTCCCCCCACCCCCCGCCCCCCACCCCTGGCATAAAGTTCTTGCGCACCTGGGCTAGGGGAATCAGCGGGCACCCTCGAAGCTGGTGCGTCGTCACCGCTTGGTGTCGCCGTAGCGCCTGGGAGGATCTCGATGGAGACGACATCCCCCGGCCCCCGCAGGATACGGATTAACCCCTTTTCCTCAAGCTCCTCCACCTTCAGTTCTAGAGCTGAGGGTCGCACCACGGTAGGGGCGGGCACTTTCTCAGGTTCAGTTATTCGTCTGGAAGTGCCCATGGGGGTCGACTCGCTGAAGCGCTCCTGTGAGCCCCCAGGAAAAGGATTAGTGCCCACTTGCAAGGCTCTCTGGTATACCGCAACCCCGCCCCAAACCCTTTTCTGGGATGGACTGGGATGTCAAGCGGAGAAGACTCCTTGGGAAGCCTGGCCCGGCGCACACCCCCATCCCGGCCCGGCCCACCCCAAAGCTTACCCTCAGGGTCTCCAATTCCTTGCGAGCCTGACTTAGCTGCTTCTCCAGTTCAGCGATCTTGGCCATGGAGTCGTTCTCTGTGTCCCGAAGCCGCTCTGTCAGCTGCGGCACCAGCACATGGTGAGCTACCACCCGCGGCCAGGCACTGGCACCGCCGGTGAGGGGGCGGCATCAGGCAAGCCTGCCTGCCTGGAGGGCTGGGGGAGGCTCCCACATCCGCTTGGCCTAGCGTGCCAAGGGTGGGCAGAGCCTGGCACCTGAACCCAGATAAATTAGGAGGGGAAAATCAAGGCACTAGTGCGAAGAGATATGGCAGAGAAGATTGTGCCGAGAGGCACCACAGGACCCAATTCACTGGAGTCGGGATTTAGAATCTTCTCAGGGAGAAGGTGCCTGCCTTGCGCACAAGTCCCACACCGCGTGGGCGCTCCCTAAACTCATTGAGAAAGATACCACAAGGATGCTGAATTTGGATTGAGGACGAACGCAGGCAGACTGCCGCTCCCAGGCCACACCCAGAGCTCTGCCTTCCATTCAGTACTAGCTACAGGAGGGAGGGGAGCCCACCCCCGGGGCAGCCTTCCTGCGGGCCTACTGTGTGACAGAGAGGTTGCTCTCACCGTTGCCACCTGCTCCTGCAGCTCCTCCATGTGCTCCAGCACTGCATTCTTCGTCTCTGTCTCCTCCAACAGTGTTCCCACGTCAAACACGTTGTCCAGGTACGCCTGGATCTGCACCCGTAGCTTGTCACTCTCCGTGAGCCGGAGCCTCTGTCCCCAGACAGCAGGAGTGTGGTGAGCTCTGAGGTGCTGGTGGGGAGCTCTATCCCACCATCACCACTACCCAGAGGAAGGTACCTGCGCTCTGGTTTGTTTTATATTTTGACTGATATAATTCGCGTACCACACAAATTCACTAGTTTACAGTGTGTTGTTTCTCTCCTAGAAGCTCACTACCCAAAAAGGAAACCCTACACCAGTTCGGTTCTTTCCCATTATGTCTCCCCAGCTCCTGGCTGCTGTGAATCTTAGCCCCTACTGCTATGAATTTAGTCATTCTGGCCATTGCTTTCTATATTCTTTTTCCTTTTCTGTGTGTGTGTGTATGTGTGTATGTGTGTGTGTGTGTATTGTGTGTGTATGAATGTGTGTATGTGTGTATGTGTGTGTATGTGTATGTGTGTGTATGTGTATGTGTGTGTATGTGTATGTGTGTGTATGTGTGTATGTGTATTGTGTGTGTATGTGTGTATGTGTGTGTATTGTGTGTGTATGTATGTGTGTATGTGTGTATGTGTGTGTATGTGTGTGTATGCGTGTGTATGTGTGTATGTGTATTGTGTGTGTATGTATGTGTGTATGTGTGTATGTGTGTATGTGTGTGTATTGTGTGTGTATGTATGTGTGTATGTGTGTGCATGTGTGTGTATGTGTATGTGTGTGTGTGTAGTGTGTGTGTGTATGTGTATGTATGTGTATGTGTGTATGTGTGTGTGTGTGTGTGTGTGTGTTTCTGTGTTTCCAGCCAGGGTCTCACTATGCACCTCTGGCTGTCCTGAAACTCACTGTGGAGTAGACCAGGCTGGCCTCAAACTAACAAAGATCCACCTGTCTCTGCCTCCATGGCACTGAGATTAAAGATGTTTACCACTACTCCTCCCCAGCAACATTTATTTTTAAAAGTCATATAATATTCAGCTCTTTAGGCATATGTGCATATCCCTGGATAGGAGATTGTAAGCCACCAGATATGGGTGGTGGGAACGGCAGAGCGTCCTGGGTCCTGTCCAGGAGTAAGTGCTCTTAATGGCTACACAGTCTTTCCAGCCTCAGCCTCTTGCGTCTGGCTTCTCTCTCAAGGACCAGCCATGCCGAAGCCGACGTCCGACCGTACATCCTCGATCCAGATGTACTGCGTTCCATTGCACGGCTAGAGCAGCCTTGCCCCCTCTAACTGTTAGCCAGTCCACGCTTTCAGAAATCCAACCTCAAAGGCCTCACCCCTCTAGAAAGCTTCCCAGAGGAACTAAACCAGAAGTTGTGGGTTCTCTTCTCACAGGTCCCTCTTCCCAAGACCCAGACCTCCCCACTCTGAGGAGCTCCCCACTCTGTCTAGTATCTCTGAGCTTCCCATCATCTGCTGGGATCAGAGATCTGACTGGACTGATGCCCCTGGGTCAGACCCAGAGCCACCTGCGCCTGATCCAGGACCTTAATGACAGATGTTAGAGTGTCCGTCATGTACCAAGGGCTCTTGCACACATTTGGAGTCACTGCCTCTGTGACTGACAGGCAAACAGCCTCAGAAGGATGAACAGATGTATAAAGGTTACACAGCTAGCAAGTGACAGAGGTAGGATTCTGTCTACCTAGGATTCGTGGGGTTTTATCATTTGGGTGGAGGGACAGGGAGTCCCAAACTGACCTTGGACATGAGCTCCTCCTGCCTCAGCCTCCCAAGTGACGTGAGGTGAGTGACTGCTGGTGTGTGTCACCGAGCCCAGCTCTCAGAGCTGAGGCAGAGTTTTGCAGCTCTAGACCTGCAAACTGCATACTAAATACCCGGTTCAGTCAGGGATGGGGTGCGAGGCTCACCTCCAGGTACACGTCCAGACCCAGGTGAGTGAACTCATATTGCAGGAAGACACGGAAGTTCATGTTCTCCACAGAGTGCACCACAATGTTGATGAACTGCATGCAAGCCACCTGGGGGCCAGGAGCACAAGCAAATCTCAGGTCAGGGTGCTGGTATCTGTCCTTCTCATTTGTCCCCAAGCCTCCCTCCCGTCCTCCAGTTTGCATTCCAGTAACTCAGTCTTGTAACACGCAGGTCCCCTTGGTCCAGTCTCCTCTCCTCTGACATCTACCCTTTCCCACTGGTTGTCACTTTGCTGAGCCAAGCAAGCCCGTCCCACTCTGCTCCCAGCATGCAATAGGGCCCAGCTGATCCTTGGGCCTCCAGGGCTCCAAGCTCACCATGAAGTCAATGTTGCTGTCTTCGTTCCGGAAATACTCCATTAGCTTTTCAAATCGGTGCTGCTCCCCGCACACCTGGAGAGGGAGAATGGTGGACACTTAGAAATAGGTCACGCACCTCCTATGTCATCTTCCCGCTGCTGCCCCTGTGCCCCTACAGGTTTCTCTCCAATTGGATCCAAATCTGGCTTGTCACTCCTCTGCCACAAACTCCACTCCCTCTTAATCTCACATACCCCACTCTGGCTGCATTAGCATTTGGGTGAATTCACACAGTTCTAACCACCTGGTATGCTAACACAGAGAAGCACCACACCCAATCCCCCAGGGCAAGTGTCACCTCAAGGAGACTTTTTGTACAGCCAGTTCCCTCTCCTGTGACCTCCCCTTTCCCCAAAACATTTAGCTTTGTTTCTTGTTTTCAAGACAGGGTTTCTCTGTAGCCCTGGCTGTCCTGAAACTCACTCTGTAGACCAAGCTGGCCTCATACTCACAGAGATCCTCCTGCCTCTGCCTCCCCAGTGCTGGGACTAATGGTGGGTACCACCACTGCCTGACCATTTAGCATTTTCTAATACTACATACATTGCTCATTTATTAGCTATTTCCTGCCTTTTCATTATACATGTGCATGCATGTATATGTACATGCATATGTGTGCATATGTACACATGTATGTGCACATGTGTGGAAGCCAAAAACCAATCTCAAGTGTTGTTCTTCAGGAGCAAATCCATCTTTGTTGCTGTTTTTTGTTTTTTTGTTTGGTTTGGTTTGGTTTGGTTTTTCGAGACAGTGTTTCTCTGTATAGCCCTGGCTGTCCTGGAACTCTGTAGAGCAGGCTGGCCTCAAACTCAGAAATCCACCTGCCTCTGTTGTTGTTTTTACTATTTACTTATTATGTTTGTCCTTGAATGAATAGATGTGTAAATTGTGTGTGTGGAGCCGGGTGATAGTAGTATGTGCCTTTAGTCCCAGCACTTGGGAGTCAGTAGCAGGAGGATCTCTGTGAGTTCAAGTTTTGTCTACAGAGTAAGTTTTAGGACAGCCAGAGCTACACAGAGAAATCCTGCCTCAAAACCAAACAAACAAACAAAGTGGTGCATGTGGGTGCTTGCAGAAGCCAAGGCACCACTGGAACCCTTGGGACTGATGTCACAGGCGGCTATGAGCCACTTAATAGGTACCAGAGTCCAAACCAGCTCCACCGAGCCTCACACCTTGTTTTCAGAGACAGTCTCTTGGAGGCCTGGAGCTCACAGAGTAGGCTAGGCTGGCTCTCACCAAGCTCCAGAGAAAGTCAGCCACTGCCTCTAGAACTAAAATCACATGCCACCAAACCTGGCTCATTAAAAAATAAAAATCTATTTTATTTTAGATATCTGAGTATTCGCTTACATGTATGTATAGGCAAGCGACCTGGTGCCTGCAGAGGACAGAAAAATGTATCAGATCCCCTGGAACTGGAGTTATGGACAGTTTTCAATCACCATGTGGCGCTGGAATCAATCCAGGGTCCTCTGCAAGGTCAAGTGCCCTTAACCACTGAGCTGTCTCTCCAGTCCCTTGGATTTGTTTGTTTGTTTGTTTATTTTTACCACTAGGTAGCCATCCATACATGGTGTTCATAAGAATCCACCTGCCTCTGCCCCTGGAGTGCAGGGATTAAAGGTGTGTGCTGCCACTCGTGGCAAACCTGGCTTTTTTTTATGCAGTCTCCTGGACGCAGATCCTCATGCTTGCAAAGTGAGTACTTTATTGAATCAGTATCACCGTCCCAGCCCTCCAATGCTTTTGCATTTATTTTGCTCACTAATGTATCCTAAGGGCCTCCTAAGCTTCTGTGCTCGGTATATAATCAGCCATCAGTGAATACTAATAAAGGAATGAATGAACACATCCAGCCCCCAACCCCCATTTTGAGACAGAGTCTATGCTGGGTTGATTTTTGCTTTGGCATAAGTATCCCTCAGCCCATTGTTGGTTTTTGAATTCCCTATGTAGCCAGTGATGACCTTGAAGTCCCAGCCCTCCTGGAACTACCTCCCAAATATCTGTACCACGCTGCTTAACTCATCTCCAGCTTTAAAGATGATTTGATTGACTGGGCCTGGTGGTGCACACCTTCCATCCCAGCCCTCATGAGGCAGAGGCAGGTGGATCTCCGTGAGTCCATGGGCAGCCTGGTCTATATATTGGGTTCCGGGCTAGCCAGTGCTGCAAAGTGAGACCCTGCCTTAAAATATTTTTTGGGATGAATGTGTGTGTGTGTGTGTGTGTGTGGTGACAGGGGAGGATTGCATGTGCCTATGTACACATGCATGTGCAGAGGCCAGAAGGCAGCATGGTGTCCCACACACACACACCATCGCTCTGGTCATTTCTATGAGGCATGCACTCTCCTAGGACCTGGGGTCACACTTCCTCAGCTAGGCTAGAAACCAGCAAACGTCAGCACATGTCCAGTCTCCTCTCGCTGCAGACGTGGTTAGAGACCTTGGCTTAGAACATGGGTGCTTAGATCTGAACTCAGATCGTCATCACCCAGGCCATTTCCCGCCCTATCATAGCCAGTTTGTTTACCATGTTACTGTGAGTGAACCTCCTGTAAGCTTGTAACATTACTATTGGGAACAGTAAGCAAAATTATAGTTGTGAAGTAGCAACAAAATAATTTTATGATTGGGAGTCACCACCACATGAGGAACTGTACTAAAGGGTCACAGCATTAGGACAGCTGAACCACTTGCCTTAGACAATGCCCCAGCCTGACTACACCTTCTCTTCTGAATTTCCTCACCCCAGTCTCCTCTGTATTTCCCAGACACCCCACCCTGTTTCTCCAGATGCCCTACCAGAGGCCACAATTTCTGGCAGCCAGACCCCAAGTGGTCCTAGAAGAACAAGTAGGTTTGGGAGGGGGGGAATCCAGTACCTCCTTGAAGTTGTCAAAGGCCGCAAGAATGATGTCGTGTCCCCCACGCACGAGGCACACGGCCGCCAGCAGCTCCAGTACCAGAGCCTTGGTTCTGAGAAGAGAAGGGGGAGGACAGGGGAGGTGGGTTGGGGTGATTCTGGGCAGCAAGCCTGACGGTAGGGGACGGAGTTTTTGCCAGGACAGAAGTAGAAAACCGTTAGGAATATAGACCTTACCTGGGGTTCTTGTTGTTAAGGCTTAGAGCGATCTCATTGACACAGGCTGGGTGGTTCATAACAAGACTGAAGCCAGACTGGGGAGAGGGGAGAGGTTAGCCCCTCCAGGCAGGTCCTCACAATGGCCAACACCTCCTGCATAGTGAGTCTGTGCCATGCTGCTCTGGCCTCGTGCTCAAAGCTTAGCACATCCAGCCTCATCCAGCCATTGGCCTCTTCTTCAGAAGCCAAGGCCTGCCCAACCCTGTCCCCTTCTCAAGTTCATTTGTCTAAGCACCCTGGACACAGGGAGGCTGTGCAGGCATGTCCAACCTTCTGACATATGGACATAGACAAAGTTGTAATCTAAGATGCCAGACAGCCAGGAAATAGAGCTACTTACAAGAAAAAAAAAATCACATGTGTCAAAAGCCCATGACGTTTTAAGAACGTTTACAAGGGCCGGGGAAGCACAGAAGTGGGGCTGTCCCAGCTGCCCTCTCGGTGCCACAGCCAAGACCATTCCCCCCTGAACTCCACAATCCCATCTGAGGCCCTTGCTCCCCCGCCCCCATTACCACATCCAAGACCAATTCAGCAGACCTGACATGAAGGTAGTAAAACCCAGCCAGGACTTTCCCTCAAGACTTCCCAGCCTCAGGACCCCCCAGCAAAGCCCAGACTCCAGGCTCCTGGGGTTCCAGACGAGAGTGACACGTGGTCTTAAGACATCAGCAGCTAGCACGGGTCCCAGGAGGACAGACCATCCCCTGAGGCCCCAATCCCATGCCACCAGCTGACCTGGTAGTTCATGATGGCTCTCAGACACATGATGCACACGTGAACATCGTCCTTCTGGCTGACGATTCGGGAATTCCTCAGCGCCTTCCTGCTGTGAGCTGGGGTCAGCCTGGTGGATGTGGAAGAGGCAGCAGGGTCAGACCCCCAATCCCCAGATTCCTGCTCCCCAGACCAGTAAGATGCCTTTTGGAGTGAGGGGATAGATCTGGAACGCTAAGCTGCCGCCGGTCTCCTATCTACCTGACAGTTCAAGGCAGCCTTCCCCAGGGGCAGGCATGCTGGGGGAGGTGGTGAGGGTGGGTCGAGGAAGCAAGGGCCCTTACAAAGACTTGGTTTTTAAAAGGGCTACTGTGAGCCAGGCACGATGGCACACGCCTGTAATTCCAGTGTTTGGGAAGTAAGGGCAGAGGACTGGAGCTCAAAACCAGCCTTGGCTACATAGTAGGGAGTTTGAGACCTAGGTTACATGAGAGCCTGTCTCAAAAAAAGAAAGGAGGGAGGGAGGGAGACAGAAAGTCGAGAGGGGGAGGGGGAGGGAGGAAAGCTTGAGAGTAGAAAGCCCACCAAGGATAAAGATGGACAAAGCCTGGAAATAGCTAGAGGACAGGAATATATCACCACAAGGTGGCGCTCAAGATCGCTAGGACTCCTCTTCCATCTTGAGAGGCAGGCTAACTCAAAGTGCCTAGATTCAAGAATGGTCCAGCTTACTGCTTTATGTAGCTCAGGCTATCCTCCTTTACAGGCATCTAGCACCATACCTAGCAATAGTAGGTACCATTTTTGTATGTACACATTTCATGTGTGTGCAGGAGTGTGGGTGTGTATGTGTGTGTCTGTGTATGTGTGTATGTGCACATGCACACACGCGCGTGTGTAAAGTCCAGAGATTCATTTCATGTGCCTTCCTTATCAGTCTTTACTTGTTTTCTTAAAAGGATCTCTTATTAAACTCAGAACTGGCTATTCCCACCAGACTGGAGAGCCACCGAGCCCCAGCTGTGCTCCTCTCTCCCAGCACTGAGGACCCAGGTGCATACAGCTGTGCCCAGTTTTTACATGGGTGCTAGAGATCTAAACTCAGGTCCATGCACTTGTGCAGAAACACTTTACCCACCGAGCAGTCTCCTCAGCCCCCAATCTGTTCTTTTGAGACAAGATCTCTCACTGGGATCTGGTGGCTGCCAATGAGGCTAGGTTGCCTGGCCAACTGAGCGCCAGGGATCTCCTCGCTGCCTCTCCGGTGTTGGGATTATAATCACACACCCCTGTGACCAACTTTTTACATGGGTTCCAGGGACTGAACTCAGGTCTTGCAAGGCAAGCGTTTTCTAACTGGGCCATTTCCTGGATTTCAGGAACATACACCTTCCTTCATCGCAGGCTGGTTCAGACTATGTAATAAACTCCAGCCTATAGGAAGGAGCATACTGAACATTCTATTATTCTTGCCCCCACCCCAATTTTATTTGAGGCCTTCATTTTTGGAGAGCCACCAACCATATCTTCCACACATCAATCCTCTGGACAGTTCCGTAACTCTTCCCGCCACACTGGCCAGCCCCACCTTGTCCACCTCGCCCTCTCGGCTGCTTGCCACACCAGCCTTTCCTAGATTGCTCAAATATGTCTCAGTCTTTGTTCACACTGCCCCTTCTTGTCCCCATCAGGTGCCTGTCCCCGTCAGACACAGTGCTATTGTCACCTCCTCTGGAAAGTCTTCCTGGTAGTCCCTTTCCCTCCCTTCTCAGAGCTCCAGGTCACATCTCTGTGACTATCGGTCACACTAAATTGTCTTCCCACTAGACTGAGGCCCCCAAATGCAGAATTTATCTGTCTTCTGTGCATTTGCCACTAATATGTGTTATTTAATGTCTAAAAAACTGTTTGCTATGTGAATGAATGAAGAAGGAAAAAAACATATTGTGAGGTCTTGGGGCTTAATATACAGTTGTTCCAGGCTAGGGGGTATACCTCAGTGCAAGAGTACTTGCCTAGAACGCCTGAAGCCCTGGACTCATGTTCCAGTCCCACACACACTTATATGCACATAAATATGTGTGTATATGTTTAAGTATATATTTACATGTATATTTTATATGTTTTATGCAGACATATGTATGTATAAATATAAATAATATGTGTATATATGTATACAAATATGTATATACACATACAGACATATAGACATACATACATGTATATGCATACATACATATGTACATACATATATACATGCATATGTACACACACATGTATATGTATATGTATATGTATATGTATATGTATATGTATATGGCTGTGGAGATGGCCAGTTGGTAATATCATTTGCTGTGTAAGCCTGAAGACCTGAGTTCAAATCCCCAGCACCCAGGTAAAAGCCAGGCTTTTCTGGGTCAGCTATTGGCATATACACACATGCCCATATACCATACTACACATATATACACACAAATAAATAAACATATATTTGGTCCCTCAGACCCAACAGAGGAAGCTGATGCTCCAGGATTAGCTCCTTCTCCCTCCCTGCATCCTAACAAGATGGAAGGGTATCCTATGTCAGGATGAGGAGACTGCTCCCCAGCAGCTGAGCTCAGGGGTGTCAGCTGACTGACTGCTCATCCAACCCACCACCCACAGAGTGGACCCAGCATGCACCTGCCCCCAGGTGACTATGTACGTACCGGGGAGAAGGGGGGCACCTGGAGGCCGCACAGGGAGAAACAAGGGGTTAGAAAGGTAGAAAAGGGATCCTACCAGCCCCCAACCCCCTCCTTATTCCAATCCCCCCCCCCATATTCTAGCCTCTGGTGTCTCCAACTGAAAATTCAACACATCCAATCCCCCCGTGCTGAACTACACCTCCCACCGACCCTCGGGGCCCTGTTTAGATGTGGCAATGGGGGTGTCAGTTCCCCATTCCCCTAACACCCCTTCGCCCTCACCCCCCCACCCCGCATACTTGATGGTCAGGCGACTTTTGGGCACAGATGAGGGTGGAGCCTTGCTGAGATCTTCCACAGACTGCTCCAGGGGCTTGCACTTCTCTGCGCCAGAGGCCACACTGTCTGTGCTTTCCATGTCGTATCTGGAGATGCAACGCACGGAGTTTGGAGGCTCCCACACCACCACCAAGGAACACTTAAAGAAGGGACAGACAGACGTGCAAAGCAAGACAGATCTGCAGGAGAGATCTCTCTCTGTAGGAGGGGGAGTTTGTGTTCATTCAAGGCTCTCATTTCTGGTTTTTTGTTGTTGTTTTTGTTGTTGTTTCTTGAGACAGACTCTCATTATGGAGATCAGGCTGGCCAGAACTCACAGAGCTCTGCCTGTCTCTGCCTCCCAAATTCTCAGATTAGAGATCCGCACCACGCCCAGCTCATCCATAACTCTATGGCGAGCACCATGAAGGAGCAGGAAGGTCCCTCCCCGGCGAGGGTAGGCCTTCAGAAGAACCACTGTCCAGGGGCAAGTCCAGCTCTCCTGGGACAGGGGAAGAGATCAGTTCCTGTTCAGAGGTCTAGCCCAAGAATGCGTGACCAGGACACTGAGAGGAAGCACGAGGACTGGGGCAAGGTGCTTACGCAACAGAGCACTGGGCGAAGGCCAGGTACTCCAACAGGACGTCGAGACCCCGGTTCTCTTCATTGAGAAACTCCTGCACCCACCTGCAGAGCGCAAGGTTCTCCAAGTTACATCCAGGGAGGAGTCTGCCCAAGTGAGCAATGAGCAGGCAAAGGAGGAGGCCCTGACGGCCCTTGCCCCAGAGCATCCCATCCCCCACCCTCAAGGGACCCAGGGATATCAGGAGATGCTGAGGGCCCATGCAGGACCCACAGCCCAGCTGTGGGAAATCCAGCCCAGGCAGGGGAGGAAGGAAACGGTCCTCAGGGCCAGCCTGTGATGGAGAGGCTGGAAAACCCCTGAGGCTGCCAGAGTCAGTTTTCCTAAGCTTACCCAATGTGGTTTGTCCTCAGGGATGTCTCCAGCTCCCGTAGCACCTGTGTAGACTCCTGGACTCGCCTCTTAAACTAGGGGGCCAAAAAAAAAAAAAAAAGGAGTCTGTGGGTGGAGCCCAGACTCCCACAATCCCGAGTCATCGGCCAGAAGAATCCACCCCCAGCAGACACATCCAAGGCCTTTCACGTCTAGCCTCCCCCACCACCTCCACACACCTGTGCAACAGACTGAATGCTCTCGAACTGCATGCTTTCCCCCAGCATAGAGGGTATATCCACACATGTTTGAAGATATGAGGTGCACAGACATACCTCTGTACAGAGATCCAGTATACACACACATGCACATCTCTACACAGACACACTGGGCATGCACACTCACACAGCAGACCCACCCCAGATATGGACACACAGGGTGCCTACCGACACACCATTTGTTTATATATGGGATACACACATATACATCCATATTTTCTCCCTCTCTCTTTCTCCTATGGACGGGCTCAGGGGATGCATAAGGACAAATATACCTACAAATCCCAAAGCACACACACCTACCATACACATATGTCTATGCATGAATGCACATGGTGCACATATGTATACACCAATACAAATACATACAGGAATGCCCACATAAGCACATATAAGATATATATATGTATGTGTGTGTGTATATATATATTGATTTTTGGATTTGGTTTTGTTGAAACAGGGTTTCTCTGTGTAGCCCTGGCTGTCCTGGAACTCACTCTGTAGACCAGGCTGGCCTCAAACTCAGAAATCTGCCTGCCTCTGCCTCCCAGAGTGCTGGGATTACAGGCGTGTGCCATCACCACCCAGCTAAGATGTATATCTTAAGATATATGTATATAAATAGATTATAGGTAGATGTAGATGTAGATATAGCTACAGATGGAGGGTGCAGGATAAAAGGGGGAGAACAGGAAGAGAGATATATATACCCCCAGGTTGGACATCCAATCAGATGCTACCTTTCGGCTGACCCCACCGGTATCCAGGTAGCTCTTCAGCTTCTGGATGTAGGCTGCAGGGGGATTCTTGACTTGAAACCGCTCCTGGGGAGATGAAGGGAGTGAACAGAGAACCTACCACAGCTGCCCAAAGACCAGTGGGTAGCTTTCTTCCCAACCCCCTTCTCAGCTCTGACTTGAGGTTTCAGGCCATCTTAAACTGCTTCTGAAATACCAAAGGCACAAACTGTGGCCGTGTGAACGACCTTAGCCCTATGCCTGGTTTGTGCCTTTCCTGGGGCCGGGGGATTAGAGGCCAGTCCAGCCACAGGCCTGCCTTGGGTTATTCATTCAGGCCTGGGGTTTTTTGTTGTTGTTGTTTTGTTTTGATTTTGTTTTTTTGTTTTTCTTCTTCTTCTTGGACTAGAGCTAAAAGTTTAGGCAGGGGCCAGCTCCCTGGCAGGTAGACAGCCCATCTCTAGGACAGTTGTCCTGCCTCTCTGCTTAGGTAAATACCTGTGGGTGTTCTTTTTCTCTATTACTGCCCCAGGTCCTCACACAGAAGTATGGACCCCACCACAAGACCCCTACCCTTCCCAGCCCAGAACCCCCTGATATGCTCAGACACCGTCTTCTGCCTTCTACTCTCCAGTCTTTAAGCCCCTCCAAGGATCCAGGCAGAACCAACCCTTCAACAGAAACACCAAGCACAGCAACAGAGCCTTTAGAGTGCTCCCAACCCTGCTGCGGCCCAGCATTACGGATACCCAGATGGCATGTTCCAGTCCATTAGTGGGAGGGTTTGCTGGTTCTGGGAGAGGCCAAGGAACTCCTCTCTCCAGCTCCCTACCTCCCAGCCTCCAGACCGCAGCTGGAAAGCAGCTCCTTCCTACCTCTTCCTCTTCATGATCCTGCCTGCAGAAGCCCGTCTCCACCCTACTCCACCTCTGCACTGGCAGAGTAGCCCGGCACCCGGCAGCTGGAGGGACGAACCGCTCCGTGAACCCAGGGCTGGTTCTGAGCTCTGACACAGCATTCTGAGCTGACTGCTCTTGGAGACAGCTGCTTGACTGTGTCTCCTCTGACCTCAGAAGAAAAAGACAGTGTACCTCTCCTTCCTCTTCTTCCAGCTGGCTAAACGCAGGGATATTTCCTCTTTTTTTCTCAGCCCAGGGTAGGAGAGACAAGTCACACTGGGCATGGAGACCTATACCTGTAATCCCAGAACTCTGAATAACGGTAATGTCTCTAAAGGCTAAGTCTGAAGGAACATGAGTTCAAAGCTAGCCTGAGCAGCATAGCAAGACTCAGTTTCAAAAATAGAAACCCAGGGACTGGAGAGATGGCTCAGCGGTTAAGAGCACCAACTGTTCTTCCAAAGGTCCTGGGTTCAAATCCCAGCAACCACATGGTGGCTCACAACCATCCTTAATGGGATCTGACACCCTCTTCTGGAGTGTCTGAAGACAGCTACAGCGTACTTACATATACTAAATAAATCTTTAAAAAAACAAACAAACAAACAGAAACCCATGTGCTATGGCCGTAGCTCAGTGAGAGACTGTTTGTTTAGCATTCACGAGGCCCTAGGTTCAGTCTCCAGCAACATAAAGCATCAGGGCAGCCACTGCCAGCTGTCTAGGACACGCCCTGCTGATGACCCCCTACGGTTTCTGATCAGGCCTGAAATTCAAGAAAATATAGAGTCCTGCATGCGGGGGCCCCCAGCCACCTTGGTAGATATTAGCCCCTGGGCAGGAAGCAGGCCCCTCTCCTGACAGCTCCCGCATCCTCAGAACTGGGTTTCCCAAGAGCAGAAGCAAGAACAGTTGAGTGCTCCAGGCACCCACCTGGTCGCAGATGAGCTCCCATTTCTTCTCATTGTCATATTGGCTCAGCAGCTGGACCTTGTCTGGAGGCAAGTTCATACAGTTCTGGGGAGACAGAAGACAAAGAGCCCTGAGCCCAAGGCTCCAGCACAACCAAGAAGGAGAGAATGGCCATTTTCAGGGAATCCACGGTGCTCCCACAAAGATATGAAGTCCTCTCACCCCGGCAGATAAGCAGAGTTGTCCAGGGAGAAAATCGAAGCCCAGAGAGATAGGGTCATCTTCCCCAAGGTCCCAGCATCCCAGGGCCCCAGAGCTGGAAAGGAACCTGGAGTCTGAATCCAAGTCTGACTGGGCCCTGCCACCATACACATCTCCTCCTGGCACGCCCGGCATGAGCAAGTGTGTACGACCCTCGGGGACCTCCAAGGCCTCTAGGCCCCACTGGAGGTAAGGAGACATGGCCCCTACCCTCATCCACCATGAGGAGCCAACATAGAAGACATCTCCAGACAGGCCCAGCTGAGACCTGCTGCCAGGGTCTTATTCCCACCAAGCACCTTGTATGCACAGACTAGGCCCAGGTCACCAGGAGGTGGAGCAGTGTGTCATCCAGCAGGGAGTCCCAGACAGGTATGTCACAGCTGCAGGGGTGGGGGTGGGGAGATGTGAATGATGGAGATCACTCCATCACAGAACAGGCACAGCACTGGGCCTGTGGGACAAGTGGCCCAGGCTGGGACTCTCCCTCACACACCCAAGATAAATCTCCCCACAAGGCCCTTTCTCCTAGCCGCACGTTCTTGTCACAAGTCAGATGTACAGCTCAGCCAGGGTTGTGGATTCAAGCTGGTGTTGCTGGAAGCAGGTTTCCTGGTGTCCCCAGGGCCTAGCAAGTCTGCTTAACAGATCTAAAGAACAAGGCCAGTTCACCGCAATCCAGGGAACCTCAAGTCTAACGAGGACCTAACTATATGGCAATACCAGTTTTTGCCTTCATAGGGTTCAGTCTAACCTGGGTCTCCACCATGGATATGGGAACCCCAAAAAGCCCCCAGCCCATGGCCTGGGAATTGTCTGGTACCTACTCTGGTGATTCAGACTACACTCTCCGACCCTGGATCTGAGAAGAGGCCATGGCTGGAGCAGAGAGGGAGCCACACCTACTCAAGACTCCTCAGCTAGCCTCTTCCTCTCTTGGGTGGCAGGGTTAGGTCTGGGGCTCTGGTCAGACCTCGCCCCAAAATCACTGCATTGACTCATTCTCGGAGAACAGGAAGCTGGGTTTTATCAGCCCCCATTGCCTAAGCTTTCCGGCTGGGGCCCTCCTTGTGAGGTGAAACTGCCCACCCACCACACTCCAAGGCCAGCCCAGGGCTGAGGTACGTCATCCCTGACCCCATTTCGAAAGTGAGCCTGAACTGGGAAACTACACCAGGCCTGCTCCTGCTGCATGACAGAGTCTTTCCAAAAGGGGCCTGGAGACTGTGGGTGGGACCTACTCTGCTTCTGGGGGGCCTAGGAACCTACTTTTCCTCTCTGTCTGTCTGGGGGTGGGGAGGGAGGCTGAGGTACAGGAAGGCCAGGAGAAAGAGGAAGCAGGACGCCAGGCCGAGTAGGACCCTGGAGCTGGGGCCAGCAGAGAGGAGGGAGACGGGGAGGATGCTGAGTTCAGGCATCTGAGCCTTAGAGAGGACAGCATCTCTGTCATGAAATGCCTGAGCCCCCAGTAACCTAGGAAACCTGCACGGCTCTGGGATGGCCTGGGAGTACTTCTGATTTCAACAATGTCCCCAATGCTGTGTTAAACAAGTAGCCTCAGCTACACGCACTCCATGTGAGACATTGACCTTGTCTTGTCCTGAGCTCCATCACTGACACTGTTACTGTGTCTATCTCACAGGCACAAACTAACTCGATGGCCTGCCCAAGGTGACCTTACGAAGACAGTTAGAGTAGTGGGAGGTGACTGGTTTTTGAGCCACAGCCCCCCGCCACACCCATTCCCCCCACTCATATCCCTCAGGGCCACTCCAGAGTTAGTGCTAGGGACAGACAACCTCTGCGTGGACAGCCTGATGGACCCATCTCAACAATGGCAGAAAGGCAGGGTGTCCCTTGTCCCTTAAGCTACCTGGGACTTTTCAGGCCCTGGGCCCACGTGCCACCCTGCCAGACAAGCTAAATTTAGGCTCAGAAATCAGAAATAGCTCTGACAGCACTCAACACTCATTAGCAGCTGCTCCCCGGCTGTGGCTGTGCCCACCAAGGAACCGGGTATCCAGGGAGAGGGCAGTAGGGCTAGCAAATGCCACTCATTCAGGGTGAGGTAGGGCCACCCGCAAGGCAGGAGCCAAACCCCTACCGGGGCATTCAGCAAAGAGGTAGCAGTGAGCAGGGACTGGGTTAAGCCAAAGGATGGCTGGTGTTGTTCAAATAGGACAGGAAGGGACAGGCAGTCTACATGTGTGTGACTGGTACATCTGCCTCCTGATTGGATGGAGGAGCGACGGCTGCTGTGATGCAGAAAGACTGTTGCTAAGTCTGGGCCCCGCCTAGTCTGACAGCCTCAGCTTCCTTCTCCATCAAATGGGCACAGGCCACCCTGCTCTCACACCCCCAGAGTGCCTGGGAATATTCAGACGCCATGTTTTTGATATAATATTCTCTGGTGTCCTATCTCTAGGAAGAAGCATCTCTTAACTGTAGAGCACAGGAAACTGGAGGGGTCATAGAAGACCTCAGGGTCTGGGGGATGTTTGGCTAAACCTGTGCCCTCCCTTTCCTCGCTGTCCCATTCAGTGAGTCCCTTCAGGCCAGGTGAGGAAGCAGACGGGCTTCCCTAGATGTGGTCACACAAGGCTGACACTGGATATCAGGCACAGCTCTGTGAAGGCAGAGACAGGGAGATAGCTGCAAGCTTGAGTGAGACCAGACTGGACCCACAGGAACACAGTGTATACAAATAAATAAATAAGAGCAGGAAGGTGGGACTGGAGAGATGGCTCAGAGGTTAAGAACACTGATTGTTCTTCCAAAGGTCCTGAGTTCAAATCCGAGCATATACCTGGTGGCTCACAACCATCTATTATGAGATCTGACGCCCTCTTCTGGAATATCTGAAGACAGCTACAGTGTACTTACATATAATAAATAAATAAATCTTTAAAAAAAAAAAAAGAGCAGGAAGGTGGGGTAGCCCAGGCCTTTAATCCCAGGACTCAAAAGGCAGAGGCAGGCAGGTCTCTGAGTTCAAATCCAGCCTGGTCTACAGAGTGAGTCCCAGGACAGCCAAGGCTACACAGAGAAACCCTGTCTGGAAACCCTCAAAACTAAATGAACAAATGGAATTGGTTTCATTCATATTCCTATTCGGCTGTGTGGAGACGACCTTTTCTCCCTGCCCCGAGCTCTGGAGACTGCAGAGGCAGACACCAGCTGTAGTTCACTGGGCCCAGCCACTGCAGACTCATGCTATGAGCCTGCAACTCCTGGCACCGTGGGCTTGTTGATTTCTGAGACACTGTCCCAGGAGACCCAAGGCTCTGGCCACATCTGGACATGACCACACCCTACAGTTTTGCTTTCAGCTTTCATAGAATCTGGGCTCCACTCACCCCAGCCCTGCCCCTTGAGGAAGCTTCCTGCCCCATGAAGCTACTGAATGTAGACCCCCCATTCCAGTGTCAGGTAACCCCATGACAGGCCCAGAGCCCAAGGCGCATCTGTCCTCCCCCCACCTCTGTGAGGTATCAGCCTTGGCATGCAAGCTGTCTGCACAGATGCAGAAACAATTAGTTGCACCCAGAGCTTAAAATCCCGGATACAGCCTTACAGGAGTCCTAACAAGCAGTCGCAGGCTTAGAGGAAGCTAGGCCGTAACCCAGCCTGCATCGCGGACTGAGAACCCCAAAAGTTACCAGTTTCTCTTATCTAAGCTCCAGGTTCGCCAGAGGACAAAGGTCAAAGAGAGTGGGAGCCAGGACACCACACCTTGCTGTGCAGACAATCCAGCAAGAGAACAACAATAACAACAATATAATAAATACTCCCTAACACTTCTAAGGTCTCACTTCCTTCTAAGTATTGCAACCTATTACCAACTCATTTAAAAATCAACAACATGCACACCATTACTATTATAATCCCTTGTCCCAGATGGGAAACTAGGCAAAGCACCATCATTGACACTGTTACTCTGTCTATCTCACAGGCACAAACTAACTCGATGGCCTGCCCAAGGCAAAGCACTATTAAGTCACTTGCCCAAGGAGACCTAGCTGACCATGTGGTTTAAAAAAACAGGATTTAGTCTTTTTTTTTGTTTGTTTGTTTTTTCCCAGACAGAGTTTCTCTGTGTAGCCCTGGCTGTCCTGGAACTCACTCTGTAGACCAGGTTGGCCTTGAACTCAAAAATCCACCTGCCTCTGCCTCCCAAGTGCTGGGATTAAAGACATGCTCCACCATTGCCTGGCTAGGATTTGGGTTTTTTTTTCTCCCCAAAATAAGGGCACTGGAGTCCTGGCTGCAGACAGCCCCAGTCCCCCATCTGAGAAACCAGGAACAGCCAGCCTGGCTTCCTGCCACCCAGTACCCTACACTTCCTGTTGTTGCCCACACTGAGTTCTTACTCATTGGGGGAAGCCCCCCCCCAGCACACTATGCGTGTAAGGAAGTAGAGGCCTACCACCCCCTCCTTGTGTGCACACCGCCGCTCTACCACCGTTAGCACCAGGCTACTCCACCCTGCAGGGGAGCTGGGCCCTCCCTCTCGTGGTTTCCGGCCCAGGCAGTTTTCAGTCTGGGCCTCATTGCTTCTAACCTGTGTAATGGCAAGGAGGCTGTGCTAGCCTGTGCTAGCCTGTGCTAGACGAGACCTGGAGGTGACTCAGTTTTGTGCAGCGGCGACCTGGGATGTTCTTGTGGGGGAGGGGCTCCCCTTGCTCACTGTAGGGAGTGTTTAACTGGTACTTGCTTCCTGGTAGGCCCTATACTGAGCCCTCTACCCCCACAATCCTAGGAGGCCGCCATATACTTATTATCCTCTTTCTAGGCGTAAGAAAAACTGGAGCTCAATGCTGTGAACTTGCCCAAAGTCTCTCTCTCTCTCTCTCTCTCTCTCTCTCTCTCTCTCTCTCTCTCACACACACACACACACACACACACACACACACACACACATGAATTAAGCAACAAGGATGAAAGTCGTCCGTCTGCCAAAGCTGCCACGGTCCCCAACTCCGCCCCCCTTCAAAGGCAGGGAGAACCTAGCCACCTTCCAGAATCCTTAGTTCTCAAGAAAAATGCAGAGGTGGCCCAAGGGCAAACACCTGCCCCTGCTCATCTGCCTCCCTTTGCCAACTGACCCCAGATGCCATCATGAATCATGCCCCCTGCCCTGCATTTCGGGCCAGCATGTGTTAGCTGTGCCTGCTGGGAATGTCAGTCACGGCCACTGCCCAACCCAACAGCTAACCACAAGGCCACACCCCAATGAGACCCACTGTAGGGACAGTCCACGCGGACTGAGCAATACCCCAAGCACTAAGGGACACCTTTGTCACAGCCCAGCAAAGCAGAGATACCCAACCCGTTCTTCATCTCCAGGCCTAGAAGTGGGCGATAGAACTCCAAAGACCTGGAGCTTGGAGCTGTCCTGACTGCCTCGAACTGCCTGGTAAAGTGCCCACGTCCTGGATGTGAGTTAGAGCCCCACAGTGAGCCAGACCCTCACCCAGCCCTGCCTGCACACAGTAGTACTCAACCTCACACAGACATCCCTAGGGGCTCTCCCTTATTCCTTTACCCCAGGTCCACAGGCGATCACCCGGGGCCCTGTGGCCAGCTGCATACATAGCACTCCTGGTGGTTAGTCCTGGACAGGGGGGCTTGCCATCTCAAACCTTTGCTCTGCCTGCCTCTCAGAGAAGACAGGGAAGTGTTGGAAGACACCCAGCCTTGGGCATGGGCGTAGGAGAGGCGAGAGCTCGGAGCCTGGCTGGCTGGTGTGTTTCCACCACCACAGCAGGCCTGTGTAGTGGGGCAGCCATGGCTCCTCCATGGTTGCTAAGGCAGCAGTCGAAAGCCTGGCTCAACCTGCTCTTTTTCACCACCCCCATTTAAAGCAGGGCACCCCGCCCCCTTCCTCATAGCCTTCTTGGAAAGGTAGTACCCCATATCCACCCTTGGTGGGAAAATGTCTCTTTGCTCCCCTTGCCTGGCTGGTGGGAGCACCCCAAATCATCAGAAGAGCGCCACGGCTAAGCACCCCAAATCATCAGAAGAGCACCATGGCTAAGAGAAGAGGAAGTTTGAGGAGTTGGGAATCTTACTCCATACCAAAGATGAAGAGGCTAAGCTTGAAATGACAGGTTCCCAGGGCCATGTGACTGGGGAACTGTGTTCCCTAGTAACATTGGGGAATCCACAGGGTGGGGCCCCCACTACAGCTTCAGGTTCATTTCATGGTAGACAGTCCCTAAAGACTGCGCATGACCCTAGCAGTAGGGGTCATATGGAGCCACACCTACTGGTAGACTCTGGATTTCACCGAATCTTTAGGCCTGGCTAGCCTCAGGCAGAGGTCAGAGCCGTTAATCCAGGTGGGGCTCATGGCCCTAATGGACAGGGAACAAGAAAAGCCAGTTCTCAACCTTGTGGCCTGAAGATGGGTTTACCCACCCACAGAGGATAAGGGACAGCTTTGAGTTCCAGGGGACCTGAAAAGGATGGGTAGCCTCTGTGGGTGCTGCTGCCCTGGACTTCCACTAAGCCACCACGAGACTCTGAAAGGCCCATCTCCTGACCTTCTCCCCATGCCCTGGCCCTCAGGGGTTCCCAGCAGCATTTCCTATCGGACTCATCACTACAGCCTCAAGTCCACCCAGGGCAATCAAGTCCTGCACTTGACCTTTGGAATTCCCACTGCTCTGAATTATTCACAAGCCTCCTTCCCATTAGTGTACCTGACCAACCAGATTGACCGAGAACGATCCCGTATCTACAGACACACACGTGAAGGGGAAGACGGGCCCATGACCCCCCTGATAGGCTGAACCTGCCACTCACCCAGCTTCCTTCCATGACCCCCTCCCCCACTTGTTCAGTTCAGCTGAGCTTGGCCAAGGTCTAGATTTGGGAAAGAAGGAGTTAGGGGCAGTTGGAGAGACAGGGGAGTGCAAAGCTAGCTTAGCGGGGGGGGGGGGGGGGGGAATGTCCCTCAGAGGATTCGTTCCCAAGTTGAGCACTAGAGCCTTCACAAGGAGAGACCCCACCCCATCTCAGAGGTCGAGGTCCCCCAAGCTCCTCCTCTCCTTCTGGAGCCAGGATTCTCAGGAACGGTTGCCCCTTTGGGACCATGCAGAGGATCTAGCAAGTCAGGCCTAATGACTCGCTCGCTCGCTCGCTCGCTCGGTGGCATGCCAGAGAGGGGGACATGCCATCTAGGAGGTGGAGGGTTCAGAGGGCCAGCTCTTCTTTGCTTCCAGAGCGAGCCTTCCCTGGACTCCCACCCTCAGAGCTGCAACACCAGCCCTACTGAGACTGAGAAAGGCCTCTAGGAAACAGCCCAGCCTTCCCCACTGTCACCAAGTGTCCAGCCAGGGGTGGCTACCAGTCCACAGGCCACTGGGCAACCACCTACAGAAGACAGCAGGAAAGAGTGCTGGGGTAGAGAGGGGGAAGTGAGAAAGCCCGGCCTCTCCCCCTTCCCCGCTTCTGCCTCCCACCCTTCTTCAGGACTGCACAGCCCACCCTGTCAGAAACACTGGGACTGCCCGGCGCTCAGGCAGCCGATGGCTGCCTCCCCAGAGGCCTGGACTTCGGTACCTTCTCCATCCTATCCCCACCCTTGCCTGCCCCAGTTCCCCAAGCAAGTGACAGCCAAGAGGGAGGGGAGCCTTCCAGATTTTTTTGTTCCTCTTCAAGCCAGAATGACCAACCCATCCTGACCCCACCCTTCCTAAGCGTACTCCTCTCGCTGGTTGGGGGGTGGTCTATGATGAGGGACTGACTGCAAGCACCCATTCCGGGGCATTATGGGAGTGATAAATACGAGCGGAGGGTCTAAGAGTCCAACTCCTACACCAGACACCAGAACAGCCCAGGACTAAAGACTCCACTAGGTCTACGGCTTCCAGGAGGTTAAATTATAACCCCTTTCCTCTTTGACCCTGAGATGCAGAAGGGCGGGCGCTCCAGACCCGCACCCAGCCGCTGGGCCTGCGTGCAGTGGAAAAGTGGGCGCCAGCCCCCTCCCACCCGAGGCGCGTTTGGAACCCAACCTCATGAGACATTTTTGACACCTTTAGACCTAGGAGCGCAGGAAGGGGGTCGGGGGAGGGGTGGGGGAGTCTCATAAGAAAGCTTCCTGGAGGGGGCTGAAGAAAGTTTCTTGAGGGGGGAGTGCTAAGTCACTCTGAAAGATGACACTGTCACTCCCACCCTTCTGGAGGGACAGCAGGTGGACCGGGGATCTCCAAGCGGCACCTGAGTCCCAAGAGGCGGGGACGCATGCGGAGCCCCTGTCATCCCTGGCTCCTGGTGCGCACTAGGTCACACTCACCAAGACCCGCGTGAACCTCTCTTCCAGCTCCCCGGCCGCCGGCATCGGTTGCTTGGGGACGGCTGGCTGCTTCGGGGGCGACGCGGTGGGGCCCGCGGGCTGCTCGGCGCTGCCAGCCGCGTTGCCCATGGTGGTCCCCACCCAGCCAGCCAGGCGCCTCCAGCCTCGGAGATCCAGTTTTCCCGGGGGGTAGCGGACTAGGCTCCGGGAGCCGGGGGGCGAAGGGCAGCGCTGGGTGACGGGGCTGGGCTAGGTGGCTCTCTGCTCAGCGGCGTGCAGGAGCCGGGGCGCGGCGTCCCATCGCGGCGGCCCCGTCCGAGGGAGCGGGCGACGAGTGAGGCTCCGGGAGGAAGTCGGGTTGCAGGCAGCCGGGGCCAGAGGGCTGGGCCGGGGGCAGGAAGCTGCGGCGCGGGCTCCCCCCTCGGCGATTTTCGAACTTCTGCTGCCGCTCCCGGTGCGCGCAAACCGCAGTTCTCCGCCGCGCACCCGGCCCCAGGGGGGCGGGCTGCAGAGAGGGGGCGGGCGCGGGCGCCGGCCGGGGGTCCTCCGCAGCCATGGCGCGCCGGCTGGGGGCTGCCGAGCAGTGCACCTGCGGCGGAGGGGGCGGCCGCCGATGCACCTGCCCGAGCCAGAGCCGACCCAGGCGAGGCCGAGAACAAGGCGGGCGCACTCGCCCGGCGCCTCCGGGTCCTAGAACCGCAGCTCTCCGCCCTAAACCCTGCGGTAGGGGGGTCTCTAGGCCCCGAGCCTGGATGAGGCAGACCCCCGGGCGGAAGATTGTCCAACCAATGCGCGCATGCCTTGGAGACCTAAGGCTGTGCTGAGGTGCGGTGGTGGGGTGTAATTGCTTCTGGGGTCCCCCTCTGGGGTCCCCAACTAAGAAGGTGGGAACCCCCTTCCAGGACCCCCACCTCTGTATTTCTCCTCCGTTGGGCCCAGGGAGATGATCTGAGGACCAGAGGGAATCACTGCAAACAGGTTGGAGGACAAGGACCTAGGTCAATTGAAACCTAACCAGCTGTGACTGTGCCAGCATCTTCATCAGCTTTAGACTGGGGGCACTCGTGGGACAATGAGGTTGTCGAACCTGGGGACCACTGTGGTGGTGCCAAGGAGAAGTAGGGCACTAAGAAGGGTTAAAGGCAGCTGCTAGGCTGGGGGAGGAACAGGCACCTCAGAGGGGAGGAAAATCTTGACCTGTCACCATGGGGGGACCTGGGCTGGCCTCTCACTGAAGAATGATAATCTTGGCTATCTGATAGTTACAGAAAGATTTCTGTGACAGTGACCAGCAAAGGTAGAGATGGATGTCCTCATTTCCTGGGAAAACGGGAACGGAGTGGCAAGTGGACTTGTCCAAGGCCACACAGCTAATTAGGGTAGAAACGAGCCTCTTCTGTTCATATCCAAAAATCTACGTAGCCTCGGTCTCTTCTTATTTAGGGTGAGAGAGTGGAGAAGGAGTAGGCCTTCAAGACCGGGGTTCAAACTCCATCCTAAATCAACACCTCTAGTCCCCCACTTAATTTGTGGGGCTCTTGAGTTGGACCCTCCCTGCCCTGCCAGGCCAGGCCATGGGGGTGAGGTACCCTACACGGAGGGAGCCTTGAACTTTCTCTGTGCCAGCCCAGGGGCTCTAAATGGTTACTCGAGATCCTTCTCCACTCTCTCCTTCATAGTCAGAGCCACTGACAAAGGATTGAACAAGAACTGGGAAATTAATTATCTAATCATGAGGAGAAACAGACACAAGGCAGTACCGTCCCGGCTTGACCTGATTAAATCCTTCCTCCTGCCAAGGTCACCATCACCCCTGCCACCACGGGAGAGATACAGTCGCATTTCATGTACTGAGCAGGGACTGCCAGGGTGGATGAAAACAGCTTCCCTGAGCCTGTCGGGAGGGTATCTGCCCTATACCTACCTACCGCCATTTTCCTTAGACTTGCCCTTGGGCCTTGCCTGTGATAAGTAGCTGAGAGATTTTTGTTTGTTTATTAAAGACTGTACTTCCTGAGTCTTCCATCGCTGTCTTTTTCAATTCATCAACAAATGTTTCCTTCAAGCCCCAGCTGCGTACCCAGCTGTCTGCTTAGTGATGTGATGGGGTTTCTGGAACTCTTAAGGTGCCCCTAACCTTGGACGCGGCCTAGCAAGGATTCAGAGCATGTGGGAGGGAGGGGACCTGCGTTGAAGTGGCTGTGGGGCCAGTGCCCATGCCTCCTCTTGCCCATCACTGCCACCTTGAGGGACACTGAGAAGCCAGAAGTTGGACCTCTGATGCAGTAGTTGCCAGCCTGCATCCTCACTACCAGCCGCCTCCCACCCAAAACCTGGTGGAAATAAAGCTAACCCGAAAAGGGCCTATTGTGTGGGAACGTATCATATTCATAATAAGTCATATCAGCCATGTCGTCCCTCCCGCTGACCAGGAATGTGAGTTACCAAGGAGACGTAATCAATTATTACCTATTAAATCTTGTTGGCTTCGCTCATAGGAAGCATCTTCCAAATCATGGACCACAATGGAGAAAATTCTACCCGCAAAGCCTGGTTGTGAGTTTGGGAACAATGTTTCCCGTATGTCTGTGTTGCCCCCTGCTGTAAGCAGGTGGTATGACAGGCAGGACAGAATGACAGCTGTGGTGATGGATGGCATATTTCCAGACCATTGTCACTTTGTCATCCTTAATGGAAGGAATGTGCAGCCATCGGGGACACTCCTAACCCAGGTGACTGAGCGTGTATCAGTCCTCAGTAGATGTCTCTTTAAGGAAAAAGGCAGGCTACAGAGCCCTGGGTTCCAGCCTCACTACTGCAAGGGAAGAAAGGAAAAGGTTAGCCTGGTAAGCAGGCGTGCACATGATCTCTGCACTCTGGATACTGAGGCAGGAGGATAGTGAGTTCAATCAAGAAAATATGTCTATTGGGCTGGAAATGCAGCTCAGCCGTTAGAGCACTGGCTGTTCTTCCAGAGGTTCTGAGTTCAATTCCCAGCAACCACATGGTGGCTCACAACCATCTGTAATGGGATCTGATGCCCTCTTCTGTCATGCAGACATACATGCAAATAGACCACTCATATACATACATACATACACAAGCACACATACATACATATATAGAAAATCTGGCTATTTAGCAAACCCCACTCTTATAAATGAAAAAAGACCACAGTGAGGGGTCTGTTGATAAAGTTCTGGCTGTGCAGATCCTTAGCACCCAAAGAAAAAAAAACAAATATAGCATTGAGTACCTGTAATCTCAGCCAGGCAGATGGGGGATTGGGGGATCCCTGTAGGTTTGCTGCCCAGCCCATCAGTGAGCTAGCTCTAGGTTCAGTGAAAGGGTTAAAAATATAAAAGGGAGGAGGGGACTGGAGAGATGGCTCATCAGCTAAGAGCACTGTGTGCAGGCCAGGAATAGTTGTGCCCATCTTTAATCCCAGCACTTGGGAGGCAGAAGCAAGTAGATCTCTATGAGCTCAAAGTCAGACTGGTCCACACAGAGAGCTCCAGGCCAGCCAAGACTACACGGTGAGACACAGCCTCAGCACCGTCCCACCGCCCAGAGCGAGCACTGGTTGCTCTTCCAAAGGACCTTGGTACCATTGCCACCACCCACCGGTGGCTAACATTTGTAACCCAGTTCCCGGAGTTCTCACACCCTCTCAGGCCTCCACCATCACAGCACACATGTAACACAAATATTCATGCATGCAAAACACCCACACATATAAAATGTTTTTTTTTTTAAATAATAAGGCAGAGGCCCAGAAACATGGCCCAGCAGGTAAAGGTGATTGCTATATAAATAAGACCTGATCCCTGGAACTTACATAAATGTTCAAGAGAACTATTTCACAAAGCTGTTCTCTGACCACTATTCCATGGCCAACACACACACACACACACACACACACACACACACACGATAATGATTAATAAGTTTAAAAATGAGGAGAGTGAGCCAGGTGGTGGTGGCGCACGCCTGTAATCCCAGCACTCTGGAAGGCAGAGGCGGGCGGATTCCTGAATTCGAGGTCAGCCTGGTCTACAGAGTGAGTTCCAGGACAGCCAGGGCTACACAGAGAAACCCTGTCTTGAAAAAACCAAATCCAAAAAACCAAAAAAAAAAAAAAAAAAAAAAGAGGAGATTGGTGGAGGAAAACAAAACACTGAGCATTGACCTCTGGTCTCTGCATGTACACACACACACGCATGCATACTGTGCACATGCAAACACACACACAGCTTAGTGTAATGGCACAAGCCTACAATATGGCACTAGGGTGGAGGCGCTGAAGATCGGGTGTTTGGAGCTAGCATCCACTTCATGGTGAGTTCAAGGCCAGCTTGGGCTACATGATACCCTATCAAAGAAAAAGGACAGTGTTGATGAATGTACCCTTCCAGAGATGTTTTGAGTGTGTGCAGTGTGTAATGCATGTGTGTGTTTGACATTCTGCAGTGTCAAACACCTCCCTTCTCTTTTTATACCTGCTTGAGTAACTCCATCCACCACTCCCTCCTCATGAATATTCATGCTATATCAATTCATTTTGTTGTTATTATAAATATCTAGCTCTCTCCCTTCTTCCCTCCCCCTGAGACTGTTCTTGGACTTTCCATTCTCCATCTGCCTGCCTCAGCTCCTCAAGTACTGGGATGGTAGACATATGCCACCATGTTCCTCCTGAACTTTAATTTTTTTGACAGATATTCACTAAATTCTCTCTCTCTCTCTCTCTCTCTCTCTCTCTCTCTCTCTCTCCCTCACACACACACACACACACACACACACACAAACTTGACCAACTTGCAGCAGCAGCAATGGAGGAGTGTGGTGGTCTGAATAAAAACGGCCCCACAAGCTCATTGTGTTTGAATCCTTGGTCCATAGTTGCTGGAACTGTTTGGGAAGGATTAGGAGGTGTGGCCCTGTTAGAGGAGATGTGGCCCTGTTAGAGGAGGCGTGGCCCTGTTAGAGGAGGCGTGTCAATGGGGTGGGGTTTGAGGCTTCAAAGCCACCAGCTATCCTTAGAGTGCACTCTGCTTCCTGTCTGTGGTCCTGGGTGTGAGTTCAGCTGCTGCTCCAGCACTCTGCCTGCCTGCCCATCCCTATGCTTCCCAAGATGGATGGATTCCTATGCCTCTGGAACTGTGAGCCCAAATAAACCTCCTGGAAGTTGCCTTGGTCATGGTGTTTTATCACAGCAATACAAAAGCAAGACAATGAGAATGCCTGTTTCCAGGCGTGTTCACAAACACAGTCTGTTGAGCAGCTGAGGCCTCTCTGGACATCATATGTACCTCGTTCTTTGGGCTGTAGGTTTCTTCAAAGCCGGGACTGTATCTTTTCTTCCCTGCATCCCTGTATGTTAGGGGTTTTGTTCTTTTTTTTTTTTTTTTTTTTTTTTTTTTTTTTTTTTTTTTTTGGTCTATTTCACACAAGCTAGAGTCATTTGAAAAGAGAGACCCTCAGCTAAGAAAGTGCCCCCCCATCAGATTGACCTACAGACAACCTCTGGAGCTTCCTTCCCTCCTTCCTTGTTCCTTCCTTCCTTCTTCCCTCCCTCCCTCCCTCCCTCCTTCCTTCCTTCCTTCCTTCCTTCCTTCCTTCCTTCCTTCCTTCCTTCCTTCCTTCCTTTCTGGTTTTTCAAGATAAAGTTTCTCTGTGTAGCCCTGGCTGTCCTGGAACTCACTCTGTAGACCAGGCTGGCCTTGAACTCAGAGATTCACCAGCCTCTGTCTCCTGAGGACCGGGATTACAGTTGTGTTGGCACCACTGCCCAGCATGGGACATTTTCTTGATCAGTGACAAATGTGGGCAGGCCTAGCTGTGAAGGAGGAGGGGGAAGAAGAGAAAAAGGAAAGAAGGAAAATTATCTGTGCTATATCATCTTTTATCTAAGAAATGGGGCATGAGTAAAGATAAATATTTACATTAATTTGAAGTCTCATAGAGAAAACAGTAGCAGTGGAGGCCTGAGGGCACTGAGAGAACCAGGGGGCAAGTCAGGGTGGGAGTCAAACTTCCAATCAATTTCTTTCTAGGTAAGAAAGAATCCTATGTGTTTATTGACTATTCAAAAGCTAAATTAAAAGTGAATCGTGGGGCTGGAGAGATGGCTCAGCGGTTAAGAGCACTGACTGCTCTTCCGAAAACCCCGAGTTCAAATCCAGCAACCACATGGTGGCTCACAACCATCCGTAATGAGATCTGACCCCTCTTTGGTGTGTCTGAAGACAGCTACGGTGTACTTACATATAATAAATAAATAAATCTTTTTTTAAAAAAAAAAAGCGAATCGTTGGGGCTGGAGAGATGGTTCAGCAGTTAAGAGCATTTGCAGCTCCTGCAGAGGACCCAGGTTCAGTTCCCAGCACCCACATGTTGGCTCACAGCTTTGAATCACTCCAAAGCAGGGCCATGCAGGCTCCAGGCCAGCGCCATCTTCTGGCCTCAGAGGGCACATGGTACACATGCATACATGCAGGTAAAACACCCACACACCTACAATTTAAAAAAAATAAAAGCAAGCTGTGGTCTGGGGAGCTGGCTCAGTGGGAAGAGCTCTTGCTGCAGAAACATGAGTACTTGAGTTTGCAACTTAGCGCCGTAAGGGGAAAAGCTGGGCATGGGTGTACAAGCCTCAGTACTGCAGGAGACGGGAGACAGGAGGAGTCTCGCGGCTTGCCAGCCAGCCAGTCTAGACCTCTGAGCGCCAGTTTCAGAGAGACCTTATCTCTAGGGACTAAGACAGAAAATGATAGAGCCAGACACCTGAGCTCCTTCAGGCTACTCGTGTGGACACAGAGGGAAGCACCCACACACAAAACAAACCATAGCATGAACTGTAGCACATGCCTGTAATCTCAGTACCACCTGGGGGCTGACATGGAAGGAATGTGAGATTAAGGCAGCCTGGGGTCACATGGGGAGCTTGAGGCCAGGAAGGGCTACTTAGCAAGAGTCTGTCTTAAGGATAACACACTCAAGGTAAAGAGCTGGTGGCTTAGGCCTGTGATCCCAGCTAGTCAAGAGAATGGAAATGTCCAAGGCCTGGGGCAGGGCCACTCTTCATGTCCTCCCCTATTGTCAGCTGATGGCTACTGAGAAAGGAAGAGTCACTTTTTGGAGGTGCATGTGATCTCTTTTTTTGTTTTGTTTTGTCTTGTTTTTTCAAGACAGGGTTTCTCTCTCTGTATAGACTTGGCTGTCCTGGAACTCACTCTATAGACCAGGCTGGCCTCGAACTCAGAAATCCGCCTGCTTCTGCCTCCCAAGTGCTGGGATTAAAGGCATGCGCCACTACCGCCCAGCTTGTTTTCAAATTTTTATATGTGTGTTTCACATATGAGCACATATGTGTGTGCATCATATATGTGTCTGGTGCCTACATAGATCAGAAAGCATCAGATTCCCTGGAACTGGAGTTAAGAGTGGTTGTGAGCCTCTGAGTGTGTGCTGGGAACTGAACCCTGAACTTTTGCAAGAGCAGTAAGAGCTCCTAAGCACAGAGCCATCGCCCACTCATTCTTCCCCTCTGCCACCTCACTTCCTTCCTTTTTCTTTTATCTTTAGAGATGGGGTTTCTCTGTGTCATCCTGGCTGTCCTGGAACTCACTCTGTAGACCAGACTAGCCTAGAACTCACAGAAATCCGCCTGCCTTTGCCTCCCAAGTGCTGGGATCGAAGGCATGCGTTACCACTACCTGGCTGTCCATCTGTCTTAACCGGCTCTGCCAATGCAATCAGAATAGGAGAGTGGGGTTGATCCTTTCAAAGCCTCGATCCTGCACAAACTGGGGCAGAAAGGCTGTGTCTAATGGCCAGCCAAGTGCAGTAAGACGTGCGTGTGGATGCTTGGCTGCTGGGCTGAGAGGAGAAGGTAGCCTGAGGCTTGCCTAGAGTATACTTGGTATATAGTGAAGGTTTAATGCATGCGGAACCAGCCTCTATAAGACCTGCTGCAGACAGTGGGCTTATGGGACATCATTAACGTGGTCCTCAGAGTAATACACAAAGGCTGGGAATATCAACACTCACTATGGTTTGAATGAGGCCCCCAAAGTTCATGTGTTAGACCTTTTTTTTTTTTTTTTTTTTTTTGGTTTTTTTGGATTTGTTTTTTTCGAGACAGGGTTTCCCTGTGTAGCCCTGGCTGTCCTGGAACTCACTCTGTAGACCAGGCTGGCCTCGAACTCAGAAATCCACCTGCCTTTGCCTCCCAGAGTGCTGGGATTACAGGCGTGCGCTACCACTGCCCGGCCATGTGTTAGAACTTAATCTTCAGCGCAACTCTGGGAGGAGGGACTGTAAAGCCAAAACAGGTACCTCATGAGGATCTATGTCATCACAGAGGCAGATTCCTGATAAAGGGTGAGTTCAGCCCCCTTGTGTATGTTTTTACCACGTAATGGCTTCCCCCCTGTTGAAAGGTAATAAGATGTCACCAAAGGCAGCTCCTCACTGTTGGAGCAACAATCTCCAGATTCATAAATGATTTTATGGGCTGGAGAGATGGGTCAGTGATTAGGAGAACCAACTGCTCTTCCAGAGGTCTTGAGTTCGATTCCCAGCAACCATATGGGGCTCACAACCATCTGTAATGGGATCTGATGCTCTCTTCTGGTGTGTCTGAAGACAGCTACAGTATATTCATATACATATAATTAAAAAAAGAATTAAAAAATAAATAACTTTTATATGACCCAGCCTTGGGGGTTCTGTTATAGCATCCCAAAAACAAATAAGGCAGTCTTGTTGTGTTCAGATGGAAAAACTGGGGTCTAGGAGATTGGGTAACTTGTCCAAGGTCAAGAACATGGCAGATCAGAGATGGGAATGGGGAAATAGGAAAGAAATAGGGACAAGGCCACAGATGGTAGCATGTCATTAATCTCAGCACTCAGGAGGCAGAGGCTCTCCGTGTGTTCAAAGCCAGCCAGGTCTACATAGTGAGTTCCAGGAGAACCAGGACTACATAGAGAAACCATGTCTCAGAGAGAGAGAGACAGACAGACAGACCCTGGTCTCTCCATGAAGAGCTCCTTGCCTGATGAGGAGAGATCTGTATGCCACCACGGAGGGAGGAACACAGGCTAACTTCATACGCACCCTCAAATGTGTGGGTCCAGGAGCCTCTGAGTAAGAAACCTTACAGGTGCCTGGAATAGCCTACTTCTATGCTGTCCAATATAGTCGCCTCTAGCTCCTCCATCTTTTACCCAGCTCCAGGGACAGACCAGACTGGGGGTAGTAAGAGAGTGAAGAAATGAGGAACACAGACACACTCTCTGTCTCTCTGTCACACACACACACACACACACACACACACACACACACACGACTGGGTTGAGGACCAGGCTCCCTGAAGCAGACACGGAAGTACCTTGAAAGTACTGCATGGTGAACAGAGAGGCGGGGTTATTGCATACAGATAAACAAGGAGACGGGGTCAGCTAATCTCAGGAGGCGCCGCCTCCATGGGGGAGCAGTCTCCAGGCTGTAAATTTTGCGGGGAGAATGGTGGACTCTTCGGACACCTTATCACCACCTAGACATGGACCGGCCGGGGAAGCTTTGCCATTTCCCTATAGGTCTCAGAGTAGGGTCCTTGACGTGGCTGTCCCCACGTCAGCAGCGCACATTCACGTAGGACATAACACACTCCGGGCTTCCTCTGTTTCCCACAACTAACCACATGTGGTTATTGAAAAACTTTAAGGCTTATTTATTTTGAGTGTATGAGCATTTTGCTTGAATGTGTGTACGTATGTGTACCATATGTGTCCCCGGAGCCCACAAACACCAGACGAGTGTTTTAGGTCCTCTGGAACTGGAGTCACAGATGGATGTGAGCCACCGTTTGGATGCAGGGAACTGAACCCGAGCCCTCTGTTTGAGCCATCTCTCTAATCCCTGGCTATTGGAATATGAAGAATTCGAATGAAATAACTATTTCAGATTCAGTTCTTCAGTCAGACTACCCTATATTTCAAGGTCTCAGGAGCCCCTGTGGTTAGTGGAACCTTACTGGACGAGACAGATAGAAAACATTTCTGTCATCCACAGAATCTCTGCTGGAGGCCCAAGGGCCTGGAATCTGGGTACTTGGGAGGTGGAAGGAGAAGGATACGGAGTTTAAGATCATCTTCAGTTGCACAGTGAATTTAAGGCTAACCTGAGCTCACAATATGGGATCCAGCCCTTCCAAGAAAACCAATGAGTAGTACAATATGTTGGACACTGGTGGTCTAGCGGGTGAACCAGGGGACTACTTATTCATGGGGAAGGATACAGTTGGGAGAACCGAGACTGGTACCTTCCCTGCCTTTCTGTAAAAGCAGAGTACACTGAGGAGGTTGGGAAGGCTTCATGGTAAGAAAGGCATTTGAAGCCAGGTGGCAGCGGCGGTGGTGGCACCAGCGCGTTCGCCTTTAATCCCAGCACTTGGGAGGCAGGTGGATCTCTAACTTCAAGGCCAGACTGGTCTACAGTGTGAGTTCCAGGACAGCCAGGGAAACACAGGAAAACCATGCTTCAAAATTATATATGTATTTTATTTCAACCAGCCTGGTCTACAAAGCAGTTCCAGGACAGCCAGGTGGCTGGACCAGCTCTGCTTCCCCACACCTTTGGTCTCAGCGCTCAGGAAGCAAGTACTGGGGAGACAGAGGTAGGAGGATTTGTGTGAGTTCAAGATCCGCCTGGCTCACATGGAGAGTTCTAAACCAGCCAGGACTACATAGTGAGATTACCTCCTCCAAAAAATGTGAAGGTGAGGAAAGGGGGTGGGAGTGGGGTTTTAAAGATTTTTTTAAAAAGATTTATGTATATATACATATATATTTAAGATATATGTATATATACATTTATTTTATGTATATGAGCACACTGTAGCTGTCTTCAGACACACCTGAAGAAGGCATCAGATCCCATTACAGATGGTTGTGAGCCCTCATGTAGTTGCTGGGAATTGAACTCAGGACCTCTGGAAAAGCAGTTAGTGCGCCGGGCGGTGGTGGTGCACGCCTGTAATCCCAGCACTCTGGGAGGCAGAGGCAGGCGGATTTCTGAGTTCAAGGCCAGCCTGGTCTACAGAGTGAGTTCTAGGACAGCCAGGGCTACATAGAGAAACCCTGTCTCGAAAAAAAACAAATCAAAAAAAAAAAAAAAAAAGCCAGAATTTCTTTTCATTTTCTTTGTAAGACCAGAGGAAGGAATCAGATCCCCTGGAATTGGAGTTACAGACAGTTATGAGCCACCATGTGGGCACTCGGAACCAAACACAGGTCTTCTGTAGGAAGAGCGGGTGTTCTTAGCCTCTGAGCCACCTCTCCAACACCCTCTATAGGCAAACATGCAAATAACTAAATAAATAAATACTTTTTTTTGGTTTTTTTTTGGTTTTTTGGGGATTTGGTTTTTTCGAGACAGGATTTCTCTGTATAGCCCTGGCTGTCCTGGAACTCACTTTGTAGACCAGGCTGGCCTCGAACTCAGAAATCCGCCTGCCTCTGCCTCCCAAGTGCTGGGATTACAGGCATGTGCCACCACCGCCCAGCTAAAAAAAAAATAACTTTTTAAAAAATAAGGAATTATTGTTCTTTTATGCACGTGCTGTGTGCCACATGAATGCAGTGCCGACAGAGGCCAGGAGGGCACGTAAGATCTCTGGGGCTTGAATTACTGCAGGTTGTAAGAAATCCAATTTACAGGGCTGGGAACCAAATCTGGGTCCTCTGGAAGGGCAATATACGCTCTTTACCACTGAGGCACCTCTCCAGGCACACACTCCCCTGTCTGTATTTTATTTTATTTTATTATTTTATTGTATGTTTTTGAGACTGGGTTCTTTGACCCCAGCCTGCCACCATGCCCCAGTTTATGCAGTGCTGGGAATAGACAAGCATTCTACAGACATCCCCAGTACCCAAGGAAGCCTTTTTTTAACCAAAAACTAGTCAGGAACAGTTGAGGGGGACACAAGGCTGGGAAAGGTGGGAACACGTGGGGCTTTTTTTGTTTTTATGAAAAGGTGGGAACTGACACACACACACACACACACACACACACACACACACACTGTTACCAGTGAGGTACTGGAGAAACAGCGGCACCACCACGCGGACAAGGAGGAAAGAGGAGAAAATGACTGACAAAAACAGACGCCTCCATTCCAGATTTTCCAGCTCTGGCAGCACTGCTGAGGGAGTCTGGGCAGGAGGTGGAGTCAGAAACAGCAGAGGGCTGAGCGCTGGGTGGCGGTGGGAGGCGGTGGGAGGCGGGGACACCGCGCGGAGAACTAGTCAGTGGTCCTTCTGAGGCCAGGAACTGGGGTGGGTGGGGGTCTCCAGTAAGGTGAGCGACAGCACAAGAAAGACTAGGGCCTGGAGAAGGTCCCAGTACCCAAGTCAACAACCAGGAGAATCCAGGAGTAGTGGCCGGTGCTTATAACCCCCCAGCCCCCTCCCCCGAAAAACAGCAGAGGCTCTCTGGCCAGCCAGCCAGGTCCCAGCGTGGGAACCTGTCTCAAAAACTAAGGCAGATAGGTTATTATTATTATTGTTATTATTACTATTATTATTATTTGGTTTTACAAGACAGAGTTTCTCTATGTAGCCCTGGCTGTCCTGGAATTCACTCTGAAGACCAGGCTAGCCTCGAACTCAGAAATCTGCCTGCATCTGCCTCCCAAGTGCTGGGATTAAAGACGTGCGCCGCCACCACCTGGTGGCAGACAGGTTTCTTGAGGAAGGACTCCCAAGGCTGACCTCTGATGTCTACACGTATGCGAGCACACAGGCACGTACACCAGCTGCCGCACACGCGTGTACGCTCACACTCACAGAGAAAGGCAGGCATGGAAGGCTGTGC
This sequence comes from Apodemus sylvaticus, assembly GCF_947179515.1. NCBI lineage: Eukaryota > Metazoa > Chordata > Mammalia > Rodentia > Muridae > Apodemus > Apodemus sylvaticus. Next base: position 19,833,222 of record NC_067481.1, read on the forward strand.
CCTTAATCCCAGCTCTTGGGAGGCAGAGGCAGCAGATCTCTCAGGGTTTGAAGCCAGCCTGGGTAACACTCGAGTCCCTTGTCTCAAAATAAGCAAATAAATAAATGGGAAAAAAAAAAAGACAGCCGTGACAAACGGACATGCGATCCCAGCCTAGCTCGTACAGCAGAGGAAATAGAGTCTGAGAGAAAGGAGCCTCACCAAGCAATGGGCGCCACCGGATGTGGAGAGTCTGTTAGAAAAGTCTTAGGTGGACAGTGTCACGTTCCAGATGAAAAGGTCAGGCTGATGCAAGACAAAATAAATAGGGAATAAATGGCCACTGCAGTACTGACTGCGGGTCATGTGCTCAAGGCAGCTGGTGATGAAGTATCCAAGGCTGGCCTCGAGGGAGTGCTAAGCACAGGCGCTCTGGCCCTCCTCCTCCTCAAAAATATGATGATATATTTAATACACAGATAAAAGAGAACAAATGAAGCCAGGCATGGTGGCGCATGCCTGTAATCCCAGCACTTGGGAGGCAGAGGCAGGCGGATTTCTGAGTTCGAGGCCAGCCTGGTCTACAGAGTAAGTTCCAGGACAGCTAGGGCTACACAGAGAAACCCTGTCTCAAAGAAAAAAACAAAAAACAAACAAAAGAGAACAAATGGGGCAAAATTTTTCACAAAATCATTTTTAAAAACTTCCGATACATTTCCATCCTAATAAAGACTCATAAAAAGACTGAGCAGGACGCAAGGACTCGACACCCAAGTATGAGTTCAGATCCCAACACTCACTACAAAAGAGAGAAAGGAAATATTAAACAACAAGGTAGAGTATTAGTGGTGTCTGCCTGTGATCCTAGAGCTGCAGAGGAGGAGGCGCGATCTCTGAGGCGGCCCGGCTAGCTAGTCCAGCCAGTCCGTGAGATTCAGATTCAGTGAAAGACCCTGTCTCAAAAACTCAAAGTGAGGGCCAGAGAGAAGAGACTTATGAAGTCAAGGTGCCTGCTGCCAAGCCTGACGACGTGAGTTCGATCCCTGGGACCCGCGTGGTTGGAAGAGAGAACGCTCATGCACACGAGAGCACGCATGCGCACGCGTGCGCAGCAGCAGCAGCAGCAGCAGCAGCAGCAGCAGCAGCAGCAGCAGCAGCACCACCACCACCACCACCACCACCACCACCACCACCAACACACACACACACACACACACATTACTCAAGAAGCACAGGTCTGGGATTCCAGCTAAGACTATAGGCTCAGCAGAAACGGCTACAAGTCTCTGGTTTACCAGGGGCTATGGTGCAAATTCAAGCAACTTGTGAGAGCCGTCTCAGAAGTAAAAATATACCTCGCTTGATGCATGCCTGTGGTCTCAGCACTCAGGAAGCAGAGGCAGACAGACCTCTTGTGAACTTAAGCCAGCCTGGTCTACCATGTGAGCTCCAGGACAGCCAGGCTAAAAAGACTTGTGTATGTATTCAGCAGTACGCGCACTTGCTATCATGCACGAAGTCCTGAGTTCAAGCCACTCTAGCTAGCAAAAAAAAAAAAAAAAAAAAAAAAAGCAAAACAGTTATCCAAACCAGGAATCTTCCAAAGTTAGATGTTACTGTTTATTTACCATCCAGAACTAGCCGAGAACCAGCAGTGTCCGGGGAGCACGCGGTAGAATGAGGGGCACAGGTGGCCGGAAAGGCAGAGTCCTCCCGCTTCAGAACATTCCTTCCTAAGGCTCCCGACATTTTCTGATCTGACAGCTGGAGTGACCCTGGCCAGCAGTGACTCACCGACAGGGTCCCCGGGCTTGGGGGGTTGGCCCTGCTCTGCTGTGAGGGCCCCGGACGGCAGGTGGCGCTGTTGAGTCAGCACTGGCAGAACCTGACTGAGCGCCATGGGAACCTGGAGCAGGTCAGCCCTTGGATTTTCTTCCAGAACCCAGGGCCCAGGGGCTGTGTGCAGGCCACCCTGTAGGGAGATGTCCCAAGGACACCAAGCCCTCACTGGTTGCCAAGTGTCGGACAGGAGGAGGCATAGGCAGGTTTCATTCAATTCCTGGCCCTAGAGTCTAAGTAGCAAATTAATCTTCCCCTTCCCTCCGCCCTGTCCTCCCTCCTCCCTTCCCTCCTCCTGGGCAGCTCTATCTAGTCGTTCAAAACAAACATGTTTTCAGCCCATCCCACGCTTGCCTGCTGGGGCCGATTCAGAAATGTTAAGTCCAGGACTCCAGTTCCTTCCCTGGGATCCAGGGGGCAGGGTAGACATGGGAAAGGGCTGACGGGCAGGTCTAGGTGCTGGGCTGGAGGAGGGGCAGCCAATGCCCTCAAGTCTTCCTGCAGTCGCTGAAGCCAGGACTGTATTTCAGCTCTCTGCGCCTACCCGCGTTCAGAGCGAAAGGGATTGAGTCCGTCCACCCCTGGCCTCCAGGAAGGGCTCGCCGAAACCCTGTCTCGAAAAGCCACTAAATAAATAAATAAATATTAAAATGTAAAAAAAAAAAAAAATTAAGTTTTTCAAGATAGGTTTTCTCTGTTTAGCCCTGGCTGTCCTAGAACTCACTCTGTAGACCAGGCTGGCCTGCAGCTCAGAAATCTATTTGCCTCTGTCTCTGAGTGTTAGGACTAAAAGTATGTACCACCACTGCCCGGCTCTTAAGAAATTCTTGGCCGGGAGATGGTGGTGCAGGCCTGTAATCCCAGCACTCTGGGAGGCAGAGGCAGGTGGGTTTCTGAGTTCGAGGCCAGCCTGGTCTACAGAGTGAGTTCCAGGACAGCCAGGGCTACACAGAGAAACCCTGTCTCGAAAAAACCAAATCCAAAACAAACAAACAAAAGAAAAAGAAAAAAAAGAAATTCTTTAGGTGACAGAATTTGTCCTTGGCATTTAAGAGACTTCTGGGCATCCAGCACTTAGGAAGCAGGTGGATTTCTGAGTTCGAAGCCAGCCTGGTCTACAGAGTGAGTTCCAGGACAGCCAGGGCTATACAGAGAAACCCTGTCTCGAAAAAGCAAAAACAAAACAAAAACAAAAGAGAGCCTTCTGGGCAGAGGAGGAAAGGGGAGGAAAAGAAAAAAGAAGGGAGCAGGGATAAGAGATTATTTTGACTTCTTTAAAGTCAGTTTCTCATGCGTAAAACACAGTTAGCATAGTGGTCATGGTGTTGGTGCAGAGACAGGCAGATCTTTGTGAGTTCGAGGCTAGTCTACTCTACATAGTGAATTCCAGGCCAGCCAAGTGCTAACAGAGTGAGCCCCTGACAAAACAAACATGGAGACCCCAGTAACCCCGTCCTAATGGAGCTGACGTGAAATAAAAATAAAAGATAGGTTTCAGGCACTTGGCCAGGACATTTAAGCTGGGTGGGGGAGGGGTTGTTTGTTTGTTTGGGTTTTAGTTTGGTTTCCTTGAGACAAGGTCTCACACAGTCTAGGCTGTCTCCAAACTACTATGAAGCTGAGGCTAGACTTCTCTTCTGATCCTCCTGCCTCCACTCTTAAGAAGGGATAACAAGTGTATACCACGTTGCCTGGCTTTCCAACAAATTTAACTTTAGAAAGGAAAGGAAAACAGTAACCAGGCCAGGAGTAGCAGCCTGTAGACCTCAACCCTCAAGGCTCAGGCAAGAGAGAGAGTTCAAAGCCAGCCTGGACTACATAGGAAAATGAAGTGTTCCTGACTTTTGTTTGGGTTTGCTGTCATTTGTTTAGAGACAGGATCTCACTCTAGCCCTTGCTGACCTGTAAGTGCCCTGTAGACAAGGCTAGCCTCAAACTCAAAGCGATCTGCCTACCTCAGCTCCACAAGCACTGGGATAAAAATGTGCAAAACCACGTCTGGATTTATTTTGTATTTATTACTACCGTGTGTGTATGTACATGGTATATATGTGAATTGTGCAAATGATGCTGTGCCTGGAGCGGAAGGCAGAGGACAACTGTGCGGTTACTTCTCTTTTCCTTTTCCCACTCTGTCAGGCCAGCGAGCAGGAAGGGCAGCACCTTACCCCGTGTTACCCCATGTCACCCCGTGTTGCCCCGTGTCATCGCACCTGCCCCACAGCTGTGGTTTACAGGCGAAACAACTACTCAGGCTCAGGTGCAGAAGGCTCAGTCCCTCTTAGTGGGCGCTTTTGGAATTAGTAGCAGCTTTAGGAGGTGAATTCTATAGCTAAGGCGAGTCTGTTGCAAAATATATGTTTTGAAGACTATACCTGGACCCTGTTTCTGTCTCCATTTCTGCTTCCTGCCCACTGTGAGGTAAAGAGCCTCCTCCTACCCTACCATCACCGACCACCCACCTCAATGTTCTGCGTCCCATGAGCCCAGAATCAACAGAGCCAAGAATAATGGGCTGAAGTCTCAGAAACTGTAAGCCAAAATAAATAATTTCTGCCCTTGAAGTTGTTTTTCTTGTGTATTTAGCACAGTGCCAAAATAACAAACACAGGAGGAAACACTGACAACCAGAAGGAAACCAAAAATGTCCGGAGCTGGGGATGAACTCGGGTAGAATGCTTGCCTAGCAAGCATAAAGCCCTGGGTTCAAGCCCCACCATTGCATATATTGGTCATGGTAGCATGGGGTACAATGCTAGGGTGGATTACAGGCATGTGGAACATGGAAGAAGGAAGATCAAAAGCTTAAAGTCTTCCTTAGCTCCATAGCAAGTTCAAGGCCAACCAGAGAAACAAAAGATTCTGTCTAATTAATTAATTAATTGATTGATTGAATCATTAATTAAATGTTGACCGGCATGGTAGTCCAGGCCTTCAGTCCCAGCACTGAAAAAGCAGAGGCAAGAGGGTCTCTAAGTCCTAGGCCAGCCAAGGATACAGGCCACTTCCACAGTGCGGCTCTCAAAAGTAGGGGGAGGGGGACCTGGAGAGATGACTCAGCAGTTAAGAGCACTGACCTGCTCGGCCAGAGGAGCTGCACCGGCTCCCAGCACCCACACCAGGCAGTTCACAGCTCCCTTTAACTCCAAGGGATCTAACTCGCTCTGGCCTCTGAGGGGTCCTGCATGAACATGGTGTACACAGACTCATGCAGACACATGAGAGAGAGAGAGAGAGAGAGAGAGAGAGAGAGAGAGAGAGAGAGAGAGAAGAAGGAGAAGGAGAAGGAGAAGAAGGAGAAGGAGAAGGAGAAGAAGGAGAGGAGAGAAGGAGGAGAGAAGTAGAGGGAGGAGGAGGAGGAGGAGGAGGAGGAGGAGGAGGAGGAGGAGGAGGAGGAGAAGGAGAAGGAGAAGAAGAAGAACCCAAACAGCATTGATATTGATTTTGGATCCGCTGAGAAGCAGAGTTCTCCTGCTCAGCTAGTGAGGATGGCGGCTCTGGGGCAGTTTCTGTTAGAGTTGAATATATGCAGAGACAGGATGACCCAAAATTTAACTGCTAGAGAAGCCCAAGAGAAAGTAGAACCAGGAAAGAGGAAATTCACAGCTGTACATTTTAATAACCCCAACCAGCAAGAACCTGCATATCCAGCCCCAGCCTTAAAGTTTTGGTTTGTTTGGTTTTTGAGACAGCGTCTCTCTCTGTAGCCTTACTGGTCTGGAACTCACTATGTAAACCAGGCTAAGAACTCAAGAAATGTACCTGCCTCTTCTTCCCAAGTATTAGGATTAAAGATGTTTGCTACCAGCCAGGCAGTGGTGGCGCATGTCTTTAATCCCAGCACTTGGAAGGCAGAGGCAGGTGGATTTCTGAGTTTGAGGCTAGCTTGTTCTACAGAGTGAGTTCCAGAACAGCCAGGGCGACAGAGAAACCCTGTCTCGAAAAACCAAAAACCAAAAAAAAAAAAAAAAGATGTTTGCTATCTACCACTCCGGGCCCATGTTATTTTTAACATATTTAATGTATTCATCGTTTGTGTGTGTGTGTATGTAATGTGTATGTATGTATGTGGTATATATATGTATGTGGTGTGTGTATGTGGTATGTGTATGTGTATCTGTGTGTGTATGTGTATATGTGGTATGTGTGTATGTGGTATATATATGTATGCGGTGTGTGTATGTGGTAGTATGTGTGTAAATGGTATATATATGTATGTGGTATGTGCATGTATGTGTGTGTATGTGGGGTATGTGTGTATGTGGTGTGTGCATGTGGTATGTATGTGATATGTGTATGTGTATGCGTGTGGGTGCACAGCAGCACATGTGTGGAGGTTCACAGGACAACTTGTAGAATTTGGTTCTCTCCTTTGACCATGTGGGTCTCAGGGTTCAAACTTGGGTCACAGGGCTCGGCAACCCTTTACCTCCTGGGCCATTTCTCATGCTCAGGCAGATGTGCTTTAGCATATTCATACAACAAGAGTACTACATAGCAATGAAAATGAATAGACCACAGCTAGTCATAACAAAGAAAAATGTCACAAACAACAGGGAATGAGAGAAAGCCATAAGAGATGGAAATACCTTTCATAGATAGTTCCAGAACAGCCAACTAATCTATGTCAGGGATCTGAATGCAGGTTATCTTTGGGACCATGGATGAAGGCATGCTTGCAATGTTGTGGGTGCTGACACTATTTCTTCCTTAGGTTTAGTGACATAAGACACGATGTTTAGACTTGGAAAAGTCATCAAGTTCTACAGGTGACTTATGAGTTATTTATACTTAAGTTTATTTCTTTCTCTTATGCCTGAACTCAATCCCCAGCACTCACATAAAAAAAAGCCTCATGTGCTGGGTGATGGTGGTGAACTCCTTCAGTCCCAGCACCCAGGAGGCAGAGGCAGGCGGATCTCTGAGTTCGAAGCCAGCCTGGTCTACAGAGTGAGTTCCAGGACAGCCAGGGTTATACAGAGAAACCCTGTCTGGAAAAACAACAACAACAACAACAAACACCCCAAATAAACAATAACAAAAAAGCCTTGTGCGGTGGCCTGTCCCTCTAATCCCAGAAGTCAAGAGGTAGAGACGGAAATGCCTAAGACTTCTTGTCCCTCCAAATCAGCGAGCTCCAGACACTGTCTCTCAGCTGGAGAGACGGCTCACTGGGTAAGAGTGCCTGATACACAAGCCTGAGGACATGGGTTCAAATCCAGACACCACAGAAGAAGCTGGGTGTGGTCACATGCACATGGAACCCTTGGCCATGGGGAAGGTGGAGTCAGGAGGATTACCGACACTTACCTCTGGCCTGGCTGACTCATGAGAGACTCTGAGAGACTCTGTTCAGGGAGAGATGCTGTCTCAGGAATGAGGCAGAGTGATAGAGCAGGACATGCCATGCCCTCCTCTGGTTCCCATGTGTGTACACAACAGTCACATGCCAATGCACACACACACATACACACACTCAAAATTAAAATAAAATACGAGTTAAAAGTAACTGGTGACATACACCTTTAATCCCAGCACTTGGGAGACAGAGGCAGGAGGATATTTCTAAGTTTGAAGCCAGCCTGGTCTGCATAGTGAGTTGCAGGACAACAGTCAGAACTGTCACACAGATAGACCTATCTCAAAAAAATCTACAATATCTGGATGGATGGATGGATGGATGGATGGATGGATATCTAAATAGATATCTAGATAGACAGACAGACAGACAGACAATGTTAAAAAGCAAGGTAGAGGGCTCAGTGCCAAGAACACGATTGCCCTTCCAGAGGACCTGGGTTGGATTCGCAGCACACATGGTACCCCACAAGGTGATTCAGGAATGTCTGCAACTCTTGCAGTTCCAGTTATAGGGGATCTCATGACCTCCTTGCCTTTCTCAGGCACCAGGCACACACATGATGGGCAGACATATTAGTAGACAAATTAACCATACACACATATAACATTAAAATACTTTAAAAATTAACGTTAAAAAAGTAAGCCGGGCAGTGGTGGCGCATACCTTTAATCCCAGCACTTGGGAGGCAGAGGCAGGCGGATTTCTGAGTTTGAGGCCAACCTGGTCTACAGAGTGAGTTCCAGGACAGCCAGGGCTACACAGAGAAACCCTGTCTCAGAAAAAAAAAAAAAAATTAAAAAAGTAACAAGGTAGAAAGCCACTGAGGAATATAGCTAATATTACCCTCTGACCACCATGTACACCCACACACCCACACACCCACACACCTACACACACACACACACACACACACACACACAGCTTATATTATGGGGCGATATAAAGGCCCTAGCTTTAATGCCCAGTGTGAAACAGGTTTGCTCACACAACCTCACAGGCCTGGTGGCACCAGGGCAATGGAGACAAGGGGATCTCAAGTCCAAGGCTACCTTAGCCACAATTTAAGAGAGCAGTCTAGGTTACCTGAGAGGCTATTTCAAAACCCAAGAGACAAGGCAGGCCGATCTCTGGGCTTGAGGCCAGCCTGGTCTACATAGGGAGTTCTAGGATAGCCAAGGCTACATAGAAAGACCCCATCTCAAAAAATGAGAGTGGGGGTGGGGGGAGACAGATGGACACGGTGGCTCAGAACTGGAATTTGGGAACTAGGAAGGCTAAATGAGAAAGACACTGCAATGTTGAGACCAGTTTAGGCTACAGAGTGGTATCCTCTGTGTGTGTGTCTATGTGTGTCTGTGTGTGTATCTGTATGTCTGTTTGTATCTGTGTGTGTGTCTCTGTGTGTGCATCTGTGTGTATGTGTGAGTGTGTATCTGTATGTCTATGTGTATCTGTGTGTGTCTCTCTGTGTGTTCATCTGTGTATGTCTCTGTGTGTATGTGTGAGTGTGTATCTGTATGTCTGTGTGTATCTGTGTGTGTATCTGTGTGTGCATCTGTGTATGTCTCTGTGTATGTGACTGTGTATCTGTGTGTCTGTGTGTATCTGTGTGTGTCTCTCTGTGTGTGCATCTGTGTATGTCTCTGTGTGTATGTGTGTGTATCTGTATGTCTGTGTGTGTCTGTGTGTGTATCTCTGTGTGTGCATCTGTGTATGTCTCTGTGTATGTGTGAGTGTGTATCTGTGTGTCTGTGTGTATCTGTGTGTGTATCTCTGTGTGTGCATCTGTGTATGTCTCTGTGTGTGTATCTCTTTGTGTGCATCTGTGTATGTCTCTGTGGGTATGTGAGAGTGTGTATCTGTATGTCTGTGTGTATCTGTGTGTATGTCTCTGTGTGTACATCTGTGAATGTGTGTATGTGTGTATATATGTATGTCTATGTGTATCTCTGTGTGTGTCTCTGTGTGTGCATCTGTGTGTGTGTATGTGTGTGTGTTACATGTGTATACATGTGAGTACATATAGGACCAGAGATTGACATCAGGTGTCGTTCTCCTCGACATTTTTTGAGGTCTGGTCTCTCCCTGAACCTGGAGCTCAGGAATTTGGCTGAACTGACTGTCTAACACGGGCCTGGGATCTTCCTGCCCCTGCTCCTCCAGCTCCACAGTTACAAGCTCATGCTGCCAAACCTACCTGCTTGCAAAGGTGCTAGGGATCCAAGCTCAGGTCGTTGTGACTGTATAACAAGCACTTTACCTACGGACCCATCCCTTCATCCCCCAGAAATGCATCTGAAGAAGATATGGTGGACACACTTAGCATCCCAGTACCGAGGAGGTGGAGTCAGGATGGCTTCAAATTCCCAGCTAGCAGAGACCCTGTCTCAAAACAGAGGTGGGTCAAGTCCTTACCATACACACAAGCCTCAGGACCCACGTTTGAGCGCCAGCAGCTACCCCAGCAGAGCATGGTGGCACACATTTAAATGCCAGTTCTGGAAGACAGAAACCGGCGAGGAGGCGCTGGGGCTTTCTGACCAGCCAGCCCAGCCTAATTGGAGAGCTCCAGGCCAACGTGAGAGACACTGCCTCAAAAAAACAAGATGAAGAGAAAAGAGATGGCTCAGTAGTCAAGAGCGGACCATTCTTGCAAGAGGATCTACACCGCACAGCTCTTAACTGCCTATAGCTACCTGCAGGTGACACAATGCAGGTGACACAATGCAGGTGACACAATGCCTCTTGCTTTTACAGGCACCTGTATGTGCATGCATACCAAAAAAATAAAAGAAAAAAGAAAGAAAAATAAAAAGAGGTTAATGGTCTTGAATGACACCTGAGGTTGATCTTTTAGTCTCTCTCTCTCTCTTTCTCTCTCTCTCTCTTTGGTTTTTGAGACAGGGTTTCTCTGTGTAGCCCTGGCTATCCTGGAACTCACTCTGTAGACCAGGCTGGCCTCGAACTCAGAAATCTGCCTGCCTCTGCCTCCCGAGTGCTGGGATTAAAGGATCACCATTGCCTGGCTTGATCTTTTAGTCTCTAATACACACACACACACATACACACACACACACATTTAAAGATAAAGCAAGCAAACAATATCTGGAATTTTCTCGAGCGTTGTTTCGGCACTTCCTTCCTATTACAATAAACCCTGTTCTGCATTTGGAATTTCGTGAGCACATTGTGTGTGCTTGTGTTTGTGGAGGCCTGAGATTGACATCAGTGTCTCTTCAATTACACTCTACCTTCTGTATTGAGGCAGGGGCCCTCCCTGACCTTGGAGCTGGCTGTCTCAGCTGGCCTTGCTAGCCAACTCCCTGTTTCCTCTGCCTTCTATATGCTAGGACTACAGTCAGACCACCACAGACTCTAAGCTTTTTAGGTGAGTTCTGGGAATCCTGAGCTGCGATCTTCATGCGTACATGGGAAATGCTTGACCCCTGAGCCATCTCCTAATATACACACACAGATAGACAGACAGACAGACAGACAGACACACACACACACACACACACACACACACGCCCTCTTTTTGTTAGATGCCTTGTATTTGAGATCCTTCTGTTTTCAAGTAGCTGAGATTATAGGCCTATAACACCATGCCTAGATAAATTCCTTTAATTACAAGATATACTAATCAGACAAATATCAAGTATTCAGAAAAGCAAAATGGATACAGTGGTAGAAGCCATTTAGAATAAGAAATAAGAGCTGGAGCGATGGCTCAGTGGTTAAGAGCACTGACTGCTCGTCTGAAAGTCCTGAGTTCAAATCCCAGCAACCACATAGTGGCTCACAACCATCTGTAAGGAGATCTGATGCCCTCTTCTGGGGTGTCTGAAAACAGCTACAGTGTACTTACATATAACAATAAATTAAAAAAAATGCACACACACAAAAAAGAACAAGAAATCAAGCTGATAAGGCTACAGCTTGTGTCTGTAATACTAGCACCAAAATGGTGGTTCATGAGTTCAGAGAGAGCCTGGGCCCACACAATGGGATCCTGTGTCAAAACACTGACACACACTGTCTCAAAACACGGTGGTAACACACTCCTAACAGTGGAGAGGCAGAGGCAGTCCCTGTGAATTCAAGGCCAGCCTGGTCTACATTGGGAGTTCCAAGTCAGCTTGGGCTATACAGTGTGACACTGTTTAAAACAACCAAAAAAGAGTAGCAAAAACTCATGAAAACTCCCTTCTCTCTCAAAAACTTGGGACATGTAACTTGTGTGTGCTGTGTATATATGGTGGAGGGGTGTGTGTGTGTTTGTGCCCACACGTGCACGTGTGCGCGCGCGCGTGCTCGCACGCTTATGTGTACATCCAAATGCATGTGGAGGCCAGAGTCGGTATCAGACGTCATTCCCATGATGCTGGCTGTTTTTTAAAGCAGGGCCTCTCGCTGGCCTGGAACTTGCCTACAAGGATGGACTGGCTGACCGGAGAGCCCAGGAGACCTGCCCATCTCTACCTCCCCAGTGCTGGGGTTACAACACAAACCAACATGCCTGGGTTTACTCTATATATGTTATTTATTAGTAGGAGTATGTGGTGTATGTATGTGCACATGCGCACACAAAGGACAACTTACCACTGTAACCACTTCTTACCAAGCTGCCTTCCTGGGCTCCGTTCCCTTGTGCTTTCTGAGGCCCTGTCTCATGTAGCTCAGGCTAGCCTGGTACACTCTATGTAGCTGAGGATGGCCTTAAACTCCTGATCCTCTTCAGCCTCCTGAGTGCCGGGTTTACAGGGACATGTCACCAAGCCAGGTTGGAATTGGATTCTTTGGTCTCTTCATGGGACAGAAATGGAGGCTCTCTGCGGCACAAGACGATGAGAAGGGATGTATCGTAGGTTTGCGTGCTGCAAGAGATGCAGCGAGCCAGCTTCAGCACGCAGTCTTGTAAGTAGACACACCACTGGTTATAAGCACATTTTTTTAAACAGCCAATCGAAAGTCTTTATTCTACACCTGTGCTCCCCTTCCCTTCCCTTCCCTTAGGGTCTCTCTAATCCTAAATGTACTAGAACTTGCTCTGTAGACCAGGCTGGCCTTGAACTCAAGAGATCCTCCTGTCACTGCCTCCCGGAGTTCTGAGTTCTGAGATTAAAGGTGTGCACCACCACAGCTGGCCAGGAGTTGAATCACCTAGGGTGGGCAGGGTCCTCCCATATCAATCATCAATCAATTAATCAATATCAATCAATCAATTAAAAAAGCTCCACATACATACATACATACATACCCACAGGAATCTGAGAGAGGCGACTCCCTAACTGAGGTTCTGACCTCCCAGAGGACTGGAATAGACTCATCAGACTGAATCAAACTAACCAGGACAGCCACTGAAGACACCCCCATTGGCTTTTGACCCCCACCTGCATATAATTGAACACGCAGAGAACTGCAATTGAAAAGAAAAAAAAAAATTCCAGCAGAAGATCTGACAGTGGGCAGGCAAGCCTGTAGGGCATTTCCTTAATTAATGATTGATGGGGGAGGGCGCAGCCCTTGGTGAGTTTATTGTGGGCGGTGCCGTCCCAGTCCCATCGGCCCTGGGCTTGTGGTCCTGGGTTCTCTAAGAAAGCAGGCTGAGCAAGTCAGTAAGCAGCCCTCCTCCGTGGCTGATGCATCAGCCCCTGCTCTAGGTCGTGCTCTGCGAGCTCCTGTCCTGACTCCCTACGATGATGGGGAAGTGAGCAGAGTGAACACTTTGCTCCCTGAGTTGCTTCTGGTGTCTCCTCATAGCAATAGAAACCAAGACAGGAAGGAAGGCAAGGGGGGAACGGGGAAGGGGGGACAGAAATCCAGCTGGGGATGGTCCATGCCTAGCCCTTGGTAGGGGAGGAAAACCGGAAGTTCAAGGGCATCCTCAGCTACACAGAGAGCTCAAAGCCAGTCTGGGCTACATGAGACCTGTCAAAAAACAAACAAGATCAAACCTACATCTAGCACTCTGAACTCCGTGAGGGTGTGACTGTGTCCCACTGCTCGCTCTAAAAGCCCCACGCCTGGCACAGTACTGTTCTGGGTTAAGTCCTTATCCTCTCATCAGTGCCTCGGAATGTAGCCTCATTTGGAAATCGGGTCTTTGCTGGGGTAATCAAGTTAAAACAAGGGTATTAGGGAGGGTTCTAATGCAGTAGGACTGGTGCCTTTGTAAATGAGACGATTTGAACAGAGATGCACAGAGAGGGAAGAGGCCCCAAGAAGACAGGAAACAGAGGCCTGGGGATGTTGGTCAGCAGGAAAGGCGTGTTTGCTTAGTATGCCTGAAGGCCTGGGTTTCATTCTTAGCACTGTATGTGCGCACGTGTGTGTGTGTGTGTGTGTGTGTGTGTGTGTGTATGCGCGTGAGTGCGTGTGCATTTTGGAGCAGTATATCTACAATTTAAGATCTACAATTTAAGAAAGACCAAGCCAGGCAATGGTGGTGCACACCTTTAATACCAGCACTTGGGAGGCAGAGGCAGGCAGATTTTTCAAGGCCAGCCTGGTCTACAGAGTGAGTTCCTGGACAGCCAGGGCTATCAGGGATATACAGAGAAACTCTGTCCCTGCCCCCTTCCCCAAAAAGATCAAAAGTTGCCAACAAACTGACAGAAACTAAAAAGAAGGCAAAGAAGGGTCTTTATAGGCTTTATAGATTTTAGGATTCTGAGACAATTCTGTTCTGTTCTAAGCCAGTTTGCTGCAGCCACCTTGGGACGCAAACACACCCAGGATATTGCTCTTGGATAAATACAGGGTTGCTGCTCAGATCCCGGGTGACATATGGCATCTCCTCACTGGCGGGCTTTCTGTCCAGGCAGGAACGTGAGAATGTGTCCTTTGGCTTCTGTGGGGACAAAGCCGTGTCTGATGCTGTCCAGTACAGGGCCCATTGTGCCCTCGGCCTCTACACTCTAAGTGCCCGGAGAAGTCTACTTGGTCCCAAAGAGACACCCATGCCCTGGCCTTCGGGAGAGGAGAGAACATGGGAGGCCCTCTCAAAGGAAGTGAGGACAGCATCGACTCTGGAAAGCTCCAGGGGGCTCAGACGCAGAGCTTGCTTCCTGGATGCCACTTGCATAAGGCCTGGGTGGGGTGCCCAGTCCAGAAACCCCTGGACCCAAGAAGAAGTCGCCATCAGCGGGGCGTGGTGGCTCAGCATGTCTGCCTTTAATATCAGCACTCAGGAGGCAGAGAGGCAGGGGGACGAACCACTGATGTTTGAGGCCAGCGGTTGCGCAGTGAAACCTTGTCTCGAAAACAAAACAAATCAAAAGTTTTAAGTACATATAATAATGGAAGTTGGGAGCTAGAGAGATGGCTCAGAGGTTAGGAGCACTAACTGTTCTTCCAGAGGTCCTGGGTTCAAATCCCAGCAACCAATAAGGTGGCTCATAACCATATATAACGATTCTGGCCCACAGACAGATATGTAGGCAGAACACTGTGTACATAATAAATAAATAAATCTTCTTAAAAAATAATGCAAGTTTATGAGAAACAAGGGATTTCAAGCAACAGTGAAAAGACTTTTCCAACAGTGAGGGTCCCAGTTGTATAAGCAGTTGGAAAAATAAGAGTATTTGTACAAGAGAACTGGAAGGACAGGACGGGTAGCTTAGGGTCTTTTGTAGGGGGAGCCTGTGTGAGGCCTGGAGCTATAGACACAGTCAGTGTGAGTGAGTCAGAAAAGCTAGGCTAGGGACGCAGAGAAAGAGGGACCTTCTCAGAGGTGGAGGTTTGAAGGGCTGGATCCCTGGAGGGGACGATGTCGTCCCCCTAGCTGGACAGGACCCTGCTTCCCTGACACCTGCCCTCAGGCGTGTAGCTGGCTGCGAAGGGCGGTAGGTCTGAGGCCTTAGTGAGCCTCAGCGTGGGAGCCAGCCAGCCAGAGCAACCTCGGAACCACGGGCACCGCCTCCGGGAACCGGTCTGGCTCCTCCCACTGAGTTTGCAAAGGAGCCACAGAGGTTAAGAAAGACGCTTAGCAAGCAGGGAGCCTGCGAAGAGAGCAGGAGCCAGTTAAAACTGTTCAGACTCCTTCCTTCCTTCCGTGAAAGCTGGGGCTATAGGAGAGGCAGGCTGGAGTCCGTGTCCTCCCGTAAATGAAAAACACTTTAGTAATCTCCTCCCCGCCCCCACCCCCAGCCTCCGGGGGCCAGAAGGGAGCAGTAGGTGGACTGACTCATCCGCCTTGCAGGAGCCTGGTGCCTTGAGGGCTGACCTGGGGTAGCCCATCTTGGGTGGGGTCCAGAGATGGTCTCTGAAGCAAGTGCTCTCTGGAATGAATGTCCAGGACCACAGGCAGCTGGGATTCAGTAGCAAACTGGGGACCAGCCGCTCAGCTTCTCCCTACCAGGCAAGCCCCTGCCGCAGATCCAGGGGCTGACAAAGAACTCTGTGTGGGGGGTAAGGGATGGGCTTTGGGCTACGGAGAAAAAAAGAAGGAAGGTAAAATAGCTCCTGTGCTTCCCACCCAGATCTGCAGGAAGACCTGGCCTTTGGGTTCAGGCAGCGCCTCCCAGCTCCCCAGAGGCCAGGACTGTGGGCAAAGTGGAAATCTAGAAGAGATAAGGGATGAGGGAGTGAGAAGAACTCCCAAGAACCACCTTGGAATGGAGCTATTTAGGATTACACAATGCCCAGAGAGTAGGAAAATGTATGGGCTCTTCCTTTAAAACACTGCAGATACTGCTGGCAGTCACCTAAACTCTTGTTTTCTCTCTTTAAAGAAGCGGGGGACCCTGGGGTCAAGTGCTCAAACTATAACCAGGAAGAGCCGCCATAACCCCAGAAGCCCCTGTGGGGAAGGGAGGGAGGAGGCAGGGGAGGGAGGGGTGCAGGGGGAGGGGTGGCCTTGGGGAGCTTTCTCTACCTCTGTGCAAAGGGTTCCTCATCTCAAGTGACTGACCCCAAACCTTACAGTATGAGTCATACTGTCCCCGAGGCCACCTTCGCTGCCTGAACTTGTAGTGAGGACCCAGGAGGATAAAAGATGGGGGATATGTTTTTCAAGTCAGGCAGCAGAGCCTTGCCTAAAGGGCCCAGGATCTCAGCCCTACCTGAAACTCCTGCCTATGCCTCACAGATAAGGAAAGTAGTCCCTGCAAATAGACCTGGAATCAGTCAGGGGTCTGAGGGCTCCTCCTGGCCCAGGGCTCCTCCATCAAGGGCGCCCACAGGGAGACTGTACTTAGGGTATGGGCATCCAGTCTCTTGCCCTAGGTGTACGAGGGAAGAGAGGACTGGCGTGTTCAGGGTGGCATGGTTGTAAACACACCATCTGTAGATTTGAGACTCTATCTAGGCTCAGGAAACCCATGGGCACGGAGAGCAGGTGTGTGGCTTTCAGGGCTGACTGAGGAAAGGTGGAGTGGGACACAGGGTAATCGCTTAATAGCTTCAGGGCTTCCTTTCGATGGTACCGGATGGTAGTGGGGTGCTGGGACACGCACATTATGAATGGAAATGCCGCTGAATGGCTCATTTAAAGGGTACAAGTCATGTTATATACATTTTCCATGTATTTCTGCTGTGTGTGTGTGTGTGTGTGTGAGTGAGTGAGAGAGAGAGAGAGAGAGAGAGAGAGAGGGAGAGAGAGAGAAGAGAAGAGAAGAGCACACAAGATTCAGAAGTGGCCGGGCGGTGGTGGCGCACGCCTGTAATCCCAGCACTCTGGGAGGCAGAGGCAGGCAGATTTCTGAGTTCAAGGCCAGCCTGGTCTACAGAGTGAGTTCCAGGACAGCCAGGGCTACGCAGAGAAACCCTGTCTCAAAAGAAACCAAAAAAAAAAAAAAAAAAAAAGATTCAGAAGTGGTCAGATCTCTCTCTGGGACCTGAAGTACAGACAGCTATGACCCACTCAACATGGGTACTGGGGTCTGAACTTAGTTCTTCAGAAGAGCAGCGAGCCCTCTTAAGCCCCGAGCCATCTCCCCAGCCCTGCATTGTTGCTCTCTGGGGACAAGGTTTCACATAGAGATGAATGTCCTCGACCTTCTAATCCTTACAAGTGTCAGCCACTGTGCCAAGTTTTGTGTGCTCCTGAGGCTCTAACCCAGGGATGCAGGCACAGGAGGCAAGCATCCGACCAAACGACTTACATCCTGGCCTTGGCCTTCTATCTAAGAAAAGATAATGGTACCTAAAGTTCAAAGACTAGGGAAAGGAGTGGGAAGAGCAGTTGCAGGGGTGGAGCTGAGGACTGAGGGTGCCACAGAAACAAGTTCGAGGCTGGGGGCCGATTTCCCCATGGCTGAGGAAGATGCTGAATGCTGCAGTAGAGATAGCTGAACTCCATCCCCTGGACCAGTCCACCAGGCTCTCCGTGGAGCCCCAGCTCCCGGTGGGTGGGGGCAGGGACCTCACCCTTTTCTGTGTGTTTCATTTCCAGAGCAACATCACAACAGCAGCCCTGGCACTGATGGAATGAAATGGAACACGGTTAAGTAGCAGTACACTGGCCACCGCCCACACCAGAGAAACCAGGCTGGCACTCACCACCTCCAGGCCCTGGGGAGACCAGTGGGCCTCCTCAGAACCCTTGGTAGCTCAGCAAACCCAAGGGGCAAGCGCCCCCTAGTTTGTGGAGGAGGAGGAGGGGCTGAGGGAGCACCATGGACTCCTTTGTCAGACCCAGGAAGGAGAGTGGGGGCAGCTACAGGAAGTGGGGGGTGGGAAGCTCCCTCCGGAATCTATCCGCCCCCCCAACCTCCTCCCCTCCTCACTTGCACAGATCTTGCACATGCTCAGTGTGCCCATGAATTGGGTTGGCTGGGGGAGGGCACTGGCTGGCACCCCCACTTAAAGGGCCAGTGCCAACCTTGTTGTTCTCAAGAGGGCTAACAGAACCAGTGGCTCTCTCCCAATCTGACTTACTTCCTTATATCTGCAATGGTTCCTCTCACACACCCGGGTACCTCTGCCCATTTTACTACCTTCCATACTTGACCTCACTGCAGGAAGGACCCGCCTATGGGTACTGGAACTGCCACCTGGGGTCAGAGATTCCTGAAGATCGGGCCAGGCAGGCCAGCAGGCATACTGGGAAGCCTCTGCAATCAGTTTCGTGAAGGAATTGCTTTCTGGGCCTCACAAGGCCCATGATTCAAGAGGTCAGAGGAAAGTAAGTCACTGGGCTTTGCTATGAGAACCAGTGTGTCTCAGCTCTGAGGAAGTGGACGTAGCCTCTGTTGTACACTGGAATAGAAGAGTCCAGACCTCAGGATCTGCCTACCAAAGAGAGTCCGGCAAAAGAGGGACTTACTCCTGTCTCCATCTCTCCCCAGTACTGAGCTTTCAAGATGACTCCCTCTCTCAACACTGCAGACCCTCAGACTGGGGGCAAGCTAGAGGCCACAGCTGACAAGAGACTTTCTTCACTGACCTTTTCCCTTCAGTCAGGCCTGCGCCTTCCCCAGATCAGCCTTGGCTTTGTTTTCTTCTTGCTCCTCCCTGTCCATTGTCACCACACCCCCAATCCCCAGCCTTAGGGAAATTAATTCACCTCTGTGCTGTCCTGGCGAAGAGCCCTTCAGCCACTCTGTGTGTGTGTGTGTGTGTGTGTGTGTGTGTGTGTGTGTGTGTGTGTGTGTGAAGGGAGGTGGTAGCTGGCAGCTCTCCTTCCTTCCTCACACTCCTCAGCTGCTGGACCACGGAGGGGGGGGGGGGCAGCCTCTTTACCTGCCCTTTGCCCAGCAACCTGCAATCATCTTACACATGGACCACCCACACCCTACTACACACACCTCCCACACACATCAGCAGCCCTTTGGAATCTTCTCTTCCCTTCCTTCTCTCTCTCTCTCTCTCTCTCTCTCTCTCTCTCTCTCTCTCTCACACACACACACACACTACACATACCTCCCACACACATCAGCAGCCCTTTGGAATCTTCCCTTCCTTGTCACACACACACACACAGAGAGAGAGAGAGAGAGAGAGAGAGAGAGAGAGAGAGAGAGAGAGAGAGAGAGAGCGCTAGCATGAGCGCGAGGCCTTGCCTCTGGGTAAACAACCTTGTCCTGGCCCTCCCTCAGCTCCGGGCTCTGTTCTGAGGAATGCAGCAGCTGGGAAGCTACAGCCCTTGGGTCCCAGACTAGCAGACTAGTACACAGCAGCCCCTGAGAAGCTACCCTGGAATCTGGAAAGTCACTTCCTCTCTGAACCTTAGCTTTCCCATCTGCAAAGTGGGGACAATCGTTCCTGCTGGTGTTCTTGACAACACTCTGGGAATGCAGGAGGAGAAGGAGGAGGCAAAACCTTTGGCCAGGGCTCTGGGCACAGACCCCTCAGCCGGGGACTTTGCTTTCCTGTGAAAGCAATCCCTCGCTTCAGTCTGTTGTTAGCCTGTGGTTCTGGCCAGGCCTGGGTGTGGCAGTACAGAAATAAAAGTTGTCCTGGCAATGAGTAGGGTTTGTCAACATTTCCATCCTTCACAGTTCCCAGCGTCGAGCCCTTCTCTTGCCTAATGTGGTCGTTTCAACCCTCTGGAAGGGGAAAGCAGGCATGGTGGGGCCAGATAGGGGCTCACTGGTGAGCTAAGCTCCTGCTACCACTCAAGTTACCCTTGGCAGTAGCCAGGGAGGACACAGGGGTAGTAGTATCTGCTGGGGGCGGGGAGTATAGGGGCAGACGGACTCCCTCCACCCCACAGTGCAGTCAGGCCTGCAGCTCAGACAGGGAACCGATCACACACTCAGCCAGTACCAGGAGTGTTTGAAGCTCTGGAGACGGCTTCCAGCTGGGAGCTCTGTTGAGGATCCACCCGCTGTCCCTTCTGCCTTGCGGCTTTCTCCTCCAGCCGTGGATCCTCAGTGCTTATCTGTAAATGTCCCTCACAAGGGTCAGGGGATAAACTGTCCTAACTAACCTCTCAAGGACTGTCAAGATGAGAGGCTGGGCCTCTCAACAGTGATGAGAAGACCCAGAGCCTGGGAACGCCAGGCCTGGGCCTTCTCCTCCCGGGAAGGCTTCTAGACCCTCCAGGAGGGCCTCATTCTGTAGCGCGAGCTGGTTCAGAACATGTGATCCTCCTGCCTGAAGGCTGGAATTACAGGCCTTACCCCATGACCCCACGACCGTGTGGCGACTGGAGTATCAGGCTCCAGCTGAACCTCACGGCTCCTGAGTGAGCCACACCCCCACCTATAACTTGTTCAGTGCATGATGACTGTGGCCTGGGTATCCTGGAGAACCAATGGCAACCCATCTAGAAGGTAGCTGTCTCTCCAGGCTTGGAGAAGGGGAAACTGAGACCTCTCTGGAACAACGGGCTTTCTGTATGCTTCTAGAATGTTAGGCAATACACTACCATCACTAACCTTTATCCCTGGCCCACAAGGTTTTTCCTTTTTTTGTAGGATTTTGTGTTTACATATTTATGTGTATATACATTACATACATATGTACATACATGTGTGTGTGTGTGTGTGTGTGTGTGTGTCACAGAGGTCAGAAGAGGACATCCGATCCTCTGGCGCTACAGTTACAGTTGAGAGTCACCTGTAGACAGATACAGGAAACTAAACTCCAGTCCTCTAAGAGAACAGTGAGGTCTCTAACCCTGACCCATCGCTCCTCAGCTCCAACAGACAGGGCTCTGGCTGGGGACCTGCTGCGGCTGCTAGAGCTCTTGCCTAGCATTCATGAAGCCCTGTGTTCCATCCACAGCACAATGTAAGATCTGAAGAAGTGAAGGAAGAAGATTGGGCTAGCCTCGGCTAGCCTCCAAAATACAAATAAACTTTAGACAATGAAGAGGGCTGGAGAGATGACTCAGGTGTTAGGAGCACCTTCTCTTCTAGAGGACCCAGGTTCGGTTCCTAGCAACCCACACAGCAGCTCACAACTGCCTGTAACCCCAGTCCCAGGGGGTCCAAAGCTCTCTTCTGGCCTCTGCACATGTGCTGCACAGTACATTTGTTTGTTTGTTTGTTTGTTTGTTTTGGATTTGTTTTTTTCCAAACAGGGTTTCTCTGTGTAGCCCTGGCTGTCCTGGAACTCACTCTGTAGACCAGGCTGGCCTCGAACTCAGAAATCCGCCTGCCTCTGCCTCCCCAAGTGCTGGGATTACAGGCATGCACCACCAACGCCCGGCTAGCACATTTTTAAAAATAAAAAAGAAGTTGGAATCCCAAGAAGAGCCCTGCTGAAATCAATTCTAGCCACTCTCACTGGGACATCTCACAAGGCTGTTTAATTGCTCTGTAAAAAGTTAGATGACATCAAAGACCCAACATTGGAAATGGCGGGGGAAACTCTGACCTTGTCTTAGCAGTTCTCAGGGTATGCTGGAGACAGGGTATGGCTTTCATCTGTCACCTGCCTCCCTGTGACCCAGCTGGCCTGTGTGGGTCTGCAATGGGGCCTCAGCCTTGGGCCAAAGGGTCCCTCCTGCGTCTGGCTTCTCCTGGTCCCAGCAGCTGCCCTCTCGGTTCCACATCTCGTTCTCCTGACGAAGCCGCTGGTTCTCAGTCCGGAGGCGCTCCACCTCGGCAGCCAGCTCTTCCACCTGCTGACAGGGTTGCCTGCCGGGGCGTCCCTGCAGCTGCTGGAGCCTCCGAGTCTCCTGCTCGGCCTGAGACAGCCGCCTCTCTAGATCCAGGTAGTCGCGCACCAGCTCCTGCTTGCTGCGGCCCTGAAGGCTCTCGGTGTGGTACCGCTCATAGGCCTCGGAGAAGTCCCTCTGCTGAAACTCCCCGTGGGCTCGGCCCTGCCCGTCGCTGTCCCCCGCCTCGTTCTCCCCACCGGAGCCTGCGTGGCAGGGCCCGTGCAGCACGTCGAGGTTAGGCTCCTCCAGGTCGCGGTCCTCCATGAGGAACTGCGTGGTGTTGTAGGGTGCCAGGGGCTGGCCTTTGGCGAACATCTCCTCGCGGACCCGAGAGGCCCTCTGGCTCTGCCTCTCATCTCGCTGCTGCTTCTCAGCCCAGCTCAGCTCCAAGTAGGGCCGCCAGTGCCGCTTGCGCTTCGACGGCCGCCTGCGGTGCTTCTTCCGGGCCAGCACCGCCTCCACGGAACAGCCCCCTGGGCTCTGGGTTCGAGAACCCCTGATGTTACAACTTGAGCCATCGCCGCCAGCTGGGGCAGTCCCTTCATCCTCTGATCGAACCTCCCTTCCTGGTGGCGGAAGCTGGGAACCACCGAAGTCATGAGGCTCATGGGCTATCTGGGGACTCCGAAGACCCCCGGAAGTCTAGAGAGAAAAAGGAGGGTGGGTCACAGATAACCTTTCCCTGGGAGGGGAGTCCTTCCCAGCCCATCCAGGCATCGCATACCTGTCTCAAGTGATTACTATTTTGTCCCTCTACCATCTTTTTTTTTTTTTTTTTTTGGACATAGCATCTCCACAGCCCAGGCTGGCTTTGAACTCACTTGAGCAACTAAAGATGATCTTGAACTTCTGATCTGCCTGCCTCTACCTCCTGAATGCTTGATTACACACATTCCACCATGCTGGGTTTCTGTAGTGCTAGGGTCTGGAAGCTAGGGTTTCATGCATCCTGGGTAGCCATTAACAGTGCCCAGAACAATACCAGATCTAGAGGGACATTCCACAAGCGCTCCTCAAATCAAAGTCAGGGAGGCGAGATGCGGTAGTGGATCCCTGTAAATCCCAGCACTAGGGTGGCAAAAACACCTGTCAGGACATCAAGCCAGGATCAAAGACAGCCTGGGCTACCTCAACACCACCACAGGCACCCACATTCAGAAGGGGTTCGTACTCGGTTTAATGCTCTGCTATTCTTGAAATTGGGGTCTTCCCAGTGTATCCCAGGCTAGTCTCAAACTCACCAACCTCCTGCCTCAGCCTCAATAACAGGTACATGAAACTGTGACTAGCTCAGAACTCCGTAGCGTCCTTGAAGGCAGAGTCTCAGGCATGTGTAGCAGCGTGATGTCTTTCCACTGTACTCCTACCCTTTTAGCTTTTGTTTTGAAATAGAGTCTCACTAAGTTTTCCTGGCTGAACTTGAACTCACTCTATCCAAGTAAATCCACCTAGGATTATAGGCCAGGGGTTGAACTTAATAACTCTTGAACAGAGATTCCCTGCCCACTCCCTGAAAATGAGGTAGCTAATCCTGCTTCAGCTGTTTGTGTGGTGGATGCTTCCCTGCTCCTCATGCTCCTAACGCTGCCTCTTTGGTGACGCGCTCCCTGAAGACCCTATGACAGCGGCACGCCCAGCTCCCCAGCAACTGTGTAGTCACAAGGCAACCTGGCAGAGAGCACCCAGCACGCTACTACTTATCATATATCTTCATGCCAAGAATGCAACATTTTACCCCTGTGCTCAGCAAATGAACACTCGGTTGTTTCTCTATTTATGTACTGTCTGAGGCAGCAAGAGGTCCTAACCAAGGGGAGGTCCGGAAGATTTCAGAGCTTTAAAGAGGGAGAGAACCCAGCAATCCCACGGCTTGGTGACAAGAGGCAGGTAGAAGAGTTTGAGGCCAGCCTATTCCAGGCCAGCCAGGGCTACACAATGAGACCTTGGGAGAAGAGGAGGAGAGGGGGAGAGGCGGGGAGGGAGCGCCCCAAGAGGCCTCTGCTTATCTGTGTGGTGAGGGTGGGAGTCCTGGGTGTGAGGATAGGGAAAGAATTGAATCGCTCTAAGTCTGTGGTCAGAGAGATTTCTAATAATAACCACTATCACTGCCATGCTGCTCCACACGGCCTGGCATCTGAGCAGGGTCACTTTTTTACATTTTTATTACAGTTACGTGTGTGTGTGTGTGTGTCACAGGATTGCTGTGGGAGTTGGTTTTCCCTTTCTACTCTCTAGATCCTGGAGTTTGAACTCAGGCTGTCGGGCTTGGTGCAAAAAGTAACTTTACCTGCTGAGCCATCTTGCTGTCCTCTGAGCAGGGGATTTGGGGGTCTGCTTGTGGAGACACACTGTTTACATCCTCGTAAAAGTAGGGGTATATTATATGAGATGCTGGATTGTTTGTTTTTGGGGGGATAGGGGGTGCTTATGAAAGCGTCTCACTTGGAAGCCAGGATACCCTGGAACTCATTCTGCAGCCAAACCTGGTCTCGGCAATCCTGCCTCAGTCTCCTGAGTTCCGGGATTACCCACACAAGGCATCGGAGGCATCGTGCTGACTGTCTTGTTACCTGTTTCAGAGACCCTAAGGGGATTGTGGGGGTGGAGATGTGTTGTGAGTTGTTTGCAGTGTTCCTGCAGGAAGATCACAGATCATAAGGGACTGGTCTTGTCTTACTGGTGTCTTGGACCAACTAAGATGGCCCTGCTGCCCACTGAGACATAGAGCACAGGGAACTAAGGATAGCTTATTGTATGTTTACAGCCATCTCCCTGTTCCCAGCCTTAGTCCCCTAAGTCCCAGCCTTAAAACCAAGCCAGCTCTGCCTCTCGGCTTATTCATTGTCTCCATTTTGAAGTTCTACCCCTCCACCACCATCCCTATGAAAGATAAGCTCTGTCTGGTAACCCGCGCGAGTCACTCGTCCTCTCTGAACCTTCTAGCCTCGACACGCCATGCGGTTCAAATTGAGAAACGCTGGTGAGGCTAGGTAGGACGGTTAATAGAATCTCTGAGCTCAACACTGTGACACACACACACTCACAAAATGTCAGCACTTGGAAAGCAAAGGCAAGCATATCTTTGAGTTACAGGCCAGCGTGGTCTACAGAGGGAGTTTCAGGGCAGCCAGAGCTATTACACAGAGAAACCCTGTCAAAAAACAAAAACAAAACCCAGCAAACAGCAACAACAAAGGGCCGGGGAGGAAGCTTCCATGACAAAGCACTTTTCCAGCATCCACAAGGTCTGGGTTCAATCCCCAGCACTGCAAAAATCAACAACAACAACAACAACCAGAAACCAACTCTGACTGGTTTGGCCATCTGATTTGGCCCTCTACTATTTGGGGAGTGTGGTGATGGATAAAGGTCAACTCAAGACAGTATGGGCTGGGACTCTGTGGGTTCCTGATGTCAGCCCATAAAAAAATTGCCATTTACTGAGGACTTAGGAGCCTTCTCTCTCTTCTCTGAGGTTTTCCTGCCCTGCCTGCCAAGCCATACACCAAAACCTCTTGTCCTGTTTCCTTCTTGGTTCTCAGCCGGAAAAATAAATAAATAAATAAATAAATAAATAAATAAACAAATAAAAATTTTTAAGTGCAAAATCTCTAACCAAGTTATTTGTCCTTGAGGTCCCTTGTCATTGAGAGGCAAGGTTCTGTTATCTTAAGACCTTAAATGTCAGGTGGAATTTTGTTGCTTACAGGGCTGTGTGATTCTGGAAAACGTATTACAGCTCTCCAAACCTTAGCTTCTGTTTGTTGGAAATCACATCTACCTTGAAGGGCTTTTAGGAATTCATGAGCTATCACTGAATCATATTCTGGCCTCTTTCCCAGAGCACAGTACGGACTCATTTAAAACACTGGCTTCCCAGCTGGGTGTGGTGGTGCAGGCTGTAATTTTAGCCCTTGGAAGACTGAAGAAGAATGTTTGTTGTGAGTTCAAGGCCAGCTGGGGTTACAGAGAGACCCCTGTCTCAAACAAACAAAAACAAAATAAAATACTGGCTTTCCAAATCTACCAACAAACAAACAAGACAAAACAAAACAAAAAACCCCTAGGATTTCAGCCATCTGATCCCGTGTCTAGGGCTTTCAGGTGGCAGAGGGGTGGGTACTTACCCGCGCCTCCTCCAGAGCAGCTGGTGATGCTGTATTACAGTTGGTATGGCTCAGAGTGGCCATCTTCTCCTAGTCGTTCAGTAGATGATGCCTCTAAGTACTGTCACCTGCTTTGAACAACAACAGAAACTTAACTCCTTAGGCAGAAGCTGGTTGGTCGGGAATTGTTTGTCCCAGCAGCAGCAGCAGCCATTTTCTGGACCCAGACCAGCATGGCCTTCCCTTTCAAATGAAGACTCCGAAGGCTGCTTCCAAACCCTGGTTTTCACACTTCTAGCCAGCAAGAGACCAAGTGGAAACACGCAAGACTGTCTTTCCAATCCTGTTCCTCAGGCCCCGGGCCTCTGTTCTCCTAATAAGACCAGGCTGGCAGTTAGGAAGGTAGGCCTAAGCTACGCAAAAAGGACACTGCTTGGGGGAAGCTGTGGATGGGGTGGGTCTGTAGCTTCTGGAAGCCTCTATCTTGACCACCTTCAACCGCTCTAGGCTGGGACCTGGTCAGAGCCTATGGTTGAAGTCTTTTTGTCTCCAGGGCCTGGACCCCTATCTGTCTCAAGGAACGGGGAAATAAAAAGAAATAAGTCTTCAAACTACATGCAGCTGACACACACACACACACACACACAAAATCAAATGGGAGTAAAAATGAATTTCTTGGAAGAGGGAAAATGGAAGGGGGGTTTAGCAAAGGTGGGACTGACCTATTTGTTGTCAAGGGCTTAGTGTACACCACTACCTCTGTGTGCCTTTCTGTGCGACCGCCTGTCCATGAAATTCTCAACGCCTCAGCCCTACCTCTTGCTGCAGTAGCAGCAGCTCTGGCCAAGCCGCTCAAGCACTAAGATGGGGGGGGGGGTGGAGGTGGAGGGGGCGAAGAGGACAGCCTGGCAGCGCAATGACTGCTGGGGGTTGTAGTTCTTCCACACTAGGAAAGCTGCCCAGGATACCTTCAAGCTCCCATTACGTCAACAACCATGCCCCAGGAACGCCAAAAACCTATCTGCTTTTGCGTGGACGTCCCGCGCTCACCGATCTCTTCTTTGATTGGGTCGCTCGTCTGCCAGTCTGCCTACTTTTGTCAACAACTAGCTGTGCGGAAGCACAACTGGACCCGCCCTGTCAGGACTCAATTAAAGAGTTCATTGATGGCGTTAGTCTTTACCAGGGAGAAGTATAGATCCGGCTCACAGGGGCGGGGCTTACGCGCGGAGGGATTCCCTAGCCTTGAGGAAGGCGACGAGCAGCTCGGTGGCCACCGCCGCCGCCATTTTGGGCTGGGAGGAGGCAGCGGAGGGACTCGCTGCGCAGTGAGAGCACCCCATGGGGGGTGGTCCGGGCGCGGGGAGAGGCCGGGCCGAGTGGGCTGCCTGAAGTGGCGGCGCCGGGAGACGGCGGGGAGTTGGGTCGGGGGCCGGGAAGGGTGAAGGTTGGCGTCTCCCCGGCTGAGCCCAGTCCTCAAACCGTCCCGGCAGCCTCTCCGCCTCGCCTTTGAGAGCGGGGTTTGGGAGTAATTACCGCGTTTTTCCCGTGATCCCAGCAGAGGAGAGGCCAGTAAGACGGCTTCTCCTTTGCTGAGCCTCCACCGGGACGTGATCCTGAGGCCGAGCTCTGCCAAGGCCTCTCCTCACCCCCATTCCTCCTGGGTATGGCGGCAAGGCCCGGCGTAGCTGGACCCCCATCTGAAGGACGAGGTGGGCGCGACGCCAGTTGGAGACACTGGCTCGCGGGGACCGGCCGAGGTTGCAACCCTGGCCGCATGGCCCTGAGCAGTGCTAGTCAGCTGGAGGCTCCGCGGGTGCCCGGCCATATTGCACCCACCTCCCCACCCCCATACACCATGTCCATCCCACCTCTCAGGGCTGCGAAAAGCAACAACCCTCTAACTTCTCTAGCAACCACCAACTCCCCCCTGGGACCAGCTAGATCCGGGCACGTGGGGAGCTCGAGCTTCGAGCTTGGAAATTTCTGAGCTCTCTTGCCCTCAAGATTTCTCCCATCGAGCCCCGACTCTCCCAATGGTCTGACCTCGAACGTCACCATCCACTTTTGGAAACTCCAGAAAGTGTGCTGCCCCACTTCAAAATTTTACGCCAAAGGGATGGGGTTATGCCCTTTTGCAGGGTTGGGACAGAAAATAATTTCAGTCACCACAGTCCAGTAATAGAAACGGAGTGGCCCATTTCGGATACTTCAAAAACATCTGCTTGCATTTTGAAATCTGAGCCGTAACTTAGGGGCAAAGTGGCTGTGCTTCAAGGGCAGAGGGAGTTAATTCCAGTGTGAGTTTTGTAAGCCTACACAATGTCCCGCTTAAAGCCTTGTTCCACAAACTAGGGAGAGTATTTTCTGTGCCACTGTTAAGTTGTTACTGGAGCCATCTCTTCTGTAGAGGCAGAAGGTAACTTAAGTATGAATGTCAGGTTTTATCAACTTTATGTGTTATATAGGATATAGGGGAGACCCTGAATAAACTTACAACCTAACATAGCACTGTCAGCATTTAAAAGGCTGGAGTTTGATGTGTTCTCTTACTGAACGTGTTTTCTTAAAAGATTCCCAGACTACACCTTTGTAGTTTAGCTGTCAGTTAAAATTGTACCCAAGTAAGGCTCTGACGTAGGTGCTTAACTAGCCATTGGTATCTGTGAGTACCTTGCAATCAATTTTACTACTGGTTATAGATGTTCTAACTCCTAAGCCTTTGCTTTAACAGCAGGACCCATGAAAGTTTCTTCAGGGTTAAAGGACTGCCCCTTGTATTAATAAAAAAGTCTTTCCGGCTGGATGTGGTGGATCCCTTATAAATTTGAGGCCAGCCAGCTCTCCATAGAGAGTTCCAGGCCAGCCAGGGATACTAGTGAGACTTTAGTCCTAAATGGAGTGAAAGCGTCATAGTTAAAGTCTACTGTGCAAACAAAACAACAAACAAAAATACCTGATCACTTTTGAGTGGTTTAGTTTTTTTGAGACTTCTTACTCTACCCCAGGCTGGACTGTAACTTAGAGTAATCCTTCTGCCTCAACCACGTGTTAGATTTACAGGTATGAGCTAGTATATCAGCTTGTTTGTTCCCTTGTTCCTTTGAAAACAGGGCTTCAGTTCCTCCTCCTCCTCCTCCTCCTAAATCCTTGGAATGTAGGCAGGCACCACCAAACCCAAAATCATTTATTTACTTCCTTTGTGTTTATACATGCACACATGTGGAGGTCAGAATTTATAAGTCTGTTCGCTTAGCACCTGGCTTTCCAGGGATGAAACTCCTGTTGTCAGGCTTGGTAGCAAGTGCCTTTACACGGTGAGCCTGCCGGCTGTTCTAAGGGGTGGCTTAGTATCCGTACTACGTTTGCTCTCACTAACCCATGGCCTGGAACTATCTGCATGAGCCCCTCAAGTGTTCTCGGCTGTATACCACCGAATTCAGTCATGACTGAGATGAATTAGGACAGGATCTGCTGTACTTGCTAGCCTTGAACTCCCTGTAGCCAAGAATGACCTTTGAACTTAGAATGCTGCCTGTACTTTCTGAATGCTGAGATTACAGGAGTGTGCCATCACACACAATTTATGTAGTATTAAGACTGAGCCCAGGGCTTTATGCACTCTGGGCAATCATCCTGTTGACTGAGCTATATCCCTAGCCCCTGTTAAAGTTCCTAATCCAAACTGTGAACTACCTTTTTTATTTTATTTTATTTTATTTTATTTTATTTTATTTTATTTTATTTTATTTTTTTGTAGGCATGACCTTGCTCTAGTCCGGGATGGCCTAGAACTTACTTTGTAGAGCTCATTGGCCTTACATTTCTTGTGAGCCCACTTGCCTTAGCCTAGGATTCCTGTCAACAGCCAACACTAACTGGAGCTGCAGTGCTCATCCTCTAGTACGCTCTTTGTCATGTTCACTGCCGTGATCAAGAAAGGATGAAGAGCCAAGTATGGGGGCTCACGCTAATCCCAGCACCTGGGAGGCAGAGGCAGGAGGATTACCCACAAATTGGAGGCCAACCTTGGCTACAGGTTAAGATCCTGTCTCAGATAGATGGGGATATGGCAGGGTGGAAGAGCACTTGCATAGTAATGCACATGAGTGGAGAGTGGGGTGGATGGTGAGTTAGGACAGCATGACACTAACTTGGAGTCAGAGAGGCACAGGAGCTGAGAGGGAGCCTGCGGTTATCTTTGTGGTTTTCCATCAAGAATTTATATGAGGAGGATCCTAGACTCTTGTGACTCACCCTCCATTGCAGAGCAATTGGGTTAAACCTTTGGATGATACTAAGTAGCATTGCTATACCAGGTGCAGACATGTGTCACTCATTTCTAGATGAAGGTTTAGCAGTTCTTAAGGATGATGCATAAGCTTTTCCATTCCTTGATTTTTAAATAGTTGAGAGGAGCTCAGTATAATCCTTATACTCAGGAGGCTGAGGCAGGTGGATTGACATACTGAATACCAGTCTGAGTTAAATCGAGACCCCATCTCAAAAAACAAACAGTGGGACAGTGGAAGGGAGAGACAACTCAGCCAGTGACTTAAGTTCAGTCTCTAGAACCCAAGTTAAAAAGTGCTGGGGGAGCCGGGTGGTGGTGGCATGCCTGTAATCTCAGCACTCTAGGAGGCAGAGGCAGGCGGATTTCTGAGTTTGAGGCCAGCCTGGTCTACAGAGTGAGTTCCAGGATAGCCAGGACTATACAGAGAAACCCTGTCTCGAAAAAAAACAAATCCAAAAAAAAAAAAAAAGGGGGCTAGTGGACTAGAGGAATGCTCAGCAGGTAAGAGCGCTGATTGCTCTGGCAGTGGATCCATGTTCAATTCCCAGCACCCTCAGGGTAGAACGTGATTAATGCCAGTTCCAGGGCCCTTTTTTGATTTCCATGGTATCAGACAAGCATGTGGTGCACATACATTTTATGCAGGCACACACTCACACAGAAGGTGGTGGGGCATTTCTTCTTGGGAGGCAGAGGCCTACTGGCCTATAAAGGAAGTTCCAAGAGGGTCAGAGTTACACAGAGAAACCCTTATTGAGGGCAAGGGGTGTGGGGAGGCAGAGGCAGTCAGGTTCCTGGGGTGTGCTGAGTGTACTTGGCTAGTTACAGTTCACCAGTAAGAGGGTTTGTTGCCAGTAAATAAGTTTGTGTATGTGGGAAATGGCACAGGTGGGTGGCACCGAGGATTACCCTTGGCCTCCCTTATATCCATGTGAATGCACAAGGACCTGCATATACATACACAAGATGAATACAAAAAGTATTAGATATGGGAAGGTGAGGAAGTAGTGGCTCAGGAAAACCCTAAATGCCTCAGTTCCTAATTCTGAATGGCAAAACACTGCTTCCCTCATGGGTTCCTCAAGAGTGCTCACTCTGCTATACTATGTAGACAGCCCTTTCTACTTTAGAAGTGGATTCTTCAGAAGCTATGAGGGGGTCTGGGAATAGCTCAGGTGGCAGGTAGAGTCCTTGCCTAGCACATGAGCCTCTGTCTTTTACCTCTCCACCAATAAACATACTAGAGCATATATAAGAGCTGTCTTACCAATGTACGGCTGGGACATACACAAAGGAGAAGCCATCTAAGGAAAGCGAGTAGAATCAGTGTGACATCAGAGCAGTTGTGATTCTAAAGTCCTTGGTATTTTATGTTAACCTGATAGCCAACCCTGAAGACCAGTCACAATAAGTTGGAAGTATGGGCAGAGGTAGAAATGCTTCTCCAAATTTCCGAATTATTCCTTGGTGCCACTTGCTTCTGAAACATTTATGCTTCTCTGTGTAAGCTCTCAACTCCCATGATTTATCCTTTTTTCTTTTTTCTTTTTTCCTTCTGGAGACCAGGTTCACTGCATATTCCTGGCTGTCCTGGAATTCACTGTAGACCAGAGTGGCCATGAACTTGGGGGGGGGGGGGCTCACAACTGCTTGTCTCTCCACCTTGAGGGAATCCATCCTGGCCTCTGAGAGTGCTTGTACTCATGCTCATACACCTCTAGGCACAGACACACCCAGACACATGATTAAAAAGAATAAAGTCTTAAGATAGGCTTGTTTGGTTGGTTTGGGTTCTGGTTTTGTTTTGTTTTGTTCAAGACAGGGTCTCCCTATGAATGTAGGCTGTGCTGAGATTTACCATGTAGAGGCTGGCCTAAAACTTGTACATCTCCACCTGACTGCCTGGACTAAAGGTGTTCTTCATGCATGATGCTTGGATGCCTTTTGTAGTTTTTAAGGTATCACTATGTAGCTCTGGCTGGCATGGAACTCAGATATTTGCCTGCCTCTCCCAAGTGGCTGGAATTCAGGAATATAGTTTTTGTTCACTGGAGACCAGTAGTAATGTACTTTGTATGTGCTTGGAGAGATGACTTAGTAGTTAAGAGCACTTTCCGCTCTTGGAGAAAACCCAGGTTCAGTAAACTTAAGAACCATACAGTGGCTCATAACTGTTACTCCAGTTCCAGGTGATACAGCACACTCTTGACTTCAGGTACCAGGCATGTATATGGTGCACACACATGCATGTAGGTAATTACTCATATAAATTAAACTAAAAAAAAATAGAAATGGGCTTGGTGGAACATGCCTTTAGTATCAGCACTCTCAAAGGCTAGCATATCACTGAAAATTCAAGGCCAGTCTGGTCTACATAATGAGTTCCAAACCCAGACCTACATAGTGAGACCTCATCTCAAAACCAAAAAGGGATAGGGGCTAGATGTGGTATCATCAAACAGCTTAATTCTAACACTGGAAACTTAAGGCAAGAGGCTTGGGAATTCAAGGCCAGCTGTAGCTGCATGGTTAGTTTGAGGCCAGTTTGGGTTACCCGATAGCCTGTCACAGCAAAGCTAGGTAGGAAATAATGGCTTCAGATAAGACTTTAAAAGTTCCCTTCTGATTTTGTACTTGTATATGTGTGGTGTGTGTATGTGTGTGTAGGTTGCATATGCGTGCAGAGGCCATAGAGGTCAGGTGTCTTTCTCTTTTGCTTTCCACCATGTCTTTTGACACTGGGTCTTTATGAAGCCAGAGCTGACATTTGATTAGCCAGCAAACTCTGAGGAGCAGAACTCTGGTTCACAATCAAGTGATTGATTGATGATCAATCACTTTACCCACTAAATGATTTCCCTAATGCGGAATTTTTACTATTCTTGAAAAAAAAAAGTGGTGGTGTTTAAGATGGGTGTGGTACCTCATATTTGTAATCCCAACAGTTAGAAGGCTGAAGTAGGAAGATTGCTGAGAGTTCGATGCCAGCCTGGGCCACACAGCAAATTCTTCCTTAGCTTATGCCACAGTGAGACTTTCTCTGCTTACTTTTGTTTCTGGTTTTTGTTGTTGTTTTTTGAAACATTGTCTGTGTAATCCTGGCTGACCTGGAACTTCCTATAGAGACCAGGCTGGCTTCAAACTCACAGAAAGCTTCTTCCCTCTGCCTCCTGGGTGCTGGGATTAATGATGGATACCACCTTGTTCAGCACAGTGAAGACTTGTTAAAAGAGGGGAGAAAAGAAAAGAAATCAAAAACATTGGCACTGCTTTTGGGAATTGGAAAAGTCAGACTTACTACCAGTTTCCTGTAGCAGCTCAGCTTTTGAGGTTTGTTGGTGTGTAAAGGTTTGTTATAGAACTAGAGATGCTGTCCATGTCATTAGATAATTCTTCATAATTGAATTTCCTCTTTATGAGTAGAACTCAAGAAAATGGTTAAGTAGTTTTGTTTTTCTGAGAGAGAATCTAAGGTGGATCAGGCTGGCCTTAAACTCACTCTGGTCTTCTTACCTCCACTTAAAATTCCAAGCACTGGAATGAATGATATAGCACCATGACCTATTTGGAGGTTGCTAGGAGATGTTAGGGATTGAGCTTAAGGACTCCTGCGTATTCCACATAATGAACTAAATCTGGAACTATTGGGAAGATTTGCAAAAGTTAAATTACTGATCTGTCTAAAACTCAGCCTTTGTTTCTTCAATAAAAACCCAAATGGTGTACACTACTACACCTTTAGTCCCTGAACTCGGGAGGCAGAGGCAGATGGATCTCTGAGTTTAAGGCCAGCCTGGTCTATCTAGAAAGTTCCAGGACAGCCAGGGCTACATAGTGAAATCTTGTCACAAAACAAAAACAAATCAAGAATCCAAGTGGTAACCATTCAATATTCTAAGACATTTTGACCAATGACTCAACTTTTGACTCCCAGATCATTTATTTTCTTCTACCTGCAAAGTATAGCTGTCTTTACCCTTTGGTCAGTAGCTCCAATATTATTTGAGAGTCTAAATTTAATATTTTCTCTAATTACTTTACTGAGCCAGACATGGTGGGTCATGCTTGTAGTCCTAGCACTTGGGAGGAGGCAGGAGGATCAGGAATTGAAGGTCAGCTTTAGCTACATAGTGAGTGGGTTCTGAGCTACATGAGACCTTTGTCTTAAATTTAAAAATTGTTTTTCTAGCCAAGTATAATATATGCCATGCTGCTGGGAAGGGAAGAGATTTTTGGAGCCTGGAAATTGAGACCAGCCTGGCATAATGAGGCCTGGTCACAATAAAATACATTAATGCATAGGTGTGTGTGTGTGTGTGTGTGTGTGTGTTGCATATCTGTAATCCTAGCATTTTGGAGCCAAACACAGGTGATTCACTAAATACAAACATAGTTCTGTCTACATAATGAGTTGTGCAGGCCAGGAAGGGCCACATATCAAGACCCTGTTTCAAAACAACAAAAACAAATCAATCGGATTACATTTGAAAATATGTCTTGAGTGTGGTTGTATATATACCTCTTTCAAATATCCTGAACCAGCGTCAGGAACCTAAGGCAGAGTAGTTGCAAATTTGGGCTATATAGCAATACTGTCTCAAAAATAAATAAACATACATGCTAAGGTCCAGTGAGATAGCTCAGTGTGTAATGGTGGCACCACCAAGCCTGATGACCCAGGTTGGATCCTCAGGACGTACTTGGTGAAAGTACAGGGCACTTGGCTTCCATAAGTTGTCCTCTGACCTTCACTGAACTGGGGCTGCATGCATGCACACATGTACAAATTTAGAGCCTGTAGGGGTGGCTGAGTAGTTACGAGAACTTGCTACTCTTTTTGGGACCTCGGTTTGGTTCCCGACACCCAACATGTTAGCACAGAACCATCTGCCTGTAACCAGAGGAACCTAATGCTCTCTTCTGGACTGTGGGTACCAGGCATGCATGTGGTACACTTAACTTACATGCAGGCACGTGTACACATGAAAATAAATCTTTTAAAAACATTGGCCGGGTGGTGGTGGCACATGCCTGTAATCCCAGCACTCTGGAAGGCAGAGGATTTCTGAGTTCAAGGCCAGCCTGGTCAGCAGAGTGAGTTCCAGGACAGCCAGGACTATACAGAGAAACCCATGTCTTGGGGGGCAGGGGGAGGGACCCAAATCCAAAAAAACAAAAAAAAAAACCCATTGCATTACTTTTCATTCTTTTATATTTTTTATACTTTTACATTTTATGTCAGAGTAAAGTGGAATTTTTTATTTCAATCTTTTGTGAAAATGTAAATGTTACTCGAAGAAGACAAAGGCCGAGTATGTTGGCTCAGGCCTGGAATCTCAGCAGTCCGGAGGCCGAGGCAGGATTGTCCTAGGTTTGAGGCTAGCCAGGGTTTCATAGTAGCACCTGACCAGCTAGACTAAACTGAGGTCCCATCTCACAAAGAAAGCTCACATAATCAGGTGCATTTCAGTACAAATACTTGACTAGTTATAGCCAACTTTAACCACATTGGGAATATTTGTTATCAAACATTAGGCTTCTGAGTAGCTTAGGTTAATATGTACGTGTTTACAGTTACCTTGGGTTTTGTTTTGGGTATTGTTTTTGGTTTGGTTTGGTTTTTAACACAGAGTTTCTCTGTGTACCCTTGGGTGTCCTAAAATTCTCTCTGTAGCCCAGGCTGGGCAGGAACTCTGAGATTTGCCTGCCACTGCTTACCCAGTGGTGGGATTAAAGCTATGTGCCATGACCATCTGACCAGACGGGCATTGGTTGTTAACACAATGTTTTACTATATAGACCAGGCTGCCTTGAGCTCACAGAGATCTTCCTGCCACTGCTTCTGCCTCTGGAGTACAATGTGCTGGAATTAATGTTTCCTTCCATATAGTCATCCTTTGAATATATAGTTATACATGGCTTTTAAAGTATTACAAACCAGCTATTTACATTTTATGTGAGTGTAAAGTGGAATTTTTATTTCAGTCACCTGTACAAAGTTACTCCCTTCAAGAAGACAAGTGCCAGCCGGGCGGTTGGTGGCGCACACCGGTAATCCCAGCACTCTGGGAGGCAGAGGCAGGTGGATTTCTGAGTTCGAGGCCAGCCTGGTCTACAGAATGAGTTCCAGGACAGCCAGGGCTATACAGAGAAACCCTGTCTCGAAAAAACCAAAATCCAAAAAAAAAAAAAAAAACCAACAAAAAAAAAGTAAAACCCTGATGAAACAAGCTACCATTCTTGGTTGAGCCAGTAGTGTCACACCTACAAAACCTGTAATCTAGGCTCACCTTCAGCTGGGTAGCAGAGGATGGCCTTTAATTCCTGTGTTCCCTGCTTCCACATCCCAGATGCTGGGATAACAAGTGCACACTGCCACATCCGTGAGAGTATCACCTGTTAGAAGATGTATTTGAATGAGTGTTTTGCCCAACATGTGTATGTATGTACATCAGGAGCATGCCTGGTGCCATGGATGTCAAAAGAAGGTATTAGATCCCCTGGGACTGGAGTTATGGATGGTTGTGTGCCACCATGTGGTATTGAGAAATAGCTCTTCTGCAAGAGCAGTGACTCTTAAACTCTAAGCCAGCTCTCCAGCCCCCTGTATATCATAGTTTTCCTGTTAGCTATCTTTCCTTAATGACACGTTCATGTATATATGTATGTGACACATGTGGACACTAGAAGGCAGCTTAAATGTCTCAGTCACTGTCCATTTTGTCTATGGGTTTTTTTGGTTTTTTGAATTTTTTTGGATTTTTTTTTTTTTTTTCGAGACAGGGTTTCTCTGTGTAGCCCTGGCTGTCCTGGAACTCACTCTGTAGACCAGGTGGGCCTCGAACTCAGAAATCCGCCTGCCTCTGCCTCCCAAGTGTTGGGATTAAAGGTATGCACCACCACTGCCTGGCCTTGAGTATGTTTTTTATGTGCACATGCATATGGCATATCTGTAGAGGCCAGAGGATACCTTCAGCCATTGTTCCTTTGGAGCCATCTACCTTTTGTTTTTTTCATTTTTGGTTTTGTTTTGTTTTGAGATAGCATCTCATTACATCCCTAGCTAACTGGCCTGGAATTCACTATGTAGACAAGATAGGTCTTGAACTCAAAAACATCTGCCTGCCTCTTCCTACTGAGTACTGGGATCACAGCCATGTATTACCATGGGCAGGATCCTTCCTCCTTTGCTAAGATGGAGTCTCTCACTGGGACTTACATATTATACTAAACTGACTACTCAGCCACCCCAGGGACCCCCTATCTCCCCAGGGCTGGAATTACAAGAGCAGGCCACCTGGCTTTTTCTTAATGTGGACTCAGGAAGCAAACAAACCCGGGTTCCTAAGCTTTCACGGCAAGCACTTTGCCAGTTTAGCCATCTCCCTCTCCCTTTTATTATTTTTGAGACAGAGTCTCATGTAGTTAGGCTGGCCCAGAACCTGCTATGGTAGTGGATAGTGACTTAATTTCTAATCCTCCTATTTCTACTTCCTGAATGGTGGGATTACAGACATGAGTACAGGCCTGGTTTATCAAACCCAGGACTCTACACAATAGGAAACCAGTGTACCAACAGAACTACATCCCCAGGCTACTATTTAAGAGAACAATTTATTTTTTTGGATCTTAATCAATCTTGAATTCTCTGCTTCTATCCCCTAAAACTCTGAAATCAAAAAAGGATTCTGCCTCTTAACAGTCTTTGTTTTTAATGTTTTTAAGTAACCCAAGTAGAGTTCTGTTTGCCTGTCTGAGTTAGTCTGGAAGCATTTCCTCACTCATAACCATGTCCAGTACAGGAAGGGAGCAACTGGGATTGCTCACTTGTAAGCCAGGTCTTTTGAGC
This sequence comes from Apodemus sylvaticus, assembly GCF_947179515.1. Classification (NCBI taxonomy): domain Eukaryota; kingdom Metazoa; phylum Chordata; class Mammalia; order Rodentia; family Muridae; genus Apodemus; species Apodemus sylvaticus. Next base: position 19,871,208 of record NC_067481.1, read on the forward strand.
AGCTGTTAAAATGTTTGACAAAGGACTTGCATGAAAGGCTGGTGTATGTGTGGGGGGAGGATCACTTGTCATCACAACCCTGTTACTACAGGCAACATAGCTTCTACTCTGCTGGAGAAGTAGTCTGTGTCTCAATCTAGAAAGTGTTGATAGTAGAGTTTTGTGTTAATTTTTATCATTCCAACAATATAAATAGCAAAATGTTAGTGCCTTTGAAACACTCAGTCAGAAATTTGCATAACGCAAGGTAAACAGAATAATTTAGAGATACTTGAAACTGTAATTTGTGTAGTTTTTAAAACTAGACTTAACTTGCCTCTTCAAAGTAGGATGTACCCCTTTTTCCTAATGATAAATGCATTTAAGGTCTTCCCAGGATGGATTCTGGAAATGCTATGTTTCTATAGTAGAAGAAATAGATTGTCTCTAGTTAAATGTTTCGTAGGAAAATGATCTGAAATCAGAGTTCTCACTGCTTCATCCTATTGTGGTGCAGTCAACATGAGACATGGCTTTGCCAGGGAAAGCCAGAGGGCACTGTTGCTGCTTTCCAGCCAGCAGCCAGCTTTCTAGGGCTGCTTGCTGTCTGCTGTCAGTTCAGAGAAGAAAATGAAAACCACGAGGAAAACTATTTCAAAATAGACATTTAATACAATCTTTAGATCAAAGAAAACTTGACTTTACAGTTTCTGCAGTAGACCATCTGCCAGAATAGAACCAGCAAGTTTGGTTTCGAAGGCCACACTCCGCCCTCCTGGCCCAGGGTTCCTTGATTACTGATTTGTATATGCTGCTTATGCATCCCAAGGAGCATTTCATTCTTGACGTCCCAGCCACCTCCACTGCTGCCACTCAACTGGGGACAGGCCGAGAAACACCCCCCACCCTGAGGTTTTTAACCACCAAGGAATTGGACAACCTCCTGAGTCTATTGAACCCACTTGAATATATATATAATATATTCTATATAATATATACATATATTATATATATTCATACACAATTATGTGGGGCTTGTGGACCCCCAAGGTCCCCTATGGTTTTTAAGGCTCCAAGTTAAGGAGCCAGTGTGCTAATAAATTTAGCAATATAGTTGCCCTAAGGAAACACTGATACCGGTCAGGTGACAGGATTGCATTAACTATACTGACAAGAAAGAACAAACATTGAATTTACAATTTCTACTCTGTGATAAGGATTAGTTCTCAGATCCTCCCTGCATTTTCAAGAGCAGACCTAACCTAGGCAGCTGTCTGGCAGCCCAGGAGCTGCCGTACTGAAACCATGCAGGGTTTTGTTCATCATTAAAGACCTCCACCCTCTTCTGAGCCAGCTTTACTTGAGGAAAGGGGCATTTCAAATTTCAGTTTGATTCTAATGGAAAGGGCAGCTTTTTTTTCTTTTTAAATAGAAAAAGTACTTAAACATTGGACAGTGACCCTAAGTCCTTAGCTCACTTAGCCATTTGAAGTCCAACATGTCGCTAACATGTTTTCTCACAAGTTTATCTTGGCTATGTCTTGGTTGTACTTAAGAAAGCAAGTTCACCAGGAGCCTTACTTACCCTAGGCAGGCAAACAGGAACTCCATTGGAATTTTGTGGGGTGGTTAAGAGGGAAGCCAGGATGTCTGAAAACTTGTAGAGATGAAATGAGGCTTTTAATTATCCAACAGTTGCCAAATAGGCTGATACTTTTGTTAGCACACTTTTGAGCAGCCATCAAGGCACACAGCTAAGCTGCTGCCTGTTGCCCCTTTCTGCTCCCCAGCAGCATTAGGAAGCAGGCGGCACACTTAAGTACTGAAGATAACATTGAGTACATTTTACCTGAACTGTACTTTGAAGCACACTAAAACCCATTGTTGGGGGTGGAGGCAACAAACTGAATTTCTTCTGTTCAAGTATTTTTGCAAATGGATAAATTTAACAATTTTGCTATCCCACCTCAAAAGTGCAGTCACACAAACCAGCACGATTTTGAATCTCTAGAAATCACACTGAAACTGTTACATTTACAAACATTAGATTTATTATAACTAGAATGAATGTAACGGGTCAGATTTGGCCACCTTATAGCTCCGCTTAAGGAGGGGATTTTTTAAAACAGAAAAATGCATTATAACTTGGTCAAATTACTTGCACATTAAGAAACAACATCTAAGGAGGAAAACAAGAAAAGCAACCCTTCAGTTTCACATAATTAAAGAACAGGAGAAAGCACACAAGCAACATCATAGCTAAATTTACCAAACCAAAGCCGGGGCGATTTTCTCTTCTGATTATGTGTCATAAAAAGGTCCGCTGTCTTATATACACATGTATATAATGTTACATTCCAGCACTGTAAAAAGTCCCCTTTGCCCCCTCCCCCCAACAGTTTTCAGTCTAGTCGCCGAACTTGGAAAGCGGCGCTCGCTCCTGCTGCCGGTGCAGTTGGTTCTCGGTCAGCAGCTGGAGGTTCTCGGCGCGCAGCCGGTCCAGCTCTAGCTCCAGCTCCCGCACCCGCGCGTCGATGCCTCCCAGCCGCTTGCTTTCCAGCCGCAGCCGGTTGTTTTCGTCCTCCTTGCGGGAGAGGCACTTCTCCAGCTCCAGGTACTCTTTGATGAGCTCCTGCTTGCTCATGTTCTGCAGGCTCTCGGCGTGGTATCGCTCGTACGTCTCCGAGAAGTCCCGCTGCAGAAACTCGCTGCCGTCCCCTCCCATGCCATCGCTGCCTCCGTCTTCCTCACCAGCTTCTTCCACAAAATCCTCATCGCTGGTGTCGTCGGATTTGGCGGCTGCCCGTTTGGGGTAAAGGCCGGTTTTGAGATCGGGCTCCTCCTGATCGTGGTCATCCATGAGGAACTGCGTGGTGTTATAGGGAGCAACCGGCTGGCCCTTGGCGAACATCTCGGCTCGAACCCGCGAAGCTCGCAGGCTCTGCTTCTCGTCGAACTTTTTCTTCTCCTCCCAAGTCAGCTTGTAGTAGGGCTTCCAATGCCGCTTCTTCTTGGAGGGGCGTCTCCGATGTTTTTTCTTGCCCAGCTGTCTCTGTTGTCCCCACGGCTCCTCGCCTCCGGCGGCTGGAGCCTCCAGCTTGGTGGCCGAGTCATGACCTGGCTGCACGGGGGACTCTGACATCGGCTCCCCCTCTGCCGACGGGGAGGCACCGCCAGTGGGTAAGTCCTCCCCATTCTGGCCCTTCTCGCCCTTTTCCAGGGAGCTCAATTCTGGACAGGCTTTGGTCTGCAATGGGGGCAGCTGGTGCTTCAGGCCCCCGTCTCCCTCCTGCCCTGGACGGCTCCCGGACTGCAAGGACGCTCTTGATTGCCACCTACTGTCCTCCATGGGCACCAGTTCCTCCGCGCTTGGGGGGCGCTCAGAGTTCGGCTCCTCATGGACAACAGCAGCACCTGTACAGTTGCTAGTTTGAGGCTGGTGTTGATGTTCTGACAAGAGTGGCTCGGCCATGGCTTAAAGTCCTCTTCTGGAAGTTTGAGAAATTCTGGCTTAAGGAAAAAGGTTTTTCTTTCTTTTCAAAATATGTCCAACGAAGTCCTCTTCGGTCAGTAATTAATGCAGTGACGCCTTCCGTCCGTCCTGTCAGCAAACTCCAATCGCAACTTAGAGTCCAGTCAATAAAGGGTTAAGCGCACACAAGCGTGGCCAACTAGTAGGTCCATCAGCGGCAGGCACCGTGCGTAATATGCAGAGGGGTGGGCTTCACGCCTCCCCACCGAGTGCTCCCACAGCCAAGGAGTTGATGGTCAGAGACGAGGTTTAAGTCCAATGGGTTAAACCCAACCCCGAAAGGGTTAAAACTACCCGATGACGCTGCCTCGGAGGGGCCGAATCCACAAAGGGTTAAATCCCCTGCCGCAGAGCCCACAAGGGGTTAAAGTCCCAGAGCCGCCGCCTCCCACTTCCACGGGTGTCGCTCCAACCCGAGCTCCCAGTTCCTCAGGCCGGGCCGGAGCCTTAGCCGAGGACAGACAAACTCATCTCCCCTCTGGCTCGATGCTCCGCTCAGTTCTCCTCCGCCTCCTCCTATTTTCCTCCCTCCCTCCTCCCCCTTCAGACAGCTCTTCTTCCGCCTCCTCCTCCGACTTCCCCTCCCAACCTGACTTTCCACCTGCCAACTTCCAACTGCTGCCTCCAAGCCCTCGGCGCCTCTTATATATAGAAGCTTGCAAGCCCCGCCCATGCGCATGCGTAACGGAGTCCCAGCGTGGGGCCGCCGGGAGTCGTAGTTCCTTTCTTTCGGACCCGCCGTCTGCTCGCGCCGTGCAACGTAGCCAATTGTAGGACGCGTAGGGGGCGTCTCCCAGGCCGCCTCCTTCCATCGCTTAGCTGTCGCTGAGGAAACGTGAGCAGTCATTGGGCAAGAGTTATTCGTCTCCCCGAGGAAGGAAGACCAATTACAGAGGAGGTGGGGCGGGTTCTGGGCCATACCATTGTGCTTCAGGAATACAGGAAGATTCCATGACCTTTGGGAGCCCAGACAGAATATTTCTATTAAAAGGTGCGTTTAAAAAACTACTGTCGTATTGTGTTGTCAGCGGAAAGGTTCTGATGGCCATAAACGGTTTTCAACTTATGCAAAAATGGTCTGTTCCTAAAAAGTAGTCCCTAAAGTGTAAATGAGGGTTAAATCCTATATAAAGAGAGCTGTTAGTTGTGATTACTGACACTGCATTCTTAAAGTTACAACAATGTCTCTGAGGTGGGTGATGGGTTTCCTGGAGAGAGATAAGCGGAAGGATATTGTGGACAAATATTTATTAAAAAGACGAAAAGCGTATGAAGAAGTAAACAAATGAAGAATTAAGAAGTGCCGCCTTAAAGGGACAGTGTGGTGGCCTGCCGTGCATCCGCCTCAGACTAGGCCTCGGGAATTGAGAGGGCGGGTTCGAGTCCTGAGTGACGTCGGTCCTCAATCTACCCTGATGGCCCTGTGGCGAGCGCAGCCACCCGCGCCAAGAGCCCTGTCCGTACCAGAGGTGAAAGCAAAATGGTCATCCGCGGCCTAGCACTCCGCCTGAACCCCGATCGAAAGCGCGTGGTGAGGATGAAGGACTCGCCCCGAAGCCCGGCTCCTGCCGAAGAAAATGGCCTCCCGGGGTCTACTTGGCCTCTCCGTTTCCGATACCACGAACCCTTCCCTACCCAGGAAAGGAAAGATTGGGCCAGCTGAAGTTGGGGAGGGGTCCAAAAAAATCAGTGCGTTTCCGAAAGGGGGATGTTGTCCACAGAAATGAGACTGGGGTGGGGGAGTTTTCGAGAAGGAAGGCGGGAGGCCTTCCCTGGAATGGGTGTTTGGCCCAGGGCCGTAGGTACATTGGGGGTTCTGTGCCCCCTTAAGAGGGATTCGCACTGTTTCCTCAGTAGAAGGACCCGAAAAACTCCCCTTAGTCCCCTTGGCGGAATTGCCACCTCTCCCTTTGCCTGGGTGCCTAGTGAGCCATTCTTCTTTCTCCTTATGTTCCAGCCCTGACCGAGAGTCTCCACATGGAAGTATCTGACCACCGCAGCCCTGTGAGACAGGGCAGGACTTAGCCTCCATTTTAGATAGAGGAAAGCTCTAAGACTTGAAGAGATAAAGTGACTTATCCAAGGTCACTGGACAACCAAGAGGTAGTTCTAACTAGAGCAGGTCTTCCTGACATCATCTAATGCCATTTTTCTGTCAAAAACACAAAAAATCCAAGACCTGGAGAGCCAGCTCAGCCGTTAAGAAGACTGGCTGCTCTTGCAGAGGGCCTGACACCTGGGACTTGCATGATGGCTCCCTTCCCAACATCCACGGGCAGCTCATGACCGTGACCCCAGTTCCGAAGGATCCCGTGCTCTCTCCTGACTGCCACCAGCACCAGGCACGTGTGCTAGAGTCATGTATGCTCATATACATAAAATGTATCCTAAACATCTTTCTTTTTTAAAGAAGAGGAAAAGGGGTTGTCTTGCAGGCAACTTGAGGTTTAAGAGGACTTGAGCACACGCAGTCAGGAATATGGAAGTTACAGTTGAACCTAGCCTAAGCTTACTGGAGAGGGCTAAGGGTCAGGTCTCATAACTGAGGGACATGTTCGCCAAGGTCGTAGAATCCCAGAACTTCTATATTCTGAGGCCTAGCCCTTTGCCAAGTATTTTCTACTCTCCAAGCACTGTTAAACCGTTCAACCGCCTTATGGTGCAGAAATCAGTCCTGTTTCACAAACAAGTCAGTCCAGATTCAGAACAGCTAATCTTTTAGTCCACACTGGCAGAGCCAGCAAGTGAGTTGTGAAGCCGGCTTTCTTTACTTCTCTGTGTCCTGGCTCCCGCCGACATCCCGCCCAGGCCCAGCGGACATCTGCCGACATCACAGGTCTTCAGCTTTTTTGCTGTGAAGCAACAGTGTAGTGAGTGATGTCTGTCTTTAGGGCTATCCTTCCTGCTGTTAAGCCCCCCGGGGAGTGTCTGTATTTTCCAGGAGGCCTGCCTCATGGTGTCAGGGAACTCCCCTGTCTCCTTTCCCCAAAGACAAGATCCTGGAGGCCGGGTGTAGTGGCTCCCAGTAGCTAGCCCTCCATGGCTCTGGGCACACTAGTAGGTGCTGGAGTGGGTACTTAAAAGCTGAAAACAGGTTAGTGGCTGGTGCCAGCAGGATCGACCCAGATTATCCTGTGGGAGGTCAAGACCGCCCATGCAGTTAACAAAAGTTCCGAGGCCAAGCAGCTCAAGAGGTCTGTGCAGGCACTGGATCCACCACAGTTAGGGGGTCCAAGCAACGCAGAACCCTGCCCCCACCCGTCAGGACAGAGGCTCAGAGTGGGCGGGCTCTGGCTTCCTAGAAAATTCTTTAGGAAGAACGGTGATCTCAATAGGGACTAACAACCAAGGGCTTGGAAAGAGGCAAAGGCATTCGGAGCCTAGCACTGGGTAGCCCAGTCCTTAGTGAGGTGTGCAGAGTTAGGTCGGCCTCCTTCCTTTGGGGCGGGGCCGACCCGACCAACGCCCCATTCTCTACAAGAACTCCAGGCCTCCAAGGCCCAGGGCATCCCCCGGGGCGCTCCCTGACCCCAGTCTGAAGCCTGTTTTCTCCAGGTTCCTTGGGGAGGAGGGAAGATATTCCTTATAAGGAAGCCCTGGTCTCTGCAGGGGATTTGGGGAGGGAGCAGGACCGGACTTGTGACTAGCGCAAACCGCTCGCTTCCCGCTTTTTCCACGGGTTCCCAGGTGGCAGACTGAAGTTTTCTTTTGTTTAATGAAGCGTTCAACTGCACGTGAGTGTTCAGTGAAGTCCAGAGCGCGAAGCCTACTTGTGCGTGTGAACGGGCATCCCAGCCCCCAGCCTACACACTCCTCCCATTCCTCCCCACTCCAGCGGGCTCTTTCCTGCAACCAACCTTCCGGCCAATCAGTCTCCAGGCCAGGTCCAAGTCCCAACTTGCCCAAGAGCTGAACCTCGGCCGGGAGCCGAGTCGATGGGAGCAAAGTCAGGTGACCCAGAGGGTGGGGCCGGCTCACCGCCAACCCCAGAGTTAGGATGTGCACCATGACTGCTTTAGGAACTCGAGGCGTTAGGTGTGAGCTGCAGGGAAAGGTGGGTCTTATGGGAGCCCCCATTAAAGGAGGGAGTGCCAGGGTGAACGATGGGGGGGGGGGGTTCTAAAGTTGTTTTCCTAATCCTAGGAGGCTCAGGGCACAGCAGCACCTTCGGGGACTCATCATGGTCTTCTCAGCTGCTAGAGAGACCCCGTCCTTGAGTCACCTCTTCTGGGTCCGAAACTGTCGGAAGAGCCACTGAACAACGAAGGGCCACAGGATAAGGAAGAGCAGCGTGGGAGCCGAGAGCCCCAGGGGCCAAGGCCGAGTCCTGGGCGACCTCTGCTGCCAAGAGAGAAGGAGTCAGAACCCCGCTCAGGTGAGAGTAGCCTGCCCCCAGACTCATCGGGCGTGGCCGCCCTGAGCCAGGGAAGGACCCAGCCTACATCTGCACCACTAGCCTGAAGCGTGTCTCCCACCCATTCTCTCGCACACAGTCCAATCCCACGTGACAGGGGAGGCTGTAGGAAGAGACTAACTTCCAAGTCAGCTCCAGGCCGCAAAGGAGGCACCCCTCTATTAGAGCTAAAGACCCTGTATTGTAAAACACCATATATTTCAAACAGGGATGGGATACTCTGGTGTTAGTTTCTAAATATCTATTCTAGAAGGAGCCAGGACTCCTGGGGCGTTAGTGATTCTAGGGTTGGGGCAGGGAGTGTGAGTCAATGTCCAACATGTTGTACTGAAACAGCCAGGAAGCCCCCAAAGATGAACTAAGGATCTTGGGAGGATCTCCAAAGTTGTGATAATGTAGTCTAAGAAAAAAGGGAGGGGGCTGCCATATAAACCTGATTCCCTGAGTTCAATTCCAGGCCTTACATACAGGTAGGGAAGCACCGTAGCTGTCCTCTGACTTACACACACACACACACACACACACACAGCAGTACAGGGCCAGGTCTGTCATGTCACTCCACAGGATGAGCCAACCACCTCAAGGCTAGCACTGCTGAGACTCCGTGCCCAACATACGTGTAAACAAAATGCCCACACCCATAAAATAAACATTGAAGACAAATAGAAGGGCAGAATATGGGCTGGAGAGATGGCTCAAGGGTTAAGAGCACTGGCTGCTCTTCCAGAGGTCCTGAGTTCAATTCCCAGCACCCACATGGTGGCTCACAACCATCTGTAATGGGATCCGTTGTCCTCTTCTGCTCTGTCAGTGACAGTGTACTCATACACATAAAATAAACCTTTAAAAAAAAAAAAGGTGGGCCAGGCGGTGGTGGCGCACGCCTTTAATCCCAGCACTTGGGAGGCAGAGGCAGGCAGATTTCTGAGTTCGAGGTCAGCCTTGTCTACAGAGTGAGTTCCAGGACAGCCAGGGCTACACAGAGAAACCCTGTCTCGAAAAAACAAAAAAGAACAACAAAAAAAATTAGGGCTTGGAGAGAAGGCTTGACTGCAGCACTTGTGGTCGGCCTTTGGTGGAGCAGATTGTGATTCCCAGCACCTACATGATAATTCCCAGCCACCCATAACTCCAATTCCGGGGGCTTTGACTCCATAGGCACCAGGCTCACATATGCTGCACGTACATACATGCAGTCAAAAGACACGCAGACATAAAATAAGTACATCTGAAACAAATGGACAGGCTCGGGATGCAGCTCAGAGGCCGAGCACCTCCGAGTGTGTCGATGCCCCAGTTCCATCCCAGCACCGTAAAAATAAAAATAAAAATAAAACAATAAGAGGTAAGGAAGTTGGGCTTGGTGGCCCTGCCTGTGACCCCAGCACTGCCAAACACCTATGGCACAGTTGATGAATCGGATGTTCCCTGGCTTCAAGAGGAAAGCTTGACATCATAGAGTTGGGGCCACACTGTCACCCTTGCGTCCAGGCCTGCAGGGCACTCACCGGTGGTAGAAAGCCAGATGCCACCTGTCCCGAGTGTCCCAATATTAAAAACATCACTCTGATGTGGTTTGTTGTTGTTTCTTTGTAAAACAATATCAGTTTTGTGTGTGTGTGTGTGTGTGTGTGTGTGTGTGAGAGAGAGAGAGAGAGAGAGAGATGTGTGTGTATGTGTATCAGGCATCTCTGAGCCGGCTGACATGGGTGCAGGAAGTGGACCTGGGGCCTCTGGGTGATTAGGCAGTATTCTTAGCACCTGATCCATCTTTCCAGCCTCTGGAGTTCTGTTTTTATTTTATTGAGACAGGGTCTTACTTTGTAGCTCAGCCAGCCTGGGAACTCACAGCAAACCTCTCAGCCTCCCAAGTACTGGGATTACAAATACAAACTACACTAGGTGACAAAGCCTGGCAAACCACTGCAAGTCCCAGACGAGCCTGGTCTCCGTGGTGAGTTCCAGGCCAGCCAGAGCTACACAATGAGGCCCTGTCTCAAACAAACAAAAACCAAAACAAACAAACAAGGACTGAAAGGAGTTTCAGGTAAGAGCACCTGCTAAGTTTGCAGAGGACCTGGGACTTGCTGTGTCAGCTCACAATTGTCTTTGAGTCCAGTTCCAGGGGAACAGACTTCTGAAGACACCAGACACCAGGCACACAAGTGGTTCACATACACACACGTGAGCAAAACACCCATACACATTAAAAGTCTGGATAAATAAAGAGAACTCTAAAACCAAACACAGTGTAAGCTGCCAGAGCTGACCTCTGCTGGAACCCGGACCGACCAGAGTGTTTACCTGGGTGTGAAACCAGGCTTTGTGTCTTAAAACACTCACTGCACAGGAAACACAGTATACCAGGAAGCCATTCATGAGTATACCCCAAAAGGTGGGACATTCTGCTTGTCCCTATGCCGGACTGAGTCAGGCTGAGGGAGAAGTTAGATGAGGAGCCAGATGCCCTGGGTTTGACACCTGCCTCCCAGCACAGCCAACTACAGCAATAATGACGGTGACCTAGGGACCAAGGCCCCAGACTGGATACCAGCTGCTAGGAAAGGAAGTTTCAGAACAACTAGGAAAATCTGAAATTGGGTTGCATATGTGATGATATTAAAGCGTTATGTGTAATAAAATGTATTCAGAGTGGAATGTGAACATAAGCGTTATGATGCTTACAATTTAGTTATTTTTTTATTTTTTTGGCTAGCCTGGGAGGCACAATGTAGCTTAGGCTAGCCTCAAAAATCATGGATCCTCCTGCCTCTGCACCCAAAGTGTTAGGATTATAATATGCTGTTAACAATCTTCTTAAAAATGCTTAAAATTGGGGCTGGAGAGATGACTCAGCAGCTCTGACTGTTCTTCCAAAGGTCATGAGTTCAAATCCCAGCAACCACATGATGGCTCACAACCATCTGTAATGAGATCTTCTGGGCGTCTAAAGACAGCTACAGTGTACTTACATATAATAAATAAATCTTTAAAAAAAATTGCTTAAAATCTGTGAGTAGGGTCTGTAAGAAAGGGTGCTTGCAGCCAGACCTGGTGACTAACTCTTAGTCTCAAGGACTCTGGTGTCAGAAGGAGAGACACAATTGTCCTGTGACTTCCACATGTGTGCATGCATGCATAGACATGTACATACACACACATGTACACGCGCACACACATACACATACACCACCGTGCCCCCTATTTTAGCCAGGACTGATGTCACTGGCCTGCGATTTCAGTTACTTAGTAATAATAGGTTTAACACCCCGGACTTTTGGTGGAGTCAGAGACTGAATACACAGTGCTTCCTAGGGAAATGCCCTGCTGCTGAGATATACCCCCAGCCAAAGCCCAGATATTTTGTAATCTATAAAACAGATCATAATTTCAAGTGGGCAATTTAATAAGACCTTGTCTCAAATAGAAAAGCCGACTGACTGTGTAGCTCTGTGGACCATAGCACCCTTCCTTGCTGGGAATCCCTAGTACTGGGATGGGGGTGGGGGTGGGGAATCCTTTGCATGTCAAGTGGGTAAAAGGTAAAATAAGAAAGAAAAAAAAAGAATGTTGTGGAGGGAGAGGAGGTGGTGTTGAAATCCTCGTCACCAGAGCTCAGCTCCACCAGACCCAGTGGGTTAAAAGGTCACAGCAGAGGTCCCCAAATAGAGCAACCAGCCCATTCCTGCTGTAACCATACCAGGCTTCTCTTTAGGGTGGGGAACAGCAGACTTGGGGCCCCTGCGCCCCACCCTAGCTGTTCAGCCATCAGCGTTAGCAAGAGAGCCCACGTGAGGAGGCCGCTTACTAGGCACTACAAAAGCAGTTCAGTAAAGGTCTCCCATGTTGTGTGCCCTCTGGTAGGCTAAATTCTCAGACCTCTGTTTCCCCTTCTGTGAAAGGGAAGTAAAAGCCTTGCAGTGGTGGCGCACTCCTTTAATCCCAGCACTTGGAAGGCAGAGGCAGTGGATTTCTGAGTTCAAGGCCAGCCTGGTCTACAGAGTGAGTTCCAGGACAGCCAGGGCTACACAGAGAAACCCTGTCTCGAAAAAACAAAAAAAACAAAAAAAACAAAAAAAAAGGAAAATAAGTCTGGTGTGGTAGCAAACACCTGTAATCCCAGCACCTGGGAGACTGGGGCTTGAAGATTAAAAATTTTGTCTATTTGCCACAGACAAATAGACAAAAGCCAAGCCTGTAGGCTACATGGGGGGTGGGGGGGGTAGGGGAGAGGGAGGTGGGAGGGGAACAGGGAAGGAAGGTCTCTGTGGGCAGAGGCAGGAGGATCTCTGAGTCCAAGCCGAGCCTGATCTACAAATGGAGCTCCAGGCCAGCCAAGGGTACACAGAGAAATCTTATCTTGAAAAAAAAAATAAGTAATAAATAAATAAATAAACTAATTAAAAATAGAGGTCTCACTATTCTCTGCACAAAGCAGTGGACAGTTGGGAGTCATGGGGCCCAAACCAAAAGCAGCTGGATAGGAAACCAAGCGCAGACTTGTAAGGTAACCCTCTCCAATCTCGACATGAAGGGGGACTCACCTGCTCACGCGGCTGGGCCTTGCTCTCCAGGCTCTGGAGTCTCCTGTGAACATCCCGCATGCTCTCCTGCATGGCCCGGACTGTCCCCACCAGCCATCTGTCCAGTTCCTGGGGGCCCATCAGGCCGCCACCCAACCCCTCTGTGGAGCACAGAGACACAGGGAAAGGGGCTCAGGAGACAAGTTGCACATGCGGGGGCAGCTCCAGAGAAGGGTAAGAATGCCCTATCCCTGCCCCGCAGTGGGGCCTTTACCACGTCCTTTCACAGACTGAGGAAGCAGCTGTTGGAATGTGGCCCCTGGTTAGCTGTATGACTTTGGGCAAATCATTCACCTCTCTGGGCCTTGTTTTGCCTCCTAAAGATGTCATCTTCCTCACACCCTCTGCTCAGAGGAACTATTTAGGAAAGTACCCTTTCGGAGATTTAGCACACAATAAGTTCTAGTCAAGAATAAGGCAAACAGAACATCATCTTCCTCTGAGAATTCTAAATGGCAGGCAGAGAGAAAAGACAACTTCCCAGCGCCATACACCTATGTCTACAAGTCGCCTTTGTTGAGGGTACAGAGGCCGGCAGTCTCAGGGAGAGGCAGCACTGGGGTTTTGCTCACCCAGGCAGACGTTCGACTGCTGGGCAGCCCTCCCCAGCTGCTCTCCAGTGGCCCTGTTGGACTTTTACCTTTGTCCTGACCAGATGGCTCGGCTCAGACTTAGGGGACCAAGAGCACGGTCAGGGTAGAAAGCTCCCTTTTCTCACCGTGGGGTTCAGGGCTGCTCCTGGTGGCGAGCTCTCTGCCAGCTGCCTCCTCCTGCTCAGCCCAAACCTGCTGATCGGAGTCCCGGGTCTCAGGGGGATGATGGGACAACTCGGACTCAGCAGTGGGACCAGGGGACAAGACAGGCAGTCTAACCAACTCTGGCTCTAGCTGCTCCACCGAGTCACAGAAAACCTCCAGGTCTGAGTCTCTGGGTGGCCGGGACTCTGGAAAAGGAAAGGAAGGCTCTTAGGAAGGACAACTCCCTGGGGGGTTGGGGGTCCCTGCTCTTGGGAGGAGAGGGGAGAGTAGGCCACTGAGTACCAAGTCCTTCCTCGGGAGACCCAGGGTTCTTCTGTAACAGGTACGATGGGCCCAAGAAATGAGACCCTGCAACTGAGTCTCAGAGCTTCCCCGTGACCTCTGAGAGCACAGGAAGTCTCAGTGTCCCTGGGCATCCATCTGAAGGGGGCAGTGTGGTATCCTGCGTCTCCTCTCCTGCGAGTGTTCCTTCCCACTCTAGGTATGGCCCTGTATCCCTCCTGTTCAGCAACCAACCTGGCCTTGGAGGTCCTGGCTCCTTGGGGAGACAAGAAGGCTCTGGAGCAGCCTGATGGTCTCTGTGCACCACCGGCTCTTTCCAACCTGTCAAGACAGCACTCAACTCAAAGGTGGCGCAGGGAAGAGGCTGGCATCTTCCAGTGAGAGCCAGTCCCTTGTCCCCCATGAGTCATGCATACCGGCTGATAACTAGCCCAACGGGGGCACCGACTCTGGTCCTCACAGAAAACACACCTACAGCTCTCGCCTCCTACAGCCCCACAGCTGAACAAACACCCAACAGCCTAGACCCGAGACGGCTCACTCTGTTTTCAGGACTCCCATCTTGGAGATCTGACCTGTGACCCTTCTCAAGAAGGTTTCTGGGGGCCTCGGCATGTCAGGGATCACCTGGTACAGGGGCTCAAAATAACCAAACATATCCTCCGCCACCTCGCCCAGGGGCACTGTGTCGATCACCTGTGCAGGAAGGGTTCTAATGGGGTGGGTTGGCTCCTCCCACTACCACCCACAACCCCCCTCTCCAGCTCCCCCCCCCCACTTCCTTTCCATAGATCTCCACCCCGTATCAGTCAGGATCAGACAGAATTAGGGGAAAAGGGCAACAGAAAAGGGATTTCCAAGAAAAGATATCAATGGGTAGGAAACCCAGAAACGCATCCCTGTAAGACTGAGGGGCAAGCCACCCTTAGGGACGCAGCACCAGAGCCCCCACTACCTTCTGTGCCACCAGCTTCATCTCAGCGATGTAGGCGGACATGGCTTCCTCCCTGCTCATCTTGCCCAGTCTGTTCCAGGCATCCCTAGGAGGCAGAGGTCTGTGAGAAGTCTGGGTGACAGGTGAGGCATTTGTACCCTGCAGGAGGGGAGCTCACCACTTGTAACGTCCAATGGGGTCCCAGAACCCAGGCCGGGGGACCAGGCAGGGCCCCATGGTAGCCTGCTTGTAGTAGCTGTAGAATCGCAGCATCTCTTCATAGGAGGGGCGGAAAGAGCCTGAACAGAGGGTTGGGAAGGGGAGGGGACCTCATCAGCCCCAGTTCCCAGAGGGTGGAGGCTGCACCTTGGAAGCGCAAGGGTGGCCCCGGATCTCACCCACAGCATCTAAGACAGGAAGCAGAGGGAACCCCACCACAGCCTAGGGAGGCGCTTGTCTGTAAACACTTGCAGGGTACAGGCTGTTTCGCCTCGGGGTCGGAGCCCAACCATCCGTGCAGGCTCACCATTCTTAGGCAGGTTCTGGATGACGCTGACTGCTGCCTGGAACTGGTTTTGACAGTCGGGCTTGTCCGTCTCGGTGCCCATGCTCCTCCAAGCTCTGGGGCCCTACTTGGGAGCAACTCTGCAAGAGCGAGTATCAGTGTGACCAGGCTTCATGGTCCACGGTGGCATCCTAAGCCATTGGTCCAATTCCCAGAGGGGCAAACTAAGTCCTAAGACCCGATCGCTACCCCAGGAGGCCAGAAGTTGAGCTGAGAAGGCTCCTTCTCCTACCTCAAGGCAGCGTCAATGGGGCCAGAGTGGCAAGGACCACCAGCTTGGCCATGAGTGGGAGGAGAGGCGGGTGGCAAGGGTCTCAGAGCCAAATACGTCCCCAGAGGCACCTCTCTAAGTGCCCATTTCCAATTCCTGAACAGGCGAATCAGCGAGCGAGGAGGAGTCAGGATGGGACGAACAGCCTTCCACCCTGGCTCCCCGCACCCCAGCATCTCACTCACCCCTGGGCACCCACTGCCGGGACACCAGGGTCCTTTTCTCACCACTCACCAGTGGCTTCCGATTGACCTCTTGGCCCAGAGGGGCAGCAATAGGGCGGGACGCAAAGTTAGGAGAAAAGCCAATGAGAGGCACCGTTTCGTATTCGTCTTTTATACCCTAGCCAGTCAGGAAGGCTCTTTCAAGATTATGCAAATAATTCTATCCTGCCTCGCCCAGCCAGGCGGGGCTAATTTATGCGTGGCACTCCGCACCGCGCTACAGCCCGAAGCGGGCTGCAGCGCCTCCCGGTGGACACACTGATGGTCGCGGAGTCCTCGCGCCCCCTGGTGGAAGCTCACGGGAGTGGGTCGATTGAGGCGAGCCCCGCCTATCCCAGGCACTTCAACTCAGCTCTTGGAACACGTCTACGCTGGCCACAGAGGCGAGTCCTGGAGCTCGGCGTTCCGCAGAAAGGACACTGGAGCTGAGTGTTGGAAAAAGTAAGAGTAAACCAGAAAAATAACAAAAAAGAACATTCCTGGAAGGAATCAAGAGATCAAGCTGAGGCGAAGGTTTGACAAATAGTAAGAAAATTCAAGATCGCAGTGGTGATGGGGACTTAAGCTAGTATGAAGAATTTCCAGGACTTGAATAATTGAGAACAGAATACAGTGGGGCAAGTAGATGGCGATTCTAGAACCAGAGAATCACTACACTTAACGTGGGAAGCCTGGATGTCGATCGCGGCCAAGTGACAATATACGACCAGCTCGCTGCCACTATTCAAACCTCAGCCACACGGACACCCCAGCCTTCGCATTCACAAGGGTACATCTAACACTACACCGGCACCCGTACAAGGTTTTCCATGGGCTGACGTCATCAGCGCCTTGGCAGAGTGTTGTGCAGATCCCTTGACCAAGGATGGAGTGTGAAGCTTGGAATCCCAGAACCAGCTTCTGGAACTCTAAACTTAGTCTCAACTTAGTCTTCAGATCGGTTATCTGCAAGACGTCCACCTTTCAGGACTGGCTATTGGCCCCGAGCCCGGAGGTTAATTCATGACGTCACTGCCCGAGCCTCCCGCCCCCATCCATGCGCAGCTCTGCTCCAGAATTCTATGGGCTTCCTCCACCACCACCCCTCCCCAGGTCCCTGTGGCCCGGGAAATCTCCTATATATCTGTCCCTGTCTGGTTCCCGAAGGGACCCGGCTAAGATGGATGGATTAGGGTCCTAAGTAATAACGCATCAGAGTTCCCAGAAAAAAAGTGTCTGCGCAGGAGGACAATCCTATCCCTCCGGGGTATTCAATCCCCTTCAACAAGGACTCGGGCCACTGGTAGAGAGGAGATCCAGGGACCTCTGGGAAAATGGAAAGACCGACTCACTAGTAGGGGCCAACGCGTAGACACCAGGGCGCACAGCTCCAGGCCTGGGGTCCCACAGGCGCCTCGCACCGCCCCAGTTCGGCCTCGCTCCGCCCACCTCCACCTCGTCCCTCCCTCTCTCCCTCCTCCCGAGGTCTCCTCCTCCTGACTCTTAGGGCGCCGCTAAGTTTCTAAGCTCGGGACCGCGAGCTGTGTTCTCGTTGCCCGGTCTCCCGCACAGAACCCGGGCCTCGCCCTGGGCCCTTTGAGACCATGCTGTGCGGTCGCTGGAGAAGGAGCCGCCGCTCGCCGGAGGAACCCCGGGTGTCCGCCCAGGTCGCAGCGCCCCTCGCGTTCCCGCCCTCGCCCGCGTCGTCAGACACCAGCACCAAAAGGCCTGGGCTACGGGCACTGAAGAAGATGGGTCAGTGACACACAGGGATGGGTCCGGGTGGGCGCGCACTGTCTCTAGGGACAACCTGGAAGGAGAGGGTGTACGGGCCAACTGGCTTCCCAGGGTGCTTGGAGTTGGGGAGGATCTGACCCAGGAGCACCAGGACTGTTCCAGTTGGGGTTCACACCTGGGGGTCATCAGACTTCCAGGCTGTTTCAGAGGACTTCGATGCCCCGGTGCGTTCTCACCAGGAGGCGCCCGCGGGGCCGTGCTGGAGTGAGAGTTTGGACTAGGGGCATTGGGTAGGGTCGCTGGAGCGCCAGGAGAATGGGGTGAGAGATAAAGCTTGGAGTTAGGTTGGGGGTGGGGGGGAGGTGGAGCTCAATTGGTGGAGCTCCTAGCTCTTAGCTCCCCAGTATCACAACAACTTACTGTTGTTAATCTCAGCAAGGTGTCAGTAGGCGGATCAGAAGCTCAAGGTCATTCTCTGCTACGGTAAAATATATGTATACACACACACACATACACACATATATGTATATATGGAATATATATATATTCCAGCCTGGAATATATGAGATCACGTCTCAAAAAAAAAACATAAAAACTTGGGGTGCATTCACCCCCCAATGCTACTTTGCTACTTGAGGTCTGTGTGCATCTTATAGCACCTGCTGTTCTTGACCCTGAGGAGCTGTTTACAGATGGCCTCTGGGAGATTCTCGACACCCATGCCAGCCCTGTGACCCTCAGGTCCTCTCTGCCAGCAGTAAGAACAAAGCCCTGGCCTGACGGGGCAATAGCGTGAAACAGTCCAGATTCATACTTCAGAAGTGACGGAAGTCACTAGTCCTCAGGGAGCCCTAGAGTCTGCCCAATACTGCTGTGGTTTGCAGGTGTGGTGCTAAGATCACCTTCCTGAGGTAGGTGTCCTGATCCCCATTTCACGGAGGAGGAAACTGACTCAGACATCAAAGAATCTTGTCGAGGTCACTCAGCCTGTGTGCCGTCCCAACCAACATGCTCAGAGTCTCGGCAAAGTGGGACTCCCTGGCTTGAACAAAGGGCCTCAGTGAAAGCAGTTTACAAACCGTAAAGTGCAGGAAACCAATGCGGTTCCTTGGTACTGCCAACCTGGTGACAGAACTCAGGGGTCCCAGATGCCAGCCTCAGCTTCCCTCTCAGCTGTGCCCTCCTCTTCCTCATTCCACCGGAATGTGTTGGATGTCCTCACTGTGAGCACTGCCCCTGAGGCAGAGCTTCTTCATCTTCCCGCCATGCCTAGTTATTCAAGAAGTCAATATTTACCACCCAACAACAAACAGGGTACACGCGGTCCGGTCCCAAGAAAGCTAAACGACACAGTAGTGCAGTCAGAAGACAGTCGTTGAGGGAAGGAGTCAGGAAGGGAGAAGCAGATAGCAGATTGTGATACTGGGGAGGCAGAGAGAAGCCCACTGAACCTCAGAGCTGGACGGAACCTCCCGTGGATAGCAGAGAAGTAGACAGACACCCTAGGGTCCCTCTGTAGTTTGGATGGCGGTAAAGGCCCCAGTAAGTCCATGGGCAGGAAACAACTGAGTTGGAGGAGTGGATGGATAATAAAAGGGCAGTCAAGGGGCTTAAAGGAGGTGGGGGAGCAGCTCATGAAGAGGTATTGGGGCTCAGGTGAGAGCGGTGCAGGAGAGGAGGGTACACAGACACCAAGAGGAGACAGGGTGGTGGCTGTTTAGTACCAAGTCAGATGACTCTGGCTAGAGGTGGCACTAGCAGGATTGGCTGTGTAAGGTGATCTGCCACGGAGGCAGGACAAGACTCTCGGGAGAAGCAGCCTGAGCCACTGGCCCCTGGGGTTTGTGGATGTTGTTGAGGATGGAGCAGAAGCTGTCCCAGCTTCCTTTTCTCCTGCGGCCATTCGCTGAGCCCCATCCGTGGCCACAGCACTAGGCCAGGGCCCGAGGCCACCAAGCAGGACAACTGAGACTTGCCCAAAAGGTACATATGTAATAAGAAGAGACTTGAGGACACGTCATTACGGGAGAGCCCGACTGAGTGTGTGTCAGCTGAGCGTGGCGACACGGGAGCTCTGGATGGCTCATCCTGGAGCTATGTGCATATCAACATGTCATCTGTGCCCTCCTACCAGTGGCCCGGTGACTGATGAGTGACCATAGAGTGTGTAGGGGATGCCACTTCCTCAAGCAACGCTGAGCCCCAGGATAAAGCAGAAGCAAACCCAAAGTGGCTAACGAGGAGCAGGCCTGTCACCTACGTAGCTTCCATCCCCGCTGCTGCGCAGATACTGCCCCTCCCGAGATGACCCTCACCACCCCGCTCAGGCTAAGAGAAAGCAGATCCTATTTCAGGTCAAGGAATTGGAGCAGGGAGTATCTCAGAAGGGCCCGAGGGAGGAAAAGGCCTGTGGAGCCACAGTCCGGGGAACCAGGCCAAGGACGGGGAGGAGAGGAGTGGGAGCCTGTGGCCCCGGGGCTGGGCCAGGCCAGCTCTTCAGGGGACCATGATACCTGAGCATTCCTGCCCACTGAGCTTACCTAGACGTCACCCTGCTTATTTCTCAGCCATTCCTGGGACATGTTCCCTCCTTGGTGACAGAGAGACAGAATGTGACAGAATAAAGCCATGAAGGGATCCTGGCTGCCTGCCATCGCAATCAGGGTTCCCAGGGAGCACTTTATTGCCACAATTAGTGACTCCTAACATCTTCCTACCATCGCGGCGTGTGCTCCGTGTGTCATCCCACTTAGCGCTCACGGTCACGTGAGATAGATGCTACCACAGGTGTCATTTTATCATGAGGTAACGGGCTCCGAGAGGGCTCAAGGCTAGAAGGAAGCTAGCCGCCGTGGTGGCCCGTGGCTGGAATCTCAACCCTGCAGAGATGGAGAGGCCGGCCTGGTGTACAGAATGAGTTCTAGGCCAGAAAGGTCTATGTACCCATCAAGGCCCTGTCTCAAAACAAAGCAAAAACGAAAAGCTAGAAGTGATGGAGAGATTTGAATCCAGGTGGTGTGGTCCAGAGTCTAGGCTCTAAACACAGGGATGAAAGAGATGTTGTTCAGAAAAGGACCTGCTATTTCCTAAGAGGTGTCTCCTTGGGCTGCCAATGAAATATATAGGATGCTAGATTTAAATCTCAGGTAGACAAAAAATACTTTTGGATGTACATATGCATCTATCTCTAGAAAGCTTATGTAAATTACATATCCATGGTCATATATAATTCGGGTGGGGGGTGTCTGAGGATGGAACCCGTGGCTTTGAGCGTGCCAGACAGGCATCGAAGAACATCCGGAGCCCCATGGGATAGACTTAGGTTTAAGAGGTGTTTGTTTGCTGTTTATCTTAAATTCACATGTAAAGCGTTCCCTCTTCCGCCCCCCAGCACCCCATTCGGCCCAGCCTGTCTGAACCTGTAAGCTTAGGCTCCGCCCAGACCCCTAATCCTCTCAGTGGGCAGACTGCTGAGTAGGCAGTCCTTTTCCCATCCTCTGTGTGTGTGTGTACGCCTCTGACTCTGACGAGCACCCCTGGGTGAGGAGGCTTTCCCAATGGCCTGTCCAGGATGTCCCCTTCAGGGTGAGTCGCGCTGTCCCTGGGTGGAGAGGCCTGAGGGGAGCTCTCGGAGACCTTAGGCCTAGCAGGTGCCTTGACTGGGCGGTAGGGAAGGCAGGGCCCGCCTGTAGCCTCCCCACCTCCCCATCCCTTGACCCTGTTAGTGCCTGTTCTGACCCAGCCAAGCCCAGAAGGTGCCACGCCCTCAACTCCCTAGTCTACAGGCCTCTGGGGGGAAGCCCCGCCTCCCCTTCCTGCTTTTCTTGATTTTCTCAGGAATGTTATGGAAAGTATTGAGCACCCCCTCCCTCTCTCTGGCCTCTGTGCAATGGTCAGCTGGCACGAGGAGCTGGGCATCCTTGGTACCTGGGACGATGGGGCTGGCTAAGGGGCCGGGGCAGGAAGGTCACTGGAAGCAAGGCTAGTGTGCGTCTTTTCCAGCTCTTGGACTCAGCCACTAGGAAATGCCGCTGGCTCCCACCCCCTCACACACACTTTGGCAGGAACAGTTGACTGCCCTGTTCCTGCGTGTCTCACATTCCTGCCAGAGCCCCGTGTGCCTTTCCTGACTGATAGTGCAGTGCCTGTGATGGTACACACACACACACACATACTCACACACACATACACACTACCTCCCACCTTCCTCCTGCCCAGACAAACACACAAGTACGCGCCTTCCCCATTACATTCACACCTACTGTGCACACACCCTTCTGTTAACTGCTCCTTACAGCCTGTCTCTACCAGTCTACACCGGCCTCTGCTCACCACCCAGCCCCTGCCTTGGGTATCTACACTGTTTTCAGCAGTGATAGGATCTGGGAGCCCTTCCTAACTGAGCGTTTTTACTGGTTCTTCCACAGCGTCTATTCCAGCTTAGACAACCTCTGCCCCGTTAGCTCCCCCATTCAGTCCCCGGTTCAGTCCCCGCTCCACCACCTGGTTAGCTGCCTGTGCCTCTACCTCAGCAGGTTCATTGAGATAATTCATGTTCTGTATAATTCAGCTACTTAGCATACAGCCTAGCCAGGAATGCACACACCTGCAGACGCAGCACTTAGAGGCTGACGCTGAAGGACTGCTGTAAGTTTGAGGCTGGCCAGGGTATGTGAGTTTCTGTTTGGGGGTGAAAAAGACTACAGTAATTTTTAGTATATTATTAAAATTCTAATAATTGGGACTCAGTCAGGTAGCTCATATCTATAATCACAACATTGGGGAGCTGAGGCAGGAGAATTGTGAGTTTAGAGTTAGTCTGTGTTTAGACATCTTGTTTCAAAAACATGTGAGAGTATGTGTCTGTGTGTGTGTGTGTGTGTGTGTGTGTGTGTGTGATAAAAATGATTGTTCTAGGCCTGGAAATATAACTCAGTGGCACAGAATTTTTATGCCTGAAGCCCTGGGCTTGAAGAGGGAAGCAGAGAGGGGGGAGGGAAGGGAGGAGAAGGGAGAGCCTTATATGGAGGCAAACACCTATAATCTCAACGTGCAAGGGGCAAAGGCAAGAGTTCAGGGCCAGCCTGGGCTATACATAGAGTTCCAGACCAGGACATGGGAAGTGGAGGCTGGGGACTCAGGAGTGTGAGGCCATTCTTGGCTGCAGAGTGGGCTTGACGCCAGCATCTAAGTGGTTGACCCTAGCATTTCTGATCACTTGATACGTAGCTATCATCACTACCTTCATCTTTACCTAGTTCCAAGGCTTTCCGTAGCCCCACCCCGCACAGACTCGGTGTAACCTTTAGGCAGTAATTCCACTTCCCCTTTCAGTGACCTGGCTTTCCTTTGTCTCTGTGCCGTGCCCTCTCAGATGGACTCTTGGGTCGTTCCCACCTCTGGCTCTCTGCCTTCTATTCCCCTTGTTGTTATTTAATGAGTGGTGCCCCTCCCACACAACCGAGAGTGGTTGCTAGGGCCCAGCCCAGGGTCAGGTAGAAAACCCACAGTCACTGTAGGATGCAGGAGGCCTGTGAGCCTGTTCAGGGCTTGTAATTTAAGAGACATCTGTGGGGTTGGGCCTGGCTGGACCTAACTTCTGTTTCCTGGCGATCAGGTGGAGAGCCAGCACCCGCCATCACTGCCCTAGGTCTGGGCCCTGCTGGCCTTACCCCTTGCCTTTATACCCTGCTGATACACCAAGACCCTCTCTCCCTCTCTCTGCCATGACTTGAGGGTCAGCCCCTGGCCCAGCTTGGTTATACAACCCCACTCTGTTTGGCTTTTTCTTTTTTTGCCTCTTGGTTGGGAGAGGGTCTTTCGGGGTGAGACAAGGTCTCAGTCTATAGCCTAGACTGGCTTCAAACTTGGTAATCGTCCTGCCTTTGACCGTCTCTGAGATTTCTGGTGTGAGCCACCACACCTGGCTCTGGTTGGCTTTTCTATGGGTGTGTGGTTAAGGTGTAAGAGTGGTCACAGACCAGTGACACTTGGGGTGAGTCGCAACAGACTCTAGCTATCCCGGGGTAAGGACAGGAGTTGGGAGTCCCTGTCACTGTGGAAAGGGCTTCTGTGGGAGCCATCAGGCTTTCTGACTGCCAGGCTCAATCTCACTGGCCTGTTTGCAGAAGGCTGGGGACAAAGCAGGCCTGCTGTGACTCACCTCCATTTCCGGTTTAGTCACTCCCCAGACCCCTCCCCACCCCCCTGGGCTTGGCTTCAGAAGACTGGCCCAGTTAGGGGAGGTGATCTCAGCTGAGGAGCCTTCCCAGGCTGACAGGGGTGAAGGAAGGGTGAGCCCAACAAATTTTGGTCCCAGGCCTGGCGGCGCCATCAGTGCCCCTGCATGCCCTGCCCCAGTCCCTGTTGTTTCTCTGGATCAGATAATTCAGAGTGCCTGAATAAATACGATAGGAAGGGGGAAGAGGAGGGGTGACTCCGGTGATCCCACGGCGTAGTAGCTATATGGAAACAGTATGTCAGTCCCTGTCCTGATCAGGGACATGAAGGGGAACCAAATCTGAAGGCCGCAGTCCTCTACACCTTGAGAGGCCTCAGGGAAACCACAGATACCTAAGGGAGGGAAGGCTACCCCTCCTGCCCCACAGGCCCTGATTTTTAGTCTCGATCACCCTTAAGCTGTAAGGTAAATTTGGGGGCTGAGGAGACAGTTCAGTCAGGAAAGTGCTTACTGTGCAACCCACATCAAAAGGCAGCTGCGGTGGCACAGGCCTACAATCCTAGGGTTGAGGAGGCGGAGCCGAGAAGGTCGGTTGGGGCTGGCTCATTAGCATATGCATACATACTTGCACACAGGTAAGCACTTCTGCAGATACGACCACGCCCTCTGCCCCAAAAAAACATACAGAACAATTTTAAAATACTGGTGCCCAAGTGCCAGCTCATGCCTGCTGAGTGGGTATCTCGGGCCCCCGGAGAATCCAACACAGCTAAGGCTCAGAACCCAGCCCCAAGGGGTCAGCTCTGAACTCAGGAAAGACTGGGCAGGGCTGCCGAGAATGCAAGGCATTCTGCCAGCTATCGGCTTTGGCTTCAGAGTCTTCCCGAAAACATGAGCTGGAGCCAGGCTCTGGGAGATAGATAAGACTTCATTCTAAGATGGGGGTCTATTAATGTCTCCTGACATTTGATATAGCATGTTGCTTTTGTTGGTGGTGGTGGTGCGTGCATGCATGTTTTGTGTGTGGTGTGTGTGTGTGGGTGTGTATGTGTGTGTACACACACGCATGCTCAAATGTCAGAGGCTCGCCTGCTCTCTCTCTCTCTGCCTTATCTCCCCAAGACAGGTTATCTCTCAGAGCCTGGAGCCTAGATGCTGGTCACCGAGCCCCAGCAGTCTTTCCTGTCCACCTCCACGGCGCTGAGATCACAGATCCCAGCTACCTCTGGCTTTGATGTGGGCTATGGAAACCTGAGCCACAAACTCTCTCACCGCTGAGCGTCTCTCGGCCTTGTTGGTTTCTGTGTCTTTAGATGGTTGGTTTCCTTGAACTCACATCCCTTCTGCCTCAACTCCCCAAGTGCTGGGATTTGGGGTTTAAAGGTTTGGGACACATCTGTTTTTTCTCTTTTTTTGTTTTTATTCCTCTTCCTCTACTGTTGTTTACGAAAACCAAATAAATCAAGGTCTTACTATGTAGTTACAGCTAGCTTAGGATTTGGCATGTGGACCAGGCATGGCTTCAAATTTACAGAGATTGACCTGCTTCTGGCTTCCTAAATGCTGAGATTAAAGGCGTGCACCACCGTGCTTGCTCCTTGTTTGTTTTTACGATTGATTTTATTTATTATGTGTGTGTGGTGTGTGTGTGTGTGTCATGAGTACCTCAGACCCTTTGGAGCTGGAGTTAAGAGCCTGGATCTGCCCCAGGTGGGTGCGGGAAACCAAATCAGGGGTCAGTAGGAGCTCCTCACCACCGGGCTGTCTGTGTAGCTCCTTTTATTTATTTATTTATTTATTTATTTATTTATTTATTTATTTTGGTTTTTTTTCGAGACAGGGTTTCTCTGCATAGCCCTGGCTGTCCTGGAACTCTCTCTGTAGACCAGGCTGGCCTCGAACTCAGAGATCCGCCTGCCTCTGCCTCCCAAGTGCTGGGATTACAGGCGTGCGCCACCACCGCCCGGCTTTTTTTTTTTTTTTTTTTTCCTTTTATTTATTTTTAAGACACAGAGTCATTCAAGGCCTTTTTCTTGCCTCAGCCTCCTGAGTCCTAAGATTGCCCCTGTGAGGCCCAATTTTTTAAAAAGGAGAAGGTGCGATTGGTCAAAGAGGGTGAATGCTCCTTAGTGAGGACAACTAGAGGAAGGCTTCCTGGAGGTGGTGGTATCTGAGTTTGACCTTGAACTCAGCTACAAGAGAAAGAGAAATAGGAGAGGACTATCACTACAAAGAAAGAAGGAGTCAGAGGGGTAGGGGGAAGAGAGAGAGAGAGAGAGAGAGAGAGAGAGAGAGAGAAGAAGAAGAAGAAGAAGAAGAAGAAGAAGAAGAAGAAGAAGAAGATTGGAAGAGGAGAGGAGCAGACTCAGATCAGAGTTTGCAGTTAGACAAGCAGGAGTCTTAGAATCACAAGAAAAACCCAGCACTGAAGCTTCCTGAGAGAAAGGGGGTGAGTGGGTGTGGCAGCTTATACCTGTAATACCAGCACTCCAGAGGCTGAGACAGGAAGACTGACATAATTTGAGGCCATCTTGGGCTATCTAGTGAAACTCAAGGCAGCCTGGACTACAGAGTAGACCATGTCTCAAATTTAAAAAAAAAAGTGTGTGTGTGTGTGTGTGTGTGTGTGTGGAGGGACTTGCAGCCAAAGAAATGGCTCAGGGTTTGCAGCCTGGCAGTGGTGGCGCACACCTTTAATTCCAGCACTTCAGAGGCAGAGGCTGGCAGATTTAGGTGAGTTCAAGGACAGCCTGGTCTACACGGTGAGTTCCATGAATAGTTAGTCATAGAGCTACATAGTGAGACCCTGATTCAAAAAAAGAAAAGAAAGAAAGAAAGAAAGAAAGAAAGAGAGAGAGAGAGAGAGAGAGAGAGAGAGAGAGAGAAGGAAAAGAAAAGGGAGGGCAGAGCGGGGCGCGCTGTTGTCTGCCTCGCTGTGGTTTTGGGTTTTTTGCTTTTTCAATTTGATTTTGTTGCCAGTATTTTAAAAATGTGGTCACTTCCCATCCAGATGCAGATTCCTGGCTCTGGAAACTCTGGGCCCTTCTCCACTCCTGGCTGTCCCCTGTCTGAAGGGCGTGGGCTCTCCAATGAGCCTGCTTCCCTCCTCTCCTCCTGTCCCCTCTGGCGGTAACCCTTTGGGGTCTTCCCTTGTGGAGATGTCTCCGAATGGGTTCCAGCAGAGCTGGCCAGCACAGGCTCTGGTCTTTGAGCTGGTGTGATATGAACCCTCGGGGCAGGGCAGGGCAGGGTGAGGCAGGGCCAGGGCGGGGCGAGTCGGGGTGGGGTAGGCTCTAGTAACTAGGGAGTGTTGGATTGTGCAGCAAGGATTCACGTATTCTCTATTTTTCATTTGGAAAGGGGGCTTAGAGCAGTCTTGGGCTAGTGACACCAAGGCCAGGTACCTGGGAGGTGACAGGGTTGGAATGTCATTCCACAGAGCCTTGAATGTAAATTCTGCACACACACACACACACACACACACCACTTAACTCCCACTACCCAGGGTGTTTGAAGGAAGCAGGAAGAGACATGCGGACCCTGGAGAAGGGCCCTGCAATGCAGCGGCCCAGGCGCCTGGAGTTCTTAACCTGATGCTCCAGAGGTTGAGTGCCCCCCACCCCACCCCCACGCTCCTGCAGTGGCTTTGGGAAGGCAGAGGCAAGGAGCTCCGGGTTGCAGTAAAATTTAGGTTAGATAAACAGTGTGACTGCTTTCCTGATGACTGAAAGTTTCACATCAAGGAAAAGGTTGTTTGTGGCCCATTCTGAGCTAAGAGGCTTTAACAAAGTCGTGTTTACATACTTACATATGCATGTGTGTGTGGCTCAGAAGACAATTGGCTGGAGTTGGTTCTCCACTCTCATCGCGTGTGTGTGTGTGTGTGTGTGTGTGTGTGTGTGTGTGAGTGTGTGTGTGGTGGGGAGGGGTTGCAGGAATAGAACTCGGGTGTGTGTGTGTGTGTGTGGTGGGGAGGGGTTGCAGGAATAGAACTCGAGTTGTTGCCAGGCTTGCAGGGCAAGCATTTTACCCACTGAGCCACCTCACCAGTTCTTGAGGTTTTGGCGGAGGCCGCTGGAGGAAAGAGTAATCTGCTGTGTGATTTGAGATGCAGGCTCTGCGTTTGGGAGCTGCGGAAACCACGGTTTCCAATTGTGAGCAAAGGGCCTCTTACTGGTCAGCCTGGAAGGGGTGCTTGGGGCTGCAAAGCTTCAAGCAGGTGACAGTGGTGATGTGGCTTGTTAGAGTGAGAGCGTGCAGGGGGAGGGGAGCGCTGGCTGTGGAGAAACTCGCAGAGGGCCTCCCCCTGCCCCCCTCCCCCAGCTGGGAGACCGTGCAAAGGACAGATGGACAGCGATGCTACCCTGCACAGCCAGGCCCAATGCGCCGTGTTTCCCTGCAGGCCTGACGGAGGATGAGGATGTGCAAGCCATGCTTCGGGGCTCCCGGCTCCTCAAGATCCGCTCGCGCACGTGGCACAAGGAGCGGCTGTACCGGCTGCAGGAGGACGGCCTGAGCGTGTGGTTTCAGCGGCGCATCCCCCGCGCGGCTTCGCAGCACATCTGTGAGTGTGGGTCAGGGGTGGCGCGGGCCAGGGCGGTGGGGACAGGAGAGGGCGCCTTAGCTGACTTCCGACCCTGCCTTGATCACAGTCTTCGTGCAGCACATTGAAGCTGTCCGGGAGGGTCATCAGTCGGAGGGCCTGCGGCGCTTCGGGGGCGCCTTCGCGCCTGCGCGCTGCCTCACCATCGCCTTCAAGGGCCGCCGCAAGAACCTGGACCTGGCAGCACCCACTGCGGAGGAGGCGCAGCGCTGGGTGCGAGGGCTGGCCAAGCTGCGGGCACGCCTGGATGCCATGAGCCAGCGGGAGCGGCTAGACCAATATCCTGCCTGGCTGGGAGGGAGGACCTGTCCTTGGAGCGCTCCTGGCCGTAGACAGTTCCTGGTGTGGGTGGAAGTTCACCCTGGCCGGGCCTTCACGAGCCTCTAAGCCGGAGAGGCACTGTCCCTACTCCAGGGAAGAAGCAGGGAGGCCCTCCTAGTTTGGGGATCAGAACTCTGAAGGCATTGCCTTTGGGGTCTGGTAGCCCCCCAGGCTAAGAGAAAAATACAGTCCCTAATCCCGAAGCCTTCCTTCATCACCAACAGGTAATGACAACCTGTTAGCTAGCGTAGGCCAAAGGGCCTGGGCTGTTGTCGGTTTATTTCCTGAGCACACACACCTGGATCCATTCCTATCTGCACCGGGCCGACTCCGACCAAGACAGTAAGATGAGCTTCAAGGAGATCAAGAACCTGCTGAGGATGGTTAACGTGGACATGAATGACATGTACGCTTACCGCCTCTTCAAGGTGAACCTCGCCCCCCACCCCCACCCCGCCCCTGCTCCGGTCTGCCCTCCCTCAGCGGCTGAAGCTGAGCTCTATCTGTATTTTTTCTTTTCTTTTTCTTTTCTTTTTCTTTTTTTTTTTTTTTTTTTTGGTTTGGTTTTTTCGAGACAGGGTTTCTCTGTGTAGACCTGGCTGTCCTGGATGGAACTCACTCTGTAGACCAGGCTGGCCTGGTCTCAGAAATCTTGATCTTGATCCCTGGGATAGGTGAGGAGTCCTAAGACATCCTAAGACTCTGTCCCTGCAGTTCACACAGGTGTGTGTGTGTGTGTGTGTGCCCAAGGAACTGGAGTCTTAGGAAACAAGAGTTGCACCGAGCGGTGGTGGCGCACGCCTGTAATCCCAGCACTCTGGGAGGCAGAGGCAGGTGGATTTCTGAGTTGGAGGCCAGCCTGGTCTACAGAGTGAGTTCCAGGACAGCCAGGGCTACACAGAGAAACCCTGTCTTGCAAAAACCAAAAATTCAAAAAACCAAAAAAAACCAAAAAACGTCTTTAGGAAACAAGAATTGCTGCCTTTCCAGTTGTTAGGGCCCTGGAGTGTGTCAGTTAAGTGCCCTCCTCCTCTGAGCCCCACCTCCCTGTCCTACAGGAGTGTGACCATTCCAACAACGAGCGTCTGGAGGGGGCTGAGATAGAGGCTTTCCTACGGAGGCTGCTGAAACGGCCCGAGCTGGAGGAGATCTTCCACCGATACTCGGGTGAGGACCGGGTGCTGAGCTCCTCTGAGCTGCTGGAGTTCCTGGAAGACCAGGGCGAGGACGGTGCCACCCTGGCTTGTGCCCAGCAGCTTATCCAGACCTATGAGCTCAATGAGACAGGTGAGGAACCACAGTCTGACACCAGGTAGCTCCGGATTTCCAGGCCAGGAAGTCCAGCCGTCACTGACTGTCCCAGGCTGGTCCCCTCTCCTCTGCTAGGAAAGCGCGGATGTCTGCCCCTAGGGGTTCTGTGGGAGATTAGAAGGCACCGTGCATGCAGTCAGTCAGCAGCCTAGCTATTCTAAGTGAGCCATGGGTGTTGTTTGAACCTGGACATGTGCCCCTCCCCCCAGGTAGCCCCACCCTCTCCTCCTCTTCCCTGTAGCCAAGCAGCATGAGCTGATGACGCTGGATGGCTTCATGATGTATCTGTTGTCGCCTGAGGGGGCCGCCCTGAACGTGGCCCACACGTCTGTGTTCCAGGACATGGGTCAGCCCCTTGCCCACTACTTTATCTCCTCCTCTCACAACACCTACCTGACGGACTCCCAGATCGGTGGGACCAGCAGCACCGAGGCTTACGTCAGGTATGGTGATGGGGGTGGTATCGTGGAGTTCCACTCTGGGGTCCTGGCTAAGCCTGCCCTCTGGCCTGCCTGCTCTGCGCGGCACAAGCACATTTTGCCTAGCGGGCTGCCTGTCAATTGTAGGGCCTTTGCCCAGGGATGCCGCTGTGTGGAACTTGACTGCTGGGAGGGGCCGGGAGGAGAGCCTGTCATCTACCACGGCCACACGCTCACCTCCAAGATCCTCTTTCGAGATGTGATCCAGGCTGTCCGTGACCACGCTTTCACCGTAAGCACCTGGGACCTCATGCCCAACCCCTGGGGGGGGGGGCTTTCTAGTGACCCCCTTGCCCCTCCCATATCCGGATGCCCTTCCCAGAGTGTTCATTCATCAAGTGCTGTGAGCATCAAAGCTGAGCTGAGTCTTCCCTCCCCCATCCTCCTGGCTAACAAATGTGCCTACGTCACCGGTTTCTAGAAGAAAACCTTGGGGCTTAGGAGAAGACAGCTTAGTCCCGACTTCTGAGTGTGCTCATGCGCATCGCGGTCATCAGGGTACCCAACCTCACAAATGACAGCACCTGCCACATCACCTCGGCGTGGTCAGCGCCATTAACCCTGAATGAGCATATTTATAAACCGTTGTAGAAGCTGCCCCCGGTCTCCCAAAAGTCCACCCCCTTCCTGAGACCAAGCTCTGACCGCTGGCACTTCCACATACATCCTGGTGCCCGTATGCCCCATGCCTTACAGACTCGGTCCCTCAGGGTGGGTTTGCACACCGCTGCCTCTGCCTGCCTGCCTGCCTCGAAAGACCTCACCACCACCACCACGTGTAGGAGAGGGGCCAGCAGAGGGTAGGGTCTGAGCTGTTCCCTGCCCCCCCACCCCGACAGTTGTCACCATATCCTGTAATCCTGTCCCTTGAGAACCACTGCGGGCTGGAACAACAGGCGGTCATGGCTCGTCACCTTCGGAGCATCCTGGGAGACATGCTGGTGACACAGGCCCTGGACTCCCACAGCCCCGAGGAGCTGCCATCTCCTGAGGTGATGCTCCCAGACCCACAGCCTGGGAGGTGGGTCAGTCTGACTGGGATTCTCCCCCACCCTCACCCCCTGTCCTCACTCACACCACCCCTCTAGGCCGGGACCCCTCATTTCTTTCTGCCTGGACCTTTTCCTGCTGAGTTTAGCTGGCATCTGCCACCCAACTGTTCCTTTGGCTGCCCTCTGGTTCCTCATTCTTGACCATTCCCGCCCAGGCCGTCCGCTTCCCGGGCCTTCCTTCTAGCTCTGCCCGGCCTGGTTTGTGTCCCTTCTTACAGTATCTGTATGCCCAGCCGCTTCCACCCGCATGTCCTGAGGTGACATTTCCTCGGCCTAGATCTCCCTTCCCAGCCATCTGCTCTGGCCAGCTGCCACCTGCCTAGGACCACAGATAAGTAGGGCTGGATTGTAGGGCTCATCAGTCCAGTGGTTACCCAGGATGCCATGGGCCGTGGGCTCAGTCCCTAGTACTGAAAAGAAAAAGGGGTAGAGCTTGCTCCCTTCATCCCACCGCTTATCAAGAAGCAAGCATCTTCCAGTTTTTTAAAAAGATGTATTTATTTATTTTATGTATGTCAGTATACACTATAGCTGTTTCTCAGACACACCAGAAAAGGGCATCAGATCCCATTGCAGATGGTTGTGAGCCACCATGTGGTTGCTGGGATTTGAACTCAGGACCTCTGGAAGAGCAGTCAGTGCTCTTAACCGCAGAGCCATCTCTCCAGCACCGCATCTTCCAGTTTTTATGTGTGTGAACTTGTCCATATATTCACCCACCTATTATGCATTGGTTTTCTCATTTATTTACTTGTTTTATTGTTGTTGTCATTTTGGGACAGGACCTCATATAGCCCAGGCTAGCCTGCAGCCGAGGATGACCTTGAACATTGGAATTACAGGAGTGTTACTGTACCTCGGTCATTCCTGGTCTACATGGGGCTAAGGATAGATCTCAGGACACTGTGCATGACAGGCAAGAGCTCTATCAACTGAGCTACTGACCCAGCCACAACTGGCTTGGATCCTTTAGCCCAGGCTGGCCATTAACTTGACATCTGGATGGTTGTGGGACAGAAGTCTTTATTGAGACTGAAGGATCAAGAGATGGAGCTTAAAAGCTGGGAACAGTGACACATGCCTGTAATCCAGGCACACAGGAGTGGAGGCAGGAGGATCAGGAGTTCAAAGTTACCGAGTTCGAGGCCAGCCCAGGCTACATAAAACTGTCTTGAAAACAAACAAAAAAAGCTAGTGTAAAAATATCTGCTGTAGTCATTCCTTCCACGAGAGCTTTCTGCACTGGGCAGTGCCAGCGGGTACCTTTAATCCTGACAGTGGGGAGGTGGAGGCAGGCAGATCTTTGTGAGTTCTAAGATAGCCAGGGCTATACAGAGAAACCTTGTCTCAAAAACAAAAACAAGGGGGCTGGAGAGATGGCTCAAGCTATTAAGACTGCTCTTCCAGAGGTCCTGAGTTCAAATCCCAGCAACCACATGGTGGCTCACAACCATCTGTAATGGGATCTGATGCCCTCTTCTGGTGTGTCTGAAGACAGCTACAGTATACTCACATTAAATAAATAAATCTTTAAAAGCAAACAAACAAATAAGCAAACCCAAAGACTTTTGGAAGAGTGCTCCTTCCCTGTGCCTGAGCTGCCTCTGACCTGTGGGTGGCACTCAAGTGAGTGACACATTTTCAGTCACCCTCTCTATCAATGGCTTGATATCCTGTTAGAAACACCATTCCAGTCCTTCCCGCCCCTCCCTACCAGCCGCTCTCCCAGTGGTGGCTGACCACTTGGCTGAAGGCCACCTGGGGGCTTCACCTGTCCACCCTGGCCTCTACAGCAGCTCAAGGGCCGGGTCTTGGTGAAGGGGAAGAAGCTACCGGCTGCTCGGAATGAGGATGGTCGAATTCTGTCAGACAGGGAGGAGGAAGAGGAGGAGGAAGAGGAGGCAGAGGAGGCTTCCGAAGCTGCTGAGCAGAGGAGGAGAGTGAGTCTCTTGCTGGCTGGGACCTGCTTGCAGGCAGGGAGGGTGGGGCAGCAGAGAAGGTTAGGGAGGAGAGGGAGGTGGGGTGGGGCAGGGGCTCGAGCTAAGTGATCCCCACTGAGGTTGGTTTCCCAGGCCAAGCAGATCTCCCCCGAGCTCTCAGCGCTGGCTGTGTACTGCTGTGCGGCCCGCCTGCGGAGCCTGGAGCCCAGTCCCGGCCCGCCTCAGTCTTGCAAGGTCGGCTCCCTCAGCGAGCGCAAGGCCAGGAAGTTCAACAGGGAGGCGGGTAGGAACCAGACTGTGGTTATCTGGGGATCGGAGAGCGTGGAGCCCTTCAAGCTCGGGCGGCGGTGGTGGTGGTGGGTGGTGATGGGTATTCTAGAGTGTTCTCAAGATTTCAGAGGGCTGAGGACATGTTGAGGTCAAGACTGCCTTTATGAGGGCCTGACTCCAGGCTAAGTGTGGGTGGAGGGTCACAAGGGGGAGAGGTCTGGGGTTGCCTTCACCCATCGTCAACAAATGGAGGTCAAGGCACCGGCTAGGCAGTCAGGCTAGTGCCGGGGGCTGGCGGAGCCCGGAGGGAATGAGACTGGGAAGGCCTCCTGGTCCATCCCACGTCTGAGAAGACGGCACTGCAGAGGAGGGAGGAAGCAGAAGAGGAAAGGGCTCCAGATGGGAGGAAGAGCCGGAGGCATGGCCACTGCAAGAGTTCCAGGAACTCAAGGCATGGCTAGGGGTGCGGGCAGGGCAGGGTGAGTGACAGTGGCAGCCAGAGGCTGGGCGGTCAGTGGCGGGGGCAGTCGCGCGCCAAGGGAATGCAGTGCCTCACTGTGTGGCTGCCAGGTGTCCCTGCCTTCCTCTGGTCCTCTGCAGCCGCCTTTCTCATCTCACCTTAGGTCAGAAGAGAGAGGGAAGCTGGGGTGGGGTGGGGTCGGGGTGGGTGGGCGGGGCCATAGGGCCTGGAACTGGGCCAGGGACAGAAGCCTGGGTCCTATCATAATCCTGTCCCTACTCTGCCCCAGGGACCAGCTTTGTCAGGCACAACACTCAGCAAATGACCCGAGTGTACCCACTGGGGCTGCGGATGAACTCGGCCAACTATAACCCGCAGGAGATGTGGAACTCGGGCTGTCAGCTGGGTGAGCGGGCCGGGGAAGCAGCTTGGAAGTCTCTGGGTGGGGATGGGCACCTCAGCGGTGGGCAGCCACACAGCTTTCCAGAAGGTGGGAAATGCACTGGTGGTTAACAGGCTGTCTGAAATATTTGCTCTTGGCAATGTGGGAGTTGCTTTTCATTTTGTTTGTTTGAGATGGTCTCACTATGCAGCCCTGGCTGACTTAACCTTCAGCTGCTGCCGCCTCCCCAGGGCTGGGACTGAAGGCGAGCACACCGGACTCAGCAGAAAATACATTTTTCTTTTCTCTTTTCTTTACTTCTTTCTTTCTTTCCTTTTTTAAAAACATTTGTTTAAGTACACTGTAGCTGTCTACCACAAGAGGGCGTCAGATCTCATTACAGATGGTCATGAGCCACCATGTAGTTGTGGGATTTGAACTCAGGACCTTCAGAAGAGCAGTCAGTGCTCTTAACCACTGAGCCATCTCTCAAGTCTTTCTTTCCGTCTTTTTGTTTTGTTTTGTTTGTTTTTATTTTTGTTTTTGAGACAAGGTCTCTGACTGTCCCAGAACTCACTGGGCAGTCCAGACTAGCTTTACCTGCCTCTGCCCCCCAGTGCTGAGATTAGCAGCATGTGCCACACTGCCAGGCCAAAAGTTCTATTTCTGTGTGAGGTACAGGACTATAATCCCGGTACTTGGGAGGTAGAAGACAGGGGCGCAGGAGTTCATGGTCATCCTCAGCTACTTAATGAGTCTGAGGCCAGCCTGGGTTACATGAGACAATTTCAAAATACCCAAAAGAAAGTTACTTGTTTTTGTGTGTTCCTGTGTGTGTGTGCACGTGGGCTAGAGGCCAGCATTGGGTATCTTTCAGCTGTCTACCTTTTTGTGTAGGAGTGTTGTTATGTAAGCATCTGCATCACACACATGCCCATGGAGGCCACAGGGGACACGGGACTCTCTGGAACTAGAGTTGCAGACAGCTGTGAAACACCACGTGGGTTCTGGGAACCGAACTCAGATCCTCTGTCCCCAGCTCCTAAGTCATCTCTCCTTCACCTCAGCTTGTCAGACAAGGTCTTTCACCATCCCTGGAGTTTGCACTTCTAGCTAGACTGGTTGACTAGTGACCTCCCACCACCCTCATCCGACTCCACCTCCCTCTGCCTGCCTCCACCACACCGTGCTCAGACACACACACACTGTTATGCCTGGCCTTTTCATAGCTTCTGGGGATTCACACTTGGGGCCTCATGCTTGCCCAGCAAGCCCTTTATCCCCTGGACTGTCTCCTCAGCTCCCCCAAGTTAGATCTTTCTGAAGGTAGAGATAAACTACTGGCCGGGGTTGGTGGCACAAACCTGTAATCCGGGCAAGCAGGAAGCCGAGGCAACAGAGTTATGAATTCAAGGCCAGCTTGTTACAGAGGCTAACCTGGGTTATGTTGTCAGACTGGACCAAAACAAACAAAACCAGCAAGAAAGGAATTCAAAACCTTCTGGGAGAAAGGGCCTGTCCAAAGGACACCATGTTCCCTTTGAGGTCGATAAGGGCAATGCCAAGTCTTTCAGGCCTTGGCTCTGACCTGAGGGGCGAGGGTGGGGGTGGGAGTCCTTGTCATCACATCCCCCCTCCAACCGCACTTTGCTATTCTTGAAGAAATGCAGGGAGGAGGTGACTGTGTGGTCCCCTCAATAGGTCCTGACAAGGACAGGGCATTACCGATGGTTGGACACTGGGCCCTCTGTCCAGCCTGGCTTTTTCTGACTCTGTAGTGAGGAGAAAGCCGCTAAGAGTCCTTGGTTCAACCCTGTCTACTCCACAGTGGCTCTGAACTTTCAGACTCCGGGTTACGAGATGGACCTCAACACAGGGCGCTTCCTCATAAACGGGCAGTGTGGCTATGTCCTCAAACCTGCTTACCTCAGGCAACTCAACACCACCTTTGACCCCGAGTGCCCTGGACCCCCCAGAACTACTCTGACAGTCCAGGTCAGTAGCCTGGTCTAAGTCTCCACCTCAGGTCAAGGTTAGCTCTGGAGAGGCACCAGTCTGAGGGGAAGAAACAAGGGGGGGGGGGTCAGAAATGGTCCTAGCATGAGGGTGACCCACGTGTGGGCATTTGTGCAGGAGGGGCGGTGTCAGTGTGAGGACAAGGGACTTATAGCTCCAGAGGGGCAGGGGTGGGTTTGGGTCCCAGTGGGGGACAGGCAGAAGCTGCCCTTCCTTCCTCCCTCTTTTAGGTGTTAACGGCCCAGCAGCTGCCCAAGCTGAATGCAGAGAAGCCCAACTCCATTGTGGATCCTCTGGTGCGTGTGGAGATCCATGGGGTGCCTGAAGACTGTGCCCACAAGGAGACAGACTATGTGCTCAACAATGGTGAGTGAGCCACTGAGAGGGTAGGGTGGGCCCTGGGACCGGTGGGCCCTAACTCCGCCCCACCCCCACCCTAGGCTTCAACCCCTGCTGGGGGCAGACCCTGCAGTTCCAACTGCGGGCTCCAGAGCTGGTGCTGGTCAGGTTCGTGGTAGAAGACTACGATACCACCTCGCCCAATGACTTTGTGGGCCAGTTCACACTGCCTCTCAACAGCCTGAAGCAAGGTAGGTGGTGGTGAGTGGGGAGGGAAGAACAGGATGGAGTTGCACCCTCTCTCTGACGTCCGCTGCCCTTCCCACAGGGTACCGCCACATCCACCTGCTGTCCAAGGACGGGGCCTCGCTCTCTCCGGCCACTCTCTTCGTTCACATCCGCATTCAGAACTCTTGAGGGCATCACACTTACCCTAGTGTGCATCAGCATCACGGCACGGAGCCCTCTCTGGAGCACGGGACCATGGGAGCACCAGCCTCTCACGCCGGATCCCTGTCCTGGTCACCAGGTGCTAAGTACACCTGGGTGCTGAGAGCTGTTGGGTCGCTCAGTGAGAGAAAGGACCAGGGGTGGGGTCCTGTCCAGTGGATTTCAGGGGCCTCCAACCTTGGGGCCCTGAGGTGGTCTCAGATTCCCTGGTCTTCAAGTTGAGGAGCAGGACTCGTGTCCCTCGCCCTCCTGCAGGGCCATCGTAGCCTCCATCCCTGAAAAGGGCACAACCACCCACACTGCCTCCTTTTGGGGTGCGTAGAGCGCCAGAGCCTCCTCCCCTTAGGCTCTCTGGCTTCTCCTTCCTGTCCTGTCTCAGGCAGGCAGGGGGCCCTGGGGAAAACCTGGCAGTGTAAGTTTGTAACTTGTGTCATAGAAGAGCCCTGGAGAGGGCAGGAGTTACTATTTTAAAAAATAAAGAAAAAGTGAACCTTTCCACTTTATTACCCGGGCCCACGGGGAGAGGGACAGGCCAGAGTGGGAGCCTCTCAGGCCTCTCTCCCAGTGGGGTATGGGCTTTGTCCAAGACAGCCAGGGGTGGCTGCAGGAGGCATGGTGGCCTTTGGCCTAAAGCTGCTACCTGAACTAATTACTAATTCATAAGGTTCCCTCCTCTGACCCTCTCCCTCTCCCTCCCTCTCCCCCCCCCCTCTCTCTCTCTCTCTCTCTCTCACACACACACACACACACACACACACACACACACACACGCACGGAGAGGGAGAAGGCCTAGCAGGTACATTCCAAAGACGGAGCCTAGCAAAGCCGCGGTGACACTGAGAGGCAAACACCAGGTTCCGAGTGAGTCCCGGGCTCCGACCTGTCCTACATGTCAGGATTTAATGGCAACAGGACTAGTACTGGGCAAAGGCAAAGCCATTTTCCCACAGGGTGACCTGGGGTGTGGCTGCGTAGGGTCTGCACGGGCTCTAAGTCCTCTATAAACCAATGCCTGAGGCTAAGGCATCCATCCTGCCACCCCAATGCCCAAGCCAGGAAGTGCTGGCTTCTCCCTGCTTCTGTTCTTAGGGAGAGGCCTCTGCTGCTCTGATGGATTTGTGTGGTTAAGAGTGATCAGGATCTGTCACGGCCTAGGGAGGATGGGCAAAGCAAGCCGACTACAGCCC
Source organism: Apodemus sylvaticus (assembly GCF_947179515.1). Taxonomy (NCBI): domain Eukaryota; kingdom Metazoa; phylum Chordata; class Mammalia; order Rodentia; family Muridae; genus Apodemus; species Apodemus sylvaticus. The sequence continues at coordinate 19,909,457 of NC_067481.1, forward strand.
CTGAGGGACACAGCTGAGCCATGTTCAGTTGGGGTGTGCCAGCCATACTGGGCTGGAAGGGTTGGGATGGGTAATCTCCACAGGAAGACCACAGCGAGAAGTAAATGCAGGCTCCAAGGCCTGGACGCTCCCAGAAGAGCTTCCACCTCAGGCTTGAGTCCCGAGGTCAGTCCACAGCACTGGAGCTGCCTCAGCTGCGCCCGCCCAGTGGGACGGGCCCTTAACCCACCCAGCTACTTGGGAGGCTCAAGCAAGATCAGCTGAGTTTCAGGGCCAGCCTTGGAAACCTAGTGAGACTATCTCAAATAAGCACATCAGCAGTTAAGGTGCTCAGTGCAAAATGGATGATCTGAATCCAATCCCTGGAGTCTGTGTAGACACAGGAGGGGAGAACAGACACCCTGTGACATGTGTGCACACACAAACACACGTGCGCGCGACTATGCAGAGCGTCTGTGGTAGGTGGGAAAGCCTAGAAGAGTCCTATGCACCTTGAAAGAGGTCCAGCAAAGCTGATCAGGTGTTGGTGGCCCTGGGGAGGGGAAGGGGCTCCCCTGTCACCTTGCTTGTCTAACCGAGGCCCCAGATACACCACCTGCTCCACTACCACCTGCTGCTGACCCGAAGAACACCAGGAGAGAGCGGACTGTTGAAGGCTTCCTTTATTAGAAACAAGTGAGATGTCCGGAGTGGAACGGTGCATTTGGTATATCTGCCCCCACCCCAGCCACGAATGCCCCCAGCACAGCCCCAAGAAAAGCCAAGACGACAAAGTGAAGCTCTCCCACCCCGGATGCAGCACCTGACAGCCACAGTTAACACTTTAGTTTAATTCCATGAAAACTGTCCAAACTCTCCTCCTCAGGTGCAGTTGGTCTACAGACCTGCCTTCGCTCTGCAGCAAGACACAACAGGTTTCCTCTGGTTCAAGGACAGGCAGACAAGGCTAGAGAGACACTCTAGCTCCCTTTCCTGAGTCTGTCTCTCAGATGTAGACAGCTCTGTGAAAACTCTTCGGGGCCTTTGGGCCCTTGAATTGTTTAATGCTGCTCATCTTTGGGGACAGAATTTAAAACCACAGATGCCTGCCTCTGGGCTTCAGAGGAAGGAAGGGTCACAAATGGCAGAAAGAAGGGGTGAGGCCTGAAACCTTCCATTGAAAAAATGAGTGTTAGCAGAGCTTGGTGTGAGCCAATCCCCAGATGCCAACACCTTTAGACACAGGCCTGGGCGGGGACAGTGAGCCCACGCAGGCCTCAATCCAGAGTTAAGGCCTTTCTACACAGCTCACTCCTACAAACTGGTGTCCACGGTAGCATGGAGAGTCAATCCAAAGGCAGGGCCAGAAAGGAGGTCGTCAGGACACGGCGGAGGACGAGGGTCAGGCTCACAGAGGCCTTCCAACAGAGGCTGCGGGGACAGGTCAGCTCGGATGCCCCAAGGCCACAGGGCTGCCATACTCCAAAGATTGTGAAGTAGTTTTGAACCCCACAAATGGTGCTCTTTAGCCCCTAATCCCATGAGGGTTGAATGAAGACACCAGAACAGTTCAGATAAAAACAAGACTTAAAAACAACCCCTGAGCCAACTCCTGCAGACCTGGGCAGGGTGCCCATCTCAAGGCAGTAGCGAGCCACCTGGTTTCAGGGACAGTCCTTGCCAGCAGATCTTCCAGAGCATCCCCTGGGCTGCGATGTTTTTGTTCCATGACCAGGGTCAATGAAACCAAAGCTCAGTCCAGAGATTTGTGTCCCCCAAACCCCAGAAGCATTGTGAGCTGAGAGCTGGCCCACGGCTGACAGCAAGACAGGCAGGAGGGCTTTCCGCATTCCAGGCCCGCCCAGGAAGGAAAGGCTTGAGCACTCATTTCTTTAAAGTGTGGGCAGGTGGCCCACTCGGGCACTTAGGGCAGTGTCTGGAGACTGAGGGGGAGCCTGCCTGACCCCTCCCTTCTGTAGGACTCAAGTGCACATTTTGCCAAGAACAACAGCTTCTTTGGTGTGAATATCTTGGAGTCACAAGTCGGCCACCTTCGCTGGCACTTGCAGTTTGCAGCACAGGACAGTGAAGGGAAGGGAGGTCCCCAGAAGCCTCTGATGAGAATCCTCACGCACAGCTTCTGTCTCCAGCAGCAGTCAACAAGGCAGGACGCATCCCTAACACAGTTTCCTTCAGCTGAGGCGACGCAGAATTAGCTTCTGCAGACCACCACCAGAAGCCACAGCGTGACTCAAGCCCCTGCTCGCTGCTAGGACAGCTTCTTCCGTTCAGGGGACAGGACTGAACCTGGCTAGTAGCTAAGGCTTCTTTCCCCTATAAGGTCCCCCCCGTTCCCAAGATGCCAAGAGGTGAAAGAAATTCCCCACTATGCGTCACGTGGGGCTTTCTCCCTTTTAGCACAAGCTACAAGGAGGCTGGGCGTGGCTTGCTGACAGTTCAGCCCAATCCTTGAGCCACTTGGCTCAACACCACTCAGGAATGCCCACGTGGGCAATCATGGACCAGGGGCTTGACTACTTCTGGAGAAACTGGCAGTATCAACAACCATCACTCCCACTACAAAACCCACAACAGCACAGATGACAATCAGACTCAGAGAGTGGCAATGCTGCCAAGTCTATCATCTCTAGTGTCTGCTTCTTTTGGTCACTGTGGGCTGGACACACTGGAAAGGAGACCTACGAGCACAGGAGATGGCTGATGGGCTGGAAGGCACAGGCAGGGGCGTGACCACGCCTACCTGGGATCCCTACGCCCTCTCTGCTCTAAAATGCCTTAGACAGAGCTTGCACTCATGTGGTCTTGACAAGGTCCCAGATACTACAAAAGGCCCAAAGTCCCTTTCAAAATGCCAACCACACTAGGCAGTGAGGACAAAGTCTCTCAGAGAACACACACCTGTAAGGATGGTAACTGCCAGCTCAAAAGCCTTTTAAAATCAGTGTCCTCAAAGTCGAGGCCCAGGAGATGGCAGAGGGACTCGATGAATGAATCTACGTCCATGATTGTCACTACTTCCTGATCTCAGAATGCAGTAGTCTCCTCTGCCCAGGGCTTGTCCTGCCATTGCGGAGGCCTGAGCCCTCCCCTGAGCTGGCAGTCCCTCTACCTTACACCTCCTTGCTCACAGCCTGCTGGGCAGCCAATTCCAAAGGGGAACTAGGGGAGGCCCCCAGATCCACTGTCCTGCTCCTCCTGACAACAGCCACCACTTCTGAAGAAACAGTAACTGTGCAATGCACATCTGTCTGCGGCTGTCCTTGGGCTCTCGTTCTGAAGAATGACTGGATTTAGCTTCTTTCTCATTAGAGACCAAACATCCTTGCACATTTGGAACATGAAAGATATTTAGAATATTTATATATATAATATATATACTTTTATTATTCACCCGTTAACTCCATAATATGCCAATCACGAGCTAGGTTTCAGCAGTTACATTCCCTTGATCACGGCTGCATGAGCATGTTAATTCATTGAAAACAGGGAGACCAGAAACATGGCTAAAGGTGACATCACGCAGCCTATGCCATCGCAATATAATTGTCAAGTTCGCTGGCGGTTTGGTAAAGCCGGTTCAGTTCTGTTTTGTTTGCCAGAGATCTCACATCTGTGAAAGTTGGACCAACAAGTGGAAGGGCTCCGTTTCCTGGTTTGGATTCTCAGTGGCTTTATCCAGAGTCTCACTGGCAACTGGTTACTGTAACACCAACCCAACCTAGGAGAGCCAATGGGGAAAGGGCACGTTGAGTTGACAGCACGCAGGAACTTTCCTGCCTCCCCAGGCGTGAGGGTCAGGCCTACTGAGCTCAGAGGAAAACATCTGCCGTGGGAGAGCAGATGCGGAGCCCAGGCCTGTCAGCCAGCCTTTGCTGGGTTTGGATTCTTCAAGGAAAGCAGTGGTGGGTGGCACCCTGGAGAACCCTGGCCAAAGGCCTCCAAGCTGGCTCCCAGTCAGCGCTTCACAGACACTGATGAGGCCTCTGCCCAAGCGCTCTGAGGCGGGGATAAAGGGGCATGGAAGGGCCACACTGAGACGAAAAAGGCATCCCAGGCAAGGAAAGGCAGATCTGTAGACCTCATCTCACAGGATTCCTGAGTCCCTCAAACCCCCTGCCTGATGGTGCAGGTCTGTGCTTCCAAGTACTGAGGAGGCAGAGGCAGGAGGGTCTTAAGTTCAAAGCCTTCTTGGCTTACAGATGGAGCCAGCCTGAGTGACTGAGATCCTGAACCCAAAAAGAAAAGTCTGGAGGTGCGCCTCAGTCCCAGAACGTGGGAGGCAGGGCAGGTCCATCTCTACGACCCAGGAGCTGCAGGCCAATCTTTGTCTACACGGCAAGTTCTAGCATATGTGAGGCTATATGACCAAGCTCCAGAACTACTAAAAATTAAAACAATGGAGGACGCCCTGGCCCGACACACAGGAACTCGCCCCGCACCAGTTGCTCTGCCGCCATCCGCGCCCTGACTAGCAGCCCGGCCTCTAGCTGTGGCACACGTACCTTCTCGGCCCCCATGCTCGGGCACTTCCAATTGTACAGGTAATACTGCAGGTTGCCGTCCCCTATGCCGAACTTGAGCTTCTCCAGGAATGTTTTGTTCTCCATGAGATCCAGTGCATTGAACACGTCGAACCCTTTCTGCAGGGTAGCAGGAGAAATGGCAACAGGTTACTTTCCTTCCCCTGCTGGCCTACAGGCAGCCATAGGGCAAGTTTCCTTCACAGGTTCCGGCTACATCCTGGTTAGCAAACTCCGGTGAGTGCTAATGCACTCAGTGACAGTGACTGTCCAAATGTGCTCGCTCCCCTGATAGCCTGGCCTTTCCTCAGTGTCTCTGTGAGGAGACACAAACTGGAGGCCGTTCCTTCTGGAGTTACTTCCTAACAGCTTCCTGGCTCTGGCCACTAACCTCCCAGGTTCCCAGTGTGCACTGCACATGCTTAACAGGCTGCCTGAGGCTGGGACTGGGACTCTTGTAAACTCTCACCAAACTGAGCTGACGTTCTCATGGGGCGGGGCTAGCCTGCCCAGAGGGTTGGCCTGGTGCAGATGGACACCAGAATCATGAGAAAAGCAAGTAAACAAGGGACAGACCTACCACCACCTATGCCTGCTCGCTGGAGTTAGCCAGTCCATTCAGTCACGAGGGCAGATCCAGGGTTCCCCTCCCATGCTCGGAAAGCCAAAAGAACCCTAACCCTGAGGCTGTCCGGCCAGTCAGGCTCCAATCAAGGAGTGCAGAGACTCATAGTCTTCTTCTAGACTGGATTTGTGGCTGGAAATGGCTGGGACCTTGCCTAAGAGCTTGAGGCCTCCCACGGGCAGCTAACCGCTGAGCTGTGCTCACTACTACTACAAAGCCCCCACCCCAATCTCCCAAGACTGACAGTCTGCTCCTCACCATTTTGGCTAGAACGAGGGCGTCGCTCATAAGGTCTAGAAGAGGGGTCTGGGTGTGGACATTGTAGAAGGAGTACGCAGCTTTCAGACTCTTGTGGGTTGGATGGTTCATGATGGTGGAGGGAAGTGTATAAAAGCTCAGGAAATCAGTCACCTCACCGTTGGCATTCTGAAGGGAAGAGTAAATAAACAGGCAGTGTCACACAGGCAAAGGGACAGGCAGCCCACAGACCATGGAACGCTCACTCCATCTCCAGGCAGTCGAATGGCTGCAACTGAACCAGGGTCTGAGGAGCAGCAGCCCAGCAGCCAAGGGCTCTGGAGGACAGACTCAGGGACAGGCTCTAAGCTGTGCCTTAATTTGGCTCTCAGAATCCACGTCCAGACACTGAGGATCCCCCTCCTCAACTGGCTTTTGATTGATAAAGCCAGCATCCAATGGCTGGGCAGGACAGAGGCAGGACTCTTTAGGATTCCAGGAAAGAAACACAAGAGGAGAGAAGGAGCAGACCTGCCATGACTGGGAAGCTGAGAGGTCAGAGGTCAGACTTTAAGCCTGCTGACATTGGTAAGAATTTGGTAAAGTGCCCTGATTGGGTCTGGGGCAGTAGAGATGAAATATAGATTTTATAAGGTGTTAAGTCAGGAATATCGGAGGGGAAAAGTGTGTTAGCCACGCAGGGTTAGGAGAAGCTCAGGCATTGAGCTAGTAAGGCATATTAAAAAATAACACTGTGTGTGTGTGTGTGTGTGTGTGTGTGTGTGTAATTTGTGAATCCAGAGCTCTTGTGTGGGTGCAGAGCCGCACACACCTGCTGGGAGCAGAGTTGGGTAAGATTCAGTGCTACAGACGGTGCTCGCTGTATTATAGGCTTGTACCAATATTAGAAATTAACTAGAGATTCTCGAATAGAACACACACGCTCCACGATATAAGATTAGGAGCTGGGGAGAACTGGCTTCTTAGCAGACTACAGATTCTGCCCGAGCCACGTGGAGATTTCTTCCCACCGTTCAGAGCTACTACAAAGAGTTTGGGCCAGAGGCACTGGGGGCCTGCTATGCAAAAAGACAGGCTGCTTCAAAGTCAGGCAGAGACAAGCAGCGGAAGCTACATGCCTCTCACTACCAGATAAAGAAAGACTAGAGATGAATAAATTCGATTTGTTTTTAGATAGAAAGGAGTATAATGGTAATTGTTTAACTGTTTTTAAGTATACATGGAATAAAGAAATCCAAGCCTTTGACCTCAAATGTAGGAATCAAAGGCACAGAGATAGAATAGAAAGAATAAAAAAAAAATGCTTTAAAGGGGGCTAGAGAGATGGCTCAGTGGTTAAGAGCACTGACTGCTCATCTAAAGGTCCTGAGTTCAAATCCCAGCAACCACATGGTGGCTCACAACCATCCGTAATGAGATCTGGTGCCCTCTTTTGGTGTGTCTGAAAACGGCTATAGTGTACTTACATATAAATCTTTGGGCTGGAGTGAGTGGGGCCTGGAACAAGCGAGGCCCAGAGTGAGCAGGGCCAGAATGAGCAGAGGTCCTGAGTTCAATTCCCAGCAACCACATGAAGGCTCACAACCATCGGTACAGGTACAGTGTACTCATATACATAAAATAAATAAACCTTTAAAAATGCTTTAAAGAAAAAATTGAAAAAGTCTTGCAAGGGCAAATAATTGAGATCTTTGAAGGTGGTCTATATGGGACTTCTGGGATAGCTTAGCCTGGTGTGACAAGTTCAGAGTCTGGAGAGAGGCTTCCACAGTAAGCAGAGGGAGGATCTAATTAGACAGATGAATAAATAATTGAGGCTTTTGATCTTAATTTATAGGCCAAAGAGGAGGGGATAAGTAGAAAAACCTTATCAGACAGATAATGGAGGCTTACCTCAATTCAAGTTACATAAAGAGAAATATTAGAGAACCTAAGTATGCAGGTGAGTAAGAAACTTAGGCCTTGGTCATGTAGGGCAGGGCAGGAGATGGTGGGGGAGCACTATCTCAACAGACAGGAATATTTGTTTACATTGTTTTCATTGCTGTGAATTGTTTTAATTATCAAAATGCATGTGGTTATGACTTTGGTGGTTATAGTAAAAGTCCTCTGGGAGAGAGGGCAAGCTATTAAATTAATTCAATCTATACCTTTAATGATTTCTGGCTGCTATTCTGGGAGAGAGGCTCTGCATTTATGTTGACAGGAAAAGAGAAAAAGGTTTGGACCCCTGCCAGAGTGATAAGGCTCAGATATGCCAGGGGAAGACTCCCTCAAGATGTTGGCTACAGAAAAGAAAAATTCAAGAAAAATCAAACAATCCCACTACTGAAGTGACCTGCTGTTCCAGTGCCCTGCTTCCTGGTGCTGTCCAGAGACTTGCTTCCACAACAGCTTCAGGAATTGCTGCTGATTCCTGATGGACTTGGTTCATCCAGCCTTTCAGACTGATCCAGTCAGAACTTCAGTCAAGCCCTGAGCCTTCTAAGCATATAGACACTGGATAACAGGTGCTAAAGCTAGCTTTCTTACGTCTAAAAAGTTTTTCTAATTTTCTGCCTTCACCCCACCCCTTTAAACATTTTTTTGTTGCCCCTATTCATCAGGAAGAAGTTGTGGGGGGTTGTCATCCCACTACCTTGGGCTCGGGTGTCTGGTTATGGCTATTTTATAGATTATAGATAGGTTGTCATTGTAAGGGATAATTTGGAAATCTTGAACAGGGAGGAAATAGATTGGATAAATTTTTAAATTTATTCTTAAGCAAAGCATTATTATACAGCCACAGTTTTATTTTGGTAGAAATCTTTATTGCTGATACAAATTAAAGTTGTTAAGTTTACATTGGTACAGATTATGACTGATGCAGACTTAAGGTATTCAGCGGTATAAATTTTTTTTAAAATATTTATTTATTTATTATATGTAAGTACACTGTAGCTGTCTTCAGCCACCATTAGAGGGTGTCAGATCTCTTTACGGATGGTTGTGAGCCACCATGTGGATGCTGGGATTTGAACTCATGACCTTTAGAAGAGCAGTCGGTGCTCTTACCAGCTGAGCCATCTCTCCAGCCCGGTATAAATTTTTTATAGTGATACAAAATTTGAAGTTAATGTTGTTGCTCTTAGAGAGGTATTGTGCCTATGAAACGCATGTAAGAATACAAGGCTTAGCCCGGCGTGGTGGCGCACGCCTGTAATCCCAGCACTCTGGGAGGCAGAGGCAGGTGAATTTCTGAGTTTGAGGCCAGCCTGGTCTACAAGAGTTCCAGATAGCCAGGGATATACAGAGAAACCCTGTTTCGAAAAAAAAACCAAATCCCCCCCCCCCAAAAAAAGAGAGAATACAAGGCTTAGACCCAGCCTTCTATAGCTGCTGTTACCAACCATTTGGGATGATTAAGTAAGGCAAGTTCAGGGCCAGTAACTCAGTAGATCAGATTCTGATCTAATTATATTAAGTGCTTTCTGCGATATTCAAATAGACATAGCTCAGAGTAGTTAAGGTTTAACAGCTCATTATATGGATAGATAGAGAGTCTCCCACTACAACAGCCAGGCTGGAGTGTGGGCTGAGCTACCCTGCAGCGCATGGCTGGGGATGGCTGGCTTCCTGTGGCACAAATGCACATGCGTACAGTACAAGTTCAGCATGGACCTCTAGCCTTTTGACTCCCTAGCTCTCTCTAGGGACTCATCGCATCCATCATGGTAGTCCCCACGGTGACCTCTGTAACCCTGAACATACACCCACTTTAGCCTGGAATGCAGGGGAGGGGTGAAGGGGTGACAAGGGAAGACAGTTCCACAGCCCCTCCACAGACTCTGGTGTCTGGACCACACTAGGCAGAGTTGAGACAAGAAGAAAGGAGGAGGCTCACCTGACTAAGGGGTGCGGGGCTATCTACTCTGTACTGAGATGACTATGATTTGTTGAGGACCAAACAGAGAAGCCTAGCAGGGTAATACCAGCTCTCTGGGAACCTAGCTGTTTGTCAGGGAGAGGATGGCAACTCACCTCTACCACAAAAGTGTCAATGATGTTCTCCTGGGGGTAGAACCAGTGCTCCACCTCCTCCTGGTTCATGACAGGGGTGAGGTGAAACTGTTTCAGGTACCGGCTGAGCAGCTGGTGCACTACTGGAATGTCCTTCTTTTCCATTGGTCGTAGCCCAGCTGTCTTGGGAGTCTGGAAGGACAGAAAAGATGCTCTCAGAGCCCATCATCCTGGACCCACCCACACAGGCCCTTGAGAGGAAGCCAAGCCCTCTGGGCATCCAGACTGGGCTTGCCTCTGGGGTCTGATGGCCCCACTTCTTGGCAGGGCAGAGGCTGTGGTATCCATTTCTTACCTATGTGGTTCTAGTCTGTCTTAAGATAATACAGGCTTCCCTGCCCTCCCTTGGGCCACTCTCCACAAATCATATAATCTGCTACCCTAGGGCCAACTGGCCATTGTAGCTATCAAAAGTATTCAGTGGAAGGAAACCACATGATCTTATGGCACAAATATTAGGGCTAACAGACTATCCCCAGACGCTCAGTCCATATAAGGGCTGGTCCAAGCTGTAACAGCAGAGTCACAGATGGCTGTCTTCAGCATGGAGCTGGAGAGATTGCTCAGTGGGTGAAAGTGCCTACTATTAAGTGTAATCTCTACAATCCATGTAAAAGCCAAATGTAACAGTGTATAATGCTAGTACTTCTACAAAAAAAGGAGAGGCAGAGATAGTAGAATCCGCAGAATAACTTGGGCCAGCGGGCATGGTACACACAGAAGAGAAACAGTAGAGACCTGCATCAAAACAAAGCTGAAGACAGAGGCGTCCATACCCACAAATGCACATGCGTACAGTACAAGTTCAGCATGGACCTCTAGCCTTTTGACTCCCTAGCTCTCTCTAGGGACTGATTACTCATTGCATCCATCATGGTAGTCCCCATGGTGACCTCTGTAACCCTGAAAATATACCCACACTGGGTTTTTAGCCTGGAATGCAGGGGAGGGGTGAAGGGGTGACACACAGGGGAAGACAGCCCCACAGCCCCTACCCCCACCCTTTCTCTAAGACAGGGTTTCACGTAGCTTAGGCTGGCTTCAAACTTGTTATAAAGCCAAGCCTGCCCTCGAACTCCTGACCTTCCTAGTCCTGAGTGCTGGGATGACACCACACTCAGCTTTCCAAACCTACTCCAGCGATATGGAACTGTACAACAGCACTCTCAAGACAGGACAACGACCCTAACCCAGTATGTTCCCGTGACAAGCTGAGTACATGTGGATCAGCAGCTTCAAGCTGCAGTCCTCTGAGCAGCAAGCCCTTGGCAGGAGGGACAACCACCTGGTGGATGTGCTCTGAGCCACTGAAGGGACTTAAAGAGCTCAAGGCCCAGCACCCCGAAGGCAGGCACAGCTGGAGAACAGGGCACTTGGGGGAAAGCAGGCAGGCTGAGATCTAGAACTGAAGATCTGGTTACTTCAGGCTGTCCAGTTCTGGGTGTAGGGGAAGGATTAGAAATCTGGCCTCTCTCACACGCTGTCTGCCCTCCCCTAGCTGTCTTGGCAGAAGGGAGTGGACACTTGAGGGCTGACCCACACTAGTCTCTGGAACACGTAAGCCAGATGGCAGCGAGTAAAGAGATCCCTTTTCTACCTATGCTTCACTTAGGCTAAAATTACAGGGAAGCAGTATTCTTTGAGCCTGTCAGCAGACAGCAGGGCTACCAAGCCAGGCATAGACGCAGGAGAGCAGAGAAGAGAAAACAGAAATAAACCTTTGTAGACAGTGAGACACAAGGGCCTGGAGACTTGGGGCCAGAGAGTGGAGACCCCTCCCACATGCCCCCTGCCCACCACCCCAGGGCACCACTGGCCTCTGGCAGTCGGTAGAGCTTCATGGTGCGCTGCATGGTCATGTTTCTGCTCAGGTGGGAGAACTTCACTTCAATCAGCTTCCGAGGGTTTAGGGATCGGTGCCAGTACCTGCAGGTACATAAATGTCCTAGCCTCAGAGGACTCTGGCCAGTCCCACTCACTTCGAGGGAAAGGGCAGGGGACTTCCAGGTGACCAGCAGGTGTCATGAGGAAGCCCCTTTCTGGAATGGCAGGCTCAGCTTCCTCCAGGGGGTCAAGGAATCTTTTCTCCCTACTTTCCCTTTGTTAGATCAGTTGTCCGGGAGTGTAGCCCTCTCCCTGCAATCAGGTCAGTGGGAGACTGAACAACATGCCCAGAAGACTGGCAGGTACTCCCCCCAAGCCCCCTCACCCCGCTCTCCTGCAGTCATTACTTCTGCAGCTCTCTAGGCAGAGATAACTCAATTGCTTCAAACAACTTTCTAGGATGGAGGTTATCCTTGGATTACACAGGGATCAGACAAGCTCCTCTTGATCCATAAAATATTCCTAATGGAGCAGAGCCAAATCCTTCCCCCGCCCCCACTTGAACTGGTGGCAATCCCAACTTGATGACAATGTTGGATCTTCCGTTCCACCCCCTGAACCATACTCTCCCTATATTTCCCGATGTTCTCCATCTGCCTCCCCATAGCCCCCACAAGACTGGCTCAGAGCAGGGCAACACTGTGTCTCGGTGACTTTAGTCCTCTGCCGGAACCCCGCACCTGCATTCCCAAGACCTGCAGAACAAAGTCTCACCTGCAGGTGCCCACAGGCTTTGGCAACACCACTCCAGCAGTGTAAACAGCTTGGAAAATGCCCTCCAGGTGGACCCGCCGTGTTATCTCTCGGATCAAAACCGGAGCCACCCTCTTGGAGCGCAGTTTCTTGTGGACACACAGGAAGTTGATCTCTACCATCTTCTTCTCTCTGAAGAGAAGCAAACTGCTGACTGATACTTTTCCCACACAAAAGAACAGGAATCTCACCAAGTAGGCGGAGCCTCACTGAAGGGGTACACTCCCCACTGAGTGGTCACGACTGGGATCCCACCCACTACCAGTTCCTACTTGGCAAGCTTGCCTCACATCCTCTACTTCAAAACGGAAGGGGATGCGACACCTTCAAATGCTTTTGTCTGACACATCGCTAGCACCGCCCCGGGGAATCCCTGTGAGTGGGCTGGGGAGCCCCACCTGAGGCAGGCACTACAGGTCACAAAGCAACCAGCTACAACTTAGAGACAGTCTCACTAGGTAGCCTTGGCTGGCCTTGAACACGGGGATCCACCTGCCTCTGCCACCATGTGCTGGGATTAAAGGTGTAAGTCACCATGTATATCAAAACACATGGTTCCTATGACATTTCATCCCCAGCAGACAGATGCCTCCACTCCACCAGCCCCGCCATCCTCCTCGTATAGGTGACCATGTAGCCTTCCTCTTCCAAAACCAGCAAGATGGTGGCAACAGGGCTGGTGCTTACGTGTCATAGATGTGGATGTTTGCTGGGATGGCACTGATGAACCCAACCAGCTTCCGACTCGAGACCACTCGGACCCCGCAGTGCCACTGTGGGAGCCAGCCTGGTGGCCGGAGAGCCCTGGAACAAAGACACGGACAGGAGCTGTGGCACTGCTCAGAGCAGGCCGGAGAGCCGTGGAGGCTTCAGGGCTGTGCTCAGTGCTGACCTGGCACTAACACCTGGCTTAACAACTATATTCTCTTTAGGATGAGACTTTCTAGACACCAACAAAGCAGGACACAACCATTTCTCACAGCATCTTCTTGTGCTAGAGACTATGCCCAGTCGTGCACATATATTCTAGGCATGTTCTTTGGTACTAACTAAGCTACACTGGGCCTTTATTTATTGTTTTCTTGACACAAGGTTCTGTATGTCCCTAGGCTGGCCTTAAACTTGTGACCACTCTGGTCCAGCCTTATAAGTACAGCCGTATGCTAGGTTCTGTGTTTGTTTTTTGAAACAGGTCTTACTGTGTAGCTTCAGCTGGCCTCAAGTGCACAGAGCTCTGCCTGTCTCTGCCTCCCGAGGGCTGGCTTTATAGGTGTGTGCCACCATGCCCAGCCACCATGCTCCTTCAAAGCTTGACCTACAAGACCTCCATGCAAAAGGCCGCTAGTCCTTTGGGTAGGAAGCACACTGTGGAGACCCTGGCTCTGTCACCTGCCGCTCAGCATCTCTCCTTTCTGCTTTCCCTATCTGCCAGCCTCATACCTCTATCTTCTGAGATGTTAACTGTAGCCCAGGGTGGTAGACGGTTTATCCAGAACAGGCTTTTTTCCTATAATCAAGCATGCTCATTAACTGGATAGTAAAGGACTTTTCTTGCAAATTTTAAGGTCTCTCCTGCTCTTCTCCCCATGAAAAGGTCATCACAGAGTAAATGGTCTTTGCTGGGAACCAACTCTGTATGTTTCCCTCTACCAATTTATTTTAAGGAAGGTTTCCGTTCTAAACACCACTTAAAGCAAGTCTCCAGATGTACAAACTAAGGGACACCTCAGTTTGCCACTCAGAGGTTGGCTCTTGGGAGGATGGAGCTGAGTTTCCTTCCAGGTCTGCTACTCGCTTTGCCCTTCAAAGTAGGAGAGGTTTTGGAGACTGGAGACCAGGCTACTATCAGACACTAAACCTCTGGCTCCTTTCAACTTCCTAGCCTCCAGAATCATGAGAAATAAACAGAGACACCCGTTACGACTTACCACAAGAGAAACTCTGGGGAGTAATCGAATCGGAACATGTTATCATCGTCTTCCACATAGTTCTCGTTCAGGAGGGTGTACAGTTCTTTCAGCTGAGGAGAGACAAGTTCACTGAGGTCCTCTGCCAAATGGAGCCCACCTCAGCTCCACGGAGCTCCCGACTTTACAGACAGACGGACAAAAGCAAGCCACCAAACCCACCTCCGGCCTCACAAATCTCTTTCATCCTTTTAGAACAAGTACCCATGGTTGCAATAAGAAATGGAACCACTAGAGGGCAGAGCCGCACACGTCAGCACACAACCGCATCTAACCAAGATCACTCTGGTCTGCCACAGGAAGCCTCCCACTGTCAGTGAATATGCTTTGGAGAAATGATTTTGGGGCTGGTTGGGGAATCACTTACTCCCAGGACATCACTGCCATATTAAAAACAAAAACATGATCGGATTATTTTCATTTATCCCAACAGACTTTTTCTACCTTTGTAGCCATCCTCATCAGCTGGCCCAAGTAGGTAAAAAGCTTACTGTATCAGTCTGATAACCTGAGTTCAATCCCTGGAGCTCGAATAAGGCAAAAGTGAAGTGACATTACAACGCTGTCCTCTGTCTGCACAGGGATGTATGCTGTGGCCCACACGTGTTACCCTCATCTCCTGTCCTCCCACCCCCACCCCACCGGTAAAAAGCTAAAAAAAAAAAAAAAGGAAAAAAGAAAAAACAAAACAAAAAAGCCTCTGTTCCTAAGACAGGTATAGTGGAGTGGCTGACAGTCTTCGGGAGCTGAAGTGAGAGGAGCGTTACAGTCTAGGTGAAGGGGGAGAGCACTGAATAAATTAGGGGATGAGGAGGGGTGGGGTAGGGTGGGCGACATCATTCCTTACAGAGAAAAAAATTTCTAAATTCCTAAATCCCTGAAGTTAAAACACGAGGACAACCAGGGTGGTGGTGCATCCTGCAATCTCAGTGCTCAGCGAACTGAGGCAGGAGGTTTGACTCAAGTTCAAGGCCAGCCAGGGTTACATAATAAGACTCTGTCTCCAAGGGGAAAAAGAAAGTGGCAGGGGGAGTATGTGGCTCAGTTGGTAGAGTCCTTGTAGAATAGGCCAGTACCCAGAGCTCTGGGGTCAACCCTAGCCCCACATAATCAGGTGCAGAGGACACATACCTACAACACCAGCACATTTACCTAAAAACAAACCCTAAACAAGTACAGGTAGCACCTAGAAGCTCTCAAGCCACCTTGATCTATATAGCAAGTTGCAGGTTTCCTAGGGCCACACAGTGAGACCCTTTCTCAGAACCAAACCAAACCAAATACACGGATGTGAGCGCACACGCACATCCACAGGCACACATGGTTCCCACTAAACACACACTAAGAACATGAACAAGAAGCTGGAGAGCTGGCTCTGTGGCTAAGAGCGTCTGCTGCTCTCAGAGGCCCTGTTCACGTCCCAGCACCCAGAGCACATGTTCACGCCATCTATGACTGCAGCTCCATATGGAGCCGTGGGCCCCGTATGTACTGTGCTGGTTAGTTTTGCCAAATGAACACAAGCAAGCATATCTAGGGAGAGGGAATATTATTTGGGAAAATGCCTCCGTGAGAGTAGACTGTTTCTGCCCTGACTTCCCATTACTAACGGAGTGTGAGCTGAAATAAACCTTTTCCCCTAAGTTGCTTTTGTTCATGGAATTTTATTACAGTAACACTAATCCTGAATAGGATACTCACATATCCGCATGCAAACGCACATTAAATAACTAGTAAAAATAACAACGACAATAAAGAGGCCACTACTGGGGTCATAGTTCATTGTTTAGAGGGCTTTCTCAAGATCTGGACCATTAATAGAAATGAAAAAGGTGCTGGGTAGCCACTGAGGAAGGTGAGGAGGAAGGGACCCCCAGCAGCCTAGATCACAAGTCAAGGAAGATACAGACAAGCCAGGCAGTGGTGTCAAATGCCTTTAATCCCAGCAAAGGGAGGCAGAGGTAGGTGGTCTCTGTGTCTGAGGCCAGCCTGGTCTACAGAGTGAGTTCCAGGACAGCCAGGGCTACAGGGTTACATAAAAGAGAGAGGCCTTGTCCCCAAATACAAAACAAAAGAAAACCAATGACAAACAAATAAATAAACAAAATAAGAAAAAAAAAGGTTCCACAATAGGGAACTTCAGAAGGCAACGAACGTTCACTCCTACACTTATGTCATGTTATTACTGTATAGAATCTGGGCATGCCCAGCAAGCAGCTGTTGCTGTGTAGAATCTGGGAGTGCCCAGCAAGCAGCTGTTGCTGTATAGAATCTGGGCATGCCCAGCAAGCAGCAGTTACTGTATAGAAACTGGGCATGCCCAGCAAGCAGCTGTTACTGTATAGAAACTGGGCATGCCCAGCAAGCAGCAATTACCGTGTAGAATCTGGGCATACCCAGCAAGCAGCTGATACGGTATAGAATCTGGGCATGCTCAGCAAGCAGCAGTGGGGTCTGCTCAGTTCTCTGTGGCTCCTCTCCTGAGTCCTGCCCCACCTGCGAGCCAGGCCTACTCACCACTCCACGGTCTCCCAGGTCCAAGGCATCCCAAGTGAAGCCCTGGGGCAGGCTGTAGGGCTCCTGGCGGATGTTGTCTCTGTCGGGTTCGACTGGACCGTGGGTGTTTACCACTTCACCTGGAAGTAGAGCATAGCCGGAGTGTAGATCTGCCCACAGCTCAAAGGAGGGCTCATCGAAAGCACTCACTGGAAGGCTAGGGGGGTGGAGGTGGGGGCAGGGCGGGACGTGGCTTCAGTTGGTAGAGCCTTGCTTGTAGGTGTAAGTCCTAGTACTAAATAACCGGGGGAGAGTGGATCAAGCCTGTAACTCCAACACTCTGGAGAGGCAGAGGGACCAGAGCTTTCAAAGTCACCTTCCACTGCACAGTGAGGGTAAGACCAGTCTGGGCGACATAGACCCTGTCCCAGAAAAAAATTATCCCAGAGCAGATTTCTCCCGTGCCTAAGGAACTCTGCAGCTGAAGCCTCTGTGCTTGGTAACTATAATTTCTCTCCAGTCCCCTTTGGTCCCTAGTTGAGGAAAACTTCAGAGGAATCATAGGATCCAAGGTGGCTCATTTTTGGAAATCCTTCTAACTCTCCCGTAGGCTCCTGAATGACAAACAATCATCACTGCTAATTTGGCTTCCTGTCTCCTGGTTGGTGTAGGGTGTCGTCACGTTTTAGCCCAGACACTCTTCCCTGACTAGACATCTGTACAGTTGCATAAGGCAGCCTTTGTGTCAAGACCAACAACAGTGAACTGGGCTCACCCCTCAGTCAGATGATCTCTCTAACAGCCAGGGTCTCTCAGCCGTCCGGCTCCAGCCTCCAGGCCTGTGGACCAGCTGACTGCCAGGTCAGGGCATCAGTGCTCTGAGCCCTACAGACGCCTTTGGGTTGACTCACCTCCGGCATGATGCTGCCGGGAAACCTCCCTCGGACACAACCCCTCCTCTGTGGGAGCTCGGAGGCTGAGATGAGGGAGGAGCTGGAACCAGATGGGGCTGGAGAGGAAAGCCAGACAGGCGAGCTCTCCCTCCTGATAGGTTTTATTTTGGTCCCCCACCCTCAGTTTTTAAACAGGAGAATACTAAGTAGCCAAGGCTGGCCTTGTGCTCATAGCCTCCCAATGCTGTATTCCAGAAACGTAGCCCTTCAAGTACTTTTAAGTAACTTTCAACTGTCTTCAGACATTTAACTTTCTGTGTTGGAGGTGGCACACTCAGGAGAACAGCCTCCTGTGCCCGCTGTGCAAAGCCAAGAGCAGCATGAGGCAGAAGGCAGGACATGAGACGCAGAGAGACGCTGAGAAATCCTCCCCTTAACAGGGTAAGGAAAGAGGGTAGCTAGACAGAATGACAAGATCTGAAGAGGGACTGAAGGCTCACCCAGGGCACATAACATTTACACAGACCGAAGCTTCTGAAACCGTGAACTGTGGTGTTATGTAAATCAAAGTGTGTATGTGTTGGGGGGGGTTGTCAAGAAAAATTCAGCAATAGTAAAACCAAAACAAATTGAAAATTAAACATGTATGGAATCTGAGGAAGTTCAATGTCATGAGACGTCACTGGGCATGTTGTACCGTGCATGCCAACGTGCAATGAAACACCAGAGTCTGCCTCAGATCCCTACTCGGATGGAGGCTGGAAGATGGCTCGGTGGCTAAGAGCGCTGCTGCTCTTCAGTTCAGTTCAGTTGCCAGCAGCCATGCCAGCTGGCTCATAACTGACCTGGACGGCCAGTGTCAGGGGATGTGGTGCAGGTACCCTCTGCCAGCCTGAGGGCAAACATATACCTAACATGAGCAGGCACAGGCACAGAAACATTTAAGCTTACCTGGTTTTATTTGTGTTTTGTATATATGTCTATGCATCATGCCTGTGCCCACGGAGGTCAGCTGCAGGGCTTGGATCCCTGGAACTGCAGTTATGGGTGCTTTCCAGCCACCACCTATGCTGGGAACTGAACCCGGGTCTTCTACCAGAGCAAGTGCTCTTAACCACTGAGTCATTTCGCTTGCCCCCACATGAGTTAAAAAATAAAATCACTCGACAAATTTTGTTTTACAAAGGCATATGCCATGCCCGCCCGGATGTAGTTCTTTCTCTTTATTTAGTTTTTCGAGACAGGGTTTCACTGTGTTATAGTCCTGGTTGTCCTAGAACTCACTCTAAGATCAGGCTGGCCCCAAAACTCAGAGATGCCTCTGCTGTTGTAATGCTGGGATTAAAGGCAAGTGCTACCACGCCTGGCTATTTTCATTCTCTAAGTGGTTCCCCATAATGACACAAACCACTTTAAGTCCAGAAACGCCTTCTATGTACATTTCGTACCCCCACAGACAAACGTTCTTGAACATAGCTGACTTTTACTTCTTGGTATTTGACTTGGGCTCTGCCCTAACTGACAACCTACAGCTAATGTGACAATGCTTCTTGAGAAGAACTGTAACACTGACAACCTGACCATCGCTTACATTTGGTGTTAGAGCATGTGTTTTGTTTTGTTTTCTAAGCAAAACGTGCTGAAGCGATGGCTTAGCAGTGAAGAGTACATACTGCAGAGACCCCCAAATCAGTTCCCAGAGCCTGGACTGGTCTGTACTCAATAAAGGCATATAGCCACATGCATACACACATTTAAAAAAACCCAATAACTTAATATATATTAGTGTATGTGTGTATATATGTGTATATACATATGTGTGAGTATATATATACATGTATATGCATATAAGTGTATGTGTGTATGTATGTATGTATTAGAAGAACACAGATTTACTTCCTCAGCTACATACATATGAAGCAAGAATCAGGTCCCTGAATCTCTCACAGAACCTTTGTCCACCAGAGGCTCTGAGGTCGGCCACTCAGGTCAGCTGTGGTTCAGGCCTAGTAGACATCTCTAACTCCATTATGTGCTGTCTTTTCTGGAATACTTCTGGGAGTTTTGTAAAATCCCTTTACAAGTTTTTCATCATAGCATTTTTTTAGTTTTGATTTTTTTTGAGACAGGTCTCACTATACAGCTTCACTGGACTGAATCGCCCCTTGTAGACCAGACTAGCCTCAAACACAGAATCTACCTGTTTCTGCCTCCAGGTAATGAAAGCAAAGGTGTGTGCTCCACTCCTGAAAAGCTGTGGCTTTTCAGGGCACCTGTTGGGACACACACATGCCCCTCAGGGGTGGGCCATGACAGCTATTTGAATTCAGTGAGCAGGTATCTATCACCTGAGGAAAAATGGAGCCAGGCGCCTGGGGACTTTCCCCAGTCCAGAGGTGACGTTTGTCTACACAAACAAACAGCCTTTCACAAATTTTAACATGGAGGCTAGATCCCTGGCAGACAGCCCCACTCCTCATGTGTTCACACATTGTTCTCTGGAGATTTATTTAAGAGGAGAATGGACTAAAAAGAACCATCTTTGTTGTATATGTGTGTGTGCTGTGACAAGGTCTCTCAACAACAGTCTTTTATATGCTCTTTTAAAGGACTATTCTCTAGAAATAATCACCAAAGAACTCTAGAACCTCATGGCCCTCCCACAGAGGCGTGGCTCCGGCCCATTTCTTGCTCCACCCGGGGAAGGAGACACATACCTAATTTGGGCACTGGTTGTGTATCCCAGAACTGGTAGCTTCGTTTACTGGCCTCCTCCATGGTTTTAGCAGGTCCCTGACCCACTGAGAACAGCTCAATGGCCTTCTGTATTTCCTGGATCCTTTCTGCTGGCAAAGAGTTCATCTGGGCAAGACAGTTGGAGAAAGAAAAGGCCCATTGTGTTAGCGAGACGTAAAGATTCACTGCCAGCTCAAGAGTTGGTGAGGCCATGCACGGTGATGCACTGGGAGGCAGAGACAGGCAGATCTCTGCGAGCCAGCTTGGTTTACATAGAGCGCCAGGCCAACTAGAGCTTAACAGCGAAACCCTGTCTCAAACCTTTAAAAAAAAGAGTTAGCTTGCTGCTAGAGTACAAATCTGCGATCCTAGCTCGCAAGAGGTAGAGGCAGGAATATTAGAAATTTGAAGCCAACCTTGGCTACATGAGACCTTGTTATCAAAAGCAAAAACAAACAAACAATAGTTCAGAGGTGGAGATAGCTCAGCTGGTAAAGTGTTTGCCATTCCAGCAAGAGGCCCTGAGTTTGATCTCTAGAACCGACATAAACAAAAGTTAGCCATGATGGGACATGCATAATTCCTCTGCTGGGGAGGCCACTAGGAGGAGCCCTAGGGGCCAGGGGCCAGCCAATCTAGCCAAATCAGGGAGCTCCAGATTCAGTGAGAAACCTATCTCAAAAATAAGGTGACAAACCTGGGCAATGGTAGCACATGCCTTTAATCCCAGTGAGGCCAACCTGGTCTACAAAGCAAGTTCCAGGACTGCTAGGGGTACAGAGAAACCCTGTCTTGGGTTAAAAACAAAACAAAACAAAACAAACAAAACAAAAAAACAAAAAAAAACTTATGGCAAGTGATTAAGAGAAACCCAACACGGACTCCTTCCACATAGCATGGCTACATTCATGAAGGAGTGCACATAGGAAACAGAGAAAACAGTTGAGAATTAGGTAATGGGCGCTACCTATGGGATTTTGTTGCTTTGTTTTTTTGTTCTTTGGGGGTTTTGTTTGTTTGATTTTGGTTTTTTGTCTTGAGACAGGGTCTCTACGTGGTGTTGTCTGGCCTGGAAGCTGCTGTGTAGCTCAGGATGACCTCAAATTTTGCAGCTCCTCTTCTTGCCTCTGCTAGCAGGACCAGTGTGCATCACCACACCTGGATCTGCCTTTAGTATCTCTCCCCATCCCAGTCTCATGCTCTTTGTGCCAAAAGTAATACAGCCGATTACAAAATTTTAAGCAATGCAGAATAGAAAACACAAAGACAAAAGCCTGGAGCCAGGAGCAGTGGTGTATGTTTGCAGTTCCAATATCTGAGAGGCCTAATAAATACAAGGATCAGAAGTTCAGGCCAGCATGGACAACATACAATACCGTCTCCAAAAATACAGGGGGCGGGGGCAGGTGGCTCAGCAGTTACGAGCACTGCCTGTTCTTCTAGAGGACCCAGGTTTGATTTCCAGCACCCACATGGCAGCTCACAAGTGTTTACAACTCTGATTCCAGGGGACTGGATACTCTCTTCGGGTGGTGCACAGACATACATGCAAGCAAAAAACCCAAACCTACAAAAGTAACCCACCCCATCCCCTCAACTATGATCTTCATTATGAGTAGTTTTAATCTGAAATTTTGAGATATATACAGAACCCCACACTTCTTTGCATGCAAGGTCTAAAAGCTCAGACTTTTTTTTTGGTCAAAAAGTAAAACTGGTGCTGGGCAGTGGTGGCGCATTACCTTTAATCCCAGCACTCGGGAGGCAGAGGCAGGTGGATTTCTGAGTTCGAGGCCAGCCTGATCTACAGAGTGAGTTCCAGGACAGCCAGAGCTACACACAGAAACCCTATCTCAGAAAACAAAAACAAAACAAAAGTAAAACTGGAAACTAACAGGTAAAGGTACTTCCTGCTCGGTCTAATGACCTCAGTTAGATCCCCAGGACCCACACGGTGGAAAAAGAACACCCAGTGCCAAACTGTCCTTGGACTTCTACAGGAGGCCGTGGCATAGTGACTGCCCCCCCCCCCCCACAGATACATCTACACCCTCCACACAGAGCAAAACTGGGGGATAGAGATGTAGCTTAGCGGCAGAGAACTTGCACATGCAAGACACTGGGTTCGAGCCCCAGGATCACAAAAACAAGACATAAAGCAAAAAAGAAAAAAAAATTGATTACCTGTTATTCTATAAGTTATTGTTTAAAAAGTATGCCTTATGCCAGGCATGGTGGCACTCACCCTCAATCCCAGTACTCTGGAGGCAGAGGCAAGAGGATCTCTGTGAGTTCCAGATCAGTCTGGTCTACACAGCAAGTTCCAGGCCAGCCAGGGCTACAGGTGACACAAAGTAAGCCTCAGCCCTATCCATTAGAGGTAGCCGGGGTGTAGCTCAGTACAGAGCACAGTCAGTGTGCAGGAGGCTCCAGGCTCGATCCTTAGCTCAGCAATCCCAGTGTCTCAGACCTGCTGGGCCCCTGACTGATTAACTGATTTGCTCTTTGACTGTACCGCTGAAATGCAGTGGTTTTCAACTTCCTAATGCTATGTCCCTTTAATGCAGACGCTCGTGTTGTGGTGACCTCCCGAAGCATAAAATTATTTCATTACTACTTCATAACTAATTTTGTTACTGTTATGAATCGTAATATAAACCTATAACATGCAGGATATCTAACATACCACTGGTTGAGAATCACTTCTGTAAAGCTTTTTTCTTGTCTTTTCTTTCTTTTTCCGAGACAGGGTTTCTCTGTGTAGTCCTGGCTGTCCTGGAACTCACTCTGAAGACCAGACTGGTCTCAAACTCAGAAATCCACCTGCCTCTGCCTCCCAGGGGCTGGGATTACAGGCGTGCGCACCACTGCCCGGCAACACTTTTCTTTTAAATTAATTAATATCTTCTGTGTGTGTGTGTAGGACCCTACCACGTGGGTCCAGGGGACTGAATTCAGGTCATCGGCATTGTTCTGCAAGACATTTACGACCCAGAAGACCAAGAGGCATGAAGCTCCATGAAGCAGGGGCTGTCACATTCCTACTCCATGGGACCTGGCACTTGCACATGCGACTCTGAGGGTACTGATGCTGGGTCTAACCTGCAGGGCCTTTTAAGGCACTGAGAACAGTTTCATCACCAAGTCTAAGGCACAGAGAACAGACAACACTGGATGGCTTCCATCTTTAAATCATGGAGTGGAGATGAGCAATTTCGGCCGTTCTTCACATATACCTCAAAACTCATCAGTCCTACGAGAACCGTTCCCCTCTTACCTTCACAGGCTGGTCCTGGGAGGAATCCATGTCATTGCCTTTCTCTTTCTTCTTCTTTTGTTTCTTTTTCTTCTTTTTGGCTCCGGTGTCATTGGCTGGACTCAAGCCACTGTAAGACAAAGTGAACCCTGATGGAGGCTCCAAACCAAACAAACAGAAAACCAAACGCTCTAAACCACACTGACAAAAGGCTTTTATGTAGAGCAGACCTTCCTTAATCCAGCCTGTTGGCTTTTTCAGAAGCCAACTAGAGACTCCAGTTCTCACAAGGGGCGTTTGGAGGACACGAGCTAGCACGGCTCCCTTCTCCACTTATCCCTCGGCTCCCCGGGGAGCAGACGTGCAAGGCATGTCCTATTTATTTCAAACGGCCTTTTATGTTCTTTCATTCATTCATTCATTCATTCATTCTTCACTGAGACAGGATCTCAAGCAACCAAGGCTGACCTCCAACAATGACTGTGAACTTCTGCTCCTCCTGCCACACTTGTAATGCTGAGATTACAGACCCTGGCCCACCTGGTTGATGGAGCTCAACCCTATGGGTTTCCCGCCTGCAAAGCAAGCAGTCTTCACACACAATCCCTGGCCACAATCCCAGTTCTTCTTCTTTTTCCCTAAGATGGGATTTCTGGCTTGGTACCAAGTAGGTATCTTGGGCCATCCTCAAACTTACAGCAATCCTCCAGCCTCAGCCTTCTGGGAGCTGAGTGATACCTTTTTTGGGAAGTGAGGGGGGTAGACCATAATATCTTTTAGCACTGTGCTAGCACCACCATGTCCCCAGGGCCTTGAATTTTAAAGGACAGCCAAAAGCCAGTACTAGTCTTTGGGAATCTTTTGCCCTGACTTCTCCAAGGGTACTATGCTTACTCAGATTTTCCTACTAGACATAAAGCAGCAGACAGTATGGCAGGAAAAGAGATCCTGATGAAGAAGAGAATGGCTTGGCATTACTACAGTCCATGCCCAAAATGGTCAAGAAAGACAACACCTGAATTACACATTAGGTAGCAGGCCTGGGCAGTCATTGATGGCAAACCCAGGATTAGTAATCTTGGGAAAATTCAACCACAACAGAATCACACAGTTACCTCTGCCACAGACAGATGAAACTTGTATATGTGTGGAAGCAGGAAGGGTGTCTTTAG
The DNA here is from genome assembly GCF_947179515.1 of Apodemus sylvaticus. NCBI lineage: Eukaryota > Metazoa > Chordata > Mammalia > Rodentia > Muridae > Apodemus > Apodemus sylvaticus. Next base: position 19,934,076 of record NC_067481.1, read on the forward strand.
GCTGCTTTCCTCAGTAAGTCATGGCAAGACAGTTTCCTACCCACGTTAAAATGTCAAAATTAGACCAGCATGGTATCACATACTTGCTATTAAAGCACTGGGGAGGATGAGGTGGGGACAGTTTAAAAGAGACATGGTGGTACACAGATTTAATCTCAGTATGCAGGAGGCAGAGAGGCAAGAAGCAGGCAGGACTCTGAGTTCAGTTTACGGTTAGCCTTGTCTACATAGCAAGAACCAGGCCAGCTAGGGCTAACATTGTAAGACATTATCTTTAAAAAACAAAACAAAACAAAACAAAACACACACACAAAAAGACATGGTGGCTCCCAAGTCCCAGTCCAGTCCAGAAGAGTTTCTAGGCTAGCCTGAGCTACAGTGTATGATGCTGTTTTGAAAAATAATAATACATTTTTTTAATCCAAAAAACCAAAAAAAGTTAGCTCAGGATTTCAAAGTCCTTTGTGGTTATCTGAGTATTAATGCCACCTTATAGCAACTGATCAAATGCTCTCTGTGGCAGTAGTGCACATATGTAAGGAGAGAGCAGTTTGTCATCACACACTTCCATTTCTCAGGCCGAGGCTGCAGTGCAGGAGCAGAACGCTTGCCTAGCATGATCAGACAAGAGGCTTTATCCCTAGTACCGGGGAAAGAGGGTGGAGACGGGTCTGGCAGACATATCCCACGGTCCCTTCAGCTCAGTCTCCTGTTACACCATGCCCAGGGCCTTAGAGACTGCAGGATGCTGAAGGCAGGAGCCATGGAAGGCTGGTGGTTCTCCAGCCAGGGCTAGCATGCACCTCGTGAGAACTCTGTTAATGAGCCACAGAAGGCACAACACATTGGGGGCTGAGGACATTCAGAGATGGAAAAGGCGAACCCCTTAAAACCAGATGCTCAGTGAACCCTCCAAGCTGCAGCAAAGGCTAGGAGCCAGTTACTCCCGACCCAGAGCGCTGCCTCTGATAACTTACCATCCACTAGAGTCCATGTAGAGCATCACTACTCTGGCCTCCTTAGCTCAGAGGTATTCTCTCTTCAGTCTCAGAATTATGTGTAGTATTGAAAAGGTATATAAAATACAATTAATGTGTTTCATTCATATCAGTTTATAGAATGAACTATCAGGGTCCTGATAGTTTTTACTTAATTCTATGGAAAAAGAATCAAAAGGTAAAGAAATGATGCATCCAGGTGTGCTATCGCATCTTCGGGAAACAGAAGCAGGATTACTACCACAAGTTCAAGGATGCCCTGGTCCACACAGAGGCCTGGGGCAGCCAGAACCATACTGCAAGACCATGGCTCAACGAACAGGTATAAAAAGCAATGCATACTAGTTACCAATGGGCCATCCACTGAACACAGTTTTACCCAGGAATACACGGCCCCTCTTCACAAAGTGCGCCACTCACTATAGAATGTCTTTGGCTGAGCATGGTGGCACAAGCCTGTAACTCAGGTTCCTGGGAGGCAGAGGCGGGGAGCTCAGTAGGTTTGTGCATGCCTTTAATCCCAGCACTTGGGAGGCAGAGGCAGGTGGATTTCTGAGTTCCAGGCCAGCCTGGTCTACAGAGTGAGTTCCAGGACAGCCAGGGCTACACAGAGAAACCCTGTCTTGAAAAAACAAACAAAACAAAACAAAAGAAGTCAGCAGTCAGTCTACCTTCCAGGGCCTCTTCTGAAGAGACGCCCCGTGCGCCATCACACCCGGAGCCTCATTTCTGTGGAAAGACCACAGACTGTATGTAATTTTGCTCTGGTTTTGATGGTGGAATGTGTTTTGTTTTAAGACAAAGTCTCTCTATGTAGGTCAAGCTGGCCCTTAATTCAGAGATCCTCCCACCTCTACCTCCCAAGTGCTATGACAAAAGACACGCACCACTACGCCTGGCTTTATGTTTTTATTTTATAATTCATTCTACCGAGGTACTGAGCCACTACCATGAAAACATATGACGCCGTCACGCTCTTACTGACAACACCCCACAAAGGGAGACAACTGAATCCCAAGAGACACCGCGGAGTCTAGCACTAGTCAAGGCACCAATAATAACTTACTCATGAGCTACCAAGCTCAGAGGCTTTGAGAATGTGCCAGAGAGGGACTGGAAACTGGGAAGGCAGAGAATGGGCTGGGATCTGTCCTTGGAAGGCAGGAAGCATCTGCTATGGGAACTGAGATGGGTGTTCGTGCACAAAGTGCATGGTCTACAACTGTTGACTTATTCTATATGGATAAATGTTTTAGCTGCATGTATACGTGTGTGTACCCTATGTGCCTGGTGCCTATGGAGGTCGGAAGAAAGCGTCAGATCTGTCGGAACTGGAGTTATGTATGGTTTGAATCAACATGTGGGTGTTGGGAACCAAACCCAAGTCCTTTGAAGAGGAGCGAGTGCTGTTAGCGTATGAGCTATCCCTCCGGCCCACTAACGGCATTGTAAAGCAACATTCGTCAACTTAAGTAAGGCTGGGTACCTTACTTTATTCCTAGCACTTGGGAGAACAGACAGGAGCTATGTACAGAGAGACCGTGTTTGTGTGTGTGTGTGTGTGTGTGTGTGTGTGTTATCAATAAATAACCTAACGCCAGGCAGTGGTGGCACACACCTTTAATGCCAGCACTTGGGAGACAGAGGCAGGCAGATTTCTGAGTTCAAGGCCAACCTGGTCTATAGAGTGAGTTCCAGAACAGCCAGGGCTACACTGAGAAATCCTGTCTCAACAAAACAAAATAAAACAAACAAACAAAAAGTAACCTAACAAGTATAGGATGAATCAGAAGAATGACATATTCAGGGTAGAAGCCATTAGGAAATGTCATCTTCAGAGCTATTGAGATGGCTTAGCAAGGGAAGTCCCTGGAGTGCAAGCCTGGCACACTGAATTCAACCCCTGAGATCCATGTCAAGGTGGGAGCACCAGCTCCTCACCGTTGTCCTCTGGCCTACACACACTGTGGCGTGTGAGACAGAAGTGTGAGACGCTGTAGCCCACGCTGATTTTGAACTCATGGCAATTCTCCTGCTTCGGCCACTTGGAATACTAGGATTATAAGTATGAACCACCACACTTGACTAGAAATGTCTTTAACAAAGCAAAAACAGGGTCTCTCCAATTGGCCCCTGGCTGTCCAGGAACCCATGCGTAGACCAGCCTAGCCTTGAACTCACAGCTCTGCCTGCCTGTGCTTTCCTAATGCTGGATTTAAAGGCATGTGCCCCTCCTCTCCAGAGAAATGTCATTTTAAATTTTAAATTCAAACACACAGGAAATCTTATGGATGCTCTTGTACAAAATCAGGGCAGGAGGAGGAGATGGAAAATGAGCCTCTGTGCTTCTAAAATAGACCAGCGCCGGGTGCGTGTGGGTGGGTGGGAAGGGCGAGCTGACGGAGGAGCAGAAGGAGCACAGAACTTCCTGACAGTATGACATACGCAGGCCTCCTCTCCCTCTTACAGGATGAAAACCACGCAGATGTGTGCCTGGGAACTCAAATCTCTTATTATGGGGGAGAGGATACTGCGCCTCCAGCCTCGGGGAAGATCTCACAGCCACCTGCCTGCTGCTTATAGGAGGCAGCCTGGTTACCAGGAACAAGCCACTTTCTAAAGACATGGGGCCCTTTCTCCCTCATGTTACCATCTCATCCAGTGGTTCTCAACCTTCCTAACGCTGTGTGACCCTTTAAATACACTTTCTCATACTGTGGTGACCTCCAACCCATAACTTTATTGCCTTGCTACTTCATAACTGTAATTTTGCTACTGTTATGAATCGTAATGTAAATCTCGGGTATGCAGGATATCTGATATGTGACACCAAGGGGGTCCTGACTCTCGGGTTGGGAACTACTGCCCTACAGGACGATATATATCCAGGAAGCCTCCAAAGCCATGTCATTGACTGTCTTCTCACAGCAGGCCCAAGAATGAAGCTTTACTGTAACAGAGCAGGTGTCAGATGTCCCGAGGAGAGGCAGGCATGGTGGCTCATGCCCATCGGGTCAGGACCAGGATGCTCGGGCAGGAAGGCGCAGAGTTCCAGGTCAGTCTGCTGTGTGGAGGACGAGCAGTGTTTCATTCTGAAAGCCATCTCTGACTCTGCCAACTCTCACTGACATCTGCCTTAGAATTATAATCTTCTAAGACATTATAGACATATAATTATTTACATAAAATGAGGGGTTTCTTTCTTCGCTTCCCAATGATTTTAAAAACGTTTGGAGTGTGGAGGCCACACGGCACAGCTGTTCTTCACAACCCCTCCCATTACACCGCACACAGCGAAGAGCTCAACAATTTTATGCCTGCCTGATGCTTTCTAGGCACAATGGACTAAAATAAAACTCAGAGAAGCTACAGCCTAAAAGAGGTCAGTGAAGCACCCCTAGCACTGTCTGCAGACAGCTGGGCCAACATTCTGAGAGAGCCACAAGTGCTGTGCTCTTCTGGGCCTTGGTGAGATTTCAACCACCAACTTCCTGATCACTGCCCTCCTTAGGTCATCCTATCCCTGGGGTCAAAGCAGAGCACACCACTGGTGCTCCTCAAGTGGTGCTGTCTGCAACACTGGCTGCAGGTTTATGAGGAGGTAAAATCTGTAACTCTGGGTCACTAGTTTCCTTCCTTTGCTTTGTTTGTGATAGGCACTTACCATGGCAAACCTTGAACTCAAAACTCTCATGCCAGCTATTTTCTTTTTTTCCTGATTTTTTTTTTATTTATTTTATTTATTTATTTATTTATTTTTTTGGACACAGGATCTCACTAAATGGCCCTGGCTGTCCTGGAACTCACTCTGTAAACCAGGCTGGCCTCACAGAGATCCGCCTGCCTCTGCCTCCCAGGTGCTGACATTAAAGGCCTATAGGACCATGCCTGTCTTTAATTTTTGAACTTTACGTGTAAGTGTGTATGTTTATACTTGTGTGTGCCAGTGACCTTGGAGACCAGAGGAGTTGGATTCCCTGGAGCTGGAGTAACAAGCAGCTATAAGCCTCCTGATGGGCATCCTGGAACCAAACTCAGGTCCTCTGGAAGAGCAGGACAAACTCTTGAAGGCCAAGCCATGACTCCAGTCCCCATTTCTGAGTCTCTGAAAACTAGAAGCTAGTTCTTGGGACTATGATGTAACTTTTCCACAGAAAGGTACCAAAATAAATCCTGACCTCTAGCTGATTTCGACATCAGGAGAACCCTTTGTAAGTGAAGTTACCCTCAGGGCTGTGACATAGTCCCCAGCAACCCTCCAGCACCCAAAAGCCCAGAGGCAGAAGGACAGAGGGCATTTACAAGGACACTCAGGAAGAAGCCTGGTGGCCGGAGTCAGTATCTGTGGCATACTCTCTTCTCTCTCCTGCTGTGGCTGCTGGATCACTGGATATCACACCCCAAACTCTACAGATTGGGGATATGGGGCACAGATGGCTCAGCAGGTAAAATACCCACTGCCAACCCTGAGGAACTGAGTTTGAACCCAGGATCCATATGCAGAGAACTGACTTCCTTTAAGATGTCCTCTGACATACACACGTGTAACTGTGGTACATCTGTACATTCACAATTACACACATTTAAAAAATGCAATTAAAAAAAAAACCAAGACAAAAACGTAATTGTGAATCCTACATTATTCTAGCCCAGAGGCACTAGGCGGCTAAGAAGGCAGGAGCCACAGAGGGCCACTTTTACTGCCACCTTTGACTCTGTATTGAGTGGGTTCCTACCATGGAGGAGAGCTGTTTTTAAGAGCTCACACACAGACTGTGATATACAGGAATAAAAGCTGGGCCCACGGGGCTAACAGAAAACAAGAGTGAAAGGAGGAGACAGGCAGGGAAACTCAACAGCTTGTCTGGTGCACTGGGACCTGGCAAGTCAACACCCAGACCAAATGCTACTCAGTCCTCAACCCATGTCCACTGAAGGTGATCCGGCCTGTTAATGAGAGTTTAAAAGGCTGGCCAGCTCCACTGCTACCTAAAACTGAAAACCCACAGGTTGCTGAAGAAATCCAAAGAGGTCTCGGGCTGCTACAGGATGCAGGAGCTGGCACTACTGCTCAGTGGTAAGGACCTGGGTCTGAACATCAGCTCACCGCCACAATCATCCACAGCAACCACAGCCACAAGCTAGGACACAAAGATCATCCCAGGGGAAAACACATCCCCAAGGCCATCCTCTAGTGTCAGTGGATGGGATGGAGGGTCACGGCAAAATCAGAGCCTGTCTTCCTAAGTGAGATGAGAGCTTGTTAGCACACACCAACAGTAACCACGGTCACCCTTCAGCTGGTCTTCATTCAAGGACACCTCCTCAGAGGAATCAGAGACTTTGAGAGAAGAGCTCACTGAAGCAGGGACTGTGGCTCATGCCTGTAATTCTAGCCCTTGGGAGGCTAAGGCAGGAGGATCAAAAGTCTGAACCCAGCCTTGGATACAAGCTAAGACTGTCTCAACAAAAGAAAACAAAAGAAACAACAAACAAACGAAAAGAATGGAGGTGCGGATGGGATAAGGTGGATAGAGGGGCTTGTGGCCAAATCTGACCGCCTGACTTTGATCCCCAGAACCCATGTGGTACTTCTGACTCCCACAAGCTTGCTATGCAGACATAAGGCATTCACACAACATACACACAGTATGGAAATGCAATAAATTTGTTTTTAAATAAAGATTTCAGGTTTTTAAAAAAGTGAGAGGAAAAAGTTAGGGAAGCATCTCCCTAAACCTCCATCTCTGAGCTCCAGAGGGAAAGGGTCACGTGGCAGCCTGGCCAAGCTGCCAATTTTGGAGTGAGCATATTAGATGAACAATGTGGGAGATCAGCAGACCCAGCCTGCCATGGGCAGTCATTGCCCTGAAATAGGCTTCATTTGCTTTTAATTTCTTTTGCTCTCCAGTTTCTTCTCTTTGAAGCAGCTCTTGATTAGTTTCTTTTTAAACTGCCATTTAATTAGGAAACGTAATTAGAATACTTATTTGATACCAGTGATGAGAGTTCTCTTCATTTCTGCTTTGATCTAGTTCTGAAAAACCAAAAGCTGAAGAGAAATGGAGCAAGTGCCTAAAAGCCCTTCCCAAGTGCTCCTCCGTGCAGCGGGACGCCAACTAAGAGCCGCTCTGAGACAAAAGGGAGGGAGAGCAAAAGTGGAGAGCTCTGCACTTTACCTTCTGTCCTAGCTGCAAGCAGTTGTCCACCTGACACAGCCTGGAGTCATCTGAGAGGAGACTGGATTGAGGAACTGTCTAGCTCAGAGTGGCTTTAGGTCATGTTCTGAGTGCAGATACAGGAGAGCCCAGCCCACTGTGGGCAGCACCAACCCTGAGCAGAAGGTTACAGAAGAAAGAAAACTAGCTGGAGAGGGGTGGGGCACACTTCTAATCCTAGCACCTGGGAGGGGGGGGGGGGCAGAAGTTGGTGGATCTCTGTGAGTTTGAGGCCAGCTTGGTCCACAGAGCAAGTTCCAGGACAGCCAGGACTACCCAGAGAAACTGTGTCTCAAAAAAACCAAAAGAAAAAAACAAAACAAAACCCTAAGAGCCCAGAGAAATGGCCTAGCTGTTATTCCAGGCATGATGCCATTTGCCCTTTGGAGACAGAGGTGGGCAGAGCTCTGGTGAGTTCCAGGTGAGCCCAGTGCAAGTTCCAGGCCAGCCAGAGCTGCATAGTGAGATCCTGTCTTTTGAAAAAGTCCTAGTGGTTCTTCCAGAGGACCTGAGTTTGGTTCTTAGCGTCCCACAACCACCTGTAACTCCAAGGGAACGAATGTCCTCTTCTGACTCCCACAGACAGCAGCACACAGACAGCAGACAGATAAGTCAGTGTGAAAACAGTGGAGGAGCTGGTGAAGGAGCCAGGCCCCAAGCATGGCTCCTCCTCAGGTTCCTGGCCTGACTTCCCCCCCAATAATGGACGGCAACCTGGAACTGTAAGCTGCACAAACCTTTACACAAGCAACAGAAAGTCAACTAGAACGCCTTCTTAAAAAAGAAAAAAAAGATGTATTTATTATTATTTCTAAGTACAATGTCTTCAAATACTCCAGAGGAGGGTGTCAGGTCTCTTTACTGATGGTTGTGAGCCACCATGTGATTGCTGGGATTTGAACTCAGGACCTTTAGAAGAGCAGCCAGTGCTTTTAACCGCTGAGCCATCTCTACAGCCCAGAACACCTTCTAAAAGTGAAAATCTATTTGCTTCCCTTTGTTTAGTTATGAACATTATTTTGAAATGGTCTCACTCTGTAGCTTTGAGAGGCCTCAAACTCCTGGCAATCCTCTGGCCTCGGCGTCCTCAACACTGGGATTAGAAACACGTGCTACAGCCGGGCGGTGGTGGCGCACGCCTTTAATCCCAGCACTTGGGAGGCAGAGGCAGGTGGATTTCTGAGTTCGAGGCCAGCCTGGTCTACAGAGTGAGTTCCAGGACAGCCAGGGCTATACAGAGAAACCCTGTCTCGAAAAACCAAAAAAAAAAAAAAAAAAGAAACACATGCTACAAGATACAGCAGCACCTTTGCTTAAGTGTTACAGGTGACACGAGGAAAACCCTAAGACGCCATTTCAAAAGCAGAAGAGGGTGGCAACTGTCACTGTGGGAAAGGGTCAGCTACGGAGCCTGAGACCCAGTGCCATCCCTGGGCTCACATCGTGAAATGACAAAATGACACGCGTGTCTCTCATCCTCTGCACATACATGTAGCATGTGTGCACCTACATATATACACATCCCCACATGCAAAAATAAATAAAAATTGTAAATGCAATAATTTAGGGGGCTGGGTGGAGAGATGGCTTGGAGGTTGCTGAGGGCTCACAACCATGTGTTAAGTTCAGGTCCAGGGGACTGAAGCCCTTTCTGCCTCCCTCAGGTATCTGCACACACGTGCACATACACATAATTTAAATTTTTTAAACTAAAATTAGCCAGACAGTGGTGGTGCACGCCTTTAATCCCAGCACTTCGGAGGCAGAGGCAGGCGGATTTCTGAGTTCAAGGCCAGCCTGGACTACAGAGTGAGTTCCAGGACAGCCAGGGCTACACAGAGAAACCCTGTCTGGGGGGAGGGGGAAACCTAAAATTAAAACAAGAAAGAATACAGGCAAGAAACAGTTCAAAAAGACAAAGGGGAGAGGTGTCCGTAATAAACTGCAGGGCGGCGGCTGGCTTCTGTGCTTCAGCAATGTAGGTAAGAAGGCGTGATTAAGGCGGGCGAGCCTGCCTGACGGCCTGAGCTCCGTTCACACACGCCACACAGAAAGGCCGCAGGTGGGGGCACACCTGCCATCTCAGAGCTCCTGTGAGGAGACTCCAGGGGAGAGGAGAATCACCCTGACACTCGAGAGCAGTTAACCAAGCATGCACAGCAAGGCAGAAATGATGGAAGACTGCATTAACAAGATGGAAGGAGAGAACTCAGCCTCCAACACACACATACACACACACACACAAGTACATACATACGTACGTATGTACGTAAGATTTATTGTCGAAAGTATGTATGTTTAAAAAAAAAAATCTAAGACTGGAAATGTGCCCACAATCTCAGAACTAAAGAAGAGAAAGCAGGAGAACTAGAAATTCAAGATCGTTCTCAATACAAAATGAGTTTGAGGGCTGACTGGGCTACAGAGACCCCGCACTGACCTCAGGTTGAGCACTGTAGTGTTTGCCTTCACTGGCTGACACCTACTAAGCACTAGGCACTAGGCATTACGGGACACAATCCATGTTCTCATTTAATAGCCCACAAGACAGAGACCTGGACATGCTCAATAAGTTATCAAGATCTATATTGCTATAATAAAGCTACAAGAATGGAGTTTGTAAAATTAACGGAAGGCAAGCTGGGGAAAGTTAGCAGAAGACATGAAGAAAGAACAGGCTTCATTTTATTTTTGTAGATGGGAGTCTCACTATATAGTCCTGGCTGGTCTGCTACATAGACCAGGCTAGTCCTGTACTCAAGGAAATGGAACACACCTATAATTCCAGCACCTGGGAGGCAGACACAAGTGGATCTTGGTGAGGCCAGCCTGATCTACAGAGAAACCGAGGTGTGGGGCTGTGGGAGGGGCAGGGTATTGAACCACCACATCTTGCTCAAAGCAGGTGTGAATGACTCCAAAGTCCATACTTTCCTCAGGGCGAGGCGGTCTCTTTCCAAAAACACTTACTCAGCTTTGAAAGTTAAAGGAAGCTGGGCGGTGGTGACACACGCCTGTAAACCCAGCCCTCTGGGAGGCAGAGGCAGTCGGATTTCTGAGTTCAAGGCCAGCCTGGTCTACAGAGTGAGTTCCAGGACAGGCAGGGCTACACAGAGAAACCCTGTCTCGAAAAAAACACACACACACACACACACACACACACAAAAGTTAAAGGAAAATGCTAATTCAATGCACCAGAAGTTGATCTGCTTCTGACTAGGACCTTCATTTGTCACGTGCCACCTGCAAACTACTTCATTTCATGAACCCCTAGATTTGATTATACTAATATAGTTTGCTCGCTCTAACCATATCCTGTAATAGAATACACACACACACACACACACACACACACACACACACACACACGGGGATCACTCCTAAAGATTTTGGGGAAAGGGAGCTATCATTCTGTGGTACCACAGCTAAAACAAAGAACTTCCTGGCAAACGAGATTGTCCTGGTTTTCTTGCTTGGGATTGAACACCAGGGCCTGTGACACGGTGAGAACATGCTCGATGGCCAAATTATATCTCAAGGATTGGCAAAGTTTTGCAAACTGTGGGTTTTCAGTGTACAAACCTATTTAAAAAATAAAATAAAAAGACTGACACCAGTTAGGGCAACATTTTCACTGATTAGGGCAACATTTTCACAGAGAAAATTAGAACAAATACAGAATGAACAAAGAAAAAGTTGTACTTCCACTTCTGAAGGGACTCTCACACTTAGCCCTCTCATCTGAGGGACTTTTCCCTCGAGAGGCCTGTCCAGTGTTCCTCAGCGCCTACTTCCTCCTTCTCAGCTCTTCCATTCTTGGGAATAGCTGTCTTAAATGAGGCTGTTCCATTAGATCTGCTGTGAATTACAGCAACAGAACAGTCATGAAATCAAAGTTGGCGAGCTTCCTTTTCTGCCACACATTCTTGTGATTCCCGCTCCCCACCTCCCCCCGCTGGTTGGAGAACAAGAGTCTGGATCTTTTTTTAAGCCTAAACTCACCACAGTCAGATTACTGATCATTTAATCCTTTGCTCAGCCATCTTTAGAGAGAAGAATAAATAGAGTGTAGCCAAAGGTTACAAACTTCTACCTTCATCTCAACTTTAACCAGAATTAGGGTTAGGTCCAAGCTAAGAGCTGCCGGCTACTGTTAATCACAAGCTGGCTGTAACAAAATCTGGCTATAAAAACCAGACTATCACACAGACAACCACACACCCACAAGTCTCTACACAAAAGAATATACGTATGTATACATACATACATACATACATACAGATAGGGTGGGGGCATTAGAACAGCAGGAAAATAATGTGAACTTAAATACATCATTTCCTGTGACTGGCTTACAGGTGTACTGATTGGAAAAGCAAAGACAAATACAAATTCTCAAATATATGGTCCATTTCTTCTTCTCTAGTAACAAAAGACAGAAATTACTTATAGTAAGACCGTGGCCTACACAGTGGCCTGTAACAGTAATCCCTATACCTGAGAGGCAAGAACATCATTCCAAGTTCGGGGTCAATCTTCTATATCGTAAGTCCCAGCCCAGTCATAGCTACACAGTGAGAACTAAAATGACAAAACATAACAAACAAAAACCCCTGGGGAGACCCTAAAGTACAAGATGTGCAATGGTACCCCACAAATACCACATGTTCTCCAAAAAGCAACATCAGTTTGTTGAGGCTTTGAGGCACTTCACTAAATTACCATTGTAAAGGTACAATGAAATTGACTAATAATACCCACCGATTATTTGAGGCAATAGGCACTGAATAAATCAAAACATTATCACATCAATAATAACATGGGATTCATAGTGAGTTTATATTTTGGAATTGTCTGGCAGTTATATTTTACAATATAATTATATACATGGCTTGTATAGCCTAAGGAATTTCCTCATTGACTGTGAACTACAACGAAATGTTTTATTATTACTTTATTGCTAGTCACGTTTCGCATACACCTTTTTAAGTAACGTTCCTTCTGAACTGCAGTTTCTAGATTGCTCTGCGTTTTACTATTGAAATCCACCGTTCAAAATGTTCTTTTCCTCCATCGTGCCTGAAACAAGGGAGTGGTACACTACACAGAACTTTTATATAATAAAACTATTGCATGTCTCCGACCCTTAATATCTGAGCACCCATCCTGGTAAATGACAAGGACAAAACCCAATCGCTAGGCAGGATCTCAATGGCTTAGCCAATAAGAACATGGGGGTGGGGTTAGACTAAGATCCCGGTGACTTCCCCGCACCCCAGATACCCAGCTTGTGGGAGACCGGACAGGAATTGGGATAAGATGATCTCGTTACCTCCTGTTGTGGATGTTGTCCTCCTCGTTCTCGCAATCGCTGCAGTGCTCATGGCCGTTTCCATTCCCTTCCATCATCAGTGGCAGCGAAGGTGCCGGCAGCTTCACTGCTGTCTCACTCTCATCCGCCATCTTGGGTTGCGAGAGCCGGACTCCGCGCCCCGCTACATGGAGGGCTCCTATTGGACAGGGGAAATATGCGCTGTATTCTGGGTTTTGTAGTTTGTGTGAAGAAATCTGACACTAAGGGTGGCTTGTTCTCAAGAAACTTGTACCGATGTGGACTACAAAACCCAGAAATCATAAAGGGACGTTGCCTTGGGAGGAGCGGACAGCAATTCCGGAAAGCCCCTAGGTTCAGCCGCGCTCTGAGACGAAGGGAGCTATACACCTTACAGGGTGGTCGCGGGGCATGCTGGGAGTTGCAGTTCCATGTTAAATTAGAGTTTCGAGAGTAAAGGGCTTGCAAAGTCCAAGGTTTGCAGCGCACCCGTGGTAATCACCGGGCCACAGGTGAGCCGTTATCGGCTACCGTTAAGGACCGTTACCATTCCTGGGTAAGTGAAAGACACTGAGGTCCATGGCTGCGATTCTCCAGGAGCTCAAATGCCCTTACAGAGGGCTTTCCTACCTAAGGCCATGTTTGCTCTCTGCTGCGTTCCCCACTCCAGCCTTTAGACAGACCTGGGTCTTTGGAAATCTAAAACTGGTAGACAGTGGATTGAAGTGTGTCGAACACTGACCCTGAACAAAAGACTTGATTGCTTGCAGGCGTGGCTTACCATTTCTTGGCTTCTAGTTTTGCACTGAGCTCTTATTCACATTATACCTTTGATTCCCCACTAGAGCCTTCCATAACAAGTCTTTTTTTTTTTAAGATTATAACAATTACATAATTTCCCCACTTCCCCTTTCCTTCCTCTAACCCCTCCCATATACACCCCACCTTGCTCTCAAAAGGCCTCTTTTTCTTTAGTTGTTGTTGCATTGGGGGGGGGGGTCCTAAGTGTATAAATGTTGCCCGTTCAGTATGCATAATGTTGTATGTATACGATTTCAGGGTTGATGTGCCTGGGAAGAACTATTTCCTCCCCCCCCCACCCCCGTTTTTAGCCTTTCTTATTGCCTTCAGTTCTTAGTCCAGGCTTAGGGCCTCATGAGCTCCCCTACCCCCAACATGAGTCTTTAATGAGCACTTACACACCAGGCTCCAGGGTAAGACATTTTGTACATGAATTCCTATAATTTTCAAGCTTAGAATGTGTATGCCATTGTGATTCCTTTTTTTCACAGATGAAAAGACTGTTCCAGAAAAGTTGGTACATTGTTTGTAGGCGGCAAAATCTGTCTACAAATCTGTATCTACCTACTCTGTGCCCTCTGCAATTCTTTACCATCACACCAGTCACACTGTTGGATCCAGGCAACTGCCAAGGGAAAAATCTATTATAGGAAGGTAAATTCGCATCTATCTTAGAATTGCCTGAATGCTTCAGTCTCGCTGGCCTTTGCCCTGTAACTAGCTGATCTAATCATAATCCCGAGAAGAGAGCCCAAAGACAAGGGCTTAGAGACTTCCTATTTGTGTTGAGAATGGTGGGTGGTGAGAGACTAGTTCTTACCCTTTGAGAACTGCAAGGCCGAAAAGGGAAATGACCTTTGCCTTTGCAAAACTGAGCAAGGGAAGAAACATTCCCTTCTGACTCACAGAAAATGAAAAAAAAAAAAAAAAAACACAGAGCTAAATATAGCCAACTCCTCTTGCTTGAGTAGCAGGCCCAGAGAAGTAAATAGACTCCAAAGATGCCAACGATCCTTGGTCACTTGTGTTTGATTTTGGGAAGCAGTCAAAGCTGTTCACTTGTGCACAGCTGTCACCTATACTCATCGCTTCAGGACCAAGACTACTTTAACACGGTGCCACCAGCATTAGGGCTCAGTGGTAGGGGCTATGCCTAGTGTGTGTAAGGCCCTGGGTTCACTGTGCACTACTACTACATCCAGCATATTACATTTATTTCTGTGTGTATGTGTGCATGCTTGCACTTTGACCCACTAAGTCATCTCACCATCTGGAGGTTAACTTTTCTATTGTCTCCTTTAACTTAGATGCTCTTATAAAATAAACATGGGAGGGGATTTGAAGAAAACTACATGTCACAAAACTTGAATGAGAACTTATGTCTATTCTAATTCCCAGTCCTGTGTTGCTGGCTTTTACACAGACGCATTTTATGGTCGAGGAAGAATGAAGATGTAGGTTTTCTGTGGGCCCTGCCATTCTTGGAGTTCACAGCTTAAGTACAACATTTTGCCTTGCTAGTTGTGAGGGTTCTTGTAACCCTAGGACTGTAGGCAGAGAAAGGAGGAATAGAGCACCCTGAATTCCATAGGACTTCTCTGGCCTCTGTGGGTACCAACATACATGTGCACAAACCCACACAAATACACAAACATACACATAATTAAAAACAATAAAAATAATATTTTAAAGAAGACTTCTCAGCTAAGGCAGGATCACAAGTTTGAGGTCAGCCTGGGCTACCTAATGAAACTTTTTACTCAACCACAAAAATAGCCAGTACTTATAAATGACTACATTTTTATGTCTCGGGGTTGGGGCACAGGGTGACAACAGTCTCAGCGATGGGATCCAGGCCCTTGGGGAAATGAGCTGAGTTTTCATAAGAAAAGCACACCTAGCAAGGCAGTGGTGATGTCCTTTAACCCCATGTATTAGTCAGGGTTCTCTGGAGTCACAGAACTTATGGAACATCTCTATATTGAGGAAATTTATTATGATGACTTACAGTCTGTAGTCAAACTCCCCAACAATGGTCAGCTGTGAATGAGAAGTCCAAGGATCTAGTAGTCGCTCAGTCCCACGAGGCTAGTTGTGTCAGCTGGTCTTCTGTAGAAGTAGGTTCCAACAGGTGTGCTGGCTGGTAAGTGCAAGCAGGCAAAGAAGAGTGAGTTCCTTCTTCCAAGGTCCTCATGTAGGTCTCTAGCAGAAGGTGTGGCCCAGATTAAGGTGTGTACCACCACGCCTGGATCTGGGACTTGATTTATCCCAGGCTGACCTTGAACTTGGAGATCTTGCCTCAGTCGCCTGCAATTCAAGGCCTGTACTACCTTAGCCTGGGCTGAAGCTCCTGTGCCTCAAGATCTCCATGCTCAAGATCCAGGTCAGACATTTGTGTCTTCGAGCCTCAAGATGTGGATCACAGGTGAGCCCTCCAATTCTGGATTGTAGTTCACTCCAGATACAGTTAAATTGACAACCAGGAATAACTGTTATAGCCCAACACTTGGGAGGCAGAAGCAGGTAGATCCCTGAGTTCAGGGGAAGCCTGGTCTACCGATCGAGTTACACAATAGGCAGGGCTACAGAGAGCAACTCCTCCGTCTAGAAAAGCAAACCAAACAAACCTCCAGCATACCTATTAAGGTGGATGTTCTAGGCAGAAGGAGAGTGCTTTTTCTCACTTTTTGTGTTACATGTTTTGAGGGAGACTGCATGTATATATGTGTGCAAATGCACAAACCCACAAATGTCCATAGAGAGACCAGAAACGATGTCTTTCTCTGTCGCTTTCCATCTGATGCCCTTGAGAAATGCTTTCTCCCTGAACCCAGAGCTCGCTCATTGTAGTCAGCTAGATGGGCTGGCCAGAGAGCGAGTGGGATCTAAGTGTTCTGAAGTCACAGGCATACACCACTATAGCCTGACTTTATATGGATGCTGTGGAATTCTAATCCGGGTCCCTATGATACACAGCAGATACTCTTTTTGTTGTTGTTGTTGTTGTTGTTGTTGTTGTTGTTGTTGTTGTTGTTGTTGTTGAAGATAGAGTCTTAACTTTGGGGCCCTGGCTGTTCTGGAACTTGCTTCATAAACCAGACTGGCCTAGTACTCAGAGATCGCCCTCCTGCTTCCAGCTGCAGGCCACCATGCCGAGTGCAGCGGATCTTTTTTTTTCCACCCACTGAACCATCTCCCATCCCAGAACAGTGCGCTTGCACTGCCATAATGAATTGATCAAGCTGTAGGCTGGAGTATGAGGAACATATTGCAAGTCAAGATTGGAAGCAAGGTTAGTGGTACAGGCCTGTCATCCCATCTGCTGGCGCGAGGTGGCGTAGCAGATCAATGCCAGCCTGCCAACTTAGTGAGACCCTGTGTAAAAATAACCAATACTAGTGAACGGGAGAAAGCTCAGTGGTAGGGAATTTGTCTAGCATACCTGAGATCCTGGGTTCAATTCTACGTATTACAGGGGTGGGGGTAGGGGGTAACAAAGGTAATAGTAGAAAAGTAGGCAAGAATTAGGCTGAAGAGAGGTAGAATATGGTAAAGAATTGGGAGCCAGTGAGGGAGTTTTAGCTGGGGAGAGATAGGATTGTATTTTTTGTTGCCAAAAGCTCATATTGGAAAGTCTGGAGCTGTAGCTTAGTTCGTAGGATACTTGCCAACAGAGTACAAAGCCCTAAATCCAATTCTCAGCACCATATAAGCCAGGTGTGATATTGCCTGAGATTCTAGAACTGAGGACGTGGGAGGATCAGAAAGTCAAGGTCACGTTTGGCTACATAAAGAGTCCCAGGCTGGCTTGGGCTGCATGAGGCTCTGTTTCTTACTCATTTATTTTGGATTTTTGAGACAGGGTCTGTATATACCTGGCTGTCCTAGAACTTGAAGTATAGACTAGGCTGGCCTTGAACTCACAGAGATCCATTTCCCTCTCCCACGTGAGTGCTGAGATTAAAGGTTTGTGCCACCATGCCCAGTGCAGGCTCTGTCTTACCAAAAATATGTTCATATGATATAATCGATTAGTAAGTAACCTTAGGGTAGAGGGTCTCTTCCCTCCAAAGAGCTAATTGTCTGCGTGTGAAATGAGTTGGAGATGATCCTTGGTAACTTCATGTCTCTCCTGTTGCTTACTTTTGGGAAGTGGCCCTCAGGCTTCTTCCTGAGACACAATCCTAACGTGGTCCAAAGAACGCTGGGCCTCTGTGGGTTTAAGAATGTTCCTGCTGGTCCCTGCACTTTGAAACAGTTAGTTAGGGGCTGACAAGATCTTGGCTCAGAGGATAAAAGTGACTTCCAGGAAAACTTGACACCCGGTATTCTAGATCCAGGACCTATAATGGAAGAAAAGAACTGCCTTCTAGAAATCATCCTCTGACACACACACCCCATATGTGCACAGGTAATAAAATGGAGGGTGCATATTCCTGGAGTGGCATTGTGGAAAAAGTTTGAAGGGGGAAAAAGGAAGATTTTAGCATTCTTAAAATTTTATTTCTATTTTATGTACATAAGTATTCTGTGTGTGTGTCTGTGCATTACTGTGTGCATCGTACCCTTCCGACTCCCTGGAGCTGGGGTTACTAATGGTTGTGTATGTGCATGCTGGGAACCAAAGTGGGGTCCTGGGAAGAGCAGCTAGTGGTTCCAACCACTGGGCTATCTCTCCTTCCTTTGTTTCCTTCCTTCCTTCCTTCTTTCTTTAGACAGTCTTACCTATCCCAGACTAACCTTGAACTTGCTATGCCTCGAGATGACCTGAACTTCTTCTGATCTACCTCCCAGTGCTGAGATTATAAATATACACTTCTGTATTAGTTTGGGTTCTCTAGAGTCACAGAATGTATGGGCAGTCTCTATATAGTTAGGGAGTTTGTCGATGACTTTGTTGGACTTACAGTCTATAGTCCAACTCCCCAACAATGGGCAGCAGCAGCTGTGGATGGAAGTTCAAGGATCTAGCAGTTGCTCAGTCCCACAAGCAAGCAGGCAAGGAAGAGTGAGTAAATCTTCCTTCTTCCAATGTCCTTATATATCTCCAACAGAGGGTGTAGCCCAGATTAAAGGCTGTAGATCTCCAGCAGAGGGTATGGTCCAGATTAAAGGCATGTGTCTCCATGCCTTTAATCCCAGATGATCTTGAACTCGGAGATTTCCTTGTCTTAATCTTGTGGAATTCATAGCCACTATGCTTCAAGATGTCCATGCCAAGACTCAGGTCATAAACTTATATCTCTGAGCCTTCAGATTAGGATCATAGGTGAGCCTTCCAATTCTAGATTGTAGTTCATTCCAGATATAGTCAGGTTGACAACCAGGAATAGCCACTGCAACTACTATTTCCCATTTATACTGCAAACACATATCTGCAATCGAGCCACGTCTCTATCTCCATAAAACAGACTTTATATTTGGCTTTAGAAGCTCCTTAAGCTCTGTATTTCCTTTATTGTAACTTCTGGGATTCTACAGACACCCCTCCCCCAGGATAAACTGCAGATTTGCTTTACTGTGTGTGGTTATCTATAAGACCTTATATTGTATGCGGTGGGAGAACAGGTTGGATTTTCCTGAGTTCTGTGTATCCCGCGGGCCAGCACACAACAGCCATTAACATTTGCTGAGTGTGGCTTAGTGGCAGAACCTTTGTCTAACATGTGGGAGATCCCGGGTTTGTTTTCTGTCCCTAAAAACAAAGAAACAAAAGTAACAATAAAATTGCTAGATTTAAGCTTGAGCAAGTGGCAGCAAAGAAGGGGTAAGGTCCTAGTGTAGATAAGTAAAGACCAGCAGGGACACAGAGCACG
The DNA here is from genome assembly GCF_947179515.1 of Apodemus sylvaticus. Classification (NCBI taxonomy): domain Eukaryota; kingdom Metazoa; phylum Chordata; class Mammalia; order Rodentia; family Muridae; genus Apodemus; species Apodemus sylvaticus. The sequence continues at coordinate 19,953,238 of NC_067481.1, forward strand.
TGTGTGTCTGTGTGTGTGTGTGTCTGTGTGTGTGTGTGTCTGTGTGTGTGTGTGTGTGTGTGTATGTGTGTGTGTCTGTGTGTGTGTGTCTGCACAGCCCTTCGTTGCTAGCATCCCATCCTGTTGATCCGTGTCACCTGCTATCATGTTTGAGCAGGTCAGTCTTCATTCAGAGATTTGTCCTGTATCGATGCTGCTTAGTATGGTGTTGGGACCTTAGGTGGGATGTTTTAGCGCAGAGCTGGCATGAGAATTGTACTATCTGTTCTTCCTCTTGCACAGGGCATCATTTGATTAGAAATATGGAAATATGTCTGCAGTGGTGAACTGGCCAAGTTACAAAGACTGTGAGGCTAGCTAAGGAGTCTGGACTTTGTGGGGACCTAGGGAAGAGTTATATCTTTAGCAGGCTTTCTTTCTTTCTTTCTTTCTTTCTTTCTTTCTTTCTTTCTTTCTTTCTTTCTTTCTTTCTCTCTTTCTTCCTTCCTTCCTTCCTTCATTTCTTCCTTCTTCATTTCTTCCTTCCTTTTTTCCTTCCTTCCTTTTTCCTTTCAAGACAGTGTCTGAATGGGTAGCCCAGGTTAGCCTTCAACTCATGAACCTCCTGCCCAGCCTCCTGAATATTGATTATCGACACATACGGCCACACCCAGCTGTGGAAGCTTTTAAATAAAGAATGGTATTTGTAAATTGTGGTATAAATTTAATTGTGTATTACTATTTATTTAAAGTAAACATGGAGAGTACATTTAGTTTTAGGGAATAGAAGTGGAAGGAGTCATTTCTAACAGACTCACAGGGCTGCCATTAGGCTAGATGCTGAGGGTCCAGATGGAACTAAGACACTGACAGATGAAATGAGATCATTGCCTAAGTTAGGGTCAACTTGAGGGTTATTGTCACTTTCTTGAATACTGGAAAGTAAGTGGGTTGAAAGAGTTGTTGATGGCATCACCTCAGAACTACAAAGGTTGAGGCTGAGGAGATGGCTCAGTGAGTGTGCTTGCTCTGCAAACATGAACAAGGACCTGAGTTCAAATCTCCAGCATCCATGTAAAAAACCAGGTGTGGCTGCATGCATCTTTAACCCCAGCACTGTGGTGGGTAGAGAGACTACCCAAAGGGAACAGGGCTTCTCTGTGTAGCCCAGGCTCTCCTGGAACTTACCCTAGATCAGGCTGCCCTCCAACTTAGAGATCCATCTGCCTCTGCCTCCAGAGCAACCAGAATTAAAGTCATGGCTCCCAGAAGCAGGGAGCTGTAAATCAATTGTTACAGATAGGAGACTGAGACGCTGGAGCTGGCTTTATAGACTAAGAGATTTAGTCTTCTTGGCCTTAGAACCAAGAGAGCTGTTTCCTAAGGAAGAACTTTCTACTGAAAGTGAACTTCAGTGATAGCAGCAATAGCAGTGATAGCAGTGATAGCAGTGATGCCCTGGTGTAGGGAGTTATTCTGTGGCTGTTACATTGTCTATGTTCCAGGAAATACCCCTCATGCATGCTAATGTATGTATACAAGCAAAGTTAAATACAGCGAGTCAAAAGAAAAGAAAAGGAAAGGAAAGGAAAGGAAAGACATCAAGGGCTGGAGAGATGGCTCAGCGGGTAAGAGCACTGACTACTCTTCCAAAGGTCCTGAGTTCAATTCCCAGCAACCACATAATGGCTCACAACCATCTGTAATGAGATGCCCTCTTCTGGAGTGTCTAAAAAAAGACAGTTACAGTGTATTTACATATAATAATTAAATCTTTTTTTTTTAAAGATTTATTTATTTATTATATGTAAGTACACTGTAGCTGTCTTCAGACACCAGAAGAGGGTGTCAGATCTCTTTACAGATGGTTGTGAGCCACCATGTGGTTGCTGGGATTTGAACTCATGACCTTCGGAAGAGCAGTCAGTGCTCTTACCCACTGAGCCATCTCTCCAGCCCAATAAATAAATCTTTAAAAAAAAAAAAAAGACATCAAAGTATGAGGGGCTTTGATAAAGAAGGAAGAAGGTTTCAGGGAGCCAGGCGGTGGTGGCGCATGCCTGTAATCCCAGCACTTGGGAGACAGAGGCAGAGGATTTCTGAATTCGAGGCCAGCCTGGTCTACAGCGTGAGTTCCAGGGCAGCCAGGGCTACACAGAGAAACCTTGTCTCAAAACCCACCCACCCACCCACCCCCAAAAAAAAGAAAAAAGAAAAGAAAGGTTTCAGGAAGACATGGGAAAGGTCTGGCAAGATAGCGAGAGGGAGAGGAGCTCACTACCAAGTCTGAAAACCCCAGGATCCAGGGCAGAAGGAGAGAACTAACTCCTACAAGTTGTCTTCTGACCTTGAAAACACATACACTCTGAATATTTCTAGAAAGACATGCTTGAGAGTGAATTCTAAGGTACCAGGCAAGATACATATATCTAAGTCTAGATAGAAGAGACAATGCAGGAGGCTCAAACACTTGTCTGGATGTGTGGAGCACAGGGCCCATTTGGTTGTGAGATGAATTCTTCTTGTAAGTTCAAGGCCAATCTCGGCTGCCTAGAGACCCTATTGGGGTGCGTGGGAGGAGAGATGCCTTTCATTTGGAGACAGCATAAGCATCCTTAGCCTAGAGGGCAAGGAGGGAGTTCCAGGGACTGGGATTGAGACAGCAGGCAAAAACTGTCATTTCCCCCCACTCCCTAATTCTTTACATAATGTATCTGTTTATTATTTATCATCTATCTCTCTACCTATCTATTCTGGGAATTGACCTTTGGATACCAGGCTACTGAGCTACATCCTTAGCCCTTTATTATTTATTTATTTATTTTGCTTTTTTTTTTTTGGATTGGGGGGGTTGTTTTGTTTTGTTTGTTTTTTGGGGGGGGGTTTGTTTGTTTTTTTGGTTGTTTTTTTGGTTTTTTGGATTTGGTTTTTTTGAGACAGGGTTTCTCTGTATATAGTCCTGGCTGACCTGGAACTCACTCTGTAGACCAGGATGGCCTTGAACTCAGAAATCCACCTGCCTCTGCCTCCCAGAGTGCTGGGATTACAAGCGTGTGCCACCACCACCCAGCTATCCTTAGCACTTTAAAATTTGTATTTTGAAATGGAGTCTCTAACTTACCCAGGTTGGTTCTGAACTCAGTCAAACCCAGGCAGACCTTAGCCTTTTGCTCCTCCTGCCTCAGAGTCCCAAATAGCCGGCCATTACAGTCCGAGCCGCCAGGCCAGGCACCCTAATCTTCTAACCACCCGTCCCCTCCCCCCTCTTTTGTGTGTGTTCCTTTAAGACAGGGTTCCATGTGGCCCAGAACTGGCCTGATAGCTTGAACTCAATCTGGAGTTGAAGCTAGCCTTTGAGTTCCTGATCCTTCTGCCTCAGTCTCCAGAAGGTTAAAGAAAGAACAGACTCTAGTCAATTTACTCAGCTCTCTAAGGACAGATGAAGAACCAAGGGCCACGGCTCACAAGACTATCCAAGCATGTAGATTTCCAGCCCACCTGGAACCCCTTCATTCTGTAAAAGCCCTTCTCACCCCTCCCCGTAGACACAAAAGTTTTCTCTATTTTCCCTAAAGCCAGCCCTGTAAATCTACTTCCTGGCCATAACTCTTGTCACCTGTTTTTCCCATAGAGAAGTGATCATGAACCTTATATTCCAGTAACAAAGTCTGAGTGAGAATCCCTGGATGTAATAATGGCTAATCTATCGCAGCTGCATATATTTCCTGTTACAATCTAGCATGTGGTGGTGATCATTTGCCCCGTAAGTGTGGCTAGCTAGCCCACAGGACGGGAAATAACCATGCTTACCAACCACATGAACTCCAACTCATACAAGTAACGTGAACTCCAATTCCAGATGGTATACGTACCACTGTCTGGCCTGGGAGGCTCTGGGAGCCCTGTGGCATACTCGGCCTTCTGCCTAGGAGTCACTGTTACCTTCCCGACTCTGGGATGGTGGACCCATAGATCCGAGGTTGGTTCATTTTATCCAAAGTGTTCAAAAGCTCTCAATGTTCCGTGGCAACAACATTCACAGCAGATTAATCAATGTTGGCCAAATGCTAGAGCCAAAAGAGACCAGTACCAGTGTAGGGCTTCTAGGACGAGCCGAGTTCTCGACAACGACGAAAGCTTTTCCTTACGTCCTAGTGACTTTGCTGCTGCGTGAGGGTGCACTGTGACTGAGAACGACCTTGGAGGAAAGGGTTTCTTTGGCTCACGTTTCCTGGTTCACAGCCAACGGAGGGAAGCTAAGGCAGGGACTCAAACGGGGCAGGAACCAGGAGTGGGAGCTGCTGCCTGGGCCATTGAGGGGTGATGCTTACTGGCTTTCTCCCCTTGGGTTGCTCAGCCTGAGTTCTTATAGAACCCCAAACCATAAGGCCAGAGGTGATCCGAGGGCTGAGTTCTCCTACATTAATCACTAAAAAAATGCCCTACAGGTCTGTCTGCCTGCATGTCTACAGCCTGATCTTATAGAGGCGTATATTTCTCTTTACTTTTTTGAGACAGAGTGTCTCTGTGTTGTGTTGGCTGTCCTGTAACCCTGTAGACCAGGCTGCCTCCAATTCACAGAGATCTACCTGTCTGTGCCTCCCAAGTGCTGAGATAAAAGATGTGTATCAACACCGCCTGCTGAGGCACATTTTTTTTTTTCAGTTGAAAAAAAAATTCTTATCCTCTCAGATGGTTCTAGCTTTTGACAAGTTTACATAAAACTAGCCAGAACACCTTGGAAGAAGGTTGACTTTCAAAACAGTACATACAGAGGGAACATGATTTCAAGAAAAGAGAAAGGGTGGGAAACTTGTAAAGGAAAACTGTGTATTTCAGGAAAGGGTTAAGAACACTAGAGAAACAATACAGGACTATTTCCAAACTCAGAGGTGGGAAGAGCTTGTACTCAACGCAGCAAGGATTATTAGACAATGTTCCTGCAAGTGGGATCTGAAGTAGTCATGTGCCAGTGGCCAGTGTTCCTCAGCATAGACGCCAGGGCTGACATCTGGGGATATTACAGAAAACCTCAACTATGGCAAATAATAGGGTTTATAACTCAAGACAGGTCTGGCCTTTTGCTTCTATCCCTGTCATAAATACTATTTAGTACATGGGAAAAGGTCGATTGTATTGTGAGGAATTCAGACTGATACCGTGCTGTTTCCTAATTTCTTCTGTAATATTACTGTCCATTTATCTCCTCAAGCTGGAATCTGGTATAACACCAAGATAATAGGCCAGATGGAGTCATTATTCAAAACTAAGAGTTACAGTAATTCAGATATTGAAGAGCAGTCTCTCCTCAGTTGGAGCTTTCGTCCCACAGGAGGTGATTGCCAGAACTCTTGTCGGCCAGATAAAAGGCTAGAGTTAAAGAGTAAGGAACTATCTGAGGTGCATGAGACAACAAAGTGTTCTATCAAGGTCAAACGACTGTAAACACAGAAAACACCTCATCCGATGCTTAAGGAGTGAGTTGACACATTTGGAGGGACTCGCTGGGTTGGGATGCCTTCTTTCTTGATCTGCCCCTCCCACCTCATTAGGCAGAACTGTGTTCCTGATTATTAGGTATTAGGTATTGTGGTCCTATTAGTAAACATCTCATTGTAAATATATTTCACAGAGAGTTCAAAAAGAAGAAAAGGTCAGTTCCAGATTATGATGGCTAGTAATTTTGATAAGATCCACGAGTTTGTTTTCGAATAGCTTTACTGGCTCTCCTGAAGACCCTATCTACATCACTGTGCTTTTAAGTGTTTCCAGTTCTTTCAACACACAACACTGCACAGTAGTGATTGTTTTTCCCCTCCTCTAGAGTTTAGGTGAGAGCTAGAGGCCAACCTGGTCTACAAAGCGAGTTTCAGCTACAGAGAAACCCTGTCTCGAAGAACCAAGCAAAAGCCTGGTGGGTAAAAAGTTCCCCTGTTAACTGCTGTGACTACTGTGGTTATCGATGCAGCGCCATGGTTAACACTCTCTGATCGTTTTTGTTACTGGAATGTAAGGTCCATGCTCACTGCTCTAGGGGGAAAACTAGTGATAGAAACTGTGGCAAAAAGTACACTTCCACCGCTGGCCTTAAAGGAAAGGCCTTAAAAGTTTTAAGACTCAGCGTGGACCACCTCCGGCTCGCCAAAGCTTGGTCCGACCACGCCCACTTAGTCTCTTGCACGGGCCCGCGCTCTGCCCCGCCTTCCGGTCCCGCCCCTTCCGCTGGCTGGACGTCCGGTCCGCGTGCACGCTCGCGGGTCCCGCCTGTGTGCAGCGAGCCAGCCAGTAAGCGCCGCGGAGATTGGGCTAGCGACCGAGGCTAAGGCCGAGTCGGAGCCCCGGTAGGTAGCGGCGCGGGTGAAGGGAAGCCGCCTGCTCCGGGAGGGGGCGGGCCGGGCGGGGTGGCAGCCGCGAGCAACCGCTTTGTTTCCTCGGGTGGCGCCGCGCGGGGCCGGGATCTGCGCGGGAGACCACCGCCGGAGCGCGGGATGCTGCGGCCGGGTTGGTGCATTGTGCGCACCTATTTTTCTTTCTTTCTTTCTTTCTTTTTTTTTTTTTTAAAAAAGCACATATTTGTAGCTCACCCCTGGGGCTTACAAGCGCGTTTAATCATCATCCTGATAACAAACCTGCGAAACCAAGTGTTCTCCCCAGGTATAGCCTTGGAAACGGAGGAACGAAAACGTTTATACCTGGAAAGGGATGGAAAATCTGAGATTCCGGCCAAAGCCTCTGCGCTTTAGGGCTCTGTGGTCCGACTCAGTTTTGATTTATGAATCCAACCTCTGCCTTTTGCAATCATATGACCTTCCTCACCTTTGCCACCCTTAGTTTTGCTTATCTGAAAAATGGGAATGCAACCCATCTCAAAATGGTGGTAGATGCTGTTTTGTATCTACCACCTGATTTTCAGACCTTGTGTTTCATGGCTTCCTTCCCCAGGGAAGCTAGACTAGTTGGTTATTTGAAATCTTTTAGTTTAATTTAGGTCTGTGGATGGCACGAGTCTCCCACTCATCCACTAGTAAAAGCTCTCAAAGAAGGATCTAGGCCAGCGTGACTACATAATGGAAGACCTTTGGCCCCAGAGGAAGCGGAGACACAGCATCCCCGGTGTTAACTTACATAGTTTTCACCACTATTGTGATGACCCTGAATTACAACCCATTGTGTTTCAATTTTAAAGATGATACATTTGAATGTTTTCCATTTTGAGTTCGTGTGGGTTTGTGTATGTGTATGTTTTAACCTACAGCTTGGTAAACTGGGAGCTAACCCCATATGGAGTCAGGTTAACTGAACGTCAGAGAGGCTAAAAATATGGCAACAGTGAAACGTTTATGGTCGTGCAAGAACCAAAAATGAGTTCAGGATCCAAGGCTGTGTAACGCCAAGGTGTTTCGGAGGCGCGTTTGTTACAGTTCCATCCTTGACCTAGCAGCAGCTTTGACTGCCGGTACTGCATGTGCACTTTGCTTGTACACAACAGAGTTCTGTGTCTACAGAAACATTAATTTGCTTACAGAAAACAGAGCCTTTTGATATTACATTTTTCCTCAGCATCTGTGAAATAAGCACATCTTTGGACAATTTTGGGTTAGAGTGTTTTTTGTTTTTTAAAGATTTATTTATTAGATGTAAGTACACTGAAGCTGTATTAAGACACACCAGAAGAGGGCGTCCCATCTTACTATGGATGGTTGTGAGCCACCATGTGGTTACTAGGATTTGAACTCAGGACCATCGGAAGAGCAGTCAGTGATCTTAACTACTGAGCCATCTCTCCAGTCCCCTAGATTGTTTTATCTTGCCGGGCATAATGGTGCACACCTTTAATCCCAGCACTTTGGAGGCAGAGGCAGGTGGCTTTCTTAGAGGCCAGCCTGGGCTACATAGGAGACCTGTCTTAAGAAGTGAGAGAGGATTTTTTTTTTAATTTATTTATTTTGGTGTTTTGTTTTGTAACAGGATTTCATGTGGCCTAGGCTGGTTTGAAGTTACTTTGTAGCTAAGACTATTTATTTATTTTGAGTTGAGGGTGTCCTGGTCATGCTGGCTCCCAGCAGCCTAGCAATGTAGTAGCTGAGGCTGGAGCTCAGGCGTCCATCTCTAAAATGATGGTGGGCACAGAGGCAGACTGTGTTAGTGCAAGGCAAGAGAAAAGCCCTTTAACATAATCTCTACCATTACCTCTGTGTCTGTATGTGTGTTGGAATATCAGCTTTCTAAAATAAGCCAAGGGTTGTGGTCCAAACCTGCAGTCCCAGCACTTGGAAGGGAGAGGTTGGAGGAATAGTTCGGGATGATTCTGGGATATGTAATCAGTTGGTGGTCCGCTTGGCTACATGAGACCCTATCTAAAAACCAAATAACAAGAAATTTACTTTTTTTTTTTTTTTTTTTTTGGCAGTACTAGGGATTGAACCCAGGGTAACGCTTGCTGACCAAGTATACTCTGTCGAGGAGCTGCATTCACAGTCCAAGAATGTGTCTTTTTTTTTTTTTTTTTAATGTTTTTCCCTGCCCAAGTGTGCACTATAAAGTGTATTTGGTACCCTTGGAGTCAGAAGAGGGGAGGGACTGGAACTGGAGTTGTGGGTGATTGTGAACCACCATGGGGATGCTGAAATTTGAACCTGGGTCCTCGGCAAGCACAGCCAGTGCTCCTAACGCCAGGACATCTCTCCAGCCATTGAGCAACTTCTTGTTGTTTTGTTTTTCAAGACAGTGTTTCCTTGTATAGCCCTGGCTGTCCTGGAGCTCACTCTGTAGACCAGGCTGGCCTCAAACTCAGAAATCCACCTGCCTCTGCCTCCCAAGTGCTGGGATTAAAGGTGTGCGCCACCACTACCCTACCCAAGCAACTTTTTAAAAACTTTTAATTACAAATATATTTTGAAGGAAAATAAAATTTTGGAGGAAGATCTGTTAATTGTTAAGCCAGGCTTGATGTATATCACCTTTTAATCCCAGCACTTAGGAGGCAGAGGCAGAATCAGAGGCCAGCCTGGTCTACAGAGCAAGCCCCAGGGCAGTCAGGGCTACACAGAGCCCTACGGTTTGTCACCGTTAGTAGAATTTTTGCATATTAAACTTCTATTTAATTGGAGAAAAACCCTAAGAGCTGCATACAGTAGCTGCCCTGTTACCTTGCTGCTGTTACATATTGACTGGTTAAGGGAAAGGACTGAGAGACTTGTGAAGATTCTCCCATTTCGTCTTCCCTAGCGCTGGGATTAGCCATGAGGCACCATGCCCAGCTACTTGTTTGTATTAAAATGGCAGAAGTAGCTCATGGGGGGAAGTGGGGATGGAATTTGTAAAATGCTTTAGTCCAACAGAAGGAGGGAAATTACCTACGGGAGCAGCCCGTTCCTGGCTGCAGGGCAGCCCAACGCCTGCCGTTCAGTTAGGGAAAGTGCTGGGGTTGGTTTGTGTAAGACACGATCATAAAGGGAACACTCACAAGCCACCACTGCTTTGTCCTATTTAGGTCACACGAGAGGAAACTATTATCTTAAAAGCTGATATATTTTCCATAAATGAAGGCTTGACGTGAAAAATGATTGCTCTTGTGTCTGTACAAATCCCCAGAGCAACTCACGGGGAAAGTGTCGGCTTTCTAGCAAAAGTTCAGGCTGGAGGCAGTGAGCAAGTGAGTCACTCGGCCTCCCATCAGCACTGTGGCTACAAAGGCTCTCCCAGCCCTAAGCCATTAAAGCTATGCCCTTCATGTCATCTGCTTACAAACCTCTGCAAAGCCACCCCTACACACACACACACACACACACACACACACACTGTGGTTAAAGAGCTTGTTAACTTTGTGCATATTTAAGTTAACTCTTAGGGTGAAGTTTAAGCAGAAAGATGAAGATGTGGTTTTGCCTGAGCAGAGATCTAATTTTGTTACTGTTTCATTATGATTCTAAAATTTATTTGTAGGATATTGTCAAAGAACCCCAGGATTTAAACATGCCTCCTCAGGAACGAAATTGTAACATCTAATGTTACAAGATAAAATGGAAAGTTTTTCTTTAAAAGTTAAGGTGTGGGGGCTGGAGAGCCCAGCGGTTAAGAGCACTACTGACTGCTCTTCCGGAGGTCCTGAGTTCAATTCCCAGCAACCACCTGGGGGCTCATAACCATTCGTAATGGAATTCCAGGCCCTTTTCTGGTGTGTCTGAAGACAGCTGCAGTGTGCTCATATACATAAAATAAATCTTTTTTTTAAAAGTCAACGTGTAGAAGAATAGAGTGGAAAATGCTTATTTAGAAATCTTTATAGTTAGAGATGACATTAAATTGAAAGTAACCTTCCTAAAAATTTAATTGTACGAGCTATAATTGGTCATCTGAAGTCATTGGACACAGTTTTAGGACATTCTTTTCTTTTTCTTTTTTTGAGCCAAGGTTTCTCCGTGCCTTGGCTGTCCTGGAACTAACACTAGAGCCCAGGCTGGCCTCGAACTCACAGAGATCCTCTTGCCTCTGCGTCCCTAGTGCTGGGATAACAGGCGTGCGCCACCACGAGTGGCCTTCTTTTCTATTTTTAATTCTAAAAACTATATTGGATTTATAAGCTGTTACCTTGCCATTAAAGTTCAATTTTCAGGCCTGGGCAGATGGCTCTGTGGGTAAAAACACTTAACTGTGCAAGTGTGAGCACCTGAGTTTGGATCCGCAGCTAGGCACTGTTGAAGCCTGGAGCACAGGAGCAGAGCCGGGTCCCTGGGGTGAGCTGCCTAGCTTTGGGTTTAGGGAAAGACCTTAAACAGAGTAAAGTGGAATGATGCAGCTAGGTACCCGACACCCTGCAGCCTCTGTCCAGACCTGTGTACCCACCACATAGAAAGGCACTTGTCAAGTTTTAGATTTAGTTACTTTCTGTTATGGATGCTGCACACTACACGTGTGCCTGAATCCAGAAGAAGAGAAGACAGTTGGATCCCCTGGAACGTGAGTTGCAGATTTTTACGTTTGAATTCTAAAATGCCCCCCACCTCCTAAAAAAAAGAAAAAAAGGAAGAAAAGAAAACTGTTAAGGTCGGGTGTAGTGGTACACACCTTTGATTCCAGCATTCAAGAGGCAGAGGCAGGTGGATCTCTGTGAGTTCAGGGCCAGGCTGGTCTTCATGGTAAGTTCCAGGACAGGGCTATATAGAGGGACCCTGTCTTGAAAAAGAACATCAAAAATAAAGAAAGAAAAGGCCGTAAGCGCATCCCTGCCATTCTGCCTGTTGATGGAGAGCAGTTGGTAATTCAGCATTGATAGTTTCTTTGACTTTGTTTTGCCTTTGAGTGGGCCTCACTGTGTAACCCTGGGCTAGCTCCACACTGATTTCTACCTGTGTTCTGGGCTCTCAGCTGTGTGCTGTCACACTTGGCTTAGCATTGTTGATTCTAAAATTAAGACATCAATTTGGAAAAAGTGATGCTCACGTTCCGCCTGTTAGCCAAGACAGAACACATCTGTAAGAGTGAGCAAGCACTGTGTGTCTGGCTTCTGGGCATGCAGATTTGTTCACAGCATTTCAAGTAAAAGAGAAGGGGACTGGTGGGAGGGATGGGGAGCCCAGAGAGTTTGCTGCCCTGGCAGAGGACCCAAGTTTGATCCCCAACACCCACACTGGACAGTTCAGCCACCTGTAATTTCAACTCCAGAGGATTTGATGCCTTCTGTTCTACACACACACACACACACAGCATATTATACTTATAAAACTATATACACATGAAATAAGTAGAAGATCAGGGTTGGAGAGATGGCTCAGTGGGTAAAGGTGCCCACTGCCAAGCCTGACAGCCTGAGTCCGGTCTCTGGGATCCACGTGGTGGAAGGAGGAAACACTCCCTGCCGGGCCACAGGCATCATCCATGACACGTGAACACGCACACAATAAAATGTACTAAGTCAGGCGATGCAGTGGTGGCGCACGCCTGTAATCCCAGCACTCTGGGAGTTCCAGGACAGCCAGGGCTACACAGAGAAACCCTGTCTTGACAAAAAAAAAAATTGCTGAGTAGCAATGAGTTACTGTGACGAAAGAGTCTGTGCCTGACAAGAGCACTAGGATAGGTCTGAGGGGAGTAGGTGAAAGGTCAGAGATAGAAACCAGGCAGGCCCACCACAATGGCTTTGTCCTAGAGTCCCACCAGATTCTCTTAATTTTAAAACAACAAAAAACCAGTTGGAGAGGTGGCTCTGCAGTTAAGACCAATTGATATTTTCGGAGAGGAGCAAGGCTTTGGTTCCCAGTCACAGCCTAACTCACTCCAACTCCAGGAAAGCCAAGGCCTCTTTGGGCCACTGACAGCAGCAGGCATGCATGTGTTACACATGCACACAAGTAGGCAAAGCACCCATAAAAACAAAATAGTTCCTTGGTATACACATGCTTTTATTTTTGGAGATGAATACAAAATGCGTAATAATGAGATAATATTATTGTTTAGGATTGTACATGCTGTCGCCAAGCTTGACAGCCCCACCCCCAATAGGTAATTTTAAAACGTTTAACATTAAATCTTGGGGCTAGCCTTGAACTCTTTAGACTAGCCTGACCTAGGACAGATCTGCCTGTTTGCCTCCTGAGTGTGGGATCAAAGGCGTGCGCCACCACCCACCTAGGTATTTTGTTATAAATTGCTTTGTGTGTGTTGTGTGTAGGTCAGAGGACAACTTGCAGAGGTAGAGACAGTGTCTCCCTCCACCCTGTAGGTCCTGGGGGCAGAACTGAAGTCATCAGACTTGGCAGCTTACCTTTACACTCCAGGCAGACCTCCCACGGCCCAGCCTTGACCTTCTGACCTCCCTGCCTCTGGCTCCATAGTTCTGAGATTCCACGTGTGAGCCACCACCCTGATGACACAGCGCTAGGATCCCATCCAGGCTTGCGCGGGCCGCTCCCCCTCCCTCCCATGCTGGACAAGCAGCCTACCAGCCAAGCTAAGTTTTCTATGAGCCCGCCGTTTGTCTGTCCATCAACAGTTCAGTGTACACAGCCCAGGTGTGCAGGTACTGCTCGGCACTTTGCGTTGTGCTTAAGAGGTGTGTGTGTGTGTGTGTGTCTCGGATATTCAGGACTCAGGGTGTGATGAAGTCTTGAGCTGCAGTACAGATGAGCACTAGAAGAAACACCTTGGCTTCATTTTTAATCATGTTGACCATGCACATTCATAATAACTTTTACTGCCACCAAATTTTTGTAACACACACACACACATTCAGTTACACAGCCGCATGTGTAACTATAGTTTACGTGGCTGAGTTCTAATGGTGTGTCAGGTGGGGATGAACTAGTAAGTGCTGTGAAGAGAAGCAAAGCAGGCGGGAGAGCAAACAGGATGCTGGGATTTTTGGTTTGGTTTTTCGGAATGGTTTCTTCATGTAACCTTGGCTGTCCTGGAACTCATTCTGTAGACCAGGCTGGCCTGGAGCTCACAGGAAGCTGTTGTATACGTTTGACAATGGTGAGGCAGAGAAAAGAGTTGAGTGGAGAGTTCTGGCTTGCTTTTTAATCTAATACTATTGATAAGTATGTCTGTGTCTGAGAGTGAGGGCGTCTGCTCTCAGGGTACTTAGGTCAGCTGAGGAGTTGGTTCCCCTTCCCAAGGGTCCCGGATTATCAGACTCGGGCAGAGAGGCCCCCTGACCTACTGAACCTTCTCACTGGAGGGATGTTCTCTTTGCTGGGACTGCTCAGCCTGGTCAAGCAGCCCTGACCAGCAAGGAGAGCTACTTAGGAGGACAGTGGGAACCCATGGTAGGCGCCTGTGCCCCTGAGCCTAGGTTTTGACTTACTGAGGGGATTCCTGGACAGTTGTTTGTTTTGTTTTGCTTTTCGGGGGGGGGGGGGTCTCTGTGTAGCCCTGGATGTCCTGAAACTTTCTCTGTATACCAGGCTGGCCTCAAACTCAAAGACCCACCCACTCTACCTCCCTAAGGCTGGGATTAAAGGCATGCACCCTTTAATCCACTGCCCAAGTTCCTGGAGAATTTTAAGCTCTGGGCTGATCTGGGCTGATCTGAACCGACACTGTTGGACCAGCAGGTTTGATCCCTGGAGTCCAGTGGCCTGAGGAATCCACTCCCAGAGGTTGTCACAGCACCTCCACACTCAAGCTGTGACACTCCAAGCTTCCCCTACCCCTGTTTTCCTCCTCCTACATTTCCTTCCTTCCTTTATTCCTGAAATGGACTCTTACCTGTGTCCCCAAGAAAGACAGGAGGCTTCAGTGACTAAGTGACATCACATCCAGTGACTGGGTAACATCACATTCTGCATTGGGAAGATGAAGTGACCATGACCTCTGTCCTCTAATTTAATTTTGACTGGACTCCTGTGAGAAGTCATTACTGATCCTACTTTTTACTCAATTAAAGGGAAGTTCTGAACGCAGAAGGAAATTGCCCAAAGCCTTTCTGATTACAAAGCCTCTTAACGTGGGCCTTCCCCATGACTGCTTTTCTGCATTACTGTCTGCATAGCAGTCCGGTCCACGCCCAGGCATAGATGCTCTTGGGGTGTGGTTTGTGATGAGACCATCTTCTCCCATCATTTGCTGTTGGCCATGGGTGGAAGGAAAGGGAACCGATTCCTGACCGCCTCTGACCATTCCCTCCAGGTAAGAGAAAGAGCCCAGAGAAAGAAGACTTAATAGACCTAGCAGAGAGGAGAACTTGGACTCTGGTTTGAACAGCAAGCGCTCACCAATAATGACTGATTAGGAGTGGAGAAAGTGTGTAAAAATAGCGCTTAATAGTTAACCAGCAAACAATATATTTTTGCAGTCATTAGTTCCACAAGAAAATAATTGGGTCCCAAGACAGGAATGACTCGTTTTCTTGAATGATTATATTGATCATTGGAGGAAAATGGATACATCCTTTCTGGAGAGCAATTGAAAGAGAGAAGTGGCCAGACGTGCCCGTGTGACACCCTGAGGAGGGAGCTTCATACTAATGAGCAGCCAGGTCCTGGCAGAGGGGACGCCTGCCACCCTATTCCGCTTTTCCTGGGAAAGAGGGCGTGGTTACCCAAGTGTCAGTTCTTCCTGTTTAACCCACTGAGTACTTTGAGGTCATACATCAGTTTCTAGCTCCTGGTCATTCATTCCGTAAGTAGTTGCCAGAGACTCCCTCCAACTGGGCATGGTTATACACACCTGCTATCCCAGGTAAAGAGAATAGCCAGAAGTTAGAGGCTAGCCTAGGCCACATTGGAAGACCACATCTCACAAAACATCCCCTTTACACAAAAGTATGTGCCCTTAGTTCCAAATTACATATGAAGAAACTGAGTTGAAGAAAGGTTAAGTGGCTTACTAATGTTGCCCACCTATTAAATGAGATGTTGAACATCAGACAAGATGCTGTGGGTGGGAACAAGTTAGACATGGTTTCATGGAACTTGTTTTATCTTTAAAATAGTCATGCACAGGGGCTGACAGACGACCCAGGGAGCTTGTCTTGGTCTCATAGGGGACCCAAGTTTGATTCCCTGCAACCAGCTGCCTGTAATTTCAGCTCCAAGGGTATTGTAGTGGCTATTCCTGGTTGTCAACTTGACTATATCTGGAATGAACTACAGTCTAGAATTGGAAGGCTCACCTATGATCCTAGTTTGGAGGCTCAGATATAAGTTTCTGACCTGGATCTTGGCATGGAGACCTTGAAGCATAGTGACTAAGACAAATTGGTACCAGTGTAGTGGGCTATTCCTGTGTCAACCTGACCATGTCTTGGGGAGGACTGTGGAAGGACTTTGGAACTTTGAGCTAGAATAGAAAAGCCATTAGAATATTAAGAGCTTGGTGAAAAGTTCTGTAGGAGCTTGGAAGACAATGTTAAGAACAGTCCAAAAGATGGAGGCCTGGCTTGTGAAATTTCAGAGGGAAGATTAAAGACTATTACAGTGGCCGTGTTTTGATTGTGAAGATTCTGTGGTTTTGGTTAGCTGAAGAATCAGCTGTGAGTAACAAGATACCAGAACCACTAAAAAGCAGCCCTTTGTGTTACTAGGACTATTGATGCTGGTTAGCTGGAGCTAAGATTAATCACGGTTAGCCGTGATTAAGAAGAGACCAACATCACTGAGGTGAAATCTTCTGGGAGGTGTTTTCTGAGAGCACAGAGTGTGTTCCAGAGATAGCCACAGTTGTATTTTGTGCTGTAGCTGGACTTGGTACTGTGTAAGAGTCACCCAGATGGTACTGGTTTTGAAGGCATGAAGGGGTCATGAAGAGCAGCTGAGGCTCTTGGCACAGTGAGAGGCAACGGAAGGCCATTGGTGAAGGTGCAGCCTCAGTTGCAATTGATGGCCCAGGACTTGAAGGGGTCATGCATGGGAGCAGAGGCTTGTCACCATGAAGAGAGCCTATGAGAGGCTTTTGGTGAAGCCTAATTATGGTGGAAGATAGCAGAGTTTTGGAGATGCCAGTACCATGTGATGACCCCCAAGAACAACAGCAGCAGTGGAGTACAGGCAGCTGGAGCCTAGAAGACAAGCTGTGTGCTACAAAGGGCAGAGCTGGAGAAGTGACCCAAGCCCTTGGAGGAGCCCAGAAGATCGTGAGTTGGATCCCAGACATTGAACTGTTGGAGTTTGAGTTTTGCTTTTGGTTGTGACTGTGCCCTGATATGTTTCCCTCTTGAAGGAAGAAAGTATTTTAGTGGAGCCCACAGTTGAGAGACTTTGAATTTTTAAAAGACTTTGAATTTTAAAGATATTGGATATTTTAAGGTGATTGAACTTTTAATATGTAAAGACTGTGGGACTTTTAAAGTAATTTAGATCTTGGGGATAAATAAGAAAGTAAGGGTTGAGGCTTAATAATGATGTGTTTGTGTGTCAAGTTGACAAGGGGTCAGTTGTACTGGCTAGTTTTGTGTGTCAGCTTGACACAGGCTGGAGTTATCACAGAGAAAGGAGCTTCATTTGGGGAAGTGCCTCCATGAGATCCAGCTGTGGGGCATTTTCTCAGTTAGTGATCAAGTTGGGAGGGCCCCTTGTGGGTGGTACCACCTTTGGGCTGGTGCTCTTGGATTCTATAAGAGAGCAAGCTGAGCAAGCCAGGGGAAGCAAGCCATTAAGAAACATCCGTCCATGGCCTCTGCATCAGCTCCTGCTTCCAACCCTGCTTGAGTTCCAGTCTTGACCTCCTTTAGTGATGAACTGCAACATGGAAGTGTAAACTCAATAAACCCTTTCCTGCCCAACTTGCTTCTTGGTCCTGATGTTTGTGCAGGAATAGAAACCCTGACTAAGACAGGTATCCAGTGCCTCTGGACTCTGCAGACACTCACGCTTACATGCTCATAATTAAATCTTTTGAAAGTTGTCATACGCAAAAAGTCACAAAAGTGCAAAGTGTGAGGAGAATGAATAGACTGGCGGACACTGTCACCGCCTGGGGGGCCTCAGCTCAACGCCTTTCCCACCCCTCACTCAGGACAAAAAATGCCCCATTCCTATTTCCACCATCACAGACTGTGTTCCACCCTGACTCCGGCCTGAGCTGCTTGCTTGTCTGGTAGGGTCAGTTAACAGTGGTCTGAGTCAGACTGCAAGAGTTGTCGGGAACAACATGCATGGAGGCCCTGAGGTGGAAGAGAAGCTGCGTGCCCATGAGGGGAGAGGGAGGCAAAGGAGGTGTTAAAGCAGGTGTGGTATCACATGGTCCTTAGCTCCCAAAAAGTTCAGCGGGGACTGTCTGGCCTGTGGAGTTGGAGCAGCAGTGAGGCTTGTCTGGAGGTGCAGGAGGCAGCCTAAGCACTCGCTCAGAGAAACCAGAGAAGTTCCAGGAGTCCTGGTCCCCACGAGGGAGCGAAGGGAAGGCATGGTGGAGTAGCTCAGTTCAAGAGCCCAGGCTTTGCAGAGCACAGTAGTGTGGGACTTCTTCTTGGGCCTTTAGGCTCATCACAGATTTGGGGTGCAGGCCCCGCTGTCTCCACGTCTTTCTTTGCTTACCATTTTCTTTGTACCTGTGCCTTTCCTGGACATGGGGAGAGAGTAGGGAGGAGGCGCAGTGTGCCTCCCCTGGGCCCAAAGCCCCGCCTTCCCGCCGGCTGTGCTGATGACTCCTGTGCAATGGCTTCTGTTTCCCTTCTGTGCTCTTAGCTCTCCTCCAGCCAAGACAGCTCTGAGAACAGCCTTGGGCCAGCAAGGTGGCTCACTAGCTAAAGGTTCCCACTACCAAGCATGACAATTCTTCCCCAGGACCTACATGGTAGAAGGAGAGAACCAGCTTTCAAGTTGTCCTCTGACCTCTACATACACGAAAATACATTACATACTACTATTGTTTTAGGTTTTTTTTAGACAGAGTCTCATTAAGTAGCCCTGGCTATCTTGGAACTTGTTTTGTGAACCAGGCAGGTCTCAAATTCACAGAGATCCTCCTGCCTCTAGCTCTTGAGTGCTGGGATTAAAGGTGTGAAGCACCATGCCTAGCCAATACATGTAATTTTAAAAAAGAGACCAAGGCTTCCATTGGTCATGGTGTTCCTTGATTTACCAGCCAAGCATTTTCGGCTGCTTTCAGGAGTGGAAGAAATTGTCCGTGAAACAGACTCCCTGGATATGACGCTGTACTGGGCTCTCTGGAAGCTGAAGCCCAGAAACGACAAGGCCTCTGAGGCTCTACAGTGCCTCATTTGCAGAGGACTTGCTACTCTTGTCCAGGCTTTGTAGCTCCTTGAGGATATTCAGGTAGCATTACAGGCTCAGACAGACCTACACCCCTCTCTGTAGCCCATAGCCCTTCCTGTTAGCCAGTGCTTTGAGCCTGGGTTCTACATCTTTTCTTGAACATTTTGTAGGGGACTCAGACTTGGCCAGGCATAGAAGTGCTGTGAAGTAGATTCTAGAAAATGACTTGGTTGCCAGTGTAGGTTGTTAAAGGTGGTCATTTGTTCGTGTGCGCTTGGGGGGCAGTTGACGGGCTGTAGTGGTACTTGGTTTCTGCCTCGCTGTGCTTTGAAAGGACAATGGGCCCTTGCTTCAGCCTCCTTTCCTGGCAGGGCCTAATCCACCCACTGCCTGGGCTGCAAAGGCGCTTTCAGGCCAGGGCCAGCGTCATCTGACTGTCCCACTCCCCACTGGCCGCCCGGCTCCGTTCCTCCCTGCTGGTTGCATTTGTTCCGTCTGTCTGCAGTTTTCCCACAGGGACACCTGGAGGTTTCCATGGTGTCCAAGAGTTCCCTGGCACATTGCTGCAGAGCACACGGGACCCTAGTCAACAGCTGGTGAGGGAATGAGTCACCCAGGGCTCGCTGGACAGGAACAGCTGCCGCTTATCCATCCCCTCACAGGGGCAGCCGAGAGCCTCCCACTGCATGCGTTCCCTCAGTCCCAGCTAAAGGCGAAGTAGCTGGCTGTTTCTGCAGATGGAAGTCCAAGGCTCTGAACAGGGTAGCTGTTCCTTCGGTTGCCATGGAGCCTGCCTGCCCTTCTCTTGTGTCTCGATCATTGTGAGCAAGCACCCTTCCTCCCTTTCCACAGAACAAAATGGATGATGATAAAGAAGCCAGCCATGATGGGTACGCTTATAATCCCGGTGCGTGGGAGGATCAGGAGATCAAGGTCATCCTTGGCTATAGAGTACATTCAGATTTAGCCTGGCCAGGTCCCTTCTGCTCACTTATCTGCTGCTATAAATGTGTTAGGATCCCTTCTGAGCCCTGCCACACACCAGAGTTGCTCTATCCCCAGAGATTGACTACCTCCATTCTGAGGAGAGGTGTGGGCAGCCCCGTGGAGAGGTTGAGGTCAGCCTGGCTAGATGGACTTCCATTCACCTTCAGCTGATTCTGACTGGTGGCTGTTGGTGGCTTTGTTTTTGTGTGGGAAGCTGGCCCTTACCTCTTTGTCCATGTCCCACTCCCTGCCCCAGACTGCTGTTCAGGAGAAGAGGGACGGATCTTCCTTGCTTTAGAGCAGGAAGATCCGCTTCATTGTTTTCTACCCAAGCCCCCTTTTCACCAGAATGTGACTCTGGTGCGTGGATCGCAGCGGTAATGATCAAGGAGTTGGTTTTAAACCAAGTGGCAG
Source organism: Apodemus sylvaticus (assembly GCF_947179515.1). Classification (NCBI taxonomy): domain Eukaryota; kingdom Metazoa; phylum Chordata; class Mammalia; order Rodentia; family Muridae; genus Apodemus; species Apodemus sylvaticus. The sequence goes on from NC_067481.1 coordinate 19,973,271, forward strand.
TGCACGCCTTTAATCCCAGTGGTCGGGAGACGGACGGAGCTGAGGTTGGTCTATAGAGTTCCTGGACTGCCAGGGCTACACGGATAAAACCTGTTTCGAAAAAACAAGTTTAAGGGCCAGCACAGTCACTAAGCTAGTCAAGATGCATCAGACACGCCCTCCTTTGGCACGCACCAGCAGGCATTCTATTCTCACATGGATGTGTGTGTGAGGGCCTGGTCTCCACCAGGCTGGAGCCAGAGGAGGGTGCCAGATTCCTGGAACTGGAATACAAATGGTTGTGAGCCACCATGTGGGTGCTAGGAATTGAAACTGGGTCCTCTGCCAGAGCAGCAAGTGTTGGAAACCACCAAGCCATCTCTCTCCAGCCTTTTCTTTCTCTCTTTCTTCCTTCCCCTTTCCTTTTCCCTTTCCCTTTCCCTTTCCCTTTCCTTTCCTTTTTTTCTTGCTGTGTACACCAGGCTGGCCCTCAAAACAAATGCTCTGCCTCCTGAGTGCTGAAATACCGGAGTATATCTCACCCAGCAAGGATTACATTAAATCAAGGTTAAATAAGGTTGAATATTTGATGTTATAGGATATAGATCATCTTCAGTGTCTTTCAGAGTTGATTGATACTTCAGTTTCCTGATCATCAATGCTGGAAACACTTCCACACGAATTCATAGTATAAACAGTTCAGGTATGTTGAGGGCCATTTCAGAAAGTGCTGGAAACTGCCCTAGTTCTAAGTCCAAATTAATTTGGTTCTTCTTTTTTAATGAAATTCAAGTCAGCAACTCAAACAGCAATTTCAAAATCAAACATTCTGATAGTATGCTCCAACAATTCACCAATTTGATCCTTAAATGTCGAGGAGTGGCGGTAGAGAAATACTTTCTTTTCTGTAATTAAACTACTGTGTTTCTGTACGAGTAGGTAATTTTGTGCACGGAGGGAAAACAGCATAATTCCTAACACAGTAGTCTCCCATAGGTGCTTCCAGTAGTGTGCTGGCATTTGGATAGCAGCATGGCGCGTGTCCTGAAGCCACAGCATGGGCAAGAGCTGCCGTGTGTGTGTGTGTGTGTGTGTGTGTGTGTGTGTGCGCGCGCGCGCGCGTACACACACACAAGCCACTGAGAGTTGTGCTGTAGTTGTTGAAGTGGGTGTCTGGGTGCAGATATGGAGGCCAGAGGACAACTCACGAGCGGCGGTTCTCTCCTTGGTTCTCTCCTCCCGCCACGTGGGTCCCAGGGGTTGGACTCAGGTTGTCAGGTGGCAGTAGGCATCTTTACCCACTGAGCCACCCCACTGGTCCTCCAGGCCATCTTGTGGTTTTGTCTTGCTCACATTTAGAAATAGTTTCTAGTCTAGGCTGTCCAGGAACTTACTGCATAGCCAGTCTTCTCATCGGTGAAGGAATCCGAGCACTGGGCTTAGAGCATCTCCCTGTGTACCTAGTTGAAAAGCCGCTCTGAGGAACAACAGCAGGATAGCAGGTCACAGTGAATGTGACATTCTCTGTCACAAGGGTCCTCTTGTGAAGAGGGACACACCAGGGTGTGACAGTACCCTCGGGCTAGCTTGTAAGTTGTGGCATCTTTAGTCTTTGTTTGGACTCCAAGCTGTGGTAGATGTCCCCCAACCATGTGAGAGTGAGCTAGGGACTTGTAAAGTTGTAGATTGGTTTCTGGTTATCCTGTGCCACACCTAAGTGGCTGTTCCCCCTGTTGTCTGATGTGTTTTCAGGAGAGGCAAACTCATTTCCATGTGGGCTCAAGGCAAGGTATAATTAGGACAGTAAATCTGTAGGTTAACAAAAGTGGTTTTGACAGATTTCAGGCCCTACTAAGAAGGGCATATATACAATGTATTTAAAAATATAATTTAAAAAAAAAAGGCTTAAAGAAACCGAGAGCGGTGGCACAGACCTTTATTTAATGCCCAGTACTCAGAAGCCTAAAGCAGGATGGTGAGTTCAAGGCCTGCGGGGACACGCTAATGAGCCCCTGGGGATATGGCTTATTAGAACAGCACTTGCCTGGCATGCACAAGGCCCTAATGGCCAGCCCACACCAACACCCACAGAACTGGGATTTAATTCTCAGGAGCGGCCCCAGATCTCCCCAGGCTCAGGGCTAGGCCGTGCCCAACCTTGTTTCTCCCTCCATTCCCTCAGCCCTGTGCCCCTGCTGACCAGGCCTGCATGTCTCTTGACAACAGGACTTCCCAGCCGGTGGAGCAGCTGACTGGCGAGTGTGCCAGGTGCTCTGTACGTCCCAGCTCCTCCTCTGCCTGCCTTCTCTCTCTCCTGGGAAGATGTTCCTGGTGGGCCTGACGGGAGGCATTGCCTCTGGCAAGAGCTCCGTCATCCAGGTGTTCCAGCAGCTGGGCTGTGCTGTGATCGACGTGGATGTCATTGCGCGGCACGGTGAGTTGGATGGGACCGTTGTGCACAGTGGCATCCCCTGTGCTCCCATCATTACACTCTGTCTTCTTAGAGTGTGGCGGCTCCAGCTTGACCCGGAGGCTCTTCTGTTTGTTCTTCATCCTCCTCAAGAGTCCAGTCATCCAGTCATCCTAAACTCAGCTCCGGCACGGGCCTGAGGCAGCCTCTGTGCTCCGCTTCATTTATTTTGGCTCCAAATTAAGGAAACTGCCTTGGGTTCCCCCATCAGTCTGCCCCTCTGGTCACAGGGTGGGGGTGGGGTCTTCTGGATAGCTAGAGGCTCTGGAATGACCCAACCTCTTCATCCCACAGTTGTGCAGCCGGGGTATCCTGCCCACCGGCGGATAGTAGAGGCCTTTGGCACTGAAGTCTTGCTGGAGAATGGTGACATTGACCGCAAGGTCCTGGGAGACCTGATCTTCAATCAGCCTGACCGTCGGCAGCTGCTTAACTCCATCACCCACCCCGAGATCCGCAAGGAAATGATGAAAGAGACCTTCAAGTACTTTCTCAGAGGTGAGACTCTAGGCAGCCTCCTGACAGCAGGGCGTTTCTCTGTTTGAAGCTGGGCCAGGCTAGGGAGTTGGCGGATTAGGAGTCTTAGTGGTCTAGCTCCCCCATCAGTCACAGTGCCGAGAGTATGACGATGTGTTTGGTTGTCTTCAACCAAATGTCTTGTGTAACCTTATTCTCCACACCTCAGGTTCTTGTGTATGCAGTAGAGAACATCCCCCTAGCATGTCATCTGGTCAGTACTTCCCTCTCAAAGACAATGAAAGCATCTATACTGTTGACCCAAACCTGTCCCTTTGTCCCTAAAGTGCTGGAAATGTGCTCCCGCTGTTTGTCCCTGAGACATTGCCTCTGTCCGCCAGTCCACCCTCGTGCCACTGCTCCCCTGCCCACCCGCCTGGCAGAGCCTTCTGCCTTTCATCCCTGCTCTTTGCTTTGGCCCTCAGGCCAGCCCTGCGTACATCTGCAGGGCTGTGAGGCACTGGCGGCTTCCCCTTTCTGAAGTTAAGCATTGGATAATGTCACCAGCTCCAGAGATCTTCTGTTGGTGCCTGCCACCCAGCCTCCCCACATCCCCAACCTGCAGCACTTACATAAAAGCCAGAAAGCTCTTTTCAGTTCGATAAGGTGAAAAATGGGGACGACAGCTGTGGCTTCCACAGTCCCAGCTTCTCCCCAATGAGTTTAACAAATACAACTGTCAAAGTTGGTATAATCACATGTCAGATAAGATCAGCAGCTGTTGGGAGGTCTCTGCGTAGGCAGGCGGATGTCTTAATAGAGTCAGCATAGTTTGCCGGGCTTATCAAGCAGGAGGCATGTGACAGCTGAATAGCCCTTTACCGGTGAACCACAGAGCTGGCTTCCAGCTCCCAAGAGAGACCCAGGAGAAAGGACAGTGAGAGGAGAGGGGGTGAAGGGGGGAACAGGAAAGGGAGATAAGGGGCCCAGGGAGGATCTGGTCTTTTCTGTGGCTCGCTGCTAGAGAGGGAGAGCTGGGAGGTGCAGAGTCTCGATGCCGGCTCCACTCCCTCCTCCATCATTTCGGGGGCACTCAGCTGCGGGGCCTGGCTGCTACTCAGTGCTTATACACACTCAGAGCTGTGCCCAGCCAGCCCCCTGTGGGGCGGGTGTTCCATCATTCATTACAGTAAATTAGTCTTGTTAAGGACCTGCGGTCATGTGGGGTGCTGCGAACCAAGTGTGTCAGCAGAGTCAGCACCCCAACACAGAGCACAAGTTGTGGGGAGCAGCAGTCCCAGCAGCTGCTGTGTGGTTTTGTGGTTGAAAGTGTAGGATGACGCCCTGGTCTCTGAGTGGCCCCAGTCCGTCCTTCCCTGCTGCCTCTTACTCCTTCCAACTTCGTTCATCCACAAAGGACCAAGGAGCAGCAGGCGCGTCCATGGCTGTTGGATGTGCCCGCTCCGATGTGCTAGGAGCCACCTCTCTCTGGCTTCAGCTGTCGGAGGGCCTGTGGTGCTTTCTCTCCATTGAGTTTTTCTCCTGCAGTTAGCACGAGCTACCCTCAATGCTCTGGTATGGTACAGGTGTCTCACAGAAAGCCACAGAGGTGACCATTGGGACTCTAAAAGGCAGCCATGTCTGGATCTGGCTTCCAGGAACAGACTTGTCCTTTAAGGGTTTTTGAGCCAGTGTGAAATGAAACAGGACAGCAAGGCCTCAGTGTCTCCCAGAAGCTCTTCCCAGCCTCCTGCATGCCATGTCCCGCCTCTGGTTAGACATAACTTGTATAGTTGAAGATGAAGGTTTACCCTGACCACCTAGGCATCCCAGCCGACTGCACAGAGAACTTCCCATCTCCTTGGGTTCTGCTTCCCCCCCATCTGGAGCTCTTCGCCTCCACCTCCTCATTCCAAGTAACCACGGCTTGCCCACTTTTCAAAGCCAGTGCAAATGCCAGCCCTTCTCCAAGGTCTCCCTCCCCTGGTCAGCCAGCCAGAAGTTATTTTCTGCAGCATTCTACTCTAAATGGCCCTGGGACTAGCTGGCACTCGGGGATGTCTGTCCTTGGAAGGTCCGCCATCTGCTGGGGCACTCTCCGTGGCAGGTCCTGGTCAAGCATCCTTCCCGGTATCCTTGCAGAATTGAACTTGGGAGTTTTCCATCCTCTCCCCAGGGTATCGATACGTGATTCTGGACATCCCCCTCCTGTTTGAGACCAAGAAGCTGCTCAAGTACATGAAGCACACAGTGGTAGTGTACTGGTGAGTGAGGCGTGGCCGCCATGGGGGCTGGGAAGGACACTTGAGTAAGGCGTACCTAGAAAACATCCCTTTACACCTTTTTCATAAGGTGGCCAAGGCACAAAGTGGGTTGGTTGGGTAGTGGTGCCAACTACAGACACCAGCCTTTGTACCTGGTCCTGATGCACCTGGGGCAGGTGTGAGATAAGAGGGGCCCCAGGCTTCTCTGGTGTTTGGGAAGGGTTCTCCCTGCTGGCTGTTGGAGACACTTGGGTCCGGCTCAAACAACTTCCTTTATTCGTGAAGTACTCATGGCAGGGGGCACTTCTGACTTAGAGAGGGAAAATGGAAGTGGAGGCAATTGGAAAATGTGTCCAAGATGATCTGTTGGTAGCACCACGGGTGGTAGCACCACAGGTAGAGAGCTGTGGGCGGCTGTCGGAAGCCACCTAAGGAAGGAGCTTTATTCTCAGTCCCCCAGGACTGGAAGAAAATCAGAATCCAGGTTTGGCAAAAAGGAGAATCAAGCTGCAGAGAAATGAGTCACACAGTCCCTTCGGGTGAGAGATGAGACTGCAGGGTGTGTCTGCTTCCCACAAACTTCCCAGATGTCACCCACAAGTGTGGCAGACACATAGGTGGGCCTTGGTTCTGCAGGTATTTTGAGCACAAGGTGGTTCTCAAGGCATTGGTGCTCAGTGCCCTAGGACTGTCCTACCCTCACCCCGGACCTCTCGGGCTGTGACTTAAAGCTCAGCCTGAATCCCTGAGTCTGGTGCCGGGATACAGACATCCTGTCAGTTCCTCCACAGGGCTGTGCTCCCCGTGTAAACCTTCAGTCTCCCTGTTTGTCTTGTTTTTAGTGGCTCTGACTATAGAACCCAGGGCCTTGCATATGTTAGCAAGTGCTCTGATAGCTAAGCTCTATGCCTAGCTTGTCCAGGTTCTTTGTTCTCTTGTGGAGGATACCAGCTGAGCCCAGGAGTACCCTATGAAGTCCTTGGACTTTCTGTGCTTTAATAACAAAATTAGGGAACTAGAGAGATCGCTTAGTATTTAAGACTACTTGCTGTTCAGAGGACCCAGGTTTAGGTTCCAGCATCCATGTGGTGACTCACCATCCTCAACTCTAGCTCCCGGGAATCTGACTCCTTTTGACTTCTGTGATCACCAAGCACACACCTGATGGATGCCCCTACATACATGTAGGCAAAAATGCTCAGAAAACAAACCTCTTTAAAAAAAAAAAGTATGTAGGGGTGCAAGAGGAAGGTCAGACTGCTTGCTAGTCACCAAAAGGAGCTCTACCGTGTGAGGCCGCGTGGAGTACTGCCTATGGAGATTGTACCTAAATGTGATCTGTAATGTTTCTGAGAAGACTTGGGAAGGAGTAAAGGAAAACACGTCCAGAACAGAATCAAGTGTCACTGCCACAGCCCTGCATTCCGGGGTGCCTCTGTCCTGCCCCACATGTTTGGGAGAGTGTCTCCATTCTCCTGCAGATTGCCCAGCCGTAGACATGTGGCATCTAAAGCACGTGTCCTCTGCCCACCGCATCCTCTATAACGAGGTTGGCTTTCATAGAGGAAGCTCCTCTCGTGTCTGACTCTGTTCTGTTTCTCTGATTGCAGAGAAAGGCCTGGAATGGTAAAAATTGTCCCAAGGAAAACTGAGGCTGAAAGGCCTAGATAGTGGGGCGCGAGTGTGACGGCCCTCTCTGCTCTGCTCTTGTCAGGAGTCCAGTGGTTGATGGGGCTAGGGGGTCCTGCTGTACAGGACTGGTCACCGCCTGGCAGGGTGGCTCCCATGTGGCTACAAGAGAGGGTGTTTCCTAAGGGAAGATGCTGTCTTGGCCTCTCCAGGTTGGGAGACTCAGCTACCCACTCCCGAGTCTTGCCGTCAGAGGGAGGCTGGGACCCATTCCACTTTTGCTCTCCCTTAGTGATCGCGATACCCAGCTGGCGCGGCTGATGAAACGGAACAACCTGAACCGGGAGGATGCGGAGGCGAGGATCAATGCCCAGCTGCCCCTGAAGGACAAGGCCCGCATGGCCAACCATGTTCTAGACAACTCGGGCGAGTGGAGCCTCACCAGGCGCCAGGTCATCCTCTTGCACGCCAAGCTGGAACGCTCCATGGAGTATCTGCCACTGAGGCTCGGGTTCCTGACGGGCCTCGCGGGCATCGCCAGCCTCCTCTACCTGCTCACCCGCTACCTTCTCCCTTCCCCCTAGCTGGGTACACAGGCAGCGAGCCTTAGGCCTCCTGGGAGGCCTAAGTCAGTACCATGTCCAAAACACTACACTCTCTCTGACTCTGGCTCTGAGACTGGCCCCTGCGGTGGGCCGGCTCTGGAGTGTAACCAGTCTGGGACCCAGCAAAAGAAGCCGCTGACAATATGTACCCCTTCCCACCCCACCCCACCCCAGAGCCCGACCACCCCCAGCTACCACCTGCAGAACAATATCCACGGTGGCAGGAAAAGAGCAGTTAGCAGTCTGTGGCTCTCCCCACAGTTAGGACTGTGGAGCCAAAGTGTCTGGGGCTTGAACCTTCTCAGAGCATCTGAGAATCACGGCCACAAACTTCCTAGTGGACCACAGCACATCCTTCCAGACTAAAGGCCTTCTCCTTCAGACAGAACTGTCTCCTGGTGCAGTGTGAGTCTCCCCTTGGGCACACTGTGGCTAGGTCAAGGCAGGGCCCTTCCAAGTAGTCCAGCTTCTAGTGGAGCCTTGCTCACAGCTGCCTCTGAGCGCGTGCTCTTGGCCCTCCCAGGCTCCAGGCTGTCTTATCTCTGTGCCTTCCCTAGAAGCTCCCAGGCCTGCAGTGTCGTAGCCCCGGCTGCCCCAGGTCAGGCACCAGCAGCCCCAGACTGAGTTAGGTGCTGTAAAGATCACCTTCCCGTTTCATCTTAATCCAGATAGGATAACCTGTAACCTGGTTGGGTTCTCCCAGACTGTGCGCCTCTAGATGGCAGGGCCGACTCGTCTCCACACTAGTGTACTCGAGCCTGTTCTCCACTGGTGCTCAATAAATGGAATTGTTCTAAAATGTCCACTGAATTCCGTTTGGCCTGTGCTCCCACTGGGGAGGACCACTCATAGGACTCGAGTGAGTCCTGTGCACCTCTGGGGAGTCGGAGCTGCTGGGGAGATCACATTCACTTGCCATAGGTCTGCTTTTTTCTTCCCCAACCCAATTAGACCGGTGCAGACATCAGCCTTCCCAACCGGCGTCTGCAGACCTGCTGATGTGTAGATCTTGTTCACGGCAGCCTATTAAGGCCAAAAATGAGTGTGACTAATGTGAAGGCAGCAGTGGCCATTCTTAATGCCCCCTTCACAGAGCTGCTTAAACCTCGGAGAGGAGCTCATTAGCTCCCTGCGCATTTCCAAGCAGCATAAAAGGGCTGGGAAGGCCTGTGAGAGCTGGAGCAAGGTAGCAGCCGACCTGTCTGTCCCTCAGGTGGGTGGGATCTAGCAGCAACCTGGCAAAGTGGAGACGTTCTGAACCCCAGCAGTGCCCTGTACCTGACGATTGAGAAAACAACCCTGGATGCAAGACACAGTTTATACAAGCAGCAAAGCTTTGGGGGATTTGGGTTGGGTAGTGCAGGTTCGAAACTGCAGACTTTGAGTCCTCTCAGGAGGAGCAGGAGACCCAGGACTGGGATCCAGTTCTGTCTCCTTACCTTGGTTTCTGCATGGTAAGTTCAGGACAGTAAAAAAACTTTTTAAAACCTTGGAATTCAAGAACTTGTTTGGCCCCCCTCTAAACCACATCTAAAACGATGCAGAACGTGAGAGCAGGCTGGTCTGGAAGGTGTGCAGAAGTCACTGTAGCTCTGCACTGGCCCTGACCACCCTGAAGCTGACCTCGGGATCTCCCCTCTTGACCACTGGCTAAGGTGGCTTTGGGGGTAAAGGCTGGCTCATTGGACTTCCAGAGCAGGTGTCCTCCCCTGTGGCCAGTAGGTGGCAGCACTCACCCAAGCCTGGATCTGGGCCCAAGCTGCTTGCTCCCAGGAGCCTGTAACTTTACGCCCCAGGGCAGTAAACCACCTTGGAGCCTCTAATTCTGAGCACAAATTTAAAAGTCGCAGATGGGAATCTCAGAGCAGTAGTGCATGCTGGGAATCCCAGTCTCAGAGGAACTAAAGATTACAGGGTTAGACACCAGTCTGAGTTGCCCAGCCAGATCTTGCCTGTCTCTCTTCCTCTAGTCCCTGGGCCACAGTTCCTAGCTTGGGCTTCATCACCCTAAGCTGAGCAGTAGGGTGCTGTAGGCACCTGCTCACCCGCCTCTTGGCAAGGGTTAAAGGATACGGCCAGCCCCTACAGCTGCTTCACTCTCCTGGCCCAACTTGGCTGAGGTTAATAATGGTTTTGCACTTTACCAAAGCACGGTTTGTGTCAAGTCTTCCCAGCTTTGCAAATGGTGATGGTGAAGTAAGGGCAGAGTTTACATGGCTTTCAGAGGGGGTGGAGGTGGGTGCAACCCAGCGCTTGTGAGCACCATTGTGGATTCCCAGCCATGTACCAACACCGTTATACATCGTAACTGACGACTCTAAAGATGACTTCTCTCTCCTTATGGGATGAGGGGTAGGGCAAGAGAAAAGCTTGGGAGGAGTCGGATGGAAGGTAGTGTCTTTTCCCAAGTGTCCCTTGTTTCACAAAGGCACTTGATCTCCAGGAGTGGGTGGCAGAGATGACTGGAGGCGAGGGAGTCGCATGGATGGCCAGAGAGGCCAAGTGAAGGTAATGAGATGTGGTGGGTGGCTTTCCTGCTCTCCTCAAGGAGGGAAGAATGCAGTGCGGCTGGCGGCTGCAGCTGCACCCAGCTGGGACCCAAGGCCCCCTCTCCTTGCTCTCCACCCCCTCCCGTCCCCATCACTCAGATTCCAATACAATTTCCAGCTAACCAGCATGTCGATAGAACAAGTCGGGCGGCTGGATTGCTGGCCAATTACAGGAAATCATTCTGCTCCACAGCTCAGCCCTTCGGGAAGGGGGGATGGGGGACGGGAGAGGGAGCAGGCTTCCGACTTGCAGGCAGGGAAGGGGCTTCAGGCTGAAGGCAGGGAGCCTGCAGCAGCTCCTCACTCACATGCACACACCCCAGGCAGGCAGCGCAGGAAGGGGGAGGACAGGAGGCTCTTGACGCCAGCCCCGGGTCCTTCCTCAGCCTCACACAGAGCTGGATTCGGCTTTTTTTGTGGGGAGATTGGAGCCCCAAGCCGTAGAGAAACACAGAGGCTAACAGTCAAGAGGATGATTCCTGGGGTGAGGCTTGTGCTTCAAGGCATTTGCCTGGAGATGAGAAAGATAGAAAACCACAGATGAGACCTTGCCTGTCTCTCCAGAGAGGACTGGAGAATGAGACGAGACGGGGTGGCACTCAGGGGAACCCTAGTTTTTCTGAGGGCCTGCACACCTACAAAACCAAAACAAGCCCCAGCCGAGGAGACCCAGCATAGGGCTGTCTGGGGAATTCAGGAATGGCCCCATGGGAGATCAGGGGAGGCTTGGGAGATTGGAATAGCCTGACTTGGTTAATGAATTTTTTGGGTTTTTTGTTTTGTTTTGTTTTGTTTTTTGGATTTGATTTTTTCGAGACAGGGTTTCTCTGTGTAGCCCTGGCTGTCCTGGAACTCACTCTGTAGACCAGGCTGGACTCGAACTGAGAGATCCACCTGCCTCTGCCTCCCAGAGTGCTGGGATTACAGGTGTGTGCCACCACCGCCTGGCTGGTTAATGGATTTTTAAAAAAAATTGCATCCAGCCTTTCAGTGCAGAAGAGGTGGACCACAGAAGTATGGGAGGTGGGGTCCTCCTCACCTTCCCAACCCCTCTGCCAGGGGTCCCACCTCAGACTCCTGGGAAAGGACACCAAGTGGCTTCCACTCCCATCTGCCAAGCTCTGTGTTCAGTTGGGTGCCCCTTCTTCAAGGCCATTCCCTCCTTCCCTGAGTCCCCCCAGAAATGTCTTCAGCCACCCTTCAGCAACCTGTGCCACAGAGCCTCAGCCTCCGTCTCCAGCCCCCGCTGAAGGGCTCCCTCTCCACCATGGGACATTCCCCACACAGTACTGAGCAATCCTTGAGGGGCAGAAACTAGTCTATGAACCCCAGTCCCCAGTGAATAGCCATTGTGACTGTTTATCTGGAACCCCAAGAGTACCAGGACAAGTGGCCCATCCCTTTCTCCAAGTTATAGCTACCCTCCACCTCCAGATGCTTCCCCTCTCAACTCCAAAACCTCACCTTTGCTCTCCTCTGGAGGTGGGCCTGGAGTGGATTTCACTTACAACTTTCTTTTTCCTAGACAGGATTTCACTGTGTGGCCCTGGCTGTCCTGGAACTCACTCTGTAGACCAGGCTGGCCTCGAACTCAGAGGGAGCCGCCTACCTCTGCATCCTGAGTGCTGGGATTAAAGGCTTCACCTGCAGCTCTTTGGCCCACTCGATGGTAGACAGATGGGCAGCCGTGGGCAGGGAAGATAAACCTAGGATTCTGGAAGAAGATGCAGAGGGAACAGCAGGGTCAGCGCCCAGGGAGCCCTTCTTACCAAAGCCTCAGTTGTAGTGTGCAAGCTCAGACATCGGGGTGGTGGTGTCTGGGCTGGTTCTGTTTGTGACCATGGTTTGGTGCTCCTGGGCTCTCTGAGGTGCCCCCTCTGGCGCTGTCTCTCCTGGGCCGTGCGCCCAGTGCTCGGCGATCCGAAAGAGGGCGCCGCCGATCCTGCCCTCGAAAGGAAGTGCCTACCGCCCGCCTTAGGCGCTCGGCAGCCCGCAGGCTCGGTGCCATCGATCCTGCCGCGGGGACCCGGGCGCACTGCCTCCCCACGCTTGCTTTTCGCTTTTAATTGAAGTTTGTTTGAGCAGAGCGCGGAGCAGGCAGAAGCAGAAACCAAATATTTAGTTGCTGCAAATTGGCACCTCCAGATCAATTACCTGGCCCATGTCAGGGCCTGTGCCGCCCCCCGCGCCCCGCGGAATCTCAATGCCGCGCTGCCCCCGCGTGGGCCGCCCGCGCCGCCGGTCTCCATTCCGCCGCACGTTTCTCATCAGCTCCAGCCATACATCACCCGTGGCCGCCAGGGAACAGATTTTCAATGTGAAAAGTTCCCCGAGAGAGTTCTTATTGCGGATTCCCACTGCGCCTTGCGCTGTCTGGACCCTGGTGCCACCTCTGAGCTTGTACAATGGGGATATCCTGGGGTCGGAGTTTCAGACACGCGCCTAGCCCCAGTCCTAGCAAGTTCACTTACCGGATGAATGATCTTGGGGAGCGTATTTTCTCTGAGCCTGGGTTTCTCCATCTGTGATTAGAGGGCTTAACCTTCAGCAGGCAAGATCAGCATCACTGAAGTGCTGTGTCCTGCTTGGGGACTATAGGTTCCTTACATAACAGTCCTCTGCTGGGCTGCATGCAGCTCAGTGGGTAGAGTGCTTCCCATTATACGTTAAGTCCTAGGTTCAATCCCCAGCACTGCATAAAACTAGTGGTTCTGGCCTGTTATCGCTACATTTTTGTGGTGCACACAGGAGGATCAGAAGTTCAAGGTCATCCTCAGTAATAGTAAATTTGAGGCCAACCTGTCTTTAAAAAAAAATAATAAAGTCAGCTGTGTGTGTATGTGTGTGTGTGTATGTGTTGACTCCAGTTTCCAGGGTCCCTGGCAGGGCTGGAGGATGATCAGAGCTGGTCAGGACGATTCCAGGGCTCTGTCCTAGCCCAAGTGCCTCAGGATCATTTAGGAACTGTTTTTCCAGCTACCCAAAGCCGCATACGGGATCAGCAGGAGTCTAGAAACGGTGGCCAGTAGCTCCTCACTCAGGTTACTATGGGGACCAGAGGGCCTGCCAGAATCAGGACAGGGACAAAAAACACAAGGCTCTGCCTTGTCCCTTGGGCAAGTTACTTGGCCTCAGTTTCTCCCTGTGTAAAATAGGGCCACCTCCCAGGGCCTCTGTGAGGAGAAAGGGCGGGGCTGGGTGTGAAGGGAGCCCTCGCAGGTTCGAGGAAGGGGCCTCCTTGAAGCCAAAGTCCCTTCCTTCTGACACTCAACTGCTTCCATTCCCAGGGTCCTTTGGGAAAACTGCAGTCCAAGAGTTTGACATTTCTAAAGGCCACCACAGTAGACAGAGTGACAGGGGCTCTGGGTGGGATGAGCGGTGTGGGGGAAGTCTGTAGCCCTAGCCTACAGCTGGCCCTCCATACCATGCCTGCGATACCCACGGCCGCCTCCGCCCCTGGCCAGGATCTTTGCTCTGCCTTGAATCCTGCCTCTCAGGGGCAGGATTCAGACACCCTTGGAAGAGAAACTGGAGTTGAAGTTAGCAAGGTTGATGTGGCATTCAGATCCCCCAGTGAGAGGCAAATTCACCTCTAAGCCTCATTTTTCCCAACTGTGAAATGGGAGCACAAGCTCCCATTACAAGCTTCTAATTATAATGCGTTACTTGGACCGCTGGTTTATTATTAAGCGATTGATGTCTTTGTTTTGAGACAAGGTCTCACCACAATATAGCACTAACTGGCCTGGAATTCACAGAGATCCACGTGCTTCTGTCTCTGTACTAGGGTTAAAGGCGTGGGCCACCACCCTTGGCCTGCTGAGTGATTTCTCAAAGTTATTGACTCTATTTGCTCTCCTTTCTACACATACTCCTAACCTGTCTTCAATAGGTTCACCTCCACTGACAAAAGCCTTTCTTCCAGGAAGGTAGCCCACCATTCATCAAATCAGAAAGTCCTTCTGACAGTCTACCTTAAGTCTCTCACTGCCGCCTTCAGAGAAAATGTAAAGAACCAACAGCTAGAAGATAAATGTTTATGGATAGATAATACCACACTATTTTAAAAAAAAAATGCCCCCAAAGAGGACCAGAGGGGGTTGGGAATCACTGTCGGACACAATGCTTTTTACGCTGAACATCTTAGCGATAAATATAGCTATGTAATTCTTTTTCCCCCTGGCAGAGGGAAAGGCTGAGGCTGGGCAGAAAGGCAGAGGGGCCCGAAAATATAAATCAATATGTGACTTTAATATATGTGCTCTTGGTGGCTGTGTGTGCTGGGGGATTATTAGTAACCTTGATTCCTTCTCAGTGTCCGTGTGAGGCGGGAGATGCTCAGCCTCGGGGGAGGAGAAGAGAAATTAGGAAGCCAAATTCTTCTCCTGATTGACACCTGGGTAAACATTATCCTGGCAGAAGGGAAAGGGAAAAAAAGATCAATGCTGGTATTTTTATCACGTTCCAGGGACGGACAGGGGGAGAAATTAAAGACACAGTCCTGTGATATCAATGGCTCGTCTACAGGGCCAAACACAACTAAAGGCGGCAAGGGCAGGGCAGGGCGAGAGCGCGGGTGCGTCTGTACCAGGGAGCCTCAGCCAAGCCTGCTAAGTCTTGCAGCCATCATGGGCAGGTAACAAAGGAGTCAGCTTTTCATGGCGGGCGGAGGGGGAGAAGGCACGGGGCTTTGATGAAGGAAATCACAGGCCCAAAAGGGCTAAAGCAGCGGTTCTCAACCTATGGGTTGTGTGACCCCTTTGCAGAGGGTGTCAAATGACATTTTCACACGTGTTGCTTAAGAGCTATAGAAGAAGCCAGGGAGTGGTGGCGCACGCCTGTAATCCCAGCACTCTGAGAGGCAGAGGCAGGTGGATTTCTGAGTTCGAGGCCAGCCTGGTCTACAAAGTGAGTTCCAGGACAGCCAGGGCTACACAGAGAAACCCTGTCTCGAAAAACCAAACCAAACCAACCAAACAAAAAAAAAACCCTTTTTCTTGAAAAAATCAAAATAATAACAATAATGTATTAATATCAATTAATTGATATAATTTCATATAATTATATTTAAGAGATAACATAATATAATATATATGATGATGTGGTTGTGAGTCACCACAACATGAGGAACTATATATATTAAAGGGTCACAGCCTTAGAAAGGTTGAGAACCACTGGTCTAAGTGACATCAGACCCTGGCTCCCTTAGAGGATAGAAAGGCAGTGGTCCCCACAGGCTGTTTCTCATGGAAGGAAGATTTCCTGAGCACAGAGATAGAAAGGTGCCTTCTGAGGGGCGACAGAAAAGGAGGGACCACGGTGGGTTGATGTTAGTGTGGAGGGAGTGGTACCTCCTGTTCTGTCTCAGCTCTGGAGTCAGGAACCCTCTGACTCTGAACTCTGTAGTCCTCTACCCTGACCTAGCTATATGACTTTGGCCAAGGCAATTACCTCAGAGACTCAGCCTCCTTATGTGTAAAGCAGAAGTAGGCAACCCGCTCTCCCCACCTCAAAGTTTTTCAGTGAGATTACACAAAGCATTCTACAGGGTGCAGGGACTATGCATGACTAGCTCTGTCTGCGGGATAGGATGGTGTATTGATGTTGTCATTGTAAGAAACAAAATCATAGATGATATTCACACCAGCATTTGAAGACGGTGTCAGAAGTGCCCTGAAAGAGCAGGAAGAGCCAGGCATGGAGGATTTTTAATTTCAGGCCTATCTAGCAAGACCCTGTCTCAGAAAAACGAAAATGAAACCCTAAAACATCATTCCAGCTAATGCCGCTTGGCACATCCCAAGGGCTCAGGAGCCACACAGGCCGAGTGGCTTCTAAGCTGGGCCATCACAGCTCTAGAAAAAGGAGCCAGAGGGCAGGAGCTCCTGTCCCAAGGCAGTGGAAGGGGCCTATGGAGGCAGAGGACCAAGGTGTGCTCTTGAGACCCAAGGTGAATGCCCCTTTCGTGCTGTTGGGGTCTTTTGTGGCAAGGGACTATAATTGCCCAATAGAGGCTTTCTAGGGGAACAGCCTGGTGGCAGTGGTCCTGTTTCAGCTGGCCCATCTCAGGTCACAGAGGTCCTAGGCAGACATGGGATGGACATGAGGTAGACATGGGATAGACACAGGGAGGACATGGGGTTGCTTGTCCATGAGTCTTCTGTGTCCTGGTTTTAGACTTGTCCTGCTAAGAAAGGAGGTAGGAGGGTTAGAGAGATGGCTCAGCAGTTAAGAGCACTGACTGCTCTTCTGAAGGTCCTGAGTTCAAATCCCAGCAGCCACACAGTGGCTCACAACCATCCGTAATGAGATTGAGATTGGATGCCCCCTTCTGGTGTGCCTGAAAACAGCTACAGTGTACTTACATATAATAAATAAATAAATAAATAAACCTTAAAGAAAGGAAGAAAGAAGAAAGAGAGAGAGAGAGAGAGAGAGAGAAGAGAGAGAGAGAGAGAGAGAGAGAGAGAGAGAAAGAAGAAAGAAAGAAAGAAAGAAAGAAAGAAAGAAAGAAAGAAAGAAAGAAAGAAAGAAAGAAAGAGGTAGGAACCAGGTGACAGTCAGTGGGACACACCTTTAATCCCAGCACTCAGGAGGCAAAAATCAGGTAGATCTCTGTGAGTTTGAGGCCAGCCTGGTCTGTAGAGCAAGTTCCAAGACAGTCAGGGGCACACAGAGAAACCCTGTATCAAAAAAGAAAAGAAAGAAAGAAAAGGATGGAAGGAAGGAAGGAAGGAAGGAAGGAAGAAGGAAGGAAGGAAGGAGAGAGGAGAGGCACCAGGCTTTCCCCAGGACCCCACCACACACTGGCCTGGTCTATGTGTTTTGCACACTAGTCAGGAAAGCTTGCGATGTTAGAAGCCATAGGGAGCCCAGCAAATGGGGCTTAGGAGACCCTGTGTATCCAAGGGGTCCCTCCCACCCTCAAAGGCCAAATGTGGGGTTTCTAAAGGTTTGTCACAGCTAGGAAGAATAAGGGACCATACAAGGCCAGGGACGGTGCCTGTAGAACACATTCCTAACCCTCTGTACATTCTCAAAGACACATACAGTCTGGGTGTGCTGGTGCATGTGTAATCACAGTCATCAGGGGGCAAAGGCAGGGTCTCCACAAGTTCAAGCCCAGCCTAGACCACTCAGAGAATCCCAGCCTGCCAGGAAGACTCTGACTCAAGAAACAGAAGGCAACAGAAGCCGAATACATACATGTGCACACACATGCAGACCCATTTACATATACATAGCATGTAAGCACACACACACACACACACACTCTGCTTCCTCCTGCCCTATTTTGAGATCCTACATCTGGGTCATTTTGTTTGTTTGGTTGGTTGGTTTGGTTTTGGGTTTTAAGTTGTTTAAGTTGTTTTTGTTTTGTTTTGTTTTGTTTTGTTTTGGGATGTGTGTGTTATTTGTTGTTTTGTTTTGTTTTAGTCAGGACAGTTTGCACTACCTCCCCCTACAAGGCAACACCAAGGTCAGATGTAAGGAAAACTTAATGATCATAGGAACATTGACAAGGCTCAGGCAGTCCCCTGTCCCCAGACATCCTCCTGGGCCCTCCCATCCGCCAGGGCCAGAGGGCCAGAGTGGACCTAGGGCCCTGCCTGTCCTGTTACAGACCTGGGGTCTCTCTCATCCGCCTGGGATCATGGGGGATGGGATGTTAAAAACTCTCCCTATTTTCTTTGGGGGTGGGTTTGTCTTTTTTCTTTTCAGTCCATTCAAACAAAGACTTCAGACAGACACATGTGACAAGACAAAAATTAGTGAGGGAGGAAGTCAGAGCGGGGAGGTCCTGCTTCTGACACCCAAAGGCTCTGTCCCTTTCACCCAGCAAAGGTCGCCATTCAGAGCCACCACTGTGAGCCTGTGCTCAGCCTGTCCATCCGCTTTCCCAGTGCCTTCCTCCTTTCCTCCCCTGACAACCCATGAGGCTGTGCTCCAAGCCTGGCCCTGCCAGCCCCAACTTGCCTAGCCCAGACTCTCAAGTTCCAGCTCTCTCTCTCTCTTTCTCTCTCTCTCTCTCTCTCTCTCTCTTCCATCTGCAACCACAGCACATCCAAGCTGTCTGATTAACTCAATTGATTAATTAAGCTCTAATGAGAGCTGTGACTCACCCCTGCAGCTGCTGACCAGGAGGCCAGCATGCCAGGAAGGGCACTGCTCCATGAATATGGCCTCAGGAGGGCACAGAGACAGAACACTCAGCTGGTGCTACTAGCTGGTAAAGGTGGCACACAGCTTGCCCATGGCTAGGTCTCCTCCAGATCTCTGGAAGGGGAGAGGGCTTTGTCGCCTAGGATAACATCACTTCCTTAAACAGCCAGTCAGTACATTTGACACCAGCCCTTCAGGAGGCAGGGGACACAGAAGAGAGGTGAGTTGGTTGAGAGATGCAAAAAGACCAACTTGACTCCTGGGACCCAGAGAGCCCAAGGCCCCGGGAATACTTCCTTCCTTCCTGGATCCTGGCCGTGGGGACCAGAACGCCATCTTCCTGGTCTCATCCATCACAGCCACGAGGCTTCCTGCGGCCCTCACTCAGCTGCCACTCTGCATCCCGACGAACCACAGGCCCAGGTTTCCCAGACAACCCTTACCACACAACACCCTTCATCAAAGTCTGTCCCCTCATCCAGAATTGGGCATCAGTGCCCCTCACAAACAATACTAAGCGAGCAAATGAGTGATCCCTTCCACCTCACAAATGAATCCCCCTTCAAGGGAGAAGCGCTGTGTCCACGGCAGAGAAGAGGACACCGGCGCCACAGCTTGCCCGGGAAAACATCTGCTTCTTCCTGGCTCTTTGACCTTAGTGTTTGTCTTGGGAACGCACTCTAACATGCGTGCGCGTGCGCGCGCGTGTGTGTGTGTGTGTGTGTGTGTGTGTGTGTGTACGCGCACGCGCGCGCACACGCGCACACACACCACACAGTGTGCTCTAGTTCTTTAACTCCTTTCTGTGGGCAACAGCCATTCTGTCTGGCCCCACCCACCCATCCCAGCATCCATACTAAGCAAAGACATGACAAATATTTCCTAAATAAAGAAAGGGGAAACCAGAGAAGGTGGGAAGAAAGGACTGCACTGGTCGGTGACAGACAGGCTGAGCCCCAGTCCAGCACTGGGAGGAGGGGCACTGAGAGATGGGCCCAGGCAAGGCCACTAACTCCAGGTGTCTTAGCTGTTCATGCAGTCACTACTTGCGTGGATCACTGGGACAGAGGGTGAGCGGGGAATTCCCCCTCCCCTCCCATCCCTACCCCCTGTTCCTCTCTTCCTCTCCTCTCAAATGATGTGGGAGATGGTGGGGGAGATGAGGAGGGGCAAGGGAGGGTAAGGAGGGTGTGGCTCTGGATGCTCCAGCTTTCTTCCTTCAGGAAATGCAGAGAGCAGGCTGGGCTGTCAAGAGTGGGCTGGGGTTCTAGCTGTGTTTGACTCTTGAGGGACTGTGAGCCTGTGGTCCGAGTCTGATGGCAGAGGCTCCGGGCCTGTGGCGCTTCAGCGGCCCTGTCAGCCTCCCATGCAGCTCCAGGGGACATCTGTGACATGAGCGTGTGAGATGGGACTGGACACACACACACACACACACACACACACTCACTCACAGAGCCCTTGGTGGTCAGAGTAATCACTGCCAGAAGCCACCGGTCCCCAACCCCAGCCCCTCTGCTGTCCCTGACCCTTGGATTCAATTACCAGCTCAGCTTTCAAATCTGGCTTCAGCCAGTAACTTTTCTGGAGAAAATGATTATGTGATTATTTCAACCTTGCTCCAAACACCGTTTTAATTGGATCTGGGAAAAGGCAATTTCTACATTAGCGGGGCCACTCGAGAGGGGCGTGGCCTGGGACAATGGGCAGGAACCGCTTGCCTTAGCCTCCAAGGGCCTGTGTGGGACACCTCCAGAACTCAATCCCCTCAGAAGCACCTCCTGTCCTTGGGCCCCAGGGGGAACCTCAGCGAGAAAGAGGACATTGTAGGGTTTCCTACAAATGTGGTTTCCTGGGAACCACATCTCCACCCTAGAAAGCATCATTTTCTGCCAGTCTGCCTGTTTGCCCCAGCCCCTGCCCCATTCCTTCACCCCGCCCCCCAACCAACCCAAAGTAAAGGTTTTGCTCAAACTCCATCCCGAGGAGACAGAACTGGAAGCACCTGATTTTCCAGAATACAGTAGCACCTTTGGAAGGGATTGGAGACTAACTGCTCCAGGGGCCACCCTGCTGGCCAGTCACTGGAGCCTGTTTCCTCATCTACCAAAGGCAGAACGGGGGTCTGGGTCATCCCTAAGCCCCTCCCAACAATGAAGCCATTTTCCCAGACTTACTAGGTGTCCTGGTTTCCCACTAAGCCGGAGTACTCCAGTGTCAACTTCTGTCACTTCCACTGTGAGCTGTGGGCTCTGAGCTATGGAAACAATCTGCCCTGGGTCTGGAGAGATGGCTCAGTGGTTAAGAGCACTGACTGCTCTTTCAGAGGTTCTGAGTTCAATTCCCAGCAACCACATGGTGGCTCACAACCATCTGTAATGGAATCTGACGCCCTCTTCTGGTGTGTCTGAAGACAGCGACAGTGTACTCACTTATATAAAAAATAAATAAATCTTTAAAAATAAAAAGAAAAGAAACAATCTTCCCTGGTAGCCAACAATGTCCCTAGAGGTGCCAGAAAGAAAGTGGGCCTGGGCCTGGAGTGGGAGGGCAGTGCCCCAGAGGTGGACAGGTGAGATGGCAAGATTCAACAGCCCACTGTGGACTCCATCTTAGTCACTGGCACACGGCTTCCTTTCCTTCTTCCTTCCTTCCTTCCTTCCTTCCTTTCTTAAGATTTATTTATTTATTTCATGTGAAGAGGGCATTGGATCCAGTGGTTACTGGGAATTGAACTCATGACCTCTGGAAGAGCAGCCAGTGCTCTTAACTGCTGAGCCATCTCTCCAACCCCAGCACATGGCTTTCTTAGGGACTTCTTCCGATTCCCTTCCCCTCCCATGACAAACACCACGTCAATACTGTAAAAGCTGCTTAGAGAGGCGGTTTTTCAGCCTTCCTACCGCTGCAACCCTTTAATGCAGTTCCTCATGCTGTGGTGACCCCCCCCCCACCATAAAGTTATTTTGCTGCTACTCCATAACGGTAATTTTGCTACTGTGAGGAATATCATCATGTAAACATCTGATACGCAGGAAATCTGGTATTTGACCCCCATGGGGGAGGGGCGTGCGGGGGTGGGGGGGAAAGCAGGTCACAACCCACAGGTTAAGAACTGCTGACTTAGACACTGCCGTGTTGGAGAAGGGACAGTAGGGTGCTCCTCACAGAGAAAGCAGATGTGTCTCCCATGCCCCGCTGGGATTGCAGGCCTCGGTGTCTGCCAGCCGTCAGCAAGCACATCCTGGACATTCAGAAAATGAGGGCGAAGAGACACCAAGGCCGACACGAAGAACACAGGAGTTGCCGGCTGCTGAGCATTTAGTGAATGGCAGGTGCGGGGCCAGTGTCATGTCACAAAAACTAACAATCTGCCCAGAACCCTGAGGCATAGCAGAGAAGACAGAGAAAAAAAGAAAGAAAAGAAAAAAAAAAAGAAAAAAAAACCAAAAACAAAACAAACAAACAAAAAAAAAACCCTAAAACAAACAAAACCAAAAACAGCCAGTGAGGCTGCTCAGTGGGTAGAGGCTGTCACCATGCCAGCCTGGTGACCTGAGCGGGGTCTCTGAGACCTAAATAAAGGAACCAGGAGAGAAGTGACTTCACAAGGCTGTTCTCTGACCTCCACAGGCATAACATGCAATGCCCCTCTCCCCACTGATAGTAATTTATTATTAGGAAAGAGATGAAGCCAGTCACGAGCCTGACACATGGGATGAAGTCTGGGAAGGCTTCCTGGAAGAGTCTGGGTGCTTGAGTAGAGGACATTTCCACAGCGGCGAGGAAGGGAAGGGAAGAGAGGAGGCCACCACCGTTTTTTTTGAGAAGCCTTGGGGAAGGTACTGCATAGACCAACAGTCCTGAGACAAAGGCGGGTCAGACACTGATGTGGCTGTGAGGGACCGAATTCATCAGGGCACACCTGCGTGTGAGCCCTGCCCTTTCCTGACTTCTCCTCAGTCTCTGTGACCCCTGGAGTTGAGTCCACCAGCAGGCGGAAGAGAGCCAGACTGGGAGCTAGGACAGTTCTCTGGGACCCCAGAGGGCATGAGAATAAGATGGAAGATGAACAGGACCCCAACCCTCCCGGGAGAGAGCCTGTCTGGAGATGGGGGGGCTTCAGATTGCCCGGATTGTGGGGGTGGGGATTCTATTGTCAAAGACAAAACCCAGCCGTCCCTCCTTCACTCATTAGTTTCTGGAGAAGTATTAGCTGTCAGCGAGCAGCGGCCCTCCAATTCAAATTACAGAATTTGAATTCTTAATTTCTCCTAATCCATCAGTGAGCTGCCTTCCTGAGCTAATATTAGCTGCAACTGGTGAGGCTGGGAGCATACCCCTTGATGTCTCCCAGACTCTGATCGATAGGGCTGGACCCGGGCCCTGGGCCCCTCCAGGCAGGGACCCTCTGGATACCCCACCCCCCAACTGCCTGGACTTCCGAAATAAATAGAGAGTGTTAGGAAGGTCCCTGGAGATATATGGAAGCCAAACAGCAGGAAACAGAAGGGAAAAAACGTAGAGATTTCTCTGAGGTGGGGAGATGGGCCCAGAGCCTGGAAGAAACCCATGGAAGAGGTGATGGCTGAAGACAGGAGAAGAGTCTGAACCAGAGGCCTAAAGGTGTCATGAGCTGGAGAGGGGGAAGGAGCCCTTCGAACCCAGAGCCAGAGCAGCCAACCCCAATGTTTGCAGGAAAACAGTAAAGCAAACCGCAGGGGTTCACCAGGCTGTCCTGTGACTGAGTCCTCCCATCAGCAATGGGGGAGCACCTTCCCACGGATGGATGTTTGGGGGAGGAGGTAGCGCTTAGCATCTCGTGTCACAACTCAAAAGCCAGGAAGCCCTCTTGCATTTTCTGCATCTACCTCTCCTGTTACCTCAACTATTAGCGGACAAGCAGACGCTGAAATAGGAGCTCATGTATGTAACTCAAGTCAACCTGGAACGCCACCAGTTTGTCGTACCAGGTTGCAGGTATGCAACACCACACTTGACCCGTTTATTTCATTTCCCTATTATTTATTTTGTGGTTCTATGGCTCAAACCCGGGGCCTTGTAACATGCTAGTAATGTGTTCTACCACGGAGCCTTCTCCACAGTTCTTGATTTTTGAGACAGGGTCTCACTATACCGCCCAGGTTGGGCTCAAATTCATAATCCCCCTGTCTCAGTTTCCAGAGTGCTGAATCACGCATGTTCCAGGATACCAGATAAGGAGACAGGTCCAGGGTTAAGTCACTTGCTCAAGGTCATGGGAGTGCTAGGATTTGTCTGACTCCCTATCATATAATGTTGGGGACTGTGTACTGAGAAACAGCGGATGTCCTTATTGAATTAGCAAAGGTTAAAGAGAACTCAAGGCTCGCCCCATGACTTCCTCACCTGACCACAGCTCTATCAGCCAATCTTAGCAAAATCCAGATGGCCTGCACCTTCCAGATGCTCATCCAGCTAACAGACTGCCTCTTCTTCTCCCCGAATGACCCTTTGCCCAGACAGTCCCAGTACAGGTCAGGCCTTCAGCTGGAAGTCTCCTCTTTCTCTCTCTCTGATTCTCTGTCTCTGTCTCTGTCTCTCTCTGTCTTTCTCTGTCTCTGTCTCTGTCTCTGTTTCTCTCTCTCTCTCTCTCTCTCTCACACACACACACACACACACAGACACACAGACACACACACACACTGTCTCCTATGGCTTGTTCTTCCATGGTCTGTTGTCTTTTCTGTACTATCTCTCTCCTTGGTAAGTGTGAGTCTCTCAGTCTGGCCACACACCCTTCAATGTCCTAGGGCCTGGCCCAGCCTTGCCCTGTCAAGTGCTCTGTAAACATCTGTGGACTTAGCAACAGATTGATTGGTGTGAAGACAGGAGAGCCAGGCTAAAGCTGAGAAGTCTGTCTTTCAGCCCGTGTCCTGGGGAAGCTGGAGATGTACAAGTAGTGGCCCTGGGTCTCAGCAGGTGTGCATGACCAGACGGGAACAGTAGTGAGGGGAAGGGGCAAGGGGGGAGGGGATGTGATGAGGTATTAGGAAGGCAGTGTGCCAGGCTGCTCAGGACACTTCCCTGGCCAGGCGCCCAGGTGGACTTTCATCTGGGGAAGGTCTCTGTCCCTCCTCCTCCCCCCAGATCTGCAAGGAACTATTTTGGACCAAACCTCTGAATTATGCACAGACTGGCCAGTGAGCTCCGCACTGCTAGCAAGTGCGGTGGGGAGGGGAGGGGGAGTTCCACTTTCATGTGTCTGAGCTTGCACAGACTGCAGGAGGAGGGTGGTCGGCGACCACTGTAGCTTTGGTGACTGAGGGGTTGTACCTATGAATGAATGAATGAATGAATGAATGATTACGGCTTCATAGTCAGGGGTTGTAAGCTCCCAAGGATGGTTCCCCATCCCACTGATGTAACAGGATGAAGGGCTCCTGGACACAGCAACCTGTGGCCCCCAATACTCTGCTAGAGTAGATGGGGCAAAATGACTGTATCCTATGTCTTGCCTCTTAGCTGTCTGCCCAAGCAAC
Organism: Apodemus sylvaticus; assembly: GCF_947179515.1. Classification (NCBI taxonomy): domain Eukaryota; kingdom Metazoa; phylum Chordata; class Mammalia; order Rodentia; family Muridae; genus Apodemus; species Apodemus sylvaticus. The sequence goes on from NC_067481.1 coordinate 19,997,904, forward strand.
CCTCAAAAGCCATCAACACAATCAGTGGTATGGTGCACACCTTTAATCCCAGCACTCTGGAGCTAGAGGTGAGCAGATCTCTGAGTTTGAAGCCAGCCTGGTCTACAGAGTGAGTTCCAGAACTGCCCTGAGACCCTGGGTCAAAGAAAACCAAACAAAAAGCCATTGCTCCATCAGACCTTTCCCAGGCTTGCCGCCAGGCACTCGAGCACATCAACACGGTTGTGGTTGTCACAGCACATGCATCCAGCAGGGGCAAAACTCCCGACTTTACTGAAGAGGAAACAAAAGTCAGAAAGCCTAAGTAAGGAAACAAAGAAAAGGAGGAATACCTTGTTGGAGATGCACACATGGGACCAGGAGTCGGAAGAGCTGAAGGGCCGAGGAAGGAGTAAGGTTGAGAGACCCCGGAAGTGACCTGCAGCCCACAGAAGCTCTGCACCCAGGAAACGCATACAGCTCCGCAAAAAGACGGTCTGCGTGTATGTAGATATATGTATATATGTGTATAAGTGTATATATGTATGTGTGTATAAGGGTATATGTATATATTTATATATGTGTATATGTATATACGTATATGAGTGTATATATGTATATAAGTGTATGAGTGTATATATGCATATAAAGTGTATGAGTGTATATATGTATATAAGTATATATATGTATAAAAGTGTATAAATGTATATATGTATATAAGTGTATATGTGTCCTCAGCCCTTCAACCCCAGGTTTAGAGGCACATGCTGCTGTGCTTGGATTTTGCATGCATGGCGGAGATTCAAACTCAGCTCCTCATGCTTGTCCTGCAAGTGCCCTTACCCACTAAGTCATCTGCCTAGCCCCATAATCCAGAGGACTCCAGCTCCAGAGGATACGATATCCTTTTCTGACCTCATACTATTGCATGCACGTGCACCTACACCTACACAAGCATATGTAAGTAAAAATAGTAAATAAATCTTTTTAAAAAGAGTGCTGGGCTGGAGAGATGGCTCAGCTGGTAAGAGCACCGACTGTTCTTCCGAAGGTCCTGAGTTCAAGTCCCAGCACCCACATGGTGGCTCACAACCATCCATAAAGAGATGTCTGGTCTCTGAAGACAGCTACACTGTACTTAGATATAATAAATAAATCTTAAAAAAAAAAAAAAAAGAGTGCTACTTGGGCAGCAGTGGTGCACACTTTTAATCCCAGGACTCAGGAGTCAGAGGCAGGCAGATCTCTGTGAGTTTGAGGGCAGCTTGGTCTACAGAATGAGTTCCCGGACTGCCAAGGCTACACAGAGAAACCCCCTCCCCACAAAAGGGTGTTCACTGTTCAGTGCGCTTGCAGAGGAAGACCTGGGTTCTGTTTCCGGCCTGTGTTGGTGGCTCATAGCCTCCTGTAACTCCAGTTGCAGGTGATGCGGCGCCCTCTTCTGGTCACCGAGGGTACCTGCACTCACGTATGGACATCTCTCCCCCACCCCTCCTCCACCCCCACATATATACAAGTTTAAAAAGAAAATAAATCTTTTTTTAAAAGTACACATCTCATAAACATTCTCAGGGAAAGCTGCCAGACACCAAGAGTACATACTCCATAATTCCATTTATATGATAGGCTAAGAAAGACAGATCTAATCTACAGCAACAGGAGGCAGATGGGTGGTTGCCTGGGGCTGGGGGCAGGGTGGCGATCGACTGGGAAGGGGCACCAGGGAGCTTTTGGGGATGATGGAAGTGTTCTCTAGCTTGATTACTGGTGGTTATATATGTATGTAAATTTTCCCAAATTCTTCAAACTGAACACCTAAAATGTATACATTTTTACTGTGTGAAAATTGTATTTCAATAAAGTTAAAAAAAGAAACCCAGGCAAGCTGAGAGGGAATCCACACTTGAAACTGTTGTGTGTATGTCCGAGCACTAGGCACCAGCGATCCCTTTAAGAAAGCGTGCGTGGTTCTGTTTTGGTTGGTTGCTTGTTTGTTCTGTTTTTAACGATTTATTTACTTTTATTTTATGTTCATGAGTGAGGGCCTGCATATACGCATGTGAACTGGGTGTGGCCTGATACCACAGAGGTGGGAAGAAGCGTGTGAGCTGCTAGGGCTGGGGGAGCAGTGAACTGCCGCGTGGGCTCTGGGAACTGAACCTGGGTCCTCTGAGCAATCACTCCAGCTCTGGGTTTGCTTTTGAGTTAATCAGTTAATTAAAGTGTCGTTAAACCCAGACTGGCCTCAGACTAGCTACATAGCGGAGGATGGCCTTGAACTCCTGATCCTTCTGCTAGGATTACAGGCTTGTGCTACCATGCCAAGCAAAGATTGTCACTCTTTTATGTGTGGTGCCGGGGACTGAAGCCAGGGACCTGTGGCTTCTATGAGATGACAGGCAAGCATTCTACCGCTGAGCTGCATCCTTAGCCCACTCCCACGTGGGACAGGGTTATCATGGTGGCTTTGAGCTTCTAGTCCTCAGCTTCCTGAGGGCTGGGATTACAATGGTGCACCACTGTGCCTGGCTTGGGTACTGATTTACTGGTGTGGGAGTTGGTGGGAGTGGGTTTGAACAGGTGGGAGTATGCCCAGGGTAGTTGTTCCTATCCTAAGAGTCTTTAGACTTGATCACCTGTGCCTGACAGGGAAAGCATCCCTCTGCCTGACTGCTCAGGCCATCCCAGACTCCCTACAGATGTCCGCATAACCCCAGGAACTGACCATCCCTGGCACTATTGCGTCACTTACTAGGGTACCCCCATGACACCCCTCCATGAGTGGTACCTCACAACTTTGTCAACCAGCATCCTGTTTGGCAGGTCAGGAACCCCTCCCCCCCCCCCAAAGGACCAAAGTTTAGTTTCTTTCCATTCCCTAAAGTTAAGGCCATCCTAGCATCCCAGTGTATTCCTGGAGAGGCATGATGGGAAACTTCCAGAAAAGTAGAAGGGGAGAAACTGGGTTCATCCACCCTGTAGGGGGTTCAGGAGGACCTGGCCAGTGTGTGCTTTCTCAGGACTTGGTCTAACTGGGGGCAGTTACCAATTGCTTACCTAATACCTGCTGTATGCTGGGCTTTGAATTAAGTGCTATGTCTGTACTGTCTGATAATCCTCCAGACAGAGGCCTCAATGAGACCAGGAGCTACCACTGTCCCCATTTCACAGGTGAGGATGTGGAGGCACGTGAAAGGAATGCAAGATCATGTGACTAGCAATGGGAGAAAGGCTGATATCCACCTGAAGTAGTAATTTCCCAGCAATCCTCATACTGGCTCCGTCTGAATCCCAAGGAGGGGCTTTCCATTTCTGGTTTTGTTTTTGCTTTGTGAAAGGGTTTTACTATGTAGCCCTAGCTGGCTTGGAGCTCTCTATGTAGACCAGGCTAGCCTCAAAGTTATAGAAATCTCTCCACGCCTCTGGCTCTGAAATGCTGGGACTTCACAAGGCACAAGTCATAATTCTGGGCCATTTGGGATGGGTTTTTAAAACTACAGGCTACAAACAAAGCCAGCCATATGGCTCAGCAGGTAAAAGCCTAATGACCTGACTTAGATTTTTCAGATCCTAGAAGGCAAGGACTCCCACAATGAATTATCTTCCAATATCCACACATACACTCCCTACCTAAGCAGATAAATAAATTCTAAAAATTAAAATAAATAAATAGAAGCACATTCATATTTTTCTTTTTTCTTTCTTTCTTTTTGTTTTGGTTTTTTTCGAGACAGGGTTTCTCTGTATAGCCCTGGCTGTCCTGGAACTTACTCTGTAGACCAGGCTGGCCTCGAACTCAGAAATCCGCCTGCCTCTGCCTCCCAAGCGCTGGGATTAAAGGCATGTGCCACCACTGCTCGGCTGTTTCTTTTTTCAAACAAGGTCTCATTTATCCCAAGCTAACCATGAAATCGGTAGGTACCAAAGGATGACTTTGAACTGCCTCTTCCTCCTAAGTTACAGGGTTACAGGGACACACCACTGTTCCTGGTTTTTATGGTGCTGGGGATTTTGTAGAGGCTAGGCAAGTGCTCTCACAACTGAGGTACATCCTCAACCCCTAGGTTACTGTGGTTTGGTTTGGTTTTTTGTGTGGTTGTTTGGTTTGATTTGGTTTTTAGAAACAGAGTTTCTCTGTGTATCCCTGGCTGTCCTGGAACTCACCCTATAGACTGGGCTGGTCTTGAACTCACACAGATCTGCCTGCCTCTGCTTCCCGAGTGCTGGGATTAAAGACTGGTACCACTGGCCCTGCTGATTACTAGGTTTCTGTTGTGTGTTTCTGTCCTCTTGGTTTTTAGGAGTTCACCTAGGTAGAAGATAAATCTTGCCCCACCATCCCACTAGGGCTCACTGGGCTCCCTGTTGCTGGCACAGAGCCAGTCCCTCTGCCTGAGGCAGGTGGGCAGGACTGAACTTGGTCAGAACTGGCTGGGGTTGGGGAATGGCAGGGAAATGAGAATCTACAAATAGCAGCAAATTGTTCATTGATTTCTATCCTGTTGGGAAGAACCCTGGGACCAGCAGGAGCAAGACTGGGTTTGAACGGAGAACAGTGAAGAGGGAGGCTCAGCCTGGGGCTGGCAAGCAAAGTCAGGAAGCAGACACTAGGATGCCCATGCCTTTTGGGGCTGTCTCCTACACCTACTCTAGAGATTTCTGGAAGGTGGGCAGGTTCTAGATAGTATAGCATGCAAACAGAGAGAGGGGTGAAGATGCAGGAGAAAAATTCTCCATCCCCAAACGCCTGCTTCTCCAAGAAGACCCACATTTTAAATATCTTGTGCCATTAGGTTCATAGACACACACAAATGACTCTGCCACATGCTGAGGTTTGGGAATCAGAACCTAACCTGTGCCTTGACCAGGCACAGCGCTCCCAGTGCCTGCCTTCCCAGCTCCCACATCCTGTGGGTACTCTGGGTTCCTGAGGCTGGTTACATGTTCCCCCCACCTATTCCCTATGCCCTCTGTGCCTTTGCACACAGTCCCTCTAATGACGGTGCTTTCTCTGGGTCCTGTACTGTGCAATCCTGAAGACCTAGACAAAATCCAAAATCTGGAGCCCTGCTTCCTGCTAAAGCCTTCCCAGCTGTCTGCGGCCTCCCGGGTTCTTTCTCCCTTTAACTCCTGGGGTTTGGTCTGGAACAGTCACACTCCTGCCTTCTGCTTGCAGCGTGTGTGTAAATGTCTCCATGTGGAGGCTCAGAGAATGTCATCCTCCTGTGGTTTCCTGGGCAACAGTCCCATCTCCTCCACTGGACAGTAAGCATCTGGCTGTCAGAAACCACATCCTAACCAACTCTGCCCACATCCTTACCCTGCAGCCGACAATACCGTGTGTGGCTGCAGCCTTGGGGACACCTGCAACTGGAAGGATCCACAGGGACATCTTGTTTCTACCCCTGCAATCCAGAAGGACATTTCCCCTCACTTTAGTTTCTGCTCCATTACCTGGAAATAGTGGAATGAAAGGTCTCTAGACAACTAGGAGAGATGGCTCAGTGGTTAAGAGTACTGACTGCTCTTCTGAAGGTCCTGAGTTCAAATCCCAGCAACCACATGGTGGCTCACAACCATCCGTAATGAGATCTGACACCCTCTTCTGGTGTGTGTGAAGACAGTTACAGCGTGCTTATATATAATAAATAAATCTTTTTTTTAAAAAAAGAATCTGTTAGCTGGGCGGTGGTGGCTCACGCCTGTAATCCCAGCACTCTGGGAGGCAGAGGCAGGCGGATTTCTGAGTTTGAGGCCAGTCTGGTCTACAGAGTGAGTTTCAAGACAGCCAGGGCTACACCGAGAAACCCTGTCTCAAAAAAATAAAATAAAATAAAATAAAATAAAATAAAGAAGAAGAAGAAGAAGAAGAGGAGAACGAGGAAGTGGAGGATCTCTGAATTCGAGACCAACCTGGTCCACAAGACAAGTTTCAGGACAGCCAGGACTGTACGGAAAAACCCTGCCTTGAAGAGAAAAATAAAGAACCCAGGAGAAGTTGCTGCCATCCAGCCCAGTCTTGTGTAGTTCTGGACAAGTTACAGGGGACTGTGGAAGTAGTACCTGAGAGAGGAAGGAGGAGCCCGGAGATTGTCCAGCACAAGAATCTGAGCCTCCTCACAGGGAGGCTGAGACCAGTGCCTTCTCACCATTAGGGATCCTCCTGGGCTTGGCCCATGGTTGGCAGTGAACAGGACATCACAGTTGGCATATGTAGCCCCCTGGGCAGGCCTCTTGGAGGAGAAGATAGTCAATCTCCTAAGCCTGCAGTCAGGGCCAGACCAGCACTTCCAGGGACAGACTGATTTCCTGTCGCTTGGTCCCTGGGCCCAGAGCAGCTGCTCCCTCATTTAATTAATGGCACCGTGTCCGAGTTCTTGATGAAGGGAGATCATGAGCTATTGCTCCGAGGGTCTCCACGGGGCTTTCCATTGAGCCAGAGTTCCAGGAGGGGTTGGGAGAGATGGGGACAGCTCACGGGGCTGCCACACCGAGAACTGCCCCCCTTCCCAGCTCTCATGCCCTCGCTTGCCCTCGCTTCATCCTTCCCTCTCCCCTTCGTCTCGGCTGCTGGTCTTTCACGTCTTGTGAGTTTCCTCCATCCTCCTTCCTTCCCTGAACCTACCTTCCCTCAGCTGTAAGTGGCCACTAAGTGTGGAGACCTGGAGCTTTCCCCAGGAGATCAGCTCACCCCAGAAACAGAACACTCTGTTGTTGCTACTTTGTTTCCAACCCAGTTCCCTGGTAAAAGAAACCTCAACTCAATCAGTAACAAAACAAGCTATAAACCTAGATTGGGCAGATCTCCCACTACATTACTCTATTTCCATCTATATTATCCCATATAACTAGCAGTTTCTCCAGGCCACGGTCTCTCGTCTCTCTCTGCAGCCTCATTGCCGTTGCTCCTCCCTCTCCTGTTGATCCCTCGAGGCTCCTCCCCCTTCCTCCTGCCCAATCATTGGCTCAAGCCTTTATTTGAAAAGTTAAGGTGGGGAAAAGGTTCACAAGGCAACTCCTCATCTGCAGCCCCTCTGAGGAGTGGAATTAGCATTAAAATACAAGCCCAGGGTTAGCCACAACACTCTATGAACTATCACTTTCGGCAGTTAGCATCCTGCCTGGGGTAAGGGAATGCTGGAGTCGTCCAGTGGACAACAGCTGGATTCCTTGGAGCATAACTCAGAAAAATGAGGAAAGTCTCTCCATGTCAACTTTATCTCCTGCTCATAGCTGGCTGGTGTGGAAGTCGGGGTCAGGTCAGATGGAGAGGGACTGGGTCAGAGACCAACAGATCCACTCTTGGCCAACTGGTCAAGTCCATGAACTTGGCGGAAGTTCAGGTTAGTTCTAGTCAAAGCCAAGTAAACCCAGCCGTTACCAGCAGACAGTAACAAATGAAGCTTAGGGACCTTGTTAGATCTATGGCTGGAAGAAGATTATTAGCCATGGTTGATTTGAGGTGTGAGTTTAGGGGGTTCTTTTTTTTTTTTTTTTTTTTTTTGGTTTTTCGAGACAGGGTTTCTCTGTATAGTCCTGGCTGTCCTGGAACTCACTCTGCAGACCAGGCTGGCCTCGAACTCAGAAATCCGCCTGCCTCTGCCTCCCACATGCTGGGATTACAGGCATGTACCACCATGCCCGGCTGCTAGGGGGGTTCTTAATGAAGGCCGTTACTAATTGTTGGGGTGACTGGTCATGATGGACCTTTGGTGATAAGAGGCCACTATTGAGCTATTGTCTTCACACACTGGTGTTGGGCCACCTAGTTGATGAGCAATGGGGTTGGGTGGACATTGACTTGCTGGTTGAGCATGGGTCATTATTGTTAGAGGTCAAGGAACTCAAGAGGTGACCAGGCCTTGACAGATGATTACTCTTGCACAGTCAGTGGTAAGAAGCAGACGCTGAGTGTCAGGATCTAGATGTTAGAAAGAAGGTGTTTGGTCCCCCTACATCCTAAGGCACTGCACCTCCTCTCAATATTGTGTGTCTTCTAATAAGGCTCAGGCCACGATGCCCAAGGTTGCCAGCACTACTCCATAATCAGCCCCAAGCTGGGCAACTTGTTTTGCTCAAGCAATGGTTTTATGAGTGGAAGGGACTTGGCCTCCTGGGGTCTGGTACGTGGGTGGGCAAGGCCAGGCCCTACAAGTGATGGGTGGAGGGCTTGGGATGTGGCTCTGTTGGTAGAGTGCTTGAGCGGGTGTTCAGTCCCCAGTGCTGTATAAAAGCCAGGAGTGGTTGGCACACACCTGCAATCCCAGCACTCGTGGAGGCACAGGCAGAAAGATCAGAAGTGGAAGTCATCCTTGGCCACACAGGAAATTTGAAGGCAGGCTGAGATACTAAGACCCTGCCTCGAAAACAAACAAACAAACAACAGCAAAAGCAGAAAGAAGGGTGGAGCGTGGGGGATGGAGTGTTTATTGATGCAGTGAAACTCCGTGAGGATGGGGGCTGTGACAGGCCAAGACGCTCATTGATGAATTGATTCCCACTATTGATGTTCCTTGGACAACTTTTGAAAGGTGGAGCTGACGGAGAGGATGAAGGTCTCCCAGAGAGAGGCATGGCATGGCTGGGCCACGCAGAATACCAATGAGATGCCTGCACACTTGGTCTTTCACATCCCGTGGGGCACGTGGGAGGTGGAGACATGTACAGGAGTGAGTCTGCTGTGAGCTACAGCTGTGAGGACTTGGGGGTTGGGGGGGCGCTGTGGTAAGCAATGAGCCATGTTCTTGAATACAGCAATACGGCCCCTGGGCAAGTTACAGGTGTGCACGGATATCACAGGGCAGCCTGGCTTCCCATGGGGACAGTTTCTGCAGAGAGTTGGTCATCCTCCAAAAAGAGACCATTTCCCTGTTCAACTGACAGCGAGTGCCCTGAACTGGAATTGTCCCAGCAAAGCTGAACAGTCCCCTCTTGAGAAAGGTGACTTCTGAGTAGTCACCCCTCCCACCATATATTGTCATAGAGATCTTATTCACCGTGTGAAAGGGCCAGATCCTCCTAGGGGTGTAAAGATGCTGACCACGAAAAGAATAGCTGATGGGATGGAGTGTGATAAGGATGTAGGCAGGCCGAGGGAGGGGAGTCTACCTGGGCAGAGCTGGCTCCAGTTGAGGAATATCTTAAGGTTCCCACAGGCAAGAGGCAGGATGAGACAGGTCAGTTCAATGCTGTGAGGTGGGGCAGAGCTGGGATCGGGATGATAGTTCAGGATGGAGTCAGTGCCAACGCCGCCTTGACCACCAAAGCACAGAAGCAGAGGCTAGTCCGACAGAGGAGGCACCATTCGTGCCTTAGATGAATGTCCATTCTGATGGAGAGGTCTATTCCTTTCCTAGGAGCCCCCACTGTGAAAAGGAGGCATAGACATTGCCTGGGGGAGCCAATGCCTATGAGTGTGAGAGGCAAGGTGTCCTGATGGGCGATGGATAAGGAGACCAGGCCTGAGATGGGAGACCAGACAGAACGTGGAGGCCAGGGTAGGGTAGCCTCAAAGGCATCCCTGAGATGGACTGAGAAGGTCACGTGCTGCCTTCTTACCTCTAACTTTCCAGGGCTGGCCTAGTTCATCCCCCATTGTTGCACCTGTGTGTGTGGCTCTGTCCCCTGCTCTGTCCCTGATGAATTATTAAAAGCGCTCAAGACAGAAGGAGGCCGTGGCTGCTGGTCCTGGCAGAGAAAGTGGGCCTCTTCAGATGTGTGTTTCCTCAACCACGCACATCAGACCCCTCCAGCCCCACACTCTACTTCCTGGGCAGTATACCTTGTCTGTCCCACCACCCCGTACTCTGACAGCCCCAACCATAGGTGTCCCTAAGGTGACCAAGACAGAGAAGATGAGCTGTTGATTTGGTATCATTTCTAAGCATACCCATGACAATAATTTCCTACGTGACTTTGGACAAGCCCATTCTCTTCTGCCATTCTGGACATGGGTTCAACTTAATTGCCTCCCAGGTTTTTGAGAGTCCTGCTCTCCGACTAACTGATGTCCAACTGACATCAGTTAGTGGTGTGCATCGTAACCCCAGTAGAAGCAGAAGCAGGAGGATCTAGAGCTCAAGGTCATTCTTGTCTGGTCAGTTTGAGACCAGCCTGTGCTTCAGAAGAACCTGTGTTTAAAAGAGGGTGGGTGGGCGTGGTGGCACAGATCTATGCAGGTGTATACAACTGCATACATACGAAGCACCTGGTGGTTAGGGCTACATAGTAAGACTCTGTTTCATAAAGAAGAAAGAGGAGGAGGAATTGGAAGAGGAGGAAGACGAGGAAGAAGAAGAGGAGGAGGAAGAGGAGGAGGAAGAGGAAGAGGAAGAAGAGGAGGAGGAAGATGAGGCAGCATCACACCATTGTCTGAGATGGGTGTAATGACACATTCTAATAATCCCCAATGATCTGCCATTTAGCAATAAGTGGCTTCAGTAATAATTCTACCTCCTGGAGCCTTTGTCTTCTGTAAAATGGGCACAAGAAGGAGTTGTGGGAACAACGACTGAATCCCCCTCCCGAGACTGATAAAGCCAGGCAAGCATTCGGCTCATAGGCCCCACTTAAAAATACTACTGACAAATTGCTGGTGGTATGTTCTTTCCCAGGAGTGGCGCGTCTTGGACCCTCCTTCTTGGGGCTATTCCTCCCTCTTCAGGTGACTACTGCACCACAGCTGTCTAATTCATTATGCTCAGCTCCCACGTGGCCCTCCATCCCTTTTCTGCAAGTGTCCTCTTCCCACATCCCCCTGCCCGCTGAGTCTACACAAGCCCCTCCCTATATACTTTACCGCCACTCAGAGGGCTCCCCCCCCAACTCAACCCCCCTCTACAGCAATTATGTAGAGCAAACAAGAGCAGCTGATGAGAAAGGAGTTGCTATTAGCTTAACCTTTCGGGACTGGAGCTGCTGGGAGAGCCGGGGAGGTGCACAGGGAGGGGGGCTCCAGAACAGGTGGGCTGGGGAGGGGGGCAGGCAAAGCAGGTGGAAGGAACAGGCTCCAGGGGACCAATGGGCAGGATGGAGCCCCAGAGAAAGCAGTAAGGGGACAGATGAGCAGAAAGCCCAGGAGTGGAAGGACACTGGATGGTAGTATAGAAGATGTGGGTAGCAAACAGAAGGTTGGGGAAGGCTCACAGAACCAATCAAAAATCCAGCGCACAGCACATAGCACATAGGCTTCTTGCACACAGTAGGACAGCATGCGAGAAAGGCAGACACTTCTACTCTGACCACTATGCTGAATTACTGAGTAAGGATTGTCACAGTTGTGTGAGATCTCAGACAACCTGAACCTGTCCCCCTGTTCTATTTGACTTTATTTTTTATGGTTTCTTGAGACAGGGGTTCTCTGTGTAGCCTCAGCTGTCCTAGAACTCACTCTGTAGACCAGGATGGTGTCGAACTCTCAGAGATCCAATTGCCTTCGCCTCCCGAGTGCTGGGATTTAAGACATGGGCCAGCACTGCCTGGCACTCTCCCGTTTTATAAATGGAGAAACCGAGGTCAAGAGAGGACCTCAAATTCTCTAAATCAGAGTGCTTTTGGGTACAACCTGTGAGAACAATTAGGCTCCTGACTCAGGTACCTAAGCTCCTCCCCCATCCCTCCCTCCCTCCCTCCCTCCCTCTCTCTCTGTACTTACTTACTGTCCTGTCACTCTAAGAGACACAAGCTTTCATTCAACCAGAGCTGGGTGGCCAAGGCAGGGTCCCAGCCTGCAGTTGCAAGAACTTTCATCTGGTGTCTGGTGAGAATGACAAAGGAACCAAACAGGGTAGCAAGTCCCTCAGAGAGAAAAGGTGTCCACTGGTCATCACACACAATTATGTCTCCTCAGCAAACTCATCATTGACTAGACCAACATGTCTAGGGGACCAAAAATCTGTGTGAATCAGGAGGGCTTTCAGGGAGGAGCTGATGTCGATCTGGGCTTTAAAGGGTGGAATGGAGGAGAATGTGGCTGAGACTTTTCCAGTAAGGCCAAGGGAAGGTGCTGGAAAACACAGGGTGCTCAGAGAGGCCCTGACTGCCCTCTTCTCCTCTGTCCCCTGAGCTCTGGGAGGAGGGGACAGGTAGGATGTGGAGAAGGGATGGGGCCTCTATGGAGGCCCCATCCTTCTGAGGTAGAGGGATGAAGGATGGGGCTGGTCTGGAGAACAGGCCGGAAGCTAATTGGTGTCAGAGGTGGGGGAGGGGAGGGACTATCGCTGTTTGTTCCCACCCAGGTCTCTGATCGATCTCCTCTTCAGGTGGGCCAGTCAGAGGAGGGCAGGTACCAAATCTGAGATCTTTGGAAGGCCTGGGTGGTTGCCCTAACACCTGACCGATCCGATCCAGGGCTTGGCCAGGCATGGCCGCTTACTGTGAGCCTCCATCCTCCAAACCACTCAGGGTGCTGAGGGGCCGGCAGGAGGGGATGGGGAGAGGGAAGAGAGACCTGACTCACACTTTAGCCCACATCCTCGGCGAGACAGCAAGGGATATTTTAGGAGCTCATTAAACAGGGAAGAAAGAAAGGAAAGGGAAGGAAGGAAGACGAGGATTATGCATTATTTTTCATCCGAGTGACAGCTCAGAGCGCTTCCACTGGAACTGTCACGCAAAAGAAATGGCATGTCTAATATTATTATGGAACGGGTGTGCGCCAGCCCGCGTGGATATGCGAGGCGCGTGGGAGGGTGCTTGCGCCACTAGTGAGCCACACTGTGTGGTGGTGAGAGAAAGGTGAGCCTGGGTATGAGCATCAGGCCACTGTGGGGGAGGGGTGGGGTGATAAGGACAGCTCCTTGTGGGCCTCGGATGCCTGGGATTTTAACGTAGGAACAACTCTGTGAAACTATGTGTAATGGGGCGTGCGGTCTGTGTACAACTGTGTAATTGGGTGTGTGTAACTCGAGTACGTGAGTTATCTCCGGAATGCTTGTACCTCTGGAGCTGGGGGTTGGGGGCATACTCGCAGGTGAGGGGGCGGCCAGAAGCAGAATTGGTTCCGAGGTGACCCCCAGAAGAGAGCGGAGAAAGGGAGAGAATGAAAGGGGAGGGGCCCTGCGCCCACCTATCCTTGTCTTGGAAGGAATAAGAGCTGTAGTTAGAAAATCGCAGCTCATACCCCTCTTTATTTGTGGGATGAACACTGGCCCCCTGTTGTGAGTTCAAAGTTCTTGAATGGGGCTCAAACGACTTAGACTTAGCAGGCACTTCCCAAAGATGACCTCATTGGATTTCCAGAGTGCTCTAGAAAGGCAGGCAGTCATTCTCACTGTCTGGGTAAAGCGGGCCTGAGGTATCTGACACACGCAGTCTGACAATTACTTCCCTGACATTATGGAATCCGGGCGATTAAAACTAAGATGTGACTCTCCATGTGACTTCTTGAAACGGGCAGAGCTGAGCACGAGAAGGTGTCAGAGGAGACTGGGCGTTGGGAAGGCTTCTCCGGGCTTGCTTGGAGTTCTGCGAGGGTCTGCTTAGAAGATGAGAACCCAGAGCACTCTGGGAAAGAAGGAACCCAGAGAGATACAGGGAGACAGAGCCAAGCAGCAGGGCAGGAGAGGAGATCCGCTACTGTCAGCGGCTGAGCTGTGGCGCGGGCCTTGCCGACTCGGTAACTAAAGCCAACCTCGTAAGTGGCTAATTGATTTCTGTTCCCTGATTAAATGTGCAGCGCTTTACACGGCGGCAGCAGAAGGAGGTCAGCACTCCCCCCACTTCTCCAGCGCGCCTCGTGCGAAGAGACAAAGAAATTGATTTTCCAATCGATGCTCTGAGCAATGATTAAATGTTCTCTGCACAGCGGGCCTAATGAGTCCCAGAGGGGCGTGCCGGCCCTTTAATTAGAGACTCCCAGGGGGCCTGGGATAGGGACTGCCCTAGAGTGAGGGGGGGTCCTGCCAGAGAGGACACCTCATCTCCAGGAATTTGGTGGGCTTGGCCTCTGGGGAAGCATCCTGGTCTGAGAAATGCTCTAAGGGGTCCCTGGATAGGGACCCTGTGGAGGAGGTCACGGGGAAGTCTCCACGGAGGGACCCTCCAACAGGGAGACCCAGTGGAGGGACTGAAGGGCTGAGGGTCCCTGAGCTGAGCCTTCCAGGAAAGACCTGGGCTAGGAGAGTTGGAGACTGCACCTCCCCTCCCCCCTCTCCCCAGAATACACAGACCCATCCGCGTGGGTATGATCCAGGGCCTCCACGCGGTGGACTGGGTGCTCAGGCCCGGCCACGACCTCCAAGTAGACTACAGTTCTCTCCCCGGTCTGTCCAACTCTTTCAGCAGCAGAGGCCCAGACAGGAAATGAATCCCCTCTAAGCGGCTGCTGCGTTTTCATTACCCAGCTGCCCCATTGGAGGAGCCGACTAAAGACTTTAGAAATTCAAATGAGGCTCTCCGGGGAGACCCGGGCTTAAACATTCCCCTGCGCAGGCGGCTTTATTGAAGGAATAAACTATATTTGCAAAGTAAGATATTGGGGCTGTCAGTTTCTCTTAGGGATATAATGAGATCCTGGGAGGGAGGGAGGCAGCACGATGGAGCTCCCAAGGGCAGGAGCCCTGGGCTGGAGCTCTGAGGTGAGCTGGCTCCCAAAGGCCAGCCTTGCCTCTACTGTGGAGCCCAGCCCTTCTCCCCAGATCCACAATCCCACCTCCCTGTCAGAGCTCAGAGTTAGAGGCTTGGAGCCTAGGGAGAAAGAATAACATTGCTCTGGCCTGGAAATCCCAAGACAGTGGAGGCTTCTCAAGCCAGGCTGCTCTGCGGGCTTACCTGTTTGCTCTTCTAGTACAGATACTCTGCAGGGAAAACTGAAGTGGAAGGCAGAACTAGAGACTGGCATGTGAGCTGGGGCTAGTTGTATGACCTTGAGTAAGATACTTAACCTCTCCATGTCTCAGTAACATATCTGTAAAATATTAATATTTCCTTCATAGGGTTGTTGAGAAGACTAAATAAATTATTATGTACAAAGTATTGGGCATGTTACTTGCTTCTTGGGTAACACTCAAAAAAATCTCAGCTACTATTAAAGAACTGGATGGGGGCGGGTCATGTGCTCAGCTGGAATGGTGCTTGCCTAGGCCACATCAAGTCCAGGGTAATCCCAGAAACATATAAAGGCAAGTGTGATGGGCCATACCTGTAACCCAGCGCTCAGGATGCACAAGTAGGGAACTTGTAAATTCAAGATCCATTCTTGGCTATGGAGAGAGTTCTATGACTGACAGCTCAGGTTGAAGATATAGGGGGACTATAATGACCAGCCAACCTCTAATTTCTCTCCTTACTCTAGGCAGACTATCTGAGAGCTACTACACCACCCTTACACACTGCATCACTGTCAATATCACAGTTACCAGTGTCACTATCACCACTAACATCACTGTGACTCATCCTCACAAATCCCCAACATGGAAGGAATGGTGCAGGTAGACCAGATGGCTGGGATGATGGGCGAATCCTGAAGGTTTCCTGGTGGTGGTGGGAACTATATGTAGCACAATTCTCTTGTAGGTAGGTTGAAGTAGAGCTACCTGTCTGTCTGTCTGTCTGTTTGTTAATAGGAAGCTAAAGTCCAAGACCAGAAAAGAACCAGCAGAACAAGAGCACTTGATCCCCAGAGACAAGGGAAGCTGGGTGCCAGCCCTTGTCTTCCTAACTCTGTGCTTCTCAGAGCCACTGTAGCCTGCAGTTTAGACCAAGGGAAGCCCGCAGTCAGCTCTGGGAAGGGAGCTATCAATTTAGTGGGTCAGGCAGCAACTGGGCTGTCTGTCAGTCTCACTCTGGGGCTAGAGGGGAGATTGGGTTTGACAGTGTACAGGGTCAGGAGAACAACAGACACAGAGCCTGCGTGGGAGCCGAGGAAGTCTGAGCTGGCAGGGCTGTGAGGGTCCATGGGCCGGCCGGCCTTCCATGCTTCTTGGTCGGACCCCAACTTCTGCTACTGGGAAGGCTGAAGAGAGGGGGAAGAGCAGGCAAAATGAAAGCAAGCTGACGGCCATTTCCTGTCCTGTAGGCACCAGAAGGGAAGAGGGAGCTAGAGATGTGGCTTTAGTAGTAGAGTGCCCAGCATGGTCAATTACAAACAAACAAAACAAAAAACAAAAATCAAGAACACGTTACAAGTCAAAGGATTGCCACACCTTCCCTTGTCTCTATCAGGTAGATAGCTCAGGCCCAGCATTCTGTTTATTCAGAGTCTCACCGTGTGGCCCAGGCTTGCCCAGAAGGAGCTCATGATCCTCCCCTCTAACTGTTAGGATTGCAGCACTCGGCTGTCTTCTGCAGAAGAAGACTGTACTCCCAGGGCAACACTGAAAATGAAGCAAACACCACAGGGCCCGGCACACAGTAGGCCCTCGGGGCTTAACTGAAACTGAGCTTTCTTCCAGCTCTCAAATCTATCTGAGTATAGTGTTCTGAAATGAATCGTCACTACTGTTACCTCCTCCACCATCTCCTCCAGCAACAGCGATACTCCAAGACTACCCTCCCAACACCATCATGGCCACCACCAGTGCCACCAGCATTGCCAACATCACCACCTCCCCATACAGGTCACACACACAATCCACTTTTGTACCCGAGTCGGTGTATGCAGTGATATGTGCAGTGTCTGGAGGGTGCAGAAGCAAAGTTAGACCTCCCAGTTCCCCCTGCCAAACAATGAGAGCCCCCCTCCCCCCAAAAAACCACTCAGACTCAGAACAGCATGAAACTCAGGTCCCTGGTGCAATGGAATTCTGGGTCTTTCTGCAGCCCTGGCTTCCCAAGCTTTGGCACATAATTGTCAGCTATCGAAGGTGCAGCAGATACAACTGGCAAAGATGCAAGTATTAAGGGAGGCCTTAATACTGAGCTTTCTAGTATCATATAATGGATACTAGTTTCTAAATTCCAAAGAGAAAGAAGCAGCAACTCAGAGACAAGGAAGATTTGCCTATGGTCACCTGACCAATAAGGATCCAAGGTGAGATTCATACCTATTATCATCATCATCATCATCATCATCATCATCACTACCTTATTTTATGTGTGTGGGTATCTTGCCTGTGAGTATATATGTCTCTGCACCACTTGCATGGCTGCTGCCCAGAGAAACCAGGAGAGGGCATCAGATCCCCTGGAATTGGAGTTACAGATGGTTGTGAACTGCCATGTGGATGCTGGGAATCAAACCTGGGTCCTCTAGAAGAGCAGCCAGTGCTCTGGGTCGCTGAGCTAACTCTCTGGCCCTCACAGCACACTCTCATCCCCTTGCCTGGGTGTCTTGCTCAGAGCATCCAACTGCAGAGGTGTGGTGGGAAGATGCTGGTCTTGAGATGATGGAGGCTCTGGACCACTTTATTTTGTGGTTTATGTATTTATTTTGCAGGTGTGTTTTGAGTCCCCCTGATGGTCTTATAAACCAGACACAATTAAGCATGGAATATAGGTAAGGATGACCTTGAACACCAAATTCTACCACTTCCATCTCCCAAATGCCGTGAGTCCAGACACAATCACTGTATCAGCATACCCAGCTCCTTCTCCTCCTTCTGCTCTTCTTAACATTAAAACTTCCTTTACATTCATCATGTGTGTGTGTGTGTGTGTGTGTGTGTGTGTCACTCATGCATGTCACAACACATGTGAAAGTCAGAGGACAACTTGTGGGAGTTGGGGCTTGGTTCTCTCCTCCCAACATGAGGATCCCAAGATCAAACTCAGGTCACCAGCAGCAGGCACCTTTACCCACTGAGCCATCTCACTAGTTCCAATCCTTGAAAAAGACAAACAAGCCGGGCGGTGGTGGCGCACACCTGTAATCCCAGCACTCTGGGAGGCAGAGGCAGGCGGATTTCTGAGTTCGAGGCCAGCCTGGTCTACAGAGTGAGTTCCAGGACAGCCAGGGTTACACAGAGAAACCCTGTCTCGAAAAAAACAAATCAAAAAAAAAAAAAAAAAAGAAAGAAAGAAAGAAAGAAAGAAAGATAGAAAGAGAGAGAGAAAAAGACAAACAAAAGGGGTTGGAGAGATGGCTCAGCGGTTAAGAGCACTGACTGCGCTTCCAGAGGTCCTGAGTTCAATTCCCAGAAACCACATGGTGACTCACCCCATCTGTAATGGGATCTGATTCCCTCTTCTGGTGGGTCAGTGTACTCATCTGAATAATAAATAAGTCTATGTTAAAAACAAACAAAAGCTAAGCAAACAGGCAACAGCAACAGCAACAAAAACCAGACCAAACCAAAACCCAGGGTCTTGTTATGTAGGCCAGGCTGGCCTTGAACTCTTTATTTTTCTGCCTCTTCCTTTCCAGTGTCTATATTACAGACAGGCAACACTTCATTTGGCTTTTGGGTCATTTTCAAGCCTTCAGCTAGAAGAACAAGATGTCCAGGTCTCCAAGCTATACCTTCTGACATTACCCCTAAACCCGAGGGGAGTCACTCTGCTGTGTGGTTTGCTTATCTTTAATTGTTAACCCCAAGCAAGCAGGAACCTTGCTGGGCTTTGTCATGGGCTGCAGGGACACAGCACAGGGCCCAGCACTATGATGAGTAACGGTGGTTTCCTAAATCCATGAATGAACCTGTGAAAACATGAATCACTCAGGACCTCAGGGCCTGGAGAGAGCCTCACTGATGACCAGAGAGCCAGGAAAACGCAGTGGCTGCCATTTTCCCCGAGTCTTCTTCTCCCCCACTTTTTTTTTCTTCTCCTTTCTGATTTTATAGAAATGGTTCTCCTCAAATTGCAGAGCACAAACTGACTGATTGATGCCCCAGAACTAATACCCTCAGACAGACCCGAGGCGAGAGGACGATTATTTAACACAGCACCCAGGGGCATGGGGTATGGGAACATCATTCTTGTGCAGTAGAAAGCAGATGAAATGAAAAGTTTATGCCAAAAACATATCAGGCTCCTCATCCTCCTCCTCCTCCTCCTCCTCACTATGGCTTCCTTCCCACCCCCACGGCAGGCCCTGGTGTGCTCCTTTCCTCTGCGTGTCTCATGGGTCCTGGGGTCTTGGTTACAGATAGATGCTCCATGTTCCCCAAGCCCCACATGGGAGTCCAGGTCCCTGGGCGAGGCCTGATTAACACCGTCCATCTTTTGGGGAGTGGGACCTCTTGCTTTCTTCCTGACACTGTCCCTTCAAGGTAAGGACGGCGCTGATCTCTGGTCTCATCTGGGTCCCTTTCGGTGATGAGATGGGCTCTGATGGGTGAGCTGGCAGTCAGGCTGGAGTGGCACAGCCAGATGCCCTGGGCTCTGTCTCCCTGCTTGTCACCACTCCTGGCTGCCCAAGCAGCAAAGCAAAGCCACACTGACAAGATCCAGAGGGGAGAGGCTCCAGCTGGGGCTGGGCTGGTCTTTCAGGCCACTGGAGCAGCAATGTGACAGATTCTCATGTGGGGAGGGGGGACGCTCTGTCCCGGTTCCTGCCCCCTCTGCCTCAGCCTTTGGCAGTCTCCATTTCTTTGCCTTGCTTTCTGTTTCTTACTTCCATCCCAGACTGACCTCAACTCAAAATGGCCCTCGGTCCAGGCCTCCGTCCGTGTCCTTTTCTCCTTACTCATTAACTACACGCCATACACTTGCATGTCACACACACACACACACACACACACACACACGCCTCCTGGAACCTCTTAAGACCATAGGAAGTAACTGGGACTTGAGTCCCTCCCACCCCATCGGTGATTGTGAGCTGGTGTGTGTGTGTGTGTGTGTGTGTGTGTGTGTGCAAAGACACAAGCCTGAGAGCATCCATGCAGACGTGGGAGTTACCGTGTGTGAGCACATACAAGTGTGTACAAGTGAACGTCCTTATATATGAGTTGGGCATGAATGTGGCCTTGGGCTCATGAGCCCTCCAGTGGGCTGGGTAAGGAGAGAGGATGGGGATGACTCTGAGTGTGGAAACCTAGCTTGGAACAGATGGGAAAATGCACCCTTCCGGCTGGCATCTCTGGATGTAGAAGCAGCCAGCCACACACCCTTTTTGACCACTGGCTTGTCATCCTGGACTCTCAAATCAGGCCAGAGAGTAAGGAAGCTGCCGAGCTGCAGGCAGAGCCCCTGCCTGCTCCCTGGGCCTGTCAGCCACTGATCTGTTCGTGTTCCTATAAATATTTACAAATCCCAGCTGCTGAGGAGCAAGACATCCTGCGCCAGCTGGGGCTCCCAGGCTGGAGGCTGGTGGGTGGGATCTGGCAAGAGAGGCTGTGCGTGCTGGAGGGAGGGTAAGGCTGCTGTGGAGAGACAGGTGTTCAGGACTCCTGAGTTCAGCTTCTAACTTTACAAAGCTTAGCCCCAGTGGCCCTGTAGATCCAGAAATATCAGCCACAGCTTTGAATCGGGAAGCCTGCCGCACTGCATTCCTATCTAATAGAGGGTCTTCCCCTTTATAGCCAGCCTCCTGCACCTACCCATGTGCCCCAATTGGAATATAGGAAGGGTCTTCTGACATCTTAGATAACACAGCATGCCCCCACCTCCGGAAGTCCTTGGAGGATCCTGTTCAGGAGTGTTCTGGATTGGAGGAGGCCAGTGGACATGCAGTTCAGAGTTCCTCTCTGTAGGCTATTTCAGCTGGACTTCCCTTCTGCCCCAACCAGCTCTATCACTTCTCTTGCTGGTCTGGAAGTGAGCGGATTCCTGAAGGAGGAGGACCTACTCACCTAAGCCCGCGGGTGCTCAGACATCATGGAGAACTGAAGGAGGGGAGTACTTTTTCCCAGACAGAGACTGAAAACTAATTCTCTTTATGCCTAGCCAGACACATCCCAGGCCCTGGGGCATCATAGGAGCTGTCCTGCTGCTTTGAATATGCTACGAAGCTGAGGTTGGTCTCTGACTTGTGATCCTCTGGCCTCTGCCTCCCGAGAGCATCCATTATAGATGTGCTACCATGCCTGACACCCCATTCTTTTCTTCTGCCTGACCTAGAATTTGCTATGTAGACTGGTCTAGCCTCCAACTCCCAGAAACCTGCCTGTCTCTGCCTCCTAAGTACTGGGAACAGAGGCACGGTCACCATACCCAGCTTGCACCCCCTATGTTCCCAGAAGCATTAATGGCAGACTCCAGCTCTTAGTGTGCTCGAGATCTGATAACCCAAGCCTCAAAGGTTCCGGGTCATCTGGTTCAAACAAATCCAGTATGGCTCCAATACAGACTATCTACAGTTTCATACTCCTGACTGGAGTTTCAGTCCTCTGACCCCTGATGGGTCTCCTTTGACCTTGCCCAGATGATGCCTATACTGTATATGTGTGTTTTCAAGGCCCTGTAGTGAAAGGGAAAAAATTTAGAAGTAGGTACTTTCTTCATAGGGGCGGGGAGGAGGGTTACACAGTGACTCCGAGGGTTCCAGGCTGCTTGTATGAGTCACCCAACTGGAACTCTACAAGCAGACAGGGACTGTGCTCTGCCAGAGGGCCCAGGCGCTTTCCATCTTACTGTCTGGCATCCAGGTCTAAGCATTTTTAAAATGAGAAGGGGGCTCAGTGGTTAAGATCATTTCCTGCTCTAACAGGATCAGAATTTGGTTCCCAGTTAATAAGATGAGAAGAGCTAAGAAAACTCCCAAAGAAATCACTCTCTGTAGTACAGAACCTCAGATAGGTAAAGTCAACCCTGACCCTTCTCAACCTGTAGGGAGGAAGAGCAGAGGCTGGAAGGTGGGGAACAGAAAGGGGGGACAATCTGGAGCTGGCCTGTGTTCTGGCGATGGCAGTGGTTCTGGAAGAGTTAAGAATATTCCTAAAATAGCTGAGCCAGAGCCCAAAGCAGCCGGCTAGTGCCTCTCCCAGAGAGCATGGATCCATAGCAGGGAAAGCCAGTCTACTCTGCACCCCACCGCCTGCTGCCCGGCATGGCTGCTAATTAATCTCCCAGCACCCCACCGTACACACACACCAACCCCTTCTATCCCAGCAGGAGGCCAAGGGAGGAGAAAGCAGAAGGGTTGTATCTCATTTCCCCAAAGGACAGAAAATTCTAGCTGGGGCCAGGAGTCTGGTGTCCAGTGCTCCCATTTCATGTATGCCCCTGGCCTTGGGCTAGGAGTGGGACACAGACAGTCGCAATGAATGCAATGATCTCGAAGCTGACAGGGCATCGTGTCAAGTTCTCCCGATATACATATGGTCGGCCGTGGTAAGGTGGAGATCCCAGGAAGCTCACTAAACACCGGGTTTTCTTAGATCTGTGTCCCTCCCCCTTCCACTTTGGCATATCGGGGCAGTGTTGGGGCAGGGAGGGAACAGTGGAGTCTCCCCAAGATGAAACTATATTTCTACTTTAGGGGAAGGACCAGCCAGACTCTTTGTAGAGCCTAGTGGGAAATGAAAACATCGCATTGGTTCAAAAGCTGGTAGGGATTTCAGGGTGGCAAGAACAGAGCATCAAAGGAAATTCAAGCCAAGTTTTTTCTGAATGCAGGGCTCACACCACGGCACAGACTTCGTGTCCATGAAGGCATCCCTGTGTAGGGCTCCATTTAATGAACATGTATTATGTACCCATTGCTCAGATCCACTTGTCTACTGACTTTACCACCTGAGACTATTCATTTTCATGGTCCTCATATTCCCCTCTTCACAGAGAGATGATACTCATTCTGAACACAGCAAGGAGAGGACCATGCTATCTCCAACCTTGTCTGACCTGGGCTCTCCAAAGATACTACTATAGCCATAGGTCCAGGTTTCCCACCCAGCTGCCACCCTGCAACCCATCCTCTGCTCCCACCCTTAGAGGGTCTGTGTGGACCACCCACAGGCGTGTTATCTGCCTCTTCCTTCTTGAGCCTCTTACCTGTGAGATCTCCAATAACATGTCAGGGACGTACCATTGTTCTTCCTCAGATTCACCTTGCAACCTTGGGCAAACCAACCCTCCCTCCCTGGGATTCAGTTGCCTTGTCTATGAATGGAAAGGTCTCTAAGACCTTTAGATCCTAAGGTTTGTACCTCTTAGTGAGCAGAGAGGGTTTTCCTTAAAAGAGAGGTGCTTTTAAGTTGGGCTTGATATCACAGGGTTATGCTCCCAACCGCTGAGGAGAAGGGTAAGTTCAAGGGTAGCCTGGGTGATTTAGCAAGATCCTGTCCCAAGATAAGAATTGAAAAGTGGGCTGAGGGTACAACACCAGGAGTAGAGCTCAGAAGTAGAGGGCTTGTCTAGCAGGCGAGGAACCCTAGGCTCAACCCCCAGATTCTCCCTTCCAAAAGCAGAATCTGACGCTTCCAAAGAGAAAGTCTCCCAGGCCATCCTTCTTGGGAACAAGAAAGCCCGATCTTTCCTCCTTAGACCCAGAAACCTCTGAGGTCCTTCTTGAGCTGCTCAGGATTCCCAGTCCTCCCTATCCTGCTTTCTCTCTTTTTTCTGGTGAGGCACGAAGAATAGAGGCCCGTGGAGGGGGAACTTCCCCTAAGGGGAGTCTGCAGATCATACTGGCCAGACGGGTCTTTGCTGTCGCCTTTGCAGGAGGCTTAGCATAATTGCACTGCCTGTCACTCCTGCGTCCCGATATCTGTCTCTCCAGCTGACCCCACGCACCCGCTATTATATTGGTTCCTGTTTGCCTGCAGAGGCTCATCACTTATACATGCAGCTGGGAGATGCAGACTGGGGCTGAGAGAGATGGCCCCTCCCCTCAGTTCTCCTCCACCCTCAGCCCCGGCCTCTTTAGAGAGCTGCCTCCCTGGAGTTGAATCTGGGATGGGGCTAGACAGCTACGGATCAGCATGAGTGCGCAGGATACACAGGGCTGGACAGGTCTCTAAGGAATTCCCCCACCCCCACCCCAGCCCAGGCCTGAGGTCCAGGGTCCTCTCATGACAGAGGGGTAGAGAAACCTGCCAGTGAGTAACCTGGGAACTTTGCTTTTTTATTCCTGGATCTCTCTGTCCTCCTTGGGAACTGTAGCTGGAGACTGGGACCTGGAGGAAGTTTGCTTTCCAACCTCTGAGATGGGTCAGGACAGGGTTCTGAGAGCCAGCCTGGATCAGCGTACTGAGGTATGCTCCCCCTCCCCTCCCAAGTCACAACTCAGATTTGATTTTCCTATGCTTTCTGGCCCAATGTCATTCTTCTCCAAGGGGGAGGAGTCTTAAATTATGAAGAGCCTTTCATGAAAGCTCTGGAAATGTCTAAATTAAAATGTCATGGTGGGACTGGAAATATTTTAATAGATCCCACTGGGGAGATATCCTTACTGTGAACAACACAGCCTTCCAGAGCTTTCCTGGACAATTACTCAGCCCAGAGAAATAAATGGAAGTCCTAGCTGGGCGAGGCCGTATATGCCCTTGCGGGGTAGAGGCGGGCAGGCAGATCTCTGAATCTGAAGCCAGCCTGGTCTACAGAGCAAATTCCAGGACAGTCAGAGCTACACAGAAAGACCTTGTCTAAACAAACAAACAAACAAACAAACAAAAAACAAGAAAACAAAAAAAAGCAAAAAAACCAAAACAACAACAACAAAACCCTCCCCAAACACAGCAGCCAAGCTGGGCCTCTAAGCCGTTCTCTGCCTCTGGTGCCCAGCTCTGAGCTTCAGGGCCAGAAAATGTGCCTTCTGTATACCTGGGCCTTGATGCTAAAGCCCTCTTGTTTTCCCTCTCAGGCATGTGCCCTGGAGGGATGGACAGATGAAAAGCCCTATCTGGGCTCCAGAAGACCTGTCCCAGTCCTGACTCTCTCTTTCACTGGCTGCATGGTTCTTAGAAGTTGCTTAACCCCTCTAACCCTCTCTGTCCTCCTCCTCTGTGTGGAGATGGCAACACCTATTCCTTAGACTTCTAGTAAGGACTCAATAAAGAGACCGCACACCGAAGCACTGGTCCATCTTGGAACTCTCTTCAGTCAGTTGCTAGCTTAATCGATTTTACCTTTTGCCTACCCAGGTTAGGTCACTATCTGGTCTCACCTGAACCACAACCACTTCCATTATAATCATCCCTCCCCACGGTAACTGGAGTAATCATTCTCATTCTGATCATATTTCTTACTCCATATCCTTCAGTACTAGTTTTTAATTCCCTTGGGATAAACTGTAAACTCTGGGACAGCCCATAGGGCCCCACGCACTTAATCCTTAACACATGCTGTTCTTTCCGGCTGTACAACTTTTCTACCTCTCTTCCCAGCACCTCTGACACCTCGCAGACTCCTCTTTTTAGGGCTTAATTTAAATAACACCTGGGTCGGGAAATTTTCCTTCTTTTCCGACTCCAGAAGAATCCTGTGTGGATGACTGGCGTTCTCACCGTTTCCCAGGCAGCTTGTCAGGCTTACTAGCCGCTGCCTGTTTAACAGTCCACAGGCCAGTGATACGCTGTAAACTACATGAGGTCGGAAGCCTTTTCTTGCTCTTCATTATGTCCCGTGGTAATAAATTGGACCCCTAGTCAGTTAAGATTGTTCTACAGAATGGAAGATGAATGAATAGACAGACAGGTGCAGAGAGATAAAATAAAATAAAAGATGCCTCCTCTGTAATGCTTCCCTAGAGCCCCGTGGGCTGGCCAGTCTTCATCTGTGCATCTCTGTGCTAGTGTAGACAGACTCCTATCGGAATCTGGACTCTTCAGTCATAAAATGGGGGCAAACAACAGTATCTGCCTAGAGATTTCTATTATAGAGACATATAATAGCCAGCCATGGTGCATGCCTTTAATTCCAGCACTTAGGAGGCAGAAGCTGGGAGATCTCTATGAGTTCAAGACCAGCCTGGTCTACAGATCAAACTTCAGGACAGCTGGTGCTACACAGAAAGAACTTATCTCAAAAATAAAGAAAGACATTTGATAACATTAAGGGCTAGAGAGATGGCTGAGCATTTGTGAGCACTGGCTGTTCCTCCAGGACCTGGGTTCAATTTCCAGCAACCTCACAGCAGCTGGTCACATACATCTGTGACTCCAGTCCCAAGAGAACTGAGGACCTCTCCTGGCCTCCACTAGCAACAGGAACACATGTGGTGCACAGACATACATGCAGGCAAAACTTACACACACGACACGTTAAAGAAGACATATAACCTTACATCACGACACGTTAAAGAAGACATATAACCTTACATCCATGATAATCAATTGCTAATATTAAACAAGGGACTCCATATGAACGGCTAGGAGTGAGTTCTGTCATTCAGTAAGTGGATAAAACCCCACACTGGCTGTAATTTCTGATATTCTCACTGTCTGTGTCTCCTCCCCAACAGTGCTCCCCTGGGCTGTTTCCATGAGCAGATCACCACTACCATCTTGAAGTACCCAGCTAGGTGTCTCCAGTCAAAGCAAAAAAGCTGAATGCAGGTCTGCCGGCTGCTGAGTCAAGGCTCAGCTCTCTCACTCACATCCCAGACACCGCTAGCACAGCCTTTTACACATTCACACCCACTCACGTTCATTCAGAGCACCTCCAAACACCAGGGAACAGCTCTGTGGTTTCCTACATGCAGCCAGACCTAAGTTAGGAAACTTGTACCTCTTCCCCTGGGCTCTCCTCAAGCAATCCACCTCAGCACCAAGAACCACGATGAAGAAGGAAATCAAAGCCAGATTTCTTTTCCTCTCAACTACGGCAGAATGTGAGCTACACTGCTGCCTGTCCTACTGGCAGAGGCCTTCCTTCAGGGCCTTCTCGAACACTGAAGCACCCAGTGTTAGTGGTGACACAATTTAATTCCAGCACTTGGGAGGCAGAGGCAGGCAGATCTCTGTGTTGGAGGCCAGCCTGGTCTACAGAGCAAGTTCCAGGATAGCCAGGAATACAGAGAAACCCTGCCTAAAAAAAAAAAAAACAAAAACAAAAACAAACAAACAAAAAAAAAAAAAACCCTAGAGCCATGGGTGATCCTATATAATCAAAGGTTCTAGGCAGGAGGACTGAGTTTAAGGCCATCCTGGGTTGCATAGCAAGAGACAGTCTCAAGAAAGAAAAGAAAAGAAGAGAAGAGAAGATAAAAGAAGAGAAAAGAAAAAAAGGATGGCTGGATAGATAGATAGATAGATAGATAGATAGATAGATAGATAGATAGATAGATAGAGGAAGCCTTACAATCTGAGTTGAGCCCAGGGAAACCACATAGAGGTAGAAAAAAAAATCTAACCCCACAAAATCATTCTCTGACATCCACATGTGATCCATTGCATGGATACCCACATGAACACATCATGAACACACATGTGAGCACAAAAGCGCCTATGACATACCTATCATAAACTTTAGAAAGGGGGAACTGACAGGTACACATAGCTGTGCTGCAGATCCAGAACTCAGACGTCATTACTTTCTCAGATGATTCTCTCTCTAAACCTAGAAGCACACCCCCTCTGTCCTCCTCTCCTGGTCCAAATACAACAGTCTTCAGGGGGAAAGGTCACGGCACACTCGAGGCCAAGGGTGGATAGTGAGAGGACTTCCTTTGGCTTCAGGTGATACAATTGTATGAGCAACTAAGGCCTGACATTGTACATACATTACATCTCATTTAATACCCCACAACCTTTTTCCAGAGGAGAGCACTGGAGGCGAGGCCATTGATCTAAAAATCACCAGGTGGGATGGGCACCTAGTTCTTTAATTCCAGAATCTTGGATCCAGCTTTTGAGAACGAAGAAAGCTTGGAGCCATTTGTTTGTTTGTTTGTTTGTTTGTTTGTTTTTTCCGAATTAAAATGGAGAGAAGCCGTCAGTGTAGCACATTCTCAATCGGTCATACCTGATCTCTTTGGTAAAGGGATGCCAAAGGCCAGGGGTAGAGATAGTCACCTACGGGGATTTGGGCGGGGCCGGGAGAGCCCAGGGGAGGAGCCCAGGGTAGAAGGCGGTGGCTCAGGCTCACAGGCCAAGATGGCTGTTAATTAAAGTGCTGGCACCAGCTCCTTTCTGCAAAGTTTGAAGCCGTTATTTTCCACTCCAGCGAAGCGGGGAGAATCCGGCTGGGCTGACAGAAACGCCACACCGCGCCAGGGGAGCGGGCGCGCTTTCGGAGCGGGGGGCGGATCGTGGTGCGGCGAGGAGCGCGCCTCTCGGACGCCTGGGCGAGCACGGGGGATGGCCGCCTTCGGTTCCCTCCTCTGCCGCAGCAGACTGGTGGATTGTTCCCCCGCCTGCCAAGCCACGGCTTCGGGCAGCCAAGGAACGCCAGCAGCCTAGGGGACGAGGGGCTCGAGGGCGCGTCTTGGAGGCTAGGGGTCTGGACAGATCATACCCATATCCGTGCAAGTGCCCCTCGGGTCACTCGCTAGCCGGGTCCTTCTAAAGTGAATCACGCTTAAGAAACTGTCCCGAGGGACCAGGAGGCTGCTGACAGCTGAGAGCTGAGGGCTACCCCGCCCGAGTCGGCCTGGAGAAGTGTAGCAGCCCTAAGGCATGCTCGCATCACTTTGCACTTTCGACAATAAATAGGCCGCAGAGACCCTGTTGCGTTGAGATTGAAACAGCAAGGAGCAAGGCTGTAGGCTTGAATCCCATCTCCGCCATATCTTACTTTCGTGACTTGGGGCAAATGTCTTAAGTTCGCAGAGCCTCTGTTCTCCAACTGTGAAACGAGGATAATGGTGGGCTTTATATCTAGATTGATGTGAAGATCAAATGTGACCATACATACAAAGCACCCAACGCAGTTTTAGCTCCCTCCTCCTTGGTGATGGACGTCACGCTGACCCGGGTTAGTATTTGGAAGGTCCTCTCTGGCAGCGTCCCGCCCACCGGCACTTCTACCATTGGTTATTCAGGTGTCCCTTCCTCTTAGGTAGGGATAAGTCAGAGAATCAAGTAGACAGTGGGGGACCGGCGGTGGGAGTGTGAACTGGTGGGAGGAGCCTTGAAGGCAAAAAAGAGACTGGAATGTCGTTGTTTATCGTGGCCAGAGGCCTCGGAAAGACACTGCCTCCTCTTCTGCTAAGGGAGGGCGAAGGAGGAACACAGCTTGAGCTGGGACTCACAGAATATGACAAATATTTTGATGGAAGCAGACACATTTCAGTTTATGCAACCTAAACACTTTCCTGCACTAGAGGAAGAAGACAGCCTCATACAACATGATGGGGTAAGAGTTAGGGGGTCCCCTAAGGGGCTAGGAGAGATCAACCCTTCTCTTTGGGCAGCTAGAAAACGCAGCGCTACCCAGGACTGATTAACATTAAGAGATGACACGGGAGGGGCACCTCATTTTCTTAGGGCCCTTATTTCTCCCTCGGCTAGCTAGTAGCTGAGATCAGAGAAAGCCTCGGGGGAAGAGGCCGCAGGTAGAGGCAGCTTAGACGATATCCCCCGAGGCAGTGGAAAAGAAGGGGCTGAAGACGCTGCCACCTGGGAGAAAATGCCCCTGATATAGTTA
Organism: Apodemus sylvaticus; assembly: GCF_947179515.1. NCBI lineage: Eukaryota > Metazoa > Chordata > Mammalia > Rodentia > Muridae > Apodemus > Apodemus sylvaticus. The sequence continues at coordinate 20,027,229 of NC_067481.1, forward strand.
GAATCAGATAAAAAGTCAGGCTGCTATTAGAATTCAGATACCCCCCACCCCCCGCACCCTAACAGCAAAGGATCCAGACGAGTCATCCGGATGCTAGGCCAGGGTGCCTATGGAACGCCCCTCCTTAGTCTCCTTCCCTGGCTTTAGCCCTCACCCTGTCCCTCTTTCTTGTTCTACTCGCTTGCTCCTCACTCTGTACCCCCTGCAACATCTCTTTGTCCCCTGCAGATAGGGGCAATGCTGCATCCTTCGACCTCCTGCAGGTGGTGGTCCTTTGCTCCTGTCACGGTTTTCCTCGGGACTGACCCTCGGAACAGCTATCTCGATGTCACGCTGAGGTCTCTGCCTCTCCCTGTGGCTCTTCCTTCCGATCGCTCTTTGGTCCTACTCATTCCTGACTCTAGCCCCTTCCCCATTTCCCAGCCTCAGTCTCCAGCTCCCTCGGTGGTGCCCACCACTCTCATAGGCCCCGCCCCCTCTGCCCCTCCCGCCCCGAGGCTTCCGCGGCCCAATTAGGCGCCTGTCCCGCCCGCAGCCCCACCCCTCGCCCTCTCCGAGCCCCGTTGAGCGGGTGGGCGGGGCCCAACGGAGGAGGCGGTGGCCCCAGCCCGGGAAGGCGGGAGGAGCTAGGCGCGAGGCGGGAGGCGGCGGCGGCCGCGGCGTTCAGTCGGGCAGCGCAGCGGGAGGGAAGCACGAGGCCGGAGCCGGCTGCTGGGCTCCGCAGCGCAAGCAGCGCGGCGCCCGGGCCCCGGCCCCATGCCCGCAGCCCCGCCGGACCGCCCTTGAGCGCGGGCGTCACGCCCGCGCCCCTTACCCGCCGGCATCATTGCCCCGACGGCGCGGCCGGGTGGCCCGGCTCTCCCCAGGCTCCGCGCCGGCCGGAAGACGCTGCTGGCAGCTGCCGCGGGCGTGGTGATGCTGCTCGTGCTGGTGGTGCTCATCCCGGTGCTGGTGAGCTCAGGCGGCCCGGACGGCCACTATGAGATGCTGGGCACCTGCCGCATGGTGTGCGACCCCTATCCCGCGCGGGGCCCCGGCGCCGGCGCGCGGTCCGACGGCGGCGACGCTCTGAGCGAGCAGAGCGGTGCGCCCCCGCCCTCCACGCTGGTGCAGGGCCCCCAGGGGAAGCCGGGCCGCACGGGCAAGCCGGGTCCCCCTGGGCCTCCAGGAGACCGGGGCCCTCCAGGTCCTGTGGGGCCGCCCGGGGAGAAGGGTGAACCAGGCAAGCCTGGCCCTCCTGGCCTGCCGGGTTCGGGAGGCAGCGGCGCCATCAGCACGGCCACCTATACCACGGTGCCCCGCGTGGCCTTCTACGCCGGCCTCAAGAACCCTCATGAGGGTTACGAGGTGCTCAAGTTTGACGACGTGGTCACCAACCTAGGCAACAACTACGATGCAGCCAGCGGCAAGTTTACATGCAACATTCCTGGCACCTACTTTTTCACCTACCACGTCCTCATGCGCGGCGGCGACGGCACCAGTATGTGGGCAGACCTCTGCAAGAACGGCCAGGTGGGCCATGAGGGGGCATGGGGCTGACCTGGGGGCAGGGCACCCAGGGAGCCCCAGGAGAATGCGTATTGGATCAGAGTCGACAGGCACACCAGGCAGGCGTAGGTGGAGACCCTAAAGCGCCCCCCCCCTTAACTATCACGTGAAGAATGGCTGTAATTAGCAGGCACCCCTGAGTTGTCAGCCCTTGGGGTTGAGCTCTAAGGGAAAGGCTACAGGGCACCCGCGGAGTGGAAATGCGTAAAGGTAAATCCAACTAGTCAGATCACAGGGCTCTAGGGCTCACGGACTGGTCCTTAGGGGTTTGGCCCTTGGGAAGCTGATTCAGGCTGATTTCTCTTGAGAGCGCTAAGATTCAAGCTGACGCCTACCGGCTTTAAGGGAGCAGCAAGGATGCTCTAGGGCACAGATCTGGAGAAGCAGTCCCCGCGCCGGAGGGCGCTAAGACGAGTAGTTGTGCGCCTGGGAGGAGGAGGGCTGCAGGAAATGTTTTGCGCACAAAGGCAGCAGGAGTTCGGCGCCCAATAGCCTTAGCTGCAGTACATCCCTGACCCTAGAGAAGGGACCATTGAGCTGAGCTAACACCCTTTGCAAAACCCCTGGAATGCGCCACCTTTTCCCAGAGTATCCGAGCTATCCTGCGCCTCCGGGGAAAAGTTTCCTCCGGAGGCGGTGCGGAGTGATGGAAACTCCCCTCCTTAAAGTCTCCAGCTCCTCCAGTATCCTAGAAGATAGGGATGCACGTGTTTGAGACACGGATGCACAGCGTTGTCCTTGGAACCACCTACCCTGGGTCCCCAGCTCCTGGCCTTCTCACCTCTGGGTTACTTGGGCCCCACCCCGGGGGCGTGGTCAGACAGAACCTTCTTTTAGCCGAGGCCAGGGTCAAAACCGGGCAGGCCAGTGGAAGCTGGAAGGGACCCTGCACAGTTGAGACTCCAGATCTTCTCGGAACCCCTCCCACTGCAGCACTACCCTGCTTTGGTATCTGCAAAGTTTGGGGATAGGAGAAAGGGCAGAAAGCCTATCGGGGTGGAGAGTCTGTCCTTCTGTCCTCTTTTTTTTTTTTTACTTCTGCCTACTCCTTCCAGTCCCCATTCTAGTGTTTACCTCTTCTTTTTGTCTTTTGACCATTTCTTACCAGAATCTGCCATTCATCTCTGTCTCCCTTCTCTGGGTCCAGCCCCCCCCCCCCCCCATTTGTGTCTCTCAGGCTTCTGGTGTCTCTCCTCTTTGTCCTTGGTTCCTGACCAAATGGGAAGGCTCCAGCATCTAGCAAAGGCTCATGCAGACAGCCCCACAAGTCCCCTTATTAATCACCAATAAGGCATGCAGCAATGTCACCTTCATTGAGGGACTGTCTTCCTTCTGCAAAGAAAGTTTGAGCTAGCCCAAAGTGGAGGCTTCAAGGACTAGGGGCTTGCTGGGATTGAGAGTGGTCACTAGGCCCTTAGACTCTGCCCCACCACAGGGGGTCACAGCAGGGCCCCAGCGAGGAGGGCTGCAGGGCATGAGGAGGCTCCCAAGATAGCAGGTGCTTGTAGTGGGGCTGCTTGCCCTAGTCCTTCCCTCTGAGGTGAGAAACATTCCCCAGCCTCTTCTCTCCCTGCTGGCAGTGCTAGGGTGCTGTCACAGCCTGATGGAGGAGGGCTTACAAGCTGGGAGGACCACAGGCTACTGGAGGCTCACTGGATGGGTATTTTAGGGTTTCAAAGACTTAGCACATTAACATCCCCCTCCCCCAAACAACAACAACAAAACTAACCAAGAATAACAATGGAGTCTGCAGCCTTTTGTGGCTTCTTCCAGATTGTCCAAGAGGTCCACAGGAAACAAGGTCTGAAGCTTCTTTGGCACCAAGGGGGTTAGTCCATTTCCACTCTAGGACTTTGCGGCTTATATAGTGGGCCCAGTAGTAGTGGACACACTAACACACTCAATCCACACTGCATTAAAGGTAGGCTGGGGATGCACCTGGTAATTCCTCGTGGGACTTCATGGCCCCACAATTCCTGTCTCCAAATGTGTCATCTGGGAGAGTGATTCGGTGGGTCAGTCCTACCCTAGCTCAGAACCACTTAACACAGTAAAAGAAGGGATGTTGACTCTGTTCACCAGACTAGGAGACACCACTAAGGAGGAAGGCAAGGTCAAGTGTAGGGGAAGACTGGCTCAGAGGTATGAGAACATTTAACTAAGGAGAGGAAAGACTGGCCGGGCTGCAGAGTGCATGCGGGCAGAGGGGAAACCCTTCCATTTTCCATGCCTTCAGGATCACAGGCCACAGGGTTTTGAGTTCCTACTTTCATGCTTGCAAAGAAGTTTCCAGTCTGTGCTTTGGTCCTTCCCTGGGCAGAATGAGTAGAGAAAGGGATTGTCGGCCACATGCCGAGTGCCTAAGGACCCTTGTGCAAAGCCCACCGCACATCCACAGGGATAGCTTTGAGCCCACACTCATAATCTCATGGCTTCTGGTACTAATGCTTAGGGGGAGGAGCCTGGGGAAAGCATTCTAGGCTGCTGAGTTGCCTGCAAGTACCTCAATGTCTATGGTTGAGGCAGGTCAGGGTGGACACAAATTGATAAACATGGCTACAGGCAGAGGCTGTGTGAGGACGTGCTAGTGGTCAGTGTGCTTTTTCTCCAGGGAGGGGGTATGGGCAGATGAGTACTACAGATAGGGCTTGGAAGAGGAAGGCTGACAGATACATAAACTGAGGACTGTGCTGTTAAAAAAAAAAAGACCCATTGAGAGACAGGTGTGGTGGTACACGCCTTTAATTCCAGCACTCCGCAGGTAGAGGCTGGAGGATCTCTATGAGTTCAAGGCCAGTCTGGTCTACAAAATGGGTTCCAGGATAGCCAGGACTGTTACACAGAGAAACCCACCGAGGATCAGCTTTTCATTTGGAGGGTACTGATTCTCTCTAAATGCTGGGATTGTTCTCAGCACAGAGCCTAGTGCTTGGCATAGAAGAGTCCGAATAAATCCTCTATAAACCAGCGGACAATCCTCTATGAACCAGGCTGGCAGCTTCTGGGAGCCATACCTGCATACCCAAGACCCTAGCGTGGACTGGGGAAGGGAACACTTTTCCCAACCATACACTGGCAGCTCAGTTCTCCTGGTTAAACCACTGCCTCAGTTTCCCCTCTTGGCAGTCCCTCCTGACACAAGGCACAGCCTGCTTTCTGGCTTCCATGGCAACCTCGATTTCCCCATCCTCCCTAGGGCTCCTGAGAGGAACTGGATGCAACTGCTTCAAATCTTGGGTAGGGAATCGGGACCCCCGGGTTCCATTTCAGGGTCCCCTACTGTCTAAGGATGGAAGGGCATAAATCCTTGCTGCTTCCATGGGTAATTAGGATAATTACAGCAACAATCATGGTGATGAATAAATAATAAACATAAACATAATAGTTCTGATGCCTGTCACATCACCAGGAGATCCCTGTTGACGGATGATTGTGTCCTAATGGAATTGGCTATTAACGTGCATACTGTTTTAATGTTAAGGCTAAATTAATCTGGGTAATAAAAATAATTGTTATTAGTGCTAATTTATTAGCAAAGATAATGAAGTGCACGTGTAATAATAAATACTACCAGGATTGGGGCCCAGGGAACAATACAGGCATTGGCTGCTTGCTCTCAGCTCCTCTCTGCTAGTTTAAAGCCCTAGCAAGACTTAATTTTTTTTCTTTATCATCTTAAGGCTTTTGAAAAGGTGGCAGTGGTTAGATAGGACTTCTGATCCGTTTTTCTAGACAAACCGAGGGTTTAGTTAAGCATAGTCTCTCTTCCTTATTTCCTCCCACCTTGTTTATTTACTTTTTTCTGAGATGGGGGTTTTTCTGTGTAGCTTTGGCTGACATATGACTATACTCACTCTGTAGACCAGTCTAGCCTAGAACTGACAGCAATCCACCTGCCTCTGCCTCCAGAGGGCAGGGATTAAGGGGGTGTGCCTCTACTGCTAGGCCCACCTTTATTTTTTTTTTTAAATTATCAATCGTGCTTTTTGTTTTTTTTAATTTATTTATTTATTTATTATATGTGAGTACACTGTAGCTGTCTTCAGACACTCCATCCAGAAGAGGGAGTCAGATCTCATTACGGATGGTTGTGAGCCACCATGTGGTTGCTGGGATTTGAACTCAGGACCTTTGGAAGAGCAGTCGGTGCTCTTAACCACTGAGCCATCTCTCCAGCCCATAGGCCCACCTTTAAAATGTTAGGAAATATAATTATCGTGAGGAGGCATAACATCTCTTGGTGTGGAGATTCAAAGGCAGCTCGCAGGAGTCAGTTCTGTCCTACTCTGTGGGTTCCTGGGGACTGAACTCAGGTCACCAGGCTTGGCAAGTATGCACCTTTATCTCACCAACCCTTTCTCCCGTCGTGTTTTAGATGTTTTCCTCGTTATAATCCACATGGTTGCAGCCCACGGTGGGAAGAGGTTAAGGAGAGGGACGGGGCTGGAAGGACATTGGCTATTGGGAAGGCTGCATTCAAATGTGTTGGGGCCTCTTTGGTGGAGCTGTGACTGCTGAGTCAGCTTATTTGCAGGGCCGATCCGGGTTCTGTTTCCCTTCTCTCCCCCCTCCCCTCCTCGCCAGCTGTGACTTGGGTTCAGCCTAGACATTAGTCTTCTGTTTGAGGGCGACAGGCGCTGCCTTCAGAGAGACAGTGGGATAGGAAGGAACTCTGCAAAGCCCGCCTGAGAGCCCTAGCCTTTCCCACTGCAAGCCACAATCAAGATGTATTGAATGTGTGTGGGTGTTCTGCCTGCACCCGTGTCTGCATCACATGTGTGCTTAGTGCCTTACGGAGGCCAGGAGGAGACATAGGATTCCCTGGAGCTGGAGTTTCAGGCAGTTGTGAACTGTTGTGTAGATGCTGGGCATTGAACCTGGGCCCTCTAGAAGAATAGCCAGTGGTCTTAACCACTGAGCCAACGCTCCAGTCCCTCTTCTCCTGTTCCTTATCCTTTGACTCAGGGAGACCCCAGGTCCTGCAGGTTCCTTTGTTGCCTCAGAAATAGCCACAGATAATTCAACTACCAACACCTCTCCCGATGTCTTAAAACTAGTCAGAGCCTCCAAAAGCCAACGAAACCTTCAAATCCCAGTGTTAGTACTTCCCTTGACCCGTTTTCTCCTGTCCTCGGCTCCCCTTTAAGATAAGGGCCATGGAAAACAGAAGACTCACCTCCTTTCCTCCCATCTTGTTCCTCTCTGCTGTCCCGTGATAAGTGAGACATAAAGGGTTGGAAGTCCATTGGCCCGGGGAATGGTCACAGGGATGTAGCTATAACTCCCAGAGGCCTTGGGCAATGCGGTCACTCTAAGTCCAGGAGGGGAAAGCATCACCAGGCCTTAAGTCTCAGTGCTCCAGTGAGAGAGACTCTGGAATGAGCTTTGATAAGACCGAAGACACTGGGAGAGCTTCCTCCTAGCAGTCTGGAAACATTTCAGCTATTTCATCTATGTGGCCAAACTGTATTCTTTGTCCATCCGGTGACATGAAAGCAGGTGGGTGTGACAGACATGAAAACACTTGTCTCTGTTGAAGCAAGAGGGAAGGGATGCTAAGGAGAGAGGGAAGATAAAAGTATGCTAAGGAGAGAAGGAAGATCTTGCATCTCTGGTAATACAATGTAGCTGTCTATGCAAGGAAGGACTTCCAAGCTGGACCACCATGAAGGCACTGAGGTCCGCGGTGCGCAGATAGTAAGACCTGTAGGAGTTAGAGAGAAACATTCCAACTGGACTTGATTCTGGCCCAGATGTGCCCTGCCCTAGAATCCAGGGCACCTGAATATCTTTCAGCTCCTGACAGCGTTATTCATGATTAGAATGGGGTAGGGCGGGACAACAGGGAAAAGCAAGCCGAGGTCCTGAATGACTGGAAAGCTGGGTGTTAGGGCCTCCAGATCCTCACCATGTGGCTGCCTCACCTCCTTCCCCTCTCACACTGCCCCACTTCCCATCCCTATCCCCACCCCCACCCCACCCCGGACCCTACCCCCTTAGGTGCGGGCCAGTGCCATTGCCCAGGATGCAGACCAGAACTACGACTATGCCAGCAACAGCGTGATCCTGCATCTGGACGCAGGTGATGAGGTCTTCATCAAGCTGGATGGAGGCAAAGCGCACGGGGGCAACAGCAACAAATACAGCACTTTCTCTGGCTTCATCATCTACTCGGATTGAGCCCCCGCATCCCTTTCCATCCGTGGCTCTTCGTCCCTGGGCTCCCCTCGGGGAGAGGCAAACAAGAACCCATTCCCTACTCATTTTCAAATTGCCTGGCCCAGGCTGCCGACCCTCCCAGGCTGAATCGCCCCTAGCCCGCGTCCAACCACCCGGTCTTTCCTCTGCAGAACACAAAGCTCCCCCTCTTCCCGCACGCACGCAGTTCCGGCCCGGGTGGCAGGTTGCCTTCCTGGTCCCAGCCTGCACTGTATATGTGTACAATAGGACTGTTTACCGCCCACCCCCTCCTGCCAGCCAGCCCCAGTCTGGGGGGCGGGGAGTTGGCGCAGTTGCTTCCTGCAGGGTGACCCTGCCTTGGGGAGGAGTGGGTTAGGGGTTGGATAGCTTCCCAGCACCCACAAAACCCTGGAACAGCTGCACCCGGTCTGACCAAAGCTATAATAAAAACATTTCCACCCCCTGGGGATTTCAGTCTGTGCCCTGGGGAAGTCTGTAGGAGGCGCCCTGGAGCTTGTCCTCTAGGCTGGCAAGGAGTAGGTAAAAGTTTCTGGAAGCATCCAGATGCAAAAGTCTTTTAACTGCTCCAGGAAGGGAAAGGTCTAACGCTCACCACCACCCCAAGTGGGCGGCTGCAGCGGGAAGCAATCCAGCTGCATCTTCCATGGTGGTCAAGTGCCATTTTTGAATTGCCAACATTGGGAATGAGGCATAGGCAACATTAACTGGAAGTCCATGTTCCTGAGATACCAAGTGCTAAGCAAGTCGCTCGTGTGCTGATGAAAGCTACAGAAAGGACCAAGCTTTGCACTAAAAGCTGCTTGACCTTGGTCCAGCCACTCCTTCCCTGTCTCCTTCTTCATCAGTAAGATGTGCAGAAGCAGACCCACTTCACCGGATTGAAGATTAAGGAGGTATAATGCACATGCTCAAAGTACATTTATCTTCCCGTTTATGCACTCTGCAGACCAGGCTGGCCTCGAACTCAGAAATCCGCCTGTCTCTGCCGGGATTAAAGGTGTGTGCCACCACATGCATCACTTTAAAGTCTGCAGGATGCTTGTAGGCACTCTCTCGTCCAAGCTGGAATTAGGTGAAAGGGTAGGCGTTCTTCTGCCGAAGTTAAAGTGGTGGAGTTAAAGTTACAGGGTGGCTTAGTTGTATGACTGCATTTTTTTTTGTTTTGTTTTGTTTTTTGGATTTGGTTTTTATGAGACAGGGTTTCTCTGTATAGCCCTGGTTGTCCTGGAACTCACTCTATAGACCGGCCCGGGAGGCAGGTTGCCTTCCTGGTCCCAGCCTGCACTGTATATGTGTACAATAGGACTGTTTACTGCCCACCCCCCTCCTGCCAGGCAGCCCCAGTCTAGGGGGCAGGGAGTTGGTGCAGTTGCTTCCTGCAGGGTGACCCTGCCTTGGGGAGGAGTGGGTTAGGGGTCCCAGGCTAGCCTTGAACTCAGAAATCTGCCTGCCTCTACCTCCCAGAGTGTTGGGATTACAGGTGCCACTACCGTCCCGCTTTTTTTTTTTTTTTTTTTTTTTTTTTGGTTTTCGAGACAGGGTTTCTCTGTGTAGCCCTGGCTGTCCTGGAACTCACTCTGTAGACCAGGCTGACCTCAAACTCAGAAATCCGCCTGCCTCTGCCTCCCAGAGTGTTGGGATTACAGGTGCCACTACCGTCCCGCTTTTTTTTTTTTTTTTTTTTGGTTTTCGAGACAGGGTTTCTCTGTGTAGCCCTGGCTGTCCTGGAACTCACTCTGTAGACCAGGCTGACCTCAAACTCAGAAATCCACCTGCCTCTGCCTCCAAGTGCTGGGATTAAAGGCATGTGCCACCACCGCCCGTATGATTGATTGCATTTGAATCCAAGTCATACTCAGTCCCTGGCCAGCCACAGCCTCTACCAACCTCTCCAAACTGGGAAGCTGTATCACGCAAATAGCAAATAATTACAGCTGATATTTAGAAAACATCCACTGTGTGTCAGACACTGTGTAGGTACCTTATAAAAATATCCTCACAGATACGTGTGAGGTGCAAAATGGAAAGTGTTCCCATGCTCAAAGATGCTATTTTGTCCATTTTAATGATATGCTGATTTTGAGATGAAGACTTTGCTCACCATCTTGCCCAGATGGGTCTTGAACTCCTGAGCTCAAGTGATCTTATTTCAGCTTCTCAGTTGGGATTACCGGTGCACTGCACTATACCTGGCTATTTTATCCACGTTTAGATAAAAACCTGAATCCCAGAGAGGCAACGACCACAGGGCTAGACACAGACAAATGCCAATATCTGGGCCAAGGACAGCGCTCTTACCCAGCGCTCCACGGTCCTAAGGAACTGGCACCATTAAAGCAGAGCTGAGGCTGGCACCAGGGCAGCCCCGCCCACCCCTCTCTTCCCACCCCAGCCCTACACAGGCCTGATGCGTTACTAAGCATCTGCCATGGGCTGCAGCCATGGGGCGGGGCTTCTGGAGAATGCAGAGGCTCTACTTTGAGGGAAGGTCCCATCTGGCTTCCCGGTCTGGCTCTGCTGGGGAGACAGGAAGGAGGGGGAGCCGCCCTCCTGGCCAGGCCCCATGTATGGACCCTTGTCAGTGCTGGCAGATTTGAATGGCTCTTTCTCTCTTTCCTTCTCTCCTCTATTTTCCCCCCACTGCCAGCTGTGGCCATTTAATAAAATTAGTTTAATGCTTGCTCCTTCCCTGTGGGATCTGGAGATTGAAATCTGCGGGTCCCCACAAACCCAATAAAACCCCTGGCAGGTCTGGATGGAACTAGAGTCCCTGGGGACGTGTGATTAGATTAGAAGGCACTCCTCATGTCCCCCCAGTGATGTCCACAGCTGCCTCTGATTCTGTAATAAGCACGTTGACTCAGAGTACCCAGGAGCCAGAGTTGCGGGGGGGGGGGGGTCTACCCTACCTGAGAGGCCATAGAGACTGGCCTGGGACCTCTGTTATAATCAAAAGGATGCTAATCATGTCTGCACTGAGTGCCTGGTTAGCTTTCCTTTCTGGTGACTTGATAATCCTCATGTCATTTTGAGAGATGGGACTGAAATCACCATTCTTACAGTTGTTGCGGACTCACGGAAGGAAGCTCATGAGCTGCCTGTGGTCCTAAAGGCAGGGCGCTTGTGGTACAGCCAGGACTGGACCGAAGCCAGGGCTTTTCTACCTTCGAAAGCTCCAGGGATGCCCTGCGGTGCTAGCTGCTTGACACTTAGGCAACATCCCAGCGACAAGGGAATCCACTAAGGTGTCTTTCCAGCAAACAGTGACTCTCTAAGGACAAAAATCTGCTCCCCCCCCCCAAACAAGAGACAGCTGATGGGGGCAAAAGCTATATCGCTACCATTCAGCCTGGGACGTTTTTTGTCGGCAAGGCTTATGTCTCCTGCATCAGACTAAGGGGACCTCAAAATCTGTATTTGCTTTTCAAACTGTCATCTAACTCCGTGATGGAGAGCTGTGTGTGTAATTTGATTCCTCAGTGTGGTAGTTCAGTGGGTAGGCACAAGTCTACTTTTCTGTTGGTAGAGGCCTTTCTGAGATGAGGAGACAGTTTCTGCTGGTGAGCTGGGGTGTCATTGACAAGATTGTCTCCTTTGCAGCTGGGGAACTCCCTAAGAGCAGAGGGTGTATCTGCCCCTCAGCCTCCTCAGTTGGAGGGTGTGGTCCCAGGGGTGGGGCTGAGTGGGTGGAAGAAGGCTGGGCAGGCAGAATGTGAGTCTGCTCTAGGTAATGGAAGCAAGACGTCTCCCCAGCTTGCTGCCCCTTTAGAAAGATGCGTGATTACTTAAGGAAGAAGACCCTGTCAGGACAGGAGCGGTGGTGGGGAGTATCCCTGGAGTCCACTCACACAGGAATGGCAGTGGCCAGCCAGAGATGCTGGTGTCACTGTGGTTTCCGAGGTTATGGGGTCCAGAGGGGGCAGTGGGGCCCACTGCTGGGGGCTGCCCTAATTGGATGACTTTGCAGGAAGGCCAGGCAGGTGCACTCAGCTCTCCTCTTCAGCTTCCTACAAACACATCTGCCATGGCAAGGTCTAGGGGTTAATTGGCTCCTGCCTCACTCCTGGTAACCAATATTTCATTTACTGCTCGGAGGGGGAGCTGCCCAGACAATCAATCCTGGACAAGCATCCAGGAGGTGGGGAGCTGGGCAGGCATGGGAGGAGTTTGGGGAGGAGGCAGGAGCTACAGACCTTCTCCTGGTCTCCGATGGCCAACTACTCAAAGCAACTCTGACCCTGGCTGGAGTTCTGCCCACCATGACAACAGCCTCAGGACCCTCAAAGGCTGAGAGTGAATTCCAGGGGTCCAGAGGCTCCCCAGTGAAGCCTGCCAGGCTGTTTCCCCTGCCCTGGTGCCCTCTGCACTTCCTGATCTAGATGCCCTACCACACCCCCAGATGAAGCTGTGACAGGTTAGATGCTGTTAATAAGGCTTTTTTCACACGTGACGATGGTATATATGAAAAACAGAATTGGAGGTGTGAGTTCCTAGCTCCCAGGTAACAAACCTTAAAATTCTACAAATGAGGTGATAATAAAGTGGAAGCGAGAAGTCTACGCATGTGTGGGACTGGAAGGGACCGGAAGGGTTCCTGAGAAATATCACGTAGTGCCTGAAAGAGGAGAGAGATCAGAGGACTCTCCCGCCCCAGGCGGCTTCCACAGGCCACCCAGATGTCTTACCTGCTGAAACAGAGAATCAGAACCACACAGTGGGTGGCTTCCATCCCACAGCTGGAAATACAAAAGCCCAGATGAAGATCGCCCAGGGCAGAGCTAGAACCAGAGGTCACAGGACCTAGTGGATAAAGGGCAAGTGGAGACAAAAGACCCAGGTTCAAGTCCTGACTGTGTTAGATGTTCTAGGAAAAGGACAGTTCATTTCGTGGACCCTTTGCTACTTCATCTACAAGATGGGGCTGGATAAAACAAAATCTACGTGAAGGGCTGTCCTGAAGATGTAAATGAGACCTGTTTTGCGAATTATGAAAAAATGTAATCCAAGTCTCCTGAGCTAGGTGATTAGCTGTTTGCCAGTGTCTGGGATTGATATGATAGCTCCTATAAGATGATACCTGGTTTGCTTTCTGGCCTGGTAATGACAAAGTGGGCGTGGAACTCTGAGGGGAGGATCTGGTAGAGGACCCAGGTAGAGCTAAGTGTTCAGAATGCGGTCTCTAGTCTCCATTCTGGACTCTCCCACCCTTCTGCTCTGTGGCTTCCAACTTGGGGTGAGTACAGGGATACCCAGAGGCCTCCATCTGTTCCTGTCTGGATTTCCTCTGTTGACTTCGGTGAATAGCACCAAACACCTACCTACACGCAAAGCTCAGTGCCAAGAACACACTAGAACAGGGTTCTCAACCTGTGAGATGCCACCCCAAGACCATTGAGAAACACATCTATTTACATTACAATTCTTTTTTCTTTCTTTCTTTCTTTTTTTTTTTTTCCAATTTTTTGAATTTGGTTTTTTCGAGACAGGGTTTCTCTGTGTAGCCCTGGCTGTCCTGGAACTCACTCTGTAGACCAGGCTGGCCTCGAACTCAGAAATCCGCCTGCCTCTGCCTCCCAGAGTGCTGGGATTACAGGCGTGCGCCACCACCGCCCGGCTCTTCTTTCTTTCCTTTTTTTTTTTTGTTTGTTTTTTGGATTTGGTTTTTTGGAGTTAGGGTTTCTCTATATAGCCCTGGCTGTCCTGGAACTCACTCTGTAGACCAGGCTGGCCTCAAACTCAGAAATCCGCCTGCCTCTGCCTCCCATAGTGCTGGGACTACAGGCGTGCGCCACCACCGCCTGGCTAATTCTTTTTTTTTTTTTTTTAAGATTCATTTATTTATTATATGTAAGTACATTGCAGCTGTTTTCAGGCATTTCAGAAGAGTGCATCAGATCTTGTTATGGATGGTTTGTGAACCATCATGTGGTTGCTGGGATTTGAACTCAGGACCTTCGGAAGAGCAGTCGGTGGTCTTAACCACTGAACCATCTCTCCAGCCCAGGGTTACTCTTACATGGGGCTTGCTTTGTTTTTGTTTTTTTTATTTCACAAGTATATTAGTCTCTAAAATCCAAGCCCCCGTGCCCAGAGTTGATGCTGTAGTTGAAGTTTTGGTGTGAAAGCTTCTTCCCTCCCAGGCTGACACAATCCTTCCCCTAAGTTATTTAGCATGCCCTCTACAATGCCTCCTTCCAGCTGGTGAAGGGCAAATCCGAAGGCAGCTTTCCAGGTCCCCAAGGTAGAAGTCCCTTAGGTCCCTAAGCAAGACGTTCCAACCTTGACAGGAGACTTGCCAAGGACATGAGATCTAAAGACCTCCTCATGACTGACCAGATCTAGAGGTGGGTCTTCTAGGGCCCTTTGCCACTGCAGCTGCCTGCTCTTCGTGAAGCCCACCAGTAGCCACCTGTCCCGAGGGTCAGCCTTGGGATCTTCCCAAGAGGACAATGTCTCCTTTAGAACAGGACACTATACCTGACACATAAGAACCCTTGTGCCACCGGATGGTGGTAAGCCATGCCTTTCATCCCAGCAGAGGAAGGAGCAGGCAGATCTCTGTGAGTTCAAGGTCAGCTTGGTTTACAGACAATCAGGGCTACACAGTGAACCCAGTCTTGAAAGACCAAAACCAAACCAAACCAACAAAGCCAAAACCATTCTGCCATAATGGTAGCTATTTTTAAACCACTCTCGCGCCCCTTAAACCCTTGCCTTGCCCACCCACCCTGAGACTGTCAGATGGGCTCTGTGAGGCACAACCCAGGTGTCCTTCAGGGCTGAAGGACCTGTTCCCTTGACTGCTGGGAGTGCTGCCAACAGACTGCATTCAGTTGTCTGAAAATCCCTCTCCTGGGGGAGTTACCTCTGCCAATGTGAGCGCCTTGCTATCTCACCTCAGCGTCACCGCGGAGTTTAAGGACTTGGCTCCCCGCCCAGGCTTCCTGTCCCTATAAAGGACCTCACTGAAGTATCCTCCTAGCTTCAGAGATCTCAGAATACTTTCTCCTGTGACCCCATCCTGCACTATTCTCTTCTACAGGTGTTAATTCCAAAAGCAATATTTCTGAACTCAATCATCAATCAATCAACCAATCAGAACGTCGGACACACTGATCTGTTTTCTGGAGTACCCAGCCTGTAACACTTGCCTCTGATCTTTTTTTTTAAATACTTTTTTTTTTTGAGACAGCGTCTCATCGTGACGCCCTAGGCTCCTTCTTCATTAGCTCCTTCCCAGCAACATTTAAGTGTTTCTTATACATAAGAGGCCTCCTTTGACGCCCCGCCCTCTTGTCGTTACTTCCATGTCTCTCTGTTCCCCTTGAGACTCAAATGTCCTTAAAGAATGGCTACCATCGCTTCTCGGCCTTTTGGCTAAGATCAAGTGAAGAATGACTACCACTTTCCCCTCTCCCATCCTGATCTAGGGGTGCTATTTTCCCAAAGCTGGCCAAGTTAAGGCCACTTAAGAACTTGAGTGACAAAGCAAATGCACTCTTTAGTCTTCCTCCTGCTTGGAAGTGGAAACTCAAGGGTTCTTTGGAAAGTTGGTTGGATAGTGTTTTGCTGGAACAACCATGTGAAGGAACGTTTAGCTAAAGTGGACACAGATGAAAGACTAAGGCAACCCTGTGAAGGAAGATTTAGCTGAAGCAGACACAGGTGAAAGGATGTGTGATGAAGGGTTCTTTGCTAACAACACGTATGTATTTGTCTGCCTCACAAGGCATAATTGAGCTGCGTTTGTCATAGACAATCAGGACATCATAGAGAGAGATGCACCAAAAACCTCTGGTAGTTTGCTGCGGTTTCTAGCTAGTCACTTCTGCAAACTCAAGCTGATTGGATGCACATGAGGCAAGTCACATGGAGAACATGTGACGTTTGGAGGGTATAAATAGGACCCATGGAGTGATGGAGAACTTAAATTTCCACTTCACAATAGACATATTGAAGACATAGGGCAACATGTGGAAGTTAATTCTCTCTTCTACCTTGTGAATTCTAGGGGTTAAAACTCCAATTGTCAGCTTAGCAGCATTTACCAGTGAGCTGCCATACAAGCCCTGCCTTGAACTTGTAGATACACACATACACACACTACGACCAAGGCATGTTGTCCTCTTATAAGGAGAACATTCAATTGGAGCTGGCTTACAGGTTCAGAGGTTCAGTCCACTATCATCAGTGTGGAAGCAGGACAGTATCCAGGTAGACATGGTGTAGGAGAAGCTGAGATTTTCACATCTTCATCTGAAGGCTGCTAGAATACTGATTTCCAGGCAGCTAGGATGAAAATCTTAAAGCTCATGCCCACAGTGACACACCTACTCCAAGGCCACACCTCCAAATAGTGCCACTCCCTGGGCCCAAACATATTCAAACCACTACTTTCCACTCTGTGGCCCTCATAGATTTGTTCAAACACATGGGGGCTATAACTAGCCATAGAACCATGCTAAAACATTTAGTCCAACTTGAAAAGTCCCCATATCTATAACCGTCTCAATAATGTTAGAAGCCCAAAGTTCTAAATCTCTTCTGAGATTCATCCAGTCACTTAACTATAATCCCCAAAGCAAGACAGGAAGCCAGCTGGGCAAACTCCAAACTCTGCTTCTCATGTCTGATGGCAAAGTGGTCTTCAGATCTCCACTCCTTCATCTTTGTTGACTGCAACAAAGCTTTTTCTCCTGCACTGGTTCCACTCCCTGTTAGCAGATTTCCTCGGCAGACATCCCACGGCTCTGGTATCTTTAACATCTTGGGGTCTTCAAAGCAACTTAACCTTACAGCTTCTTCTTCAAATGTCTGGGATCCACTCATGATCTTCTGGGCTCCTCCAAAGGGCTGGCGTCACTTCTCCAGCTCTGCCCTCTGTAGCCCTTGAGGCTCTGGCTGACTCCACTCCACTGCTGCTGCTGTTCTTGGTGGTCACCCCATGGTACTGACATCTCCAATACACTGGGCTCTTCCACTGCAATCAGGTTTCACCATTAGCCTCCCATAGGCTCTCTTCATGGTGCCAATCCTCAACTTCTTTGCACAACTTTTTCAGGCCTTGGCCTTCAACTGCAACTGAGGCTGTACCTTCACCAATGGCCTTCCATGGCCTCTCACAGTGCCAAACCTCAGCTGCTCTACATGACCCCATCATGCCTTCAAAACCAGTACCACCTGGGTGATTCTTACACATTACCAACTCCAGCTGCAGCATGAGGTACACTCTTGGCTATCTCTGAACACAGCTTTTTGTTTGTTTGTTTTTTGTTTTTTCAAGACAGGGTTTCTCGGTGTAGCCCTGGCTGTCCTGGAACTCACTCTGTAGACCAGGCTGGCCTTGAACTCAGAAATCTGCCTGCCTCTGCCTCCCAAGTGCTGGGATTAAAGGCGTGTGCCACCACTGCCAGGCTAGAACACAGCTTTTTTATGTTCTCAGAAAACACTTCCAAGAATTCACCTCAGTACTGCTGGTCTCAATCAGTGCTTATTTCTTAGCTCCAGCTAACCAGCCATCAATTGTCCCAGTAATCTCCTTTTCCTCTTGACTATAAAGTCAGAGCCAAATGGCTGAAGCTGCTAAGTTTTGCTGCTTGCTGGGGCTGGAACCTGGCCCCCTTGTTCTATTATATTATTACCAGCTTTCTATCTTCAATGAATTTATTCTCTGTTTAAGCTGGGTTATCCTGGAACTTGCTATGTAGACTAACTTTGAACTCAGAGATCTGCATGCCTGTCTCCTAAGCACTGGAATTAAAGGTTTGGTCCACCATGCCGGGATTTACGTTTTTGTCTATTTAAAGAAACAGAGAACTTACTCTGTACCTGGGTGGCCTTGAACTCAGAAATCTGCTTGCTGTTGCCCCTCCTGGGCTTGAATTGCCAAGCCTGGAACTGAATTTAGCTGGGTGGGATTTTGCCCCAAGTTCACTACTCCCTTAATCCAATTTAATAATCCTTGAACACAGGATTCAGCTCCACTTCACTTCCTGGTGCCCTTTAATACCATATATTTTATATTTTTCCTTTCTAAGCTTCTTACACTTCTTCAAAATGCTCTTCATGAGACTTAAACAAAGAACAAAGTCTCTACTGGGCTTTTTGAGACTTCCTTTGTCAATGCAATTAATATAAATCTCTTTACATTTGCCTCTTCAGACAAGGGAAAAAAGCAGCCACATTCGCCACCAAAATACCATAAAAACAGTCTCTAGGCCACATATTGAAATTCTTCTCCACTGAAACCTCTTGGGCCAGGTCTTTACAGTTCAAATCACTCTCAGCAACAAAATCTTGCATAGTCCTACTAGGATAACAAATTAAGCCCGGGTTTAAGCATTCCAGTGATGTCTAAATCCAAAGTCCAAGAGTCCACATCCTTACAAACAAAAGTATAGTCAGGCCTCTCACAGCAATACCGCAGTCTCTGGTACCAGCTTCTTCTGTCTTTATTAGGGTTTTACTGCTGTGAACAGACACTATGACCAAGGCAACTCTTAGAAGGACAATATTTAATTGGGGCTGGCTTACAGGTTCAGAAGTTCAGTCTATTATCCTCAAGGTGGGAACATGGCAGCATCTAGGCAGGCATGGTGCAGGCAGAGTTGAAAGTTCTACATCTTCATCTGAAGGCAGCTAGGAGAATATTAACTTCCAGGCAGGTAAGACTAGGATCTTAAAGCCAGGCCCACAGTGACACACCTACTCCAAGGCCACACCTCCAAATATATTCAAACCACTACATCCAGCATATAGCCTGTATCATCTTATGCTATTTTTAGTTATTCTTTTTCTTCTCTACCACCTCTACCCTTTTCCAGGGATTTCCTATAGTTCAGACTGGCCTAGTACTTACTATGTACATGAGGCTGGCTTTGGACTTGTAACCTTTCCCCTCTCCTTCTGCCTTAGGATGTATCACAATCTCCACCTGTGATAAATATCTAATTTTTTTCCTATAGACTGTGAGCTCTGGGTATCATGTATCCCTGTAACATCTGAACCTGTCCTAACAATCCTTGAATGACTCTGAGAACACATCGTGTTGTTTCATTGAGCTTCTACAAGATGTGTTATTCACATTACGTCCTTTTGAAATTTTTACTTATGGGGATTTAGCTCAGTGGTAAAGAAAAGGTCTTGGGCTCAGTCCTCAGCTTGGGGGTTGGGGGGAGGGAGCAAAAAAAAAAAAAAGAACCAGATTCTGTACTTGAAGACCCTAAGCCTAAACCCTCCATTCTACCTGGAACCTCTGTTGAAATACAAATCACAGTAAGAGAGGAGGGCACCCTTAACCGGGAAGCTATCATTAATCAACTGTTCCTTTTGGAGATGAGTATTCCATCTCCAAAAGGCAAGAGTATTCAGTGTTCTTGTTGTTTTGTACTAACCCAAACTTCATGGAATTTTGTTTTGTCCTCACTAAACTAAGTGTGGTTAATAAAGAATTAGAGTCAAGTTATCCAATATTAAATGACTCTACTAGCCTGTTCACAGTTGTGGTGGAGGAAATTTTACCACCCTTACATGCCCCAGACCTGCTCACAATGCCACTGTGAGGACAGTTTACTGAAAACAGAGATCAAGTAAAGGTCTTGCTAGCCTGGAACTCACTATGTGGAAGCTGGCTGGCTTCGAACTTGCATAAATCCGCCAATCTTTGCCTTCTGAGTGATGGCATTAAAGGCACGAGCCACTCTGCATTGGAGGGTGCCTACTTGGACCACAAAAGCAGGTTTAAGATCCTGTCGAATGTGTGGTCGCTGTAACCGAAGCTGAACTCAGCCCACAGACCACAGAGACGGGGCGGGGTCCCTCGTTACTCCGCGAGCTACTGGTTTCTGGCGGCAATACCTCTCAGTCTAGTTTGAGTCCGCCAAAGAAACCACTATCGCGCAAGAGAGCTAGTGCGCAAGCGCACGTCGGGGCTGTCTTTGTTACTTAGGAAACAGCCAATCAGCGAGCTCGGCGGTGACCAATGGGAAGCGCGGATGAGCGAACCGGCTAGTTTGAACGCGCCGCGCCGGAAAAAGGTTGGTTCGGTGGAATCGGGTGTCTGGGAGCTTTCTCGGGAGTCTAAGGACTCCTGTCAAAGGCGGAGCGTCGCGCAAGCGACCCCCGACACCAGCGGCGGAAACCGACGAAAGGTAAGCTTTGGTCCACGGTGGGCGGCACCGCGAGCTGGGTGCGGAGTTGTGGTACGCGCGGGCCCGCTGCGGTCGGCTGGAACCTGAATAGGCCCTGGTTTGGGCAGGTCCGGGACAAGTAGGAGGGCACTTCCTTTACACCGAGCATGCAGCCGATCGCCGTCCCTGCGTCCGTCCCACAGTCCGGGGCCCAGATTGGACCCTCTCATGGATACCGGGTCCTTTGGAAGGTGCTTCCGGCTCCGTAGCAGCTACCCCTCTTCGCGTGGGAGGTGGGATTGGGAGAACCGGAGAGCTGGGACGCCGGGCAGGAGAGAATGAGATAACCACTCCTCTCCACTCCACTCCTCTCCACTCCTCTTGTTCCTTTTGGAGATGATTACTCAGTTGTGTGTGTACGGAGGGAGGCAACTTGGTTACTGGGGCACTCGTAAACACTGGCGTGCATGAAAGAAAACCAGGCCTCTGTTAGTACTAGGATGATCGATTCTTTTAGCTTCGAACATTTGAGCTACTGACGTGACATGCACAAGGTAGAGCCTGTTTTGTGCCAAAGAATTTAAAATACTGGTTTGTGTTGGTTTTGTTGGTCCTGTGCATCACAGGGAAATGCTGTATCATATCACTTTACCAGCGGTGTCTAATATTTGTTGGGCACTTAAAAACCCAGTGCCGTTCAAGCTTAACACAAGCCTGATGAGACAGATAATAAAAATATTACAATTCGCATATTGAGAAACCGAGGCACAAGCTTGACTTAGGAGAGCGTATATAATTTTACTATTTGAGGTGGACGCTATGGAAACTGCTTTTTGCTAAAGAACAGCCACTTGAACAATAATCTAAAGCAAAAAAAAAAAAACTAGAACGGTTTTAATTAAACAATTGTTTTTTTCTTTTCCTGTACTTTTGACAGAGCAGTTGTCATTTAACATGAGTTTATATGTCTAAACTATAAATGTCAAAAAGAATCATGACTCTAAATTTGTACTAGTGAGGCAGTTGAGAGGCGAACATGAATTCTGGATTGTTAACTCAGTATCAGGTTATTTCCTTGGGTGTGGAGGGAATGGTGTTCCTGGAACTTAGTATATTTGTTATTCTCAAAGAGATTCAGAGCCAGTGGTTCTTTTGTCTTGATAACCGTCGGTCTTTCTTTCCTTTCTTTTTTTTAAAGTGGGCCACCAGAATCAGTCTTAATTTCGTATTTCATTCATGTGTCAAGATTTTAAAATACATCCTGTTTGAGGGTAAAGTTTTTACCAATGATCAAAAATTAAAAAGAGTTTGCTTTTTTTTTTTTTTTTTTTTTTTTTTGGTTTTTCGAGACAGGGTTTCTCTGTGTAGTCCTGGCTGTCCTGGAACACACTCTGGCCTCGAACTCAGAAATCCATCTGTCTCTGCCTCCCAAGTGCTGGGATTAAAGGTGTGTGCTACCACCATCCCCCGGCTTCCTTTGACTTTCAGTGAAAAAAATTTTTTTTTACTTTTGTGGATAAGCTTTTCCTTGTTAACAGTGCTTCCCTCGATGTCTCTGTCCTATTTCTTCTCTGCCTATTTTATTATGGAACCACACTCCCAGCCAGTCAGGATTTTTTAAAAAGTATAGATGTATCATATTAGAGGTTTGCAAAGCTTTTCTCTTATCTAGTGACACATCAACTAAAATTATCATACTATTGTATAAACAGTATGTATATACATTCTCTCTCCACAAGCAGTTACATTATAAATACAAGCTGGGCATAGTAAGACACTTCTATAATCCCAGCACCAGAGAGGCAGAGGAGAAGGGTCTCTGAATTTAAGGCCCCCAACACACACACATGCAAATACAAATGAAAAATTAAATTCACATTTGGGAATTAAAAAAAATACCCTGAAGTCAGTTAAATAGATAATATTGTAATTAAAAGAGAGCTGGCATGGGGTTCATGGGGTTAGGGGTGTGAGCTAGTAGCAAATGCTTCCCTACAGTCCTCCCTAAACAGAAGGTATAGGAATTTTTAGTTGATATAAGGCCAATGAGGTGATTAAATTAGCTTGAAATTTATCTTCACACAAATGAACACAAGCCAAACGACCTACAAACAAACAAAAAACCCCACTCAATTCCAAGATATTTATAGTCAGTAGCAAACCTTTTCACTCCATCTTAAAAGTCTAGATTTTATTTTGAACACAATTCAAGTTACAAGTCTGCCCTTTTTATAGGTGTACCTGTAAAAACTTCAAATAAAACCCCAGGAACCAGAAAGTAGCATGTTCAAGGTCCTGAGTTCAATCCTCTACACTGCCAATGTTCAGTGCCTGCCAGTGTATGTGGGGTAGCCTGGGAATGGAGACAAGTACCGCTAAACTAACGAAGTATGCAATGACAAAAAGCATTCCCTGTAAATGAGTAAAGATGCAAGAAAGCTCACTATCGCTGCTTCCAGTCAATACTTTATGGAATTCCTAGCCAGTAAGACAAGAAAAATAAATCACAATTTATAAGATAGGGAATAAGCAAAGCAGACAGGGCAGCATGTGAGTGTAGTCCCAGTACTTGGGAAGCAGAGGCGCCAGGATTTCAAGGCCAAGATCAATGAAAATGAAAGACAAAAGGAGGAAATCAACTATTATAGCTCAGCATTAGGATGTGTGCAATGCCCAGCCCTGGATAGAAAAAGCATAGCCTATGTATGATATTCTACAAGCTGTGTGCAGGAGGGACTGGTTATTGTAACACATTGTTCTATGGATGCCAAGGTGAGGGAAGTACAAAGCCCAGAAGCTGGGCAGAAAAAACCTACTGTTGACCTGCGGGTCCAACTAGTGTAAGGATGGAGTAGTAGCTAAGCTCTCAGTGTGAGCTGAGATTCTAGCCTTGCCTACCATCTGTTTGATGGGTTATCTTTGTTCCATGACTCGTGCAACAATTCTCACAGAATGGGATTGTTGGGAAAGCTAAAAGAAGCCATTTGTAAAGCATTTAGCATAGAGTGCTTACCATTCAGATACACTTAGTGAAGCACTCTGTAAATGTTAGCTATGATATTTAATTTTAGGCTTTTGGGTTAAGCTTCTGTTCTTCTCTAGCCCCTATTCATTCACGGGAGAAGTTCCAGTCAGCATCTGCTGCATGCTGGGAAAGGCCCCCAAATACTTGGGGTGAGCGTATGAGACAAGGCACAAGTGTATGAGAAATGCTAAGAATCAGTGAAGGGGCTTTAGCTGCCGCTGTAGCAGCCGTGGGAGAGCTGAACTCCTTCCTTCCCCTCTGTCTTGGCTCTCATTGTCTGCAGGGGGATCCCCACAAGTCCTCAGAGATTCTCCTCCAGGGCCTTCAGAGATTGATCTCATCCCTACAAAGGTGGGCAAGAGAAACCACCCCTAAAACATCAGGATCTTGGCTTCCCAGCCCCAGCTTAGCAGCATACTAGCCTCTGGGTTTTAATGAGCTGCCCAGGGTTAGAAATAGGGCTTGAGTGTGGCTGCCTGTGAACCCTGAAGATCTTATTAAAGAATCATCTCCCTTGTACTTTGGGCTGAAATGCTCTTTCCAAAGGAGGATCAAAGCAAACTTGACAAACGTTCTCTCATTAATCTCCCCATCCCCCTGGGGTGGGAGCAGATTGGTAGCTGCTCTCACTGGCTCTCAAAGCAGGAAGCTGATATGACACTGATGTGTGGCTCAGGGAGAGACCTCCCTGCTAGGCGGATGCAGAACACAGACCAGGACCCAGGTGTCCTTGGGGCACCCATGCCAAGCGTTACCTTACATTCTGCACCTGGTGCCCCCAGCACTGTCTTGGGAAGAAAGAACATCTCATTAGGCAAACAGACTGGCCTTGCTGGCCCTCGGCAGGCGGGAGAAGAGAGCTGTAAAGGTTATGCTTGCTCCTTGCCAGTGCCCTTTTTAATTTCCTGCTTAGAATGTTAGGCTGCTCTGTGGCTCCTCCTCAGCCAGAGCTCTCCCCAGCCTCAGGGACTGCCGGGGAGGCAGCCAGTGGACCTAAGCATGCTCTGCCTTTCTGTCCCCAGAGAAGCAGGTCTCCTGGGAGTGTGAGTGTAAAACGAGAAAAGGAATCTTTGAGTGTTGAAAATGAGATAGATAGAGTCCATATCTGCAAGTGCTTTCAAAACATGTAATCTAGTCTCAAAAGGGACCATAGTCATTAATAAACATAGGGACTATTAAAGTCATGTGACCATCAGAGCATAATATATAATACCATCAGACAGGACGGCAGAGCTGCGGTCAGACTGCCTGGGTTGGAACTGGCGCTCCATCACTCACTAATACTGGAACCTTGGGCAAGTTGCTTAACCCTCTCTGTCTCAATTTTCTCACTGAAAAATGAGTATAATAATGTTATCAGTCTTGTGGGGTTGCAGTGGAGATAAAGGAGACGATGTGTGTGAGCTGCTTTGAACAGACCTTGATAGAATGCATACTTTGCTAATATGTTTATTATGACAGTCTGATTGCCGGGATGAAAACTGGATTATACACACATAAAAGGATTGTTGTTGGTTGGTATATTTCCCTGGTTGGGTGCTGGAAGAAGTTAAGGAGTCCATGAAGGAATGGGAGTTTCAAATGGCTCACCCCTGCCTCGTTCCCAAGGAACCCCAAGCCGCGGCCAGAATAGTCAGCAGAAGGTCCACTTTCCTTTGCTGAATGACCTTCATTATGACTGATCAGCGGATATAACCTTTATCGGGAAAGCATTCATCTGTTTATATCCCTCAGGAGCAGCTCCTATTCCTTCCCCATGTTAATATGTCCCTAGAGCTGGCCTAACTGACTCCTACACACATTCTAAAAAATCCACCCCTACCTTTGGTAGCTTGCTCAAAGGAGAAATAGACAGGCACAGAGATATGAAGGAGTACCAAATGACTACAGGCTGGAAGCCTCTGGAATTATTACCAGATTAACACTGGGAAATCTGTTGTATTACCCTGTGCATCAACAGATTGAGGGAGAGACACAGCATAGTCATTTCACCAAGTACCCATTCCTCCATCCCTACTGGGCAGTGCAGGCTAGGCAACCACAGAAAGAAGAGCTGAAAAGAGAAAGCAACTGTCATTATTTGCAAACTATATTATCATTTAATTGAAAGGCCTAAGAGAATCAATGGCAGTCTATTAGAACTAATAAGAACATTTGGCGTTCTGGGTGGGTGCAGGTTATGCATCCAGATATTCAAAGCTTTCCTGTCTATATTCTGGCAAGATATGGCTTTGAAAATGCAATTTTAAAAGGCGTCTATTCACAATATAACAAAGACTGTGAAATAACTAGTAATAATCCTAATCAAGAATGTACGATACTCATGAGAGGAAAATTATGAAATTTTACTGAATGGAAAGAGACAGCAGGTCCTAGGTGGGAAGCTTCCATATCATAAAGACAGGCAGTCTTCTCGTATTAGCCTATAAATTAAAAATAATCCAAATTAAAATCTTAGTAGGGTTTTCTTCATGGATGTTTACCAGAGAATTCTAAACTCATATGCAAGGCAAGCTGTCCGAGAGACAGAGCACACGGAGACACATGGCAGAGGAGCGACGGCAGTGGTGGGCCAGAGAGGCAGCAGCTGCGAACACACAGGCCCACAAATAAGATCAGGCCTCTAAAAAATGTTTTGCATTTGAACTTGGTGGGAAAGACATTGTCTTCAATAACTGATCTTGAGATAATTGCTTGCCAATTGGAAAGAAGGATATTTTTAAACCTTCACTATTCACAACAGTTTTATCTTCACAGAGAACAAAATGTAAGAAAGGAAGGTATTAGACAGGGATGTAAGAAAAATGTGTTGCTTTGAAGAAGAAGAAAGTCTTTCTTTTTTTCTTTCTTTCTTTCTACTTTTTTTTTTTTTTTTTTTTGAGACAGGGTTTCTCTGTGTGGCCCCGGCTGGCTGTCCTGGAACTCACTCTGTAGACCAGGCTGGCCTCGAACTCAGAAATCCGCCTGCTTCTGCCTCCCAGAGTGCTGGGATTACAGGCGTGCACCACCACCGCCCAGCTTCTTTCTTTCTAGCGGGATCTCTCACCATATAGCCTGGATGTCCTGGAACTTACTATGTAGACCAGGCTGGCCTCCAACTCACATAGATTGACTAACCTGCCTCTGTCTCCCCAGCCCAGAAAAAAAAAAGTCATCTTAAACAGGACATAGAAGTCATAAAAAATACCTGGTCATGGTGGTACACACCTGTAATTCCAGCATATGGGAAATAGAGGCCAAAGGTCAGGGTTCAGGATCACCCTGAACATACTGAGTTCGGGGTCAGCATTCATGACAAGAGACATTCCTTCCAAAAAAGAAAAAAGCCATATGAGGAAAGAATATATACATATTTGACCATTTAACTGTAAGCCAGAGTAGTAGGTCATTCCTGTAATCAATCCCAGCACTTGGGAAGTAGAGGCAGGAAGATCAAGACTTCTAGGCTAGCTTCAGCTATGTAGTTAAAAACACCAGCCTGAAAAAAACAAACAAACAAACAAACAAACAAAAAGACACCAGCCTGAGCTACTTGGGACCCTATCTCAAAAAAATGTATCATAAAATAAAAATCACTACATAAAGGGGGGAAAAAAGCCACCTGAAAATTGCTAACTACAGTCTGTCCTTACTGGGTCAGTGGCGGCAACTCTTCCTAGCACTTGGGAGGTGGAGGTGAGAGGAGGGGGTAGTAGTTCAGGGTCATCCTCTGCTACATAGCAAGTTTGTAGCTAGCCTGAGCTACATGAGACCCTGCCTCAAACAAACAAAAATGTTTCAAGTTTTACTACAGTTTAAGGCAGGTTTTCCCCATGGTTACTTTAATACCAGTAATAGCCAGTAATGTATCCCAGGGAGAGAAGACAGCAAACATTATCAAAGGTGCTAAAAGCTCTGTATCTTTCTAACAACTGAATTTAAAATAATAGAATGGGCTGGAGAGGTAGCTTAGTACTAAAAGGCTTAGTAATATAGTAACAGTAACCTTGGGGCTGGAGGGGTGGATCAGCAATTTAAAACATTTACTGTTTTTTCAGGGGACCAGAATTTGATACCCAACACCAACCCAGGGGGACTTGCAGTACCATCTGATGCCCTGTCTGGCCTCACATAAAGTATCCACACACATACATACACATAATGAAATGTTTGAGAGGGTAACTACATATCTGGAAAATTTTTACTTAAAGAGTGAAAACATCTTGAGGAATATAAAATGTACCTAAATAATCAATAGCCATACTTTTGCCTAAAATGTTTTGTTTATTTAGGAGGTTTTGGTTTGTGAGACTAGGTCTAGCTAGGTAGCCTTAGCTGTACTCAAATTTATAGAATCTTCCTTTCTCTGCCTTCCAAGTGCTAGGATTAAAGCTGTCACCATCACATCCAGCCTAAAATATTTAATAAGTATGTAAATTTGGTGTAATTTCAGCTGTAATAATATCAGGGTTATTTTTGAGGGAAAAGGACAATTTTTTTTTAACGGTTTATTTATTTTATATATGTGAGTACGTTGTTGCTGTCTTCAGACACTCCAGAAGAGGGCATCAGATCCCATTACAGATGGTTGTGAGCGACCATGTGGTTGCTGGGAATTGAACTCAGGACCTCTGGAAGAGCAGCCAGTGCTCTTACCTGCTGAGCCATCTCTACAGACTGGACAATTTTTCTTACATATTTTGCGGTTCTGGGGTCAAACCCAAGGCCTCCATTATGCTAGTATAAGTGTTCCATTAAGCTATACTCCAACTTCCAAGTTATTTCTCTTTTCTTTCCCTCTCGGTCCTACCATGGAAGCCAGAGTGTCACACAAACGTGCCTCCAACATTCTTATTTTCCTGGGACAGGACCCAACCCTGCCCCAGGTGGGCCCTGAACTTGTGGTCTTCCTGCTCCATCTGTTTCTGTAACTGGGATTATATTTTTTCAAAATCAGGCTATTTCCAATAAATTTCTTAAAAAGTTAAGTAGCATAGCAAATACCTGGTAATAACTACAAGAAAGTCCAGTGAGGGAGTCTTACTACTAGATTTAAAGTGTGTTTTAACAATAGGGAAATCAAGTTGGATAGGAGTGTAAGTATGGGCAAATTGTTTATCACATTTCATTTCTCATGAGGGGGCCATGCCACACAGCATGTGTTGGGTCAGACAAAACTCAGAGGAATCCTGGGGACTGAACTTACGTTATTAGGCTTGTCAGCAAGCAAGCACCTTTACCATTTCACTGGCCCTATAACCAAATGGCTTAATGGAAAATATAGGAAGTCCAGTAAACGACCTTTGGGGAAAAAAGCCATTTGAATATGATAGAAATGCTATTTCAAGTGAGAAAGATATATATGACTAATTGATTCTGCTACTGATATCTCCTTGCTCTCTAGAGGACAAACTAGAGTGGAGGTTGGCCACTAGTAAGGCAGGTGAGAGGCCCTTCAATACTGATGAATACTCCTGAGTTGGTGTGGTCCTCATCTCTCTGCACAGGTGTTGCCATGGTGATGGCTGTGGAAGACAGCGTGGTTCGGGTGGTTGTGCGGGTGAGGCCCCCCACCCCTAAGGAGCTAGAGAGTCAGCGGCGGCCTGTGATTCAGGTGGTAGATGAGCGGATGCTGGTGTTTGACCCCGATGAGTGTGATGGGGCATTTCCTGGCCTAAAATGGAGTGGCTCCCACAATGGCCCCAAGAAGAAGGGCAAAGACCTGACATTTGTCTTTGACCGTGTCTTTGGTGAGATGGCCACTCAACAGGATGTGTTCCAGCACACTACACACAATATCCTCGACAGCTTTCTCCAGGGCTACAACTGCTCAGGTGAGAACTGCCTGCTGGGTAATTTCTGGCTTGCCTCTCATATATTTTTCTGAGAAAAGGGTTCCATTTCTCTTCTGATTTCTGTGCTTTGGTCGTGGGGTTCATTTACTTGAATTCCACTGGGTTCTAGTCTGCAGTAGCCAATTAGTTAGACACTGAGTTTGAATGCTTGATGCCTACAACACTCTAGAGAGAAGAAATACCATAAGATCAAGTGTGTGTATGGGTGTGTGTATGGGTATGTGAGTGTGTATGTGTGTGTGGGGGGGCGTGTGAGTGTGTGTATGTGTGTATGGGCATGAGTGTGTGTGTGCGTGCGCGCATGCGTGCAAGAACTGTGGACCTCCATCAGAAGGCAGCTGTAGCATAAAGAAGGAAGGGATAGTTCTCAACTCCAGTGCAGATCCTACTGACCAGAAATCCACAGGCTAAACCTGAGGACTGAGGGGCACCAATGGCCGAAGCCTTGGGCTGTGGTCATAGGCAGCAGGGGAAAGGGATGTGGGAAGGTGGAACTTGGTGGAAGTGAGCTGGGACAGGTCTGGGAGAGGAAGATTTGGCCCCACTGTCACCCTGTGGCATTCTGTCCTGAATAGTGTTTGCCTATGGAGCCACTGGGGCTGGGAAGACGCACACTATGCTGGGAAGGGAGGGAGAGCCTGGCATCATGTACCTGACCACCATGGAACTGTACAGGCGGCTTGAAGCCTGCCGGCAAGAAAAGCAAGTCGAGGTGCTCATCAGCTATCTGGAGGTAGGGCTGCTACTGCTCTGGCCCACGTCATACTTCATTCTCAGAAACCCTGAAGGGGGTGGGGTGGGGCGGGGCGGGGTGGGTGGGGAAGAGGCTCCAGGGAACAGACTTAGCCCAGTGAGAGACCCTGTGAAAAGAAAACCTGTCCTCCTCTTGTCATTTGACCTCGTCGTAAAGTGCCACTGCAGGGTTGATGGCTCAATGGCAGTTCTACTGAGTCTGGCCCTCCCACCCCAGTGAATGCTCTCTGTGTTGCTGTCCCAGGGAGAGTGATCTTCCTCCGGTCTCTTCCTCTTGTCCTTTTCCTAAGGTGTATAATGAGCAGATCCATGACCTCCTGGAGCCCAAAGGCCCCCTCACCATCCGCGAGGACCCTGATAAGGGGGTCGTGGTACCGGGACTTTCTTTCCACCAGGTATTCACTGGACCTTGGGTGTGGCCACCACTTCATTGGTCCTCTGGGGTTCCCTCAAATGTAGTTTGGGAATCTCCTGGATACTGTGGAGGTGATTGGGGGTAAGGGGGTGGTGGCAGTGGTAGTGGCAATAATTGTGGTAGAGTGTGGCAGTCTCTGAAGATCAGCCTTCCTGGCAGGAGAAGAGCCCTGGTGATAAGACACGACCCGTCCCTGGGTATCTTTTCTATAGCCAGCCTCAGCTGAGCAGCTCCTTGAGATGCTGACCAGAGGCAACTGCAGCCGCACGCAGCACCCCACGGATGCCAATGCCACATCTTCCCGCTCTCATGCCATTTTCCAGGTGAGCAGCATCCTGTGCTCAGCCTAAAGCTGAGGGTTCTGATGTCTGCACCCCTCACTCCTACCTTCTGCTCCCCAGATCTTTGTAAAGCAGCAGGACCGCGTTCCAGGGCTGACCCAGGCCCTTCACGTAGCCAAGATGAGCTTGATTGACTTGGCTGGCTCAGAGCGGGCATCTAGCACCCATGCCAAAGGAGAGCGGTTGCGGGAGGGTGCCAACATCAACCGCTCTCTGTTAGCACTCATCAATGTCCTCAATGCCCTGGCCGATGCAAAGGTACTGCCGAGTTGCCCAGCAAGCACCCCAAGAACTGAAGATGGGCACCTGGACCCAGTGGTCCTTCCCTCCAGCACAGGGCAACCTAACCCAGCTCTGCGCTTACTGCCCCCAGGGCCGCAAGTCTCACATACCCTACCGAGACAGCAAACTGACCCGCCTGCTCAAGGACTCCATCGGAGGCAACTGCCGCACCGTGATGATCGCTGCCATCAGCCCATCCAGCCTGACCTACGAGGACACTTACAACACCCTCAAATATGCTGACCGTGCCAAGGAGATTAGACTCACAGTGTGTGCCGGGAGGGAGGGAGCCCCCAACCTGAGAGGACATGGGGACAAGCCCTAGACAGCCTCCTTAGATTCCTGGTCACTGTTCCCAGGCTCAGAAAGTGCCTTGTACTCATGAATGTCTTTGTCAGTATTGTTCCGTCTTGAGGAAGACTTCAGCTAGACTGAGGGAGGATAGTCTAGTCTAGACTTGCTACAGGCAGCAGAGCCTATCCAGGATCAAAAAGTGGCATAGGTGCCAGGCGGTGGTGGCGCACGCCTGTAATCCCAGCACTCTGGGAGGCAGAGGCAGGCAGATTTCTGAGTTCGAGGCCAGCCTGGTCTACAGAGTGAGTTCCAGGACAGTTAGGGCTATACAGAGAAACCCTGTCTCGAAAAAACCAAAAATCCAAAAAACAAACAAACAAACAAAAAAGTGGGATAGGTACCCCTCTGCACTGACTCCTCCAAAAGCAGAGGACTTCTGGTCTACCTGCCTGTCTCTGCAGGGAGTTCTACTTACCTGGAGCAGCTACAGAGCAGCCCTCTGCCTTGCTACTGTTGTAATAAGAGTCAGGTTCAGGCCGCACACAATCCTCGCCCCTTGGTGTGCCCCAGGCACACACTGACTTGGAGAGAGGGTCTCAGTCACATGTGTGGGCTCCCTATCCCTATCATGGGAATAGCTGTTATTTGTTTGAATAAACAAATCTCTTATGTGTCCTATCTCAGCTGAAGAGCAACGTGGTCAGCGTGGACCATCACATTAGCCAATATGCCACCATCTGCCAGCAGCTCCAGGCTGAGGTGAGGCGTCCTCTGGGAACCAGACTTGGGGCAGGGAGCAAGGCACAAAAGTTTGGGGTCCTGCTGGGGTCCTGCACCCTGCCTTTGTGGTCACCTGGGGCTCTGCAGACTGGGCTACTGTTGTTTCAGGTGGCTACCCTGAGGGAGAAGCTCCAGATGTATGAGGCTGGAGCCCAGGCCCTGCAGCAGCGCTCCCCACAGCCCCCCAGGTTGAGCATACCACAAAGGTGAGCTCTGCCGCCCCTTCCTGCCCCACCCTTCTAGTCAGCTGGAGAAGAAACGAGCCCCATTCTGTTTCTGCCACTTGGAGAGCTGGGAATATTCGCCTGTGTTCCAACACCCAAAACAGGGTTCCTCACTAGGACCCAGCAACTCAAAGGTACCTAGATGGACACTAACATCCCAGCCCAAATAAACAGACAAGTGTTTCCTCACCCGAGAAGTAGGCCTCAGGGCTGGGTCTCATTGTCTTAACCCAGTCTCTCTGGGTCCCTGGCCCCAGGGACTACCCATTGTCACTCGTTGCAAACGGGGCTCTGCCACCCAGACACCAAAGATTTCTGCCTCCCCTTGTTTACTCCCCCTCTTAAACCTCTCAAAATTCATTTCTTCCTTAACCTTCCTAGTTCCTCACTACAGCCTGGGCACTCCAGCCAGTCCTCTGCCTCAGAGTTCCATGCAGAGTGTGAAGCCCCTCAAGAGGAGAGCCTGGAATCAGATGCCCAGGGGCGGGAGACTGTGGAAGAAGATGCTTCCAAGCAGGAGCAGTGCCCCCAGGGCAAACAGGTAGGACTGGAGGTGGGTGGGGCCGTATGTGTCAAACCTGGGCCATAAAAAGACATGGACTGGTGGGATGCACATTTTGAATCTGTCCGGTTCTTACTTGTTTGAAAGTGACTGGGAGAAAGGAGGGGAGGACTTGATTGATTGGTTGATTGATTTTTGAGCATTGTTTGTGTGTGTGTGTGTGTGTGTGTGTGTGTGTGTGTGTGTGTGTGTGCGCGCGTGCACATGCCATAAGGCATACGTATAACTCAGGATAATTTGTGAGAGTTGGTTCTCTCCTTGTTCCCTGCCATGTGGGTCCCAGGGATTGAACCCAGGTCCTTGGTCTGTTGAGTCATGTTAGCATCCCAGGGGAAGGATTTTAGGAGATCATCCTGGCTGCTCCATTAATGCCCCCTCCTTCTTTAGTTTCTAACCCAGAAGCCAGAGCTGACCCAGCCAGGGTCCCCTAGTCCAACAGTGCGGGTGAAGCCAGACATGAGCCAGCACCCACCACAGGAACTGGATGCGGTTGCAGACCACTCCAAACAGTAGGTGTCTTGTCTTCAATAAGTCCGAGGTGGGGAGTGGCAGGTCAGTCTCCTGGGCTGACAGCTGATGCTTAGAGTGCCATGAAAGTTCTAGTGCTGAGCTGATAGGCACGTCTCTTTTCTTTTCTTTTGGTTTTTGGAGATAGGGTTTCTCTGTAGCCCTGGCTGTCCTGGAACTTGCTCTGGAGATCAGGCTGCCGTCAAACTCAGATCCTCCTGCCTCTGCCTCTGCCCCTCTGCACCTCTGCACCTCTGCGCCTCTGCCCCTCTGCCCTTCTGCCCCTCTGCCTCTGCCTCTGCCCCTCTGCCTCTGCCCCTCTGTGCCTCTGCGCCTCTGCCCCTCTGCACCTCTGCCCCTCTGCCTCTGCCCCTCTGCCTCTGCCCCTCTGTGCCTCTGCGCCTCTGCCCCTCTGCACCTCTGCCCCTCTGCACCTCTGCACCTCTGCACCTCTGCACCTCTGCCCCTCTGCTTCTGCCCCTCTGCCTCCGCTCCTCTGCGCCTCTGCCCCTCTGCGCCTCTGCGCCTCTGCCTCTGCCTCTCTGGGGTTAGAGGAGTGCACCACTACCTGCTTTAACTCCCCTTGCATCAACTTTACCCCATGCTTTTCAAGCAATCACACAAGCAAGGAAAGCAAACAGTATCCCCAAACCTTACCAAGTCCCAGACAGACAGACAGCACCATGCTAGTAGGACAGGCTGCTGGGGCTGGCAGGTGGCTTTCCAGTCTATGTGCAGAACTGCTGTCCACAGTCAGGAGGAGCCAGGCCCCACGTGGAAGAGGGGTAACCGAGAGTCAGGTTTTCCTATGCACCTTTAACAACAGATTGTGGCTCATTTTCCCCAGAAGTAAATAAGAGCCTCCACACCAAGCCAAAGAAGAAAAGATTCGGACCATTTCTTCTGGGTCACAGAGGGGATTTTCTCTAGTTTTCCCATGGCTCCCAGTACACAAATCCCCGTCCACTTAGCATTGCTGCTGCCAGCCCCACTCTCCCCCCCAGCATGGCTCACACTAGGCAGTGTATTTAAAGCTTCTGGACAGAGGGCCTGCTTAATTTAACTTCTTGTCGAGGAGTATCTGTCCCTGACTCAGCAAAAATGCTGCGGCCTGAATCATAAAGGCTCATTATCTGTCTCATGCTGCCATCTCCCTGGGCCCTGAGGAGCCCGGGATACACGGGTGGGATGGCCCACTGGCCTCCCAGACTGGCTCCTATGGACATTCAGTGTCCCCATTGTACAGCGAGAGGCCACTTGGCCACCATTTTGGCTCCGCCTATGGCTTTGTGGCCTCTGACAAGTTACTTCGATCTAGGCTGTGATTTGAAAATCACAATTCTTATGTCCTCTAAGTTCTTTGAGATGGAATACTAATAAATATGACACAGGGTCCCAAGGATTCAATGCTGCAGGCTGTCTTAGTGTTCTTTGCATTTGGAAAAGCTCTGACAACCAGATAAAGTAATTAATCTTTGACTTGACTAGAACTTGGACCACCAGGGCACTGAATAGATTTGAGTTTTTTTTTTCTAGTTCAGTAGTTTTTCAAGACTTTAATTTTTTTAAATCTTTGTTTGTTTGGTTGGTTCTTGTTTTGAGACAGGAGTATCTCTACATAACCCTGGCTGTCCTGGAACTCACTTGCTTGGATTAAAGGTGTCACATGAAATCTTATGTTGAGGTCATAGTCTATCTTATTTAATCTCCCTATATTCCAACAAAGTAGATACCATTTTATAGAAATAATAGTTAGTGTGCCGGGCATTCTGTGAATATCCTACATGTAACGTAAGTCACTTAGGGTCTGATGGCACACACCGTTAGTCCTAGAACTCAGAAGGCTAGACAGGATCTCAGAGTTCCAGATCAGCCAGAATGATGAGGTGTAATACACAGGACAGACAAAACAGAGTTGTTCTATCTCACATGTGCTGGAAACCTAATTTGAAAGCCCATGTCCACAAAGGGAGCTATGCCCTTCGTCCACAGCACAGCAAACACAGTCAGGGTCGTCCGATATCCGGGGTGGTGTATTTCTCCCAATGCCCACTCTTTCTAAAGAGTTCAAGTCTTCCTCATAAAAAGTGGCTCAAAAAGATAGAGTTTTTGCAGTGTCCTCCTTAATTAATGTCCTGCCTGCTTTCACGAAGACCTTGAGGCCACTTTTCCAAATGAGTTTGTGTTTTCTGAGCACACACTGACTGAGGGCAGTGAGGGGGTCCAGAGAGTCTAGACAGGTGGTTACCTGAGGACGAATCAGTTACTGTGAATAATCCCTGCCAAGGTAATTGTGTTTACTCTTTCATCACAGTTGTGCCTTAAAGGAAGGGAATTTTCTTTATGAGAATCTAAATTTACAATACCAATAATCACATTACCCTCAGAATTTCCTTTAAATAGTCCCTGGTGCATGTGAAATTTGTATTGGTTTTCACACACTTTTTCAGGAGCCTTGCCATTTGCTAGAAAACACATCTCCAAATGCAGTTTTCAGGGTCTACTCAAAGCCACAGTCGACATAGCCTAGCTTAATCTCCCTATATTCCAACAAAGTAGATACCATTTTATAGAAATAATAGTTAGTGTGCCAGGCATTCTGTGAATATCCTACAAGTAACGTAAGTCACTTAGGGTCTGATGGCACACGCCGTTAGTCCTAGAACTCAGAAGGCTAGACAGTATCTCAGAGTTCCAGATCAGCCAGAATGATGTGGTAAACCTGTCTCAACCAACAATATAGCCAGATGTGATGGCACACACCTTTAATCCCAGCACTTGGGAGGCAGAGGCAGGCAGATCTCTTGAGTCTGAGGCCAGCCTGATCTATAGGCCTAGTTCCAGGACAGCCAGTGAGTCAGGATCCTGCCACTGGGGTGTATTGAGCTGGGATCTGAGCAGGACTGACTGGATCTGGGTTCTTAACCGTTACCTTCCCCTCAGGGTAACCGAGCTTCAGGCACAGCGCTAAGCTAGGAGTGTGCATGTCTGTAACACTAGCATTAGGGAGGTAGAGACCAGAGGGCAGATCTGGAGTTCAGTCACATCTTGAGCTATATAGCATGTTCAAGACCAGTCTGGACCACCTGAGACCAAAACGCCACAGCACTATTAAGGGGCAGAGCTAAGGAGAAATGGAGAACTCCCAAGTCTAAGGCCTCTTGGCATCCTTTCCCTGTTTCCCAAGCCACTGGCTTTGTTGTGGAGCATGTATGATAGGTGACACCTCCCACCACTGCCTGTAGAGGTATTGGCCACCAGTAAGGGTATGTCAGAGTAGGACCCAGGGCCAGGAGGAGGGTGAAGCAGGTAACCTAGCCTGGGCAAGGCAGGGGGGACCTCGCAGGAGAGCCCAAGGGCCCTCAGTCACATCCAGAGTGATGGGACAGCGTACAACACAGACGCCTGCCTGCCTGGTCTGCCTCGGTCTAAGTAAGTTATATGCAAATTCTCTATCCTCTGTTTCAGGTTGGCCCTCCGGGTGCTATGCCTGGCCCAGCGACAGTACTCCCTGCTGCAGGCAGCCAACCTCCTGACTCCCGACATGATCTCAGAATTTGAGACCCTGCAGCAGCTAGTGCTTGAGGAAAGCATCGAGCACGGGCCTGAGAACCCCAGGTCTCCTGGTCTGGCCAGGGGGGACCCGCTAACTCAGGAGCTGTGTTCAGAGTCTAGTGAGTGTCACCTGTTAGTACACCCTCTAAGGCCCTCCTGTAGCCAAGGTGTGACCTGGGACCTCACATGCTGGCTTATGCTGGGGTGGGAGGCTGGAACCTAACAGAGGTCATGGTTCTCTATTCACAAACAAGCCAAAGAGAACCGAGGGGTTAAGGCTCTTTGTGTCTGCTGTGTCCCATATTCTACCCTCTTTCTCTCTGGCCAGCCCCAGTCTCGTCTCAGCATTTTCCTTCTCTCTGTCCAGAGTCTTCAGGGTACTGTGGTCCAGTAACCCGGACCATGGCAAAGCAACTGAATGGTCTCACACACACTCTGGGGATCCCACTGGCACCTGACTGCCCCTCAGAGAAGATGTTCCAAAAACCTACCAAGGAGAAGAAAAGGAAGCTGAGCCCCGAAGAACCAGGCAGCCTACCAGCCCCAAATCTGGAGATGAAGCGCCAGCGCCAGTCCTTCCTCCCCTGCCTAAGGAGGGGCTCCCTACCTAAGGCCCAGCCATCCTCCGAGCCTAAGGCCCAGCCATCCTCTGAGCCTAGAACTCCCAAAGGAGAAAGGCCCTCTTCCCCTTCCCCCTCCTCCTCCTCCCGAGTCTGCCCAGCCACAGTCATTAAAAGCCGGGTACCCCTGGGCTCTTCTGCCTTACAGAACTGTTCCACTCCTCTGGCCCTCCCCACTCGTGACCTCAATACCACCTTCAATGTCTCTGTGGAGTCCCCCTCTAAACCCAGCTTCCACGAACTCATTGACTGGGAGAAAGTTTCCCCGGAGCTCAACAGCACAGACCAGCCTCTCCTCCCCAGGTGAGACTCCAGGCATCTCCCGCATCGGCCAGAAGACGGAAGGTAGCCTGGCTCTTGGAGCAGAGACATTTGCCACCTGTCTCCTCTTGGTCACTCGTCAGCCTCATGCCCAGGCCTAGGAAAGCAGAGTATGCAGCTGGAAGGCTGTCCTTACCCCAACTCTGCTGGCTTGTGGCCTGCTCATGAGCAGCTGATGGGACCTATGCTTAGGAAGGGTCCCGGAGAACCAGGAGTTAACAGGCCAGCCCTATCTGTATCCTTATGCTCTGTTTGGTTCCATGACCTGTTCTGAGTTTGTATCCCACAGACAAATACCTATTTCATCTACTTGAACACCAGATTTTTCTCTCTCTCTCAGTGTCGAGAATAGGAAACAAAGACAGCATGGTGGCACATACTGTTAATTCCAGTACTCAGAAGGCAGAGGCAGGGCCTCTGTGAGTTCAAGGCCAGCCTGGGCTATATAATGAGTTCCAGGACAGCCAGGGCTACACAGTGAGACCCTGTCTCAAGAAGAAACCAACAGGGTTAGGCAGGACACTATGGAAGGAAAATTTAATTTAGTGTTTTCTAGTGCAAAGACAGAACTGCTACCTTTGCCCTCTAACTACACCATGGGGGAAGGGAACAGCTACCTGCTCAGGACTGAACAAGTGGCAGAGTGACCTGGACATGTAAGGCTGAGGCCAACAGACTGTCCACCCACAGCCCCACACCTTTCGTGCCCTCTGAGCTGGCTCTCAGTAACAGGCTCAGAGCTGGGCAGGTGGAAGGGTGAAATTGCTTGAACTCCAGCTCCCGGGATAGACGAGAAACTGACATCTGGATGTTCTCCCAGAGCAGGGCTGTCACTCAGCTGTCGGCCCGAGCTGAGAGAGGCAGGGATAGAGACCACCTCTTACAGAAAGAAGCCTCAGGTCATTTGGTCTGGCCTTCCTGCCTGCAAGCTTGAGGCAGCTGGAGAGGAGACAGGTCAGCAGCGTTTCTGGTTCCCTCCTGACCTGTCTCTCTCACCCCCACAGCGCACCTGTCCTCCTATTCACGAAGGGCCGCAAGCCTTCTCTTCCTACAGTCACTGTGCACAAGAAGAGGCGCACTGTGAGGTGAGGCTGGCGGTGGGGAGAAAGCTCTAACTAGAGCAGTGGACATCACCTGAGCATAGGTCCCACTGGTTTCACCTTGGAGAAAGCAGCCAAGAAATTGTGAGCAGCTTAGTTCTCTGGCTGGGATTTCTCTGGTCTGTCCATATCTATCACAGGATTTCCCCAGAGATGATGTGGGCCTCAGCCCCTAGCCACAAGAGTCCTTGTCCATTGGTTACCCTGCGGATTGGAATTGCCCTTCGCCTCCGTTTCCTTGAGTGTTCCTCATTCCACAAGCCTCGCCCTCTTTGTGCTTTCCATTCTCACGTGGTTTGGAAAACTGCTGTTTAGCTTCTGCCCTCAGGTTTAGTGCCTAGCAAACACACACCTGGTCCAGAACCTTCCTGCCACCTCCTCACCTTGTCTCCCTGCCTGCCCTCCTTCAGGCCCTCGGTCTCCCGAGGCCGCAGCTGCATTGCCCGGCTCCACAGTAGCACCCTGAAGAAGCCAGACAGACCCTTCACAGTCCCGGGTAACTGGAACTGGGGACAAGCATAGCTGGGCAGAGGTAGCCAATAAAAATGGGGCAGGGTGCGTGGGGACCCGGGTGGAAGGAGGGCATTTCAGGGACCCTCAAGAGGGAGGAGGGGGACAGGATGAGAGGCGAGAGCTATAGGGCAGACCCTCACTTTGTCTGTCTGTCTGTCTGTCTGTCTGTCTGTCTGTCTGTCTGTCTGTCTAACTGGCCTGCAGAGCCACCCTTGAGTCCCCACTGCCTTGATGACCAGAGGACTCCTAAGGAACTGATTGGGGTGACAGAGTGCTGTTAACTGAGAGTCCCGACCATGAGGGACTCCTGACGTCCATGATGGTTCTGATCTACCAACAGCCTCCTCTTGTCCTTGGAGCTGCCAATGCCAAGAGTCCCTGGCCTGCCTTCCTCACCTTGGAGCAATTAACACCACATGCCTTAGCTCTGCTATCGCCCTCCTGCCCCTCATCTGTTTGCCTTCTTTAGTAGTCTCTTTCACACCCAGCTTCTTGGTATATGCATATTCCTCTGTGAGTGCTAAACGTGTGGCTGTATTAAGAATCCCATCAGGGTCTCTCATTTCCCAAAGCCTTCCATGCAAGCAGGGAACTCGGGGGCTTCATGTCTCACACCGGGGTCTGCACAGTGAGGGTGGGCGAGGACAGGAGGGGCTGCTGACAAGTGTCATGTTAGCTGTCCTGGTGCTGACCACTGCATACATCCAGAATGTAAGGAGGCGGGGATGCGAGGATAGCGCCTTCAGTCTAAATGCTGGCTGCTTGGGTCAGTTATTTAGGTATCCTTCTCATCTTGTCTTCTCCATATTCACATGAATTTATATGTATTCACATGGGTGTATGCCTGTAGATTTTTTTTTTTTATAATTAATAAACATCTCCATCTCTGGTGTCTTCTTCTACACTCTGAAAAGTTACTGCTGATTTTTCTTTCTTACCCTTAAGACCTCAAGCTGGGTTTGGTGACACACGCCTGTGATCCCCGCATGTGGGAAGCCAAAGCAGGAGGATCATGGGTTAGAAGACAACTTTTGCTACAGAAGGCAAAAGAAATCAACAGGGCATGTCTAGGCCTGCAGCTCGGGTAGGGGGCTTGCTTAACATACTTGCAGCCCGGGTTCAAGAAACTTAGAATCCAGAAAAAAAAGATACCTGCCTGGCCTCCCACAGCCTTTTGTTCTGGGCCTGTGTTGGGCTTCTCACTCTAGTAGCAGTCCTCTTCCTGGGCCTGGAGATGGCTCGGCAGGTAAAGGCTCTGGTTTTGCAGGCCTGACAAGCTGAGTTCAATCCCAGAGCCCACTCCACAGTTGTCCTCTGACCACACACACACACACACACACCATGGCATACATGTTGCCTACACACAAAATATTTTCCTCATTTCAGGGTCTTTGCCCCCCCCCCCCCCCCGTGGGTTTAGAAGGAACCTCACCTGGCTGTCCAGTACATGCTAGAACCTTAGGTGGCCCATTCCGCTGTCCGGAATGGCCTTTGGTGATACCCAAGTCCCAGGGAGATCTCCAAGTGCGTCCCAGCTGGAGTCCAGTGCAGCCTGCTCCTCCCCCCACCCCTCCACCTTCCTTTCCATTCACTGGGTCGCGTAGCAATTCAACATGGTTATCTCTCTTCTCTCCATGAAGACATGGTTGGCTGAGTGAATTAATAGTGTAAACAAAATTAGAGGAGCTTGTGTTGAACTTGCTTCTGAAAACAAACATTTAAGGGTATTTAGCACATTGTGAATAGTGTGTAAACAATGCTGCCGGCCTCAAAGGAGTTCTCCCTGTTTTGGGGAGCAGTCACCCCTGCATGCCTGGGCGCCTCCTGCTCAGTTCTGTCCTTTGTTGGGACAGCAAGGAAAAGAGGGTGGACAAGCATCCCTGTGCTGCCAACCTGTGTCCCAGAGCTGATGCTCACCCAGTCAAGTGGAGAAGAGAAACCAAATGGAGCGCCTCCGCCCATCCTGTCTGCAGTGGGACTGCAATGTCTGGGATCCAGCACACTATCTGGTTTTTTACATAACACCGGACTACTTCCTTTTTGAAGCAAACAGACATCAATTCTCTTTCTCAGGCATGGGGTTCCCGCCTCTCCAATTAGTCTTAATGAGTTTGTTCCCCTGTGTACCACGGCTCCCTCGAAGCCATCACAGATGCGCATCTGCATCCCCTGACAGCTTGGCTCGGTGCTTCCCCTTCAGGAGGCCATGCTGAGTGACGCTAGATTCTGATGGAATAACTTCCCCATTTCCTGGGGTCTTCACATACTTTACCGCTTCCGATCATCACTACCGCCCTTTGGGTGCAGAGGCAGTCGGCATGGGGCAAGGCAACCAGTAACCAGGGCCAGGAGGGCATGCTAATGCTCAGTAAGTTCCTTGCGTGAGGTAGAGTTTGCCAGGGCTGGGGGCAGCCTGACAGTGGGAGAGAGGTCACTCTTGACAAGGCTGTCCGGCAGCTAGCATTCACTTGGCAAACATCTGTGCTCTGCGGTACAAAGTGTGCTCTCGGGTGACCCATAAAATGGACAAAGACTTTGGGCTGATGGGACCAAGCACGTGCAGCTCCTGCCCTCAATCACAGGAGGTCAGGCCGAGAGCTCGCCGGGTGGTGTCCTGCTTGCCATAGGCAGTTGGGACTGCGGGAGGGCAGCAAGCTGACACCCAGCTTCCGTCTGACTCGAATGAGCAATGAGACTCCGAAATTGGATTGTTCTTTCATAGAGTCATCCACGAGACATGGCAATCAATGCCTCCCCGGCCACCATAGGCCCGCCTCTCCCTGCATCATCGCGGCCTGCTCCAGTGAACTTAAAAATTCTGTCACCCCCACACCCCCTAGAGTCACCACCCCCTTGCTCACACTGAGGCTCAGATCTGGACCTTCCATGGGCATATACATTTATCCCAGTTCATAAAGTCAGGCTTGGGGCCGAGAGCCGGAAACCTTTGTGGTGGAAGAAGGCCTGGCACTGTCCCTGTGATGACATAAAACAGCAAGATCTACCCCCTGGGTTTCCACGGCATGCAGCCTTCAACATGCTCCCTTCCCAGATTCCCAACCCGGGGACTCCTTGGCAGCCAGTTCATGCATTCTGTCCTGGAGTCATACTCCTGTCTCCAGAGTCTCCCTGCAATGGCCTCTTGGCTCTGGCCTCTGCTCCTCGAGGGTTCCTGGTTCCAGATGGAATGGAAGTCATGTGGTCTGGTCTTGCGTAGTTCTTTTGTATTTTGCTTGCTTGCTTGCTTGAGACAGGGTCTCTCTATGGAGTGCTGTCTGTCTTGGAACTCATCGTGTAGACCAGGCTGGCCTGGAACTCAAAGTGATGCCCTGGCCAAAGGCATGTGCCACCATGCTGGCTCGTCTCTGCTCTGTGATGAGGGATCCAGGACAGCTGGGGATGAATGTTGCTGAGGGAGGAGGGGACCAGATTCACCTCGAGACCTCTGAGAACTGTTTTCTGATTATTTGTTTTTATTTCATGTACATTGGTGTGAGGATGTCAGATCCCCTGGAACAGGAATTACAGACAGTTGTGAGCTGCCATGAGGGTGCTGGGAATTGAACTCGGCTCCTCTGGTAGAGCAGTATGTTTCAACCAAGCCTCACAGCTCTCCTCTGCTCAGCACAGCCCCATCCATTGGTCCAT
Source organism: Apodemus sylvaticus (assembly GCF_947179515.1). Classification (NCBI taxonomy): domain Eukaryota; kingdom Metazoa; phylum Chordata; class Mammalia; order Rodentia; family Muridae; genus Apodemus; species Apodemus sylvaticus. The sequence continues at coordinate 20,069,880 of NC_067481.1, forward strand.
CCTATCTACTTGCGGGTGGTGGGGGGTGAGGTGGTGGGGGGATGGAGGCTGCTAGGCTGGAAATGGTGGTTATCAGCCCTTTTCTCCCATCAGGGCCGCATCTGGTCCCTGCCCGTCACCCTCCCTAAGGTACCCAAGTTGGGGGAGGGGATATGGGGAGAGGGCGCAAAGCAGACTGGGAAGGCAATTAAAAAGCCGATCTCAGGGTAAGAGACTCAGAGGTAAAGGACAAACTGTAGTGGGGCTGGGAACGGCGAGGCAGAAAGGGCCTGAGCTTATTAACCCTGCCACAGCCGCCTGCCCCAGGACCTGTGGCAGTAAATGAGCTGATGACAGTAACAAGAGACAGAGGCGGGGCCCAAGGAGGAAGATGAAGGGATTCTGGGGTCCAGTCTAGGATCATTCTGCAGCCACGGAAGCTGATTTCTAGTCAGCAGAACCTATCTGGGGCACAGGCTCTAAGTGGGAGAATGCATGGTCCCTGGTCTGAGGCAAGTCCTCTCCAAGTGAAGACAGAGACAGCCCTTACCTACAGAAGCTTCAATGGGTAAGGAGCTCGCCCTGTCCTGTGGTGTCTTGATCTGGGTGGGGACACCAGATTCTAGCATCAGGAAATCCCCACCCGTAGGGGAAGATTGCTCATCAGCTCATCAGGCCGAGCTGCGCAGGGCACCCAGGCATGAAAGTCCCCAGCACACCAAGAGTTTCTGGAGTCAGATGAAGTTAAGAGCCACAAGTCTCGGGAAGGCAAGGGAGAACAGAGCCCACCAGGATGGGGAGGCAAGAAAGTGGGTTGGGTGGGCAACATCTACTTCAGTCTCCACACAGTTTGAAAATAGCGTGGGGCTGGGCTGTGGTTATAGACAGTGCTTTCTAACATGCGTGACGCCTTAGGTTTGAGCCCCAGGATCGAATAAACCAGGCAAGGTGCACACAAGGAATCCCAGCACTCAAGAGGTGGAGGTGGGAGGGTCAGACGTTCAAGGTCATTCTTAACTACATACACAGCAAGTCTAAGGCCAGCCTGAGCTATATGAGACTCTTGGCTCACAAAACAACAGTAACGAGAAAGAAATAAGAACTCGGCTATGTCTCTGTAGAACTTGAAGCCACCAGCAGCTAGAGGCCTTCGAGAAAATGGCGTTGAATCCCACTCTCTTTACCCAGCTTTGGACGTTGGTCCTATCCAGACTCCCATGTGGTCTTCTTTGGAAGGGTCTCACATACACCCAAGGGAGGCAGTAGAACTTGGCAGGCCTTACTCAAGTTCCTGCCCCTCCTGGCCATCACAGAAACACTGACAGTCCGTAAGTAGGAGGCATTATTGAAATGGACGAAATGGTTTGTCAGTGGTGTCTGCTGTGAGCGTCTCTCATGATCCTCACAAGGCTCTTGGAAGATGTGTCCTCATTTCACAGATAGGGAAATGAAGACTCAGACTGTATCATCTGAAACGTCACAGCCCCCCAGGAACCAAAGTCGTGCTTTCTCCTCAAGAGGACACTGCCACAGCTGAGGCGGATCTAGAGGGAAAACAAAAACAAAACAGAATGGCCAACGGAGGGACACAAAGGCGGACCTTAGAAAAGCCAACAACAGCTAGGAAAACTTGTTCCTGACACCAAGCTTTCGTGGCCAGGCCTGGGCAGCTGAGCACTGCCATCTAGTGGCCGTGGGCCTCAATTCCCCTCCTTCAGGCACCAGCATGGGATGGGCTCAGCCAGTCTTGCACTGGGCAGGGCAAGTTTGCAAGCAGAGTCAGCAGGTGACACTCAAATTACATGGCCACTTCTGAGACTGGGAGCCACCAGGAACTGTGTCTATGAGCTGAGACTGGGAGTCGAATTGTCGCAGGAGGCGTTGACGATTTATCCGGTAGGCGAAAGATCATCTGTCAAACTTTAATACAGGGAGAGGGACACAAGGAGGCCATCTTATCCCCACTCTGGCTTGAAGCAGAGCTTGGCTTGGCTGCAGGCTCTGGAGTGAGGCATCCAAGCATCTGTCTTCATGGTTGACAGCACCCTGCTGTGGAGTCTAAAAGTCTGCTGGAGTTTGGCCTGAGGCTTTGGTGTTGGAGAGTTCTGCTTGGGAAAGTTGAAAAGTAGTCAACCAGAGGATGAGGCATGAGCCAGGCTAGGAGAATAGGTATGCCAGTGGTGACTGGGAGGGCAGGGGGACTGCATGTTTTCCCACCAAGTGCCTGTCTGGGGCAGACACGCATGGGTATGGTGAGCTGTGGGCTGGGAAGTCGGCTGAAGGCTTACAATTGTTGTTTGTGCAACAATAAGCTTCGTTAAATGAAAGCAGGGAGTGGAAAGCGATGCAGCTGTTAAAACGATGATAGAGGTAAATGTTTATTGATTTAGAAAGATGTTTGCAACATATTGTTGAAAGAAAAGCAAATTACAAAATAACTGGTGCAGTACAGGCTTGTTTTGAAAAAAATGTATTTATGTGTGTAGAAAAATCTGGCTGTGTTTATCACCATGTGGCAAAACTATGGCTAATTAAATATTTATATTGCTTATATGTGTTTTCTGATTTCTCTATAGTGAATGTGTAATAAAAATACTAATAATGAAAGTTAGTACATCAACTGCAACCAAGAATGTCTTTCTTTTGTCTCTATGCACGAAGACCCTTTGAGAACATAGCGAGGATATGAAAGATCAGTGGGATCAGAGCGGGACTTGGGCCTGCATCAGGACCCGAGGGAGGGGGCTGTAGAACCAGGGGCTGGAGAGCTGCTCCTTGGCTGGTTCTGAAACAAACTCACATACACAGGAGGTGTGGTGGCTACTTCTGGTTGTATCTGGAATGAACTACAGTCCAGAATTGGAGGTCCCACCTGTGATCCAGATCTTGAGTCTGGAAGACACAGTTTCTGACCTGGACCTTGACATGGAGATCTTGAGGTCTGGGCCGTGAAAAGCTTAGGTGCAGGTAAGGGAATACTTGTCTTCAATCCCAGGAGACTGAGGCAAGGAGATCCCTAAGTTCAAGGTCAGCCTGGGACAAAGCAAGTCCTAGATCCAGGCATGGTGGTACACACCTTAATCTGGGCCATACCTTCTGCTGGAGACCTACATGAGGACCTTGGAAGAAGGAACTCACTCTTCTTTGCCTGCTTGCACTTACCAGCCAGCACACCTGTTGGAACCTACTTCTACAGAAGATCAGCTGACACAACTAGCCTCGTGGGACTGAGCGACTACTAGATTCTTGGATTTCTCATTCACAGCTGACCATTGTTGGGTTAGTTGGACTGCAGACTGTAAGTCATCACAATAAAGTCCCTTACTATACAGAGACATTCCATAAGTTCTGTGACTCTAGAGAACCTTGGCTAGCCAGGCGGTGGTGGCGCACACCTTTAATCCCAGCACTTGGGAGGCAGAGGCAGGCAGATTTCTGAGTTCGAGGCCAGCCTGGTCTACAGAGTGAGTTCCAGGACAGCCAAGGCTATACAGAGAAACCCTGTCTCGACAAAAACAAAAACAAAAACAAAAACAAAACAAAACAAAAGAACCCTGACTAATACAGGAGGGATTCTTCTCCAACTTTGCGGACAAACCTGTCCCGCCCACGTTGGATTGTTTCCCTTCAGACCCATTTTGTTTAGACCTGCAAAGATAGGCCACCCCTATTCTGTGAGATGTGTCCTGAGTTTAAGGCTAATCTCTAGTAAGGCTCTTCCTTTAAAGACCCCCCTCCCACTCTTTACCTTCCCAACTTTTAGGATTATCAAAAGTCACCGGGGGCAGAAAGTGGCCACACAAGCCTTTAATCCCGAAGCGGCAGTTGGGGTTTCTGTGAATTCCCTAACTGCTTGATCCATATCGAGTTCCAGGGGGACATGATGAGGACCAGTCTCAAGGTCACTGGGAACCTCTCTCAAGATCTTCCTCACTATGCCTTTGTTAGGGATTGGGAAAGATGTGACTGGAACCCAAGACACTCTTCCCTTCCCTCTGGTGGGACTCACTAGGGGAACCTCGGCAAGCAGCCCCATTGTATGCTCAAATGCCATGTCCCTGATATGGAATATAGGATGTTGCTATGACAGGAACTCAGGGGTCTTAACTGGCTTGAGCACTGGGAGGGGGCAAGCAGCCAGGCCTTGTCTGTAAGCTGGAGACCTGGCAGTGCTGGCTGGCCACCCCCCAGGACCTCCTCCTTGTGCCCGCTGAATGACTCACCTTGGCATAGACATAATGGTCAGGGGCGGGCACACAGCCTGCTTCCCGCTGTACTCCAGGCCCCCTTCGATGCTTTCCGAGAAGTCCATTGAGCTAGGAGCTTGTACTGCACCCAGGGCTGACATCTTGGCATCCTGGGACAAAAGCGGCCCATGGGGCTGCCCTTGTCGCATGCCTCACTGGCGGCAGAGAGAAAGGCTCCATTCAGCAAGTGCCCTGGAGCAGACATCAGGGGCCCAAGCATGGGCAGAGCAAGGCGGGGGCGGGGGGAGCAGAGCTGTCTGTTTTCCAGAAGCCCAAGGGCACAGATGGCTAAGGCGCCTGGGAGGGACCTGCGTGGAGGGGAGAGATGGGCCTGAAGTCTCAAGCAGCAACAGCCTTCTCCCCACCATTGATGAGGGTGGAGTTTGGTTTCCCAGACCTACATGTCCCTCAGAGGCCTGGTGTATGAGAATTTAAAGGAGGTAAATCTGAGAGAATGAGAGGTGGCCGGGAAGACAGGCTGTTACAGAAAGAAAGACTCCAGCAAGCACAGCCAACTCGTTCATAACTACTCTGTCAGGGGCTGTCGCTGTCGGGGGCCAGGCTCTGGAAGGAGCAAAAGGAAGCTGGACCGGGAGAAATGGCCCACTGGGCTGCATAAGAGGCCATAGAGGGGCTCTGGAATGAAGCCTGCTGTCTTATCCCATTAGGATCTGCGCACATACCTTCTGTCGTGCCTGCTAAACATACAGCCAGAGGCTCAAGTTGACCCTAGAGTCACAGAGAGGGCTCCCGCCACAGTCTTCCACTCCTGATCTTCAGGGATAGTGTTGGAGGGCTTCAGAGGAGAGGACTCTGCATGTCTGTTGAGAATGGGGAGTCAAGGGGAACTGTAATACAGGCTGACCCTGGAAGAAGGGAATAGCTTCTTCAAATTCCTAGCATCTCACAGGCCCATAGAGAAGTACAGAGTTGGGGCCGTCCTGGCTTACAGGCTCTGAGAACAGGAAGCAGCATCCCTGACCCAGCTGTGCACTCTCTGTCTCTGTCTCTCTGTATCTCTCTGTCTCTGTGTGTGTGCTTGCACACTTGTGTACACACACGTGTGTTTATCACACAAATGTTCATGAGTGTGCACATGCATGTGTTGAGGCCAGAGGTCAACTTTGGGCACTGTTGCCTTGGTTTTCTGAGAGAGCATTTCCCCCTGGGGCCTGGAACTCACCAATTACTGAGACCTAGGAAACCTACTGAGTTTTGTCACCCAGTTACAAGTATGCACTGTCAACCCAGGCCTTTTGTATTCATCTGTGGCTAGAACTCGGGCCTTCATGCTTGACAGGCAAGCAATTTATGGACTAAGCTGTTGCCTCAGCCCTCTCTTGACCTATTTACCAGAAAGGTTCTTTGATCAGTGGTGAAGCCAGGCTGGTGTTCCCAGGAAAGTCTTGACTCTGGGTACAGTGACCTCGGTGGGGTGAGAGGAGTTCTCCCCATTGCTGGGCCGGGTCCCAGCTCCACCCCCTCAGGCTATTCAATGGGTTGCTGCCAGGAAGTCAGGGGCAGATCCAGCCCAGCCCTTCCTTCATAAAGGCCCTGACATCCCAGGAGCCAGCAGAGGCAGGGCAGGATGGAGCGGAGACGGGTTACCTCTGCACGCCGCTCTTATGCCTCCTCTGAGACCGTGGTCAGGGGCCTCGGTCCTAGTCGACACCTGGGTACCATGCCGCGGGTCTCCCTGTCTAGAATGACTCCTCCACTCCCTGCCAGGGTGGACTTCTCCCTGGCCGGGGCGCTCAATGCTGGCTTCAAGGAGACTCGGGCCAGCGAGCGCGCAGAGATGATGGAACTCAATGACCGCTTTGCTAGCTACATCGAGAAGGTCCGCTTCCTGGAACAGCAAAACAAGGCGCTGGCAGCTGAGCTGAACCAGCTTCGAGCCAAGGAGCCCACCAAACTGGCCGACGTCTACCAGGCGGAGCTTCGGGAGCTGAGGCTGAGGCTGGACCAGCTTACAGCCAACAGTGCCCGGTTGGAGGTGGAGAGGGACAATCTCGCACAGGACCTCGGCACCCTGCGGCAGAAGTGAGAAGGGGAAGCTAGCGGGCAGAGACACTGAACTGAGAGGGGCATCTGGAAAGGAGGGTGCTGCTCCCCCGAGGGGGGCCTCCCAGCTGCTGCGTTTCCCCATGTCTGGGAAAGGGAGAGCTATCTTTGTTCCCTAATATGACTGGAATAGCCAGGAAGAGACTAAACACTTCAGGGATCTGATTCCCAAAGGGAGCTGGGCTCTCTGGGCACCTCCATGCTGTGGGAGGTTGTTGGGTTGGGTAGCCAGGGGTGTGAGCCAGTAGGTACTTTTTTGTTGTTGTTGTATGGTTTGGTCTTTTTGGTTTTTTGGTTTTGGTTTTGGTTTTGGTTTTTTGGATTTGGTTTTTTTTCGAGACAGGGTTTCTCTGTATAGCCCTGGCTGTCCTGGAACTCAGTAGACCAGGCTGGCCTCGATCTCAGAAATCCGCCTGCCTCTGCCTCCCAGAGTGCTGGGATTACAGGCGTGCGCCACCACCGCCCGGCAGCAGGTGCTTTTTTTTTATTTCTTCATTCACTTGGCACTATGAATGACAATAGAGGTTTGTGTCCACAAGGCAGCTCTGGTCTCTGAAATATAGGAATCACAAGAAAGAGCAGGAAGGGGCTGGAGAGATAGCTCGGCAGTCAAGAGCACTGACTGCTCTTCCGAAGGTCCTGAGTTCAAATCCCATAAGCCAGATGGTGGCTCACAACCATCCGTAATGAGATCTGATGCCCTCTTCTGGGATGTCTGAAGACAGCTACAGCGTACTTATATATAATAAATATATCTTTAAAAAAGAAAAACAGCCGGGCGGTGGTGGTGCACACCTGTAATCCCAGCACTTGGGAAGGCAGAGACAGGCGGATTTCTGATTTCGAGGTCAGCCTGGTCTACGGAGTGAGTTCCAGGACAGCCAGGGCTATACAGAAAAACCCTGTCTTGAAAAAAAACAAATCCAAAAAAAAAAAAAAAAAAGGAAAAGAAAAGAAAAGAAAGAGCAGGCAGGCCTGAGGGGCCCAGACGGCCCCTACCACATAGTTTTGACCCTGCTTAAGCCATTTTGATTGGTGTAGCTGTAGCGGTCATGATTCCATCTGTCCTAAAAGACTGTAACCAGACTCTGGGGCTTGGTGCTTTGCTTGGTGTCCCTCTGGTGCAGGAGGGGCACTGGTGTCAGTGACAGTGAGCACACGCCGGTGGACACGCTGGTGGGAGCAAGAGCAGCTGCACCAAGCCCGATAAGGCGCCTCGGTAATGAGTTAAGGCGGAAGGTTTTATCTGCTCTCCCTCTCAGCCAAGGCCTCTGTGTAGGAACCTCCGTTACTTACTCCTCCTGACACTCTACCTGCGGGATCGGTTTGTGACAGTCCCCTCCTTCTGGAGGTTAGGACAGGTATCCAAGAGTCCTCAGGAAAACCTACAATCCATACTGTGTCCCCTGTCCCAGGCTCCAAGAGGAAACCAACCTGAGGCTGGAGGCAGAGGGCAACCTGGCTGCGTATAGACAGGTCAGAGAGATGAGCGGATGCGGGAGGGAGGCCGGTGGCAGCCCACCAAACACAGCCCCCGAACTTATCCCCCCCAACACACAGCCATTGGCTGCTCCCAAGATCCCCATAGGGAGGGGGAAGACAAGGCTGGAAACTGTAGGAAGGAGGACACTCTGAGGTCAAAGAGACTCTCTCCTCACTCCAGGAGGCAGATGACGCCACCCTGGCTCGTGTGGATCTGGAGAGGAAGGTTGAATCGCTGAAGGAGGAGATCCAATTCCTGAGGAAGATCCATGAGGAGGTGAGGCCAGGGACGGACAGGGAGGGGCGTCTTACAAGACGCTGTCAGTGACAGACAGAGGCATCGTGGAGGTGAGGCCAGGGGAGGGGCATCTTACAAGACGCTGCAAGTGACAGACAGAGGCAGAGATGCTCAGAGAGCGACACGGAGACACCAACTGTCAGGAAGAAAAAAAAATGAGAGAAAGAGTGAAGACACAGAGACTAAGGGTGTGTGTGCAGTAGTTACTACCCCTGGAAAATATATGCAGACCCCCACCGCCATGATCATGAGAAGCACAGGACCGAGTCTTGTGGTTTTTGTTTTGTTTTGTTGAGACAGGGTTTCTCTGTGTAGCCCTGGCTGTCCTGGAACTCACTCTGTAGACCAGGCTGGCCTTGAACCCAGAAATTTGCCTGCCTCTGCCTCCCAGAGTGCTGGGATTACAGGCGTGCGCCACCACTGCCAGGCCAGGACCAAGTCTTTAGTTTCTCCTTCACATCAGCTCTGTGAACCTTATCACTACCTCCTTTCACAATGGTGGGGACATTGAAGCCCAGAGAAGTTGAAACACCCCAAATTCACCCAGCTGGAAACCCCTCTGAGGACCTGTCACAGTGTCATGCATCTCAGCCTGTGGGAGGTAGAAGAGGCGCGTTCATACTGGTCAGGGCCAATTTCAGCTACACAGAAAAACTGAGACCAGCCTGGTCTACAGGAGAGCCTCATGAAGACTTGTGCGTGTGTCTCAAACACACACACACACACACACACACACATACCTCTGTTTTCTGACCTCAGAGCCTAGCTGTAAGACATATTCATTCATGCCTAGTTCCTGACTATCCAGTCCTGGGAGGAAGATACCCTCAAATTCTCATTCCATACCCACTGAGGGTTTTATTTTTACTTTTTGACAAGGTTTCACTGGGTAGCCTTGGCTGGCCTGGAACATGCTATATAGATCAGGCTGGCCTCAAAACCATAGAGATTTGCCTGATCTAGGCTCCCACTCCTCGTTGGGATTAAAGGTGTCTGCCACCGTCTGGCATTTGTCCATGAGCCTAGGCTACGCACTTCCCCCAGTAACTGCTGCCCCATTTCCCTGAGCTATTGCCGTATCTGACAGACAGAAGTGTGAGTCTGGGAGAGCCCAAGCTGTAGCCTGGGCCTGGGACTTGAGCCTCAGTCCTCCTTCTTTTACCTTATTAGGAAGTTCGAGAACTCCGGGAGCAGCTGGCCCAACAGCAAGTGCATGTGGAGATGGATGTAGCCAAGCCAGACCTTACAGCAGCCCTGAGAGAGATTCGCACCCAATACGAGGCCATGGCCACCAGTAACATGCAAGAGACAGAGGAGTGGTATCGGTCCAAGGTACCTGTAGGCCAGCCTGCCTCTTCCAGGAAGTCTTCCTGCTATTTCCTGTAATAGCAATAAAAGTTAATAATAGCTAAAAGGTTCACTAGCTTGCCCAGTGTCACACAGCTCCTAAGTGACAAAGGCATAATGTTTCCTATTCTAACCCATCTCACTAGAGAGTCCGCCTTTTTGATGCCTCTGTCAGTCTATATCCTGCGTTACTGTGCCTACTGTGTGCCTGGTACTTTGGTCAAAACAATGCCATCTATACAGACTGTAGAAGGCAGAGAAGATGGGGTGGAAGCCCTGAGGTCGACCCCACTTTCCTGGTTTTCCAGAGATCATGTCTATCTCCCAGCCCAGGCGACTCCCTGGTCTGTGCCCTGGCCCACTGGAAGGCTCCAGTCCACCTTCCCTCAACTTCAGGTCCTCTCGGTTTAGTTTGCAGATCTCACAGATGCTGCTTCCCGCAACGCGGAGCTGCTCCGCCAGGCCAAGCACGAAGCTAATGACTATCGCCGCCAACTGCAGGCCTTGACCTGCGACCTGGAGTCCCTGCGAGGCACGGTGAGCACAGACAGGGACCACTGGTTCAATGGGGCAGCGGCCACCACCCAAGAAGTTGCTGGAAGGGCACAGGGATGGGGGGAGCAGGATGGCGTAGGCGAAGAAGGACAGGATCTGAAAAGTTGGCGGCAGGATCCGGGATCAGGGGTCCGGGCCTGGAAGCTTCTCGGAATCTCCCGGCCAAGCGATCAGTCAGTTCCATTCCGCAGAACGAGTCCCTGGAGAGGCAAATGCGGGAACAGGAAGAGCGCCATGCGCGGGAGTCGGCGAGTTACCAGGAGGCACTGGCTCGGCTGGAGGAGGAGGGCCAAAGCCTCAAGGAGGAGATGGCCCGCCACCTGCAAGAGTACCAGGATCTACTTAACGTTAAGCTAGCCCTGGACATCGAGATCGCCACCTACAGGAAATTACTGGAGGGCGAAGAAAACCGGTGAGCTCACCTCAGTCCCAGAATTCCTCTTGTTCAGTTCAGTACTCAGAACTTGTTCAGAAGTTAGCCTTGTATACCGGAGTGTTCAACCTATGCACAATAGGTATTCAAGAAATGTCTAAACAGTAGAGAGAGAGGAGAGAGAGAGAGAGAGAGAGAGAGAGAGAGAGAGAGAGAGAGAGTGAGTCTGTCTGGCCTCGAAAGAATCTTGAGATTTTTCATGCTGGCCCTGGCCCAGCCCTAGCCTGGGGATGTCCTAGGGCGGCCTCGTCATCCCTATCATCTGTCCCTCCCCTTTCAGCATCACCATTCCTGTGCAGACTTTCTCCAACCTCCAGATCCGAGGTCAGTATAGTGGGGCCTTGTGGGAAAGGGTATTGAATCCGATCCCCGTACCTGTGGACTGCTCTTGGGGACTGGGGGGTGGCAAAGAGGCTCTCCTTGAGAACCTTCATGACCCTCCACCGAGACCCTAGACAGAGCACAGCATCCCAGGGCTTGCAGCCCGTCCCTGTCTCGCTCTGCCTGCGTCCCCGTCCCCTAGCTGTGCCCCTGCAGAACCTGACAAGCTCTCAACTGAGTTCTATTGCCAGTCCATAAACAAGCTCTTGCCCTTCTGAGTGTTTTGTGTTCTTGTTTCTCTCTCTCTCTCTCTCTCTCTCTCTCTCTCTCTTAACTGCTTGTCACTACAGGGGGCAAAAGCACCAAAGAAGGGGAAGGCCACAAAGTCACAAGACATCTCAAAAGGCTCACAATACAAGTTGTACCAATACAGGCTCACCCGATTGTAGCGGGAGCCCTGCCAGCTCTCCCTTAGACAGAAGCGTGCATTTCAATCACACACTTTCCCAGCTTGCCTCCCTCCTCCCAGTCCCTCTAAGGGACTGGGCCATGTCCTCTGTGCAGAAGCTTCTGTTCCCACCCTAGGTCCTGGTTCGCTCTGTGTAGTTAGGTTATACTGACAGAGCTAGCCTATGCTAAAGGTTAGATTGTACTAACAGAGCTAGCCTATGCTAAAGGTTAGATTGTACTAACAGAGCTAGCCTATGATAAAGGTTAGGTTGTATTAACAGAGCTAGCCTACACTAAAGGTTAGGTTGTACTAACAGAGCTAGCCTATGCTAAAGCTTAGGTTGTACTAACAGAGCTAGCCAGTGTTAAGGGCAGCATGTCCCTGGGAGCTCAAAGGAGAGGCTCTGAACCCTCTGAGCCAATGCCTCTGCCTCGCCACTTTCTGCCACTAGGTAGTCCCCTTGGGATTTGCAGGCTCTGTGTTTGCTTCACGTGTCCCCAGTGTCCCCAGTGTTCTACTGCCTCACTCAGTGCTGATTCAGCCCAGGGGGTTAGTTCCCTCTGGACGGCTGCTCATGTAGTGAATAAAGCTTTCTGGTTCCCCACTCTTCGTTTTAAATATCAGTGAGTGTGACATGTTGTATTTTTCTCTCTAAGCGGGAGGTGGACCAAATTACGTTTTACTTGTATGTGGCCCTTAAATGATTCTTGGATACGGGGGAAATTCCATTTAGGAATACTGGCCGTGCATAGTGCAGGGTGTAATTGAGCATTAGGAAGTTAATCATGCTGACCAGGAAAAGGCAATAGTGCCAAGTGCTAGGCAGTCAAGGTTCACTAGAGACGTGACGGAGGGAAATAGGGATGTGGAAGGGTCGCAGGTGTGTTAATCACTAGACTGCACCACGCGGTACACCACACATTAGTTAGGTGCCACCTCACCATGACCCAGGGAAGTAAGTACTGTGATCCCATTTTGCAAGAGAGGAAACTGAGGCTCCTTCCATGGTGCAGCCTTTGGTTGTCAGTCAGCCAAGTACCAGAACAGAAGGTGGAGTGGGCAACAGGACAGCAGCCAGATGTGCCCAACCCTGGGGGGCAGATGGGAGCCTCCAGACACTTCGGAGAAGCTATGTTTTCCCCTGACTAGCTAGCTAGCCCCATATTCATGATCCTGGGCGTGCGATGGGGGAGTCGGGTGCAGGGCAGGATATCTAGTATCCCAAGAGCCCATGGAGGCCTCCTCTCCTCGTACCTGCAGAAACCAGCCTGGACACCAAATCCGTGTCAGAAGGCCACCTCAAGAGGAACATCGTGGTAAAGACGGTGGAGATGCGAGATGGTGAGGTGAGGAAAGGTTCTGGTTGCCCCTGGGAGTTCTTGAGGCTATAATGAAGAAAGCTTGGTACTAGGGCACTGAACGTCCTACCAGGAACACTCTTTTCCCAGCTCTTTCACGGGTAGTGTGCTAAGGGCAACCCGTGTACCGAGGCCACCAACTCTGAGACAGTTGAGGAGGTAAAGGCTTTCAAACTTTACTCAAAAGAGCTTTGCATAGACATAGAATGGCCTTCTCCATTTGTTAGGGTGTTAGCAGCAATGGTTGCTCTTATGCCAGGCCTGAGTACTCTGCTGCGCATACATCTGCAGGCCAGAAGAGGGCGTCAGATCCCCTCATAGATGGTTGTGAGCCACCATGCCGTTGCTGGGAATTGAACTCAGGACCTCTGGAAGAGCAGTCAATGCTCTTAACCACTGAGCCATCTCTCCAGCCCCACAAGTGGCATTTCATACCCCAATTCGACCACAGTGTGATGCAATCACAGCAATAGTCCAGGGAAGACAGATCCAGGGCAGTCGGGGGCTTGCCTGAGCATGCACAGCCTAGCAAACTGGGTCTGGGATTATTTGAGCTCCTAACCCTGCTCTGTGCACCTTCCCTGTTCCTGCAGGTCATTAAGGAGTCGAAGCAGGAGCACAAGGACGTGATGTGAGGTGGCCCCACCTGTTGGCCCTTGCTGTACAGTGGGAGGGCCCACCGGTCCTCAGATAGTCCTGTTTGCAAGGCCCAGTTCCCATCCACACCAGCGCTTCCTTTCCTTTGTTTTTATGCCCTGTGTGCTGACCAAGGCTCAGTCAGTGCTGAGCCTCACGGATGGCACATACCCTGCACCTCCAACTAACAGGATACTCACCCCAAAAGGGGCAGTCAGGAGGGGAGAGGCCCCCAGCTAGGTTAGAACTGGAAGGAAAGATGTGCAGGGCAAGGAGACTTAACAAATCACTTCCTTCATCCTTGTTGTTATGGAAACTGTTGCCAGAGCTGGAGGTCTCTGGGAACCGGACTTTGAGTTTCCGCAGGCTGCCGGAGCAAGACAAAAATTCAGACCGAAAGGAAAACTCCCCAAGGCAAAGTATCTCTAGCCAGAGACCTATGTATCCAGAATAATCCTGACAATCTAGGAGTGGGTGGGGCAGACCTGCTACCTGGACTGGCCACTAAGGCAGTCCTGGAGGGCCCTCAGGAGTGATGACTCAGTGGGTCAGCCCCACTGAGCAGCTCTGCAGGTTGACAGCCCACGAGCATGTGGAAACTTGGTTCTCAGCACTTGGCAGGATCTATGTACGGCATAAGTGGGGAGGGAAGGTGTACTGGATGGTGTAGAGGAGGCTCCCTGACCCGTAAGTGCGGATGCAGAGAGGGGGAGCCCGGGAAGGCTCCCCTGCTCAGGCTGTAGGCGTGCACATTTGGACATTGGAGTTGGAAATTGTAGGTAACCAGTTACACTTGGCTCTGAACCCTAGGAATCAGGGAATGACCGGTGCTCACATAGACACTGAAATGGGGTCGGGGGGACTTCCTCCACTGGGCAGGGCACAGCTGCGTTGCTCTCAGTTGTGAAGGTCTATTCCTGGCTGCTCAGTCCCCATCCACTTGGTCATCTCACCATGTGACTGCTGCTTCTCAGTTCAGAAGAACCACAACCATCCTTCCAAGGTTCTCCATCCCCACGATGACTAGCTGCTGTTCTCCAAGCCAAGGGACAATTCCCTTTCTTATGCATATACATGATACCACCTATTTAGGTATCATCCTACTTGACAGTTTGGGAAACTGAGGCATGTTGTCTTCGAGCAGCCTGGAGGCAAGTGCCTTCATATTAGAGCACCTTCTCTGGAGCTGATTGGTGGGCAGGTAGGGAAGAAACCAAGCTGAAAGTGTCCGCTCAGTTGTCCTTCTTTCCCCTCCAAGGTCCCTCCCTCTTCCCAGGACCTCGTACGCCCACCCCACTCCTTGCCACCTCTGCTAACCGTCAGAGCACTGTTGTCGCCTTTGCTCACTGGGCAAGAAATAAAGACATGTGCCATAGGCTTCCATGGAGTGGGTCTGATTTGTTCCAAAGGGACGAAGACAGAGAAGACTCGGCCTGCTCATTATCACAGAACGTCTTGAGAGCCTAGCAGCAGCTGCCTGTCAAACCCGCCTTACTCAGAGATCAGGTGCCCTGGGTCTTCGTTCAACCCCTCTTCTCAGCCCCAACCCCCACGCCTGGGCACCATCATTCAAGAAATTCCTGTGCTCACTCTCCGCTTCCTTCACCCATTGTGGCCCCTGACCTCCATCCTCATACCTGCTGCTCTGCTGGTCCCACAGCAGTGGGAAGCAGAGGATGGCAAGGGCCAGCTCCCTCCACTTTTTTCTTTTCCTTTCTTTCTTTCTTCTTTTTTTCCTTTTTTTAGTTTTTCAAGACAGGGTTTCTCTGTGTAGCCCTGGCTCTCCTGGAACTCACTCTGTAGACCAGGCTGGCCTCGAACTCAGAAACCCACCTGCCTCTGCCTCCCAAGTGCTGGGATTAGAGACTTGCACCTGCACCGCCCGGCTCACTCCACTTTTCTTTCTTCTCCATCCTACCCCATCCACTTCAACCAGGATCCCATGGTAATTTTCAAAGTCAAAGCACCCCCAGTGTCAACAGCACTTACAGGCGATCTGACAGAACAGTCCACTTCCGCTCGCTCGTGGCCGGAGTGCGAACTGAGAAGACACATGTACCTGGTCACCTCCCTCCTGACTCTAATCTCTGACCTGCCTCTGGCTCCTTCCAATCCCAGATTAGACCCAGGCTTCTCCCAGGAAACTGGGAGGCAGGCGTAACTAATAGCCTCATTCATCACCCTGTCATGTGTCCCAGCCCAAGGTGCCCACCAGAAGCGTCTGGTATCATTTAACAAAAACGTATTGTAACACGATTGGTTGTCACATCTGGAGAAGGGGTTGGGTGGAGAAATTGGGACAATAATGAGATTGGCAACAGCAACGACAGAGGTGAATGGTGATGAAGATGACGGTGATGAGCAGATAGCCCATCAGGGTGAGCTCCAAGGCGGTGCGAGTCTCCGGGTCCGAGAGTGTGGCTGGGTAGCGTCCTCGAGATGTTACGCCCAACCGGAAGCCAGCGATTCTCAACCCTTGCCGCCAGCAGTAATAGATGCCCCGGTCACTCAGCTGGGTGAAGCGGATGTGGAGATGGTTGCCGTGGTCAATGAACACTCTCATGGTTCTGTTCACACCTTTTAGGTACTGGGTGCGGTAGAGGGGCTGACTGTCCTTATCCCAGGCCACAGCATGCTCTGGTCGGGCCCCAGGACAGGAGATGATGAGGCCGTGACCTAGTCTCTGCTGATGGTATTGAATGGGAACCGGAGGCACCCAGGGCCGGCTGCCCAGTTTGGACACGTAGTTATAGACCGCCAGCATACCCTCCTCGACCTTCTCCGTCTTCTTACAGGACACTAGGCAGCTCTGAATAAAGAGTTCAGGTGAGTGATACTTGGTCTTGAGGTACAGTTTCCATGGCACGGCCCGAGAGCCACAGGACACTACATCGGGCAGAGTCTTAATGTATCGAGGTGAGAGGCCAGGGTTCTGTAAGTAGCAGAGTCCAAAGCGCCACTGTTCCCCACGCACCCCACAGCGGTCACAGGGGGTCCACTCCCAGAAGGTAGTAAAGACACGAAGGCTCCCATAGTACTCATCTGGCAACGGCTCCTGGCCCATGTCCTTAAAACTGGCTACCATTCCCTGATTGCTCTGGATGTCCACATCATAGGCATAAAAATAGTCCCCCTCGCGGGTGCCACAAAAATATAAACCCGTGTCCTCCGTCTGGGCCCGGAACACCAACAGGCTGAACATGCGGATGCTGAAGCGGGCCAGCATACTGCTGCCCACTCGAACAAACGCAGCCTCTGTAAGCAGCCGTCCATCGAAGTCTGTGAGCACTGTGGTGTGGCTGCTCCCCAGGTGCTTTTGGTAATACCAGACCACAGCAGAAACATCCTCAGGTTTGCAGTGACAGGGAAGCTCAAAGCTCATGTCAGTCAGGTAGGCAGCATTCTCAAACATCAGAAAAGCAGGGCAAGGTGTCCTTTGAAAAATATTTTCCTTCTCCACAATTTCAAAGGCCTGGAGACTGCCCCAGGCCCACAGGAGCATGGTGGTGTGGGCCAACATCATGCTTGTAGGAAGGAGGGTTGTGAGGGAGACAGGGCAAAAATCGAGGTGCCAAAGACCTATGGCGTTTTAGAAATCATTGCTGAGAGGCCACTAGATAAAGAAAGGTTCAAACAGCCAGGAAAAGAAGCAATAAACTGCAGAGGAGAGAGCTGAGGGTGAGGTAATTTATTCCCAGCTGAAGTACAAAATGTTGTTCTAACGTGCCAGGACTGATCTTGAGGGAAAATCATTCTAGAACTTAGCACTCACCTTCCTAGAACACTGGCACTTACCCAAAAATGGGCCAGGGGAATCTAGAATGACCTGAAAGCACCCTCTGCTCTGCCTGCCTAAGAGAACATCCTTTCATCAACCTGATAGATAACGAAGATCCTCTCTTGCACAGCTGGTCATCTGGGATGCTAGCCAGACCTGAGTCAAAGGCTTGGGGATTTCCCAGGCTCCACCTGTGAAGAATTGAGTCCCTGAGGGGAAATTCTGCATCTCAGATGGAGGAGCATTTGCCCCTTCTTGATTAGCTTTCATTCACTGGCTCGGGGTTATAAATGTTCTGGTTAGCAGTTTTGATCAGTGTTGTCTGTCATTAGGGGTGTGGCAGGCTTGAGGGGTAGGTGGCAAAACTCTCTCAGCCAGTTCAACCATTGGCTATCCTGCAGATCCACACAGATCAAATAATGGGTCGGGAAAGTGGGAAAGCCCACTACTTGAAAAGGGAAGTGCTGTGGGTTTCTTACAACCATTCTTTCAACAGTTCTGCAGAAAACACAAGGTAAACACCACAGAATTCCTTCCAAGGGGGTTGGAGAGATGGCTTAGCGGCTAAGAGCACTGGCTCCTCTTCCAGGGGACCTGGGATTGATTTCAGCGCCTGAATGGCTGCTCACAACCATTGCAATTACACTTCCAGAGACTCCATCACCCAGTTCTGGTCTCCACAGGCACTGGGTACCCACATGGCACACATACATACATGTAGGAAAAACACTCATATACATAAAATGTCTTTTTAAAATGCCTTCTGAGACCACTGGGGAATGTTGAAGACAGCCAGTCCTATCACTGAACCCCATACAGTTCTAGCAGCTCCCGCAGGAGCCCTTCTTCTTCCTGTAGCCCAGCAGATGGCTCCTCCGCGCAGAGGCCCTCCTGCGTGGGTCTGGGGGTGCCCATGGCCTGCAGCTTCTGAAACAAGCGCTGGCAGCTGTCTCGCTCTGCATGGCTCAGCAGGCTCAGGTTCAAGGTGAACCGCCCCGTGTTAGCCAGGCTGTACAGGATCCCTAGTACTGCCACCCGGTCGCTCAGCCTCACATGCTCAGCCAGCGCCACCAGCAGCTCCCCGAGAAGGCCAAAGCCCACATCCATCTGGAAGAGGTGACCCAGCTTGGGCCCCCCAAGCTGAAGCAGGGCTTGGTAGCGCTCTGGCCCACTTCTTAAGTGCCTCCGCCAATCCCGGTAAAATTCTGCAGAAGTGGAGGGCTGGAAGGGTGATTTCTCCTGCATTTCAAAGGGAAACAGGTTCAGAGCTCTTCTTGCCTCTCTGCAACTGCGAAGGGGGAGGCAGGTTATGAGTTTTCATGTTAGCACTGCAACTGTTCTCTGAGCTCAGGGAGGGCTGGACTCTGCGGCCTCATTTTCAGATGAGGGAGCTGGGGAGGGAGGAGAAAAGAGGGAGGGGTGGGCCAAAGGAATCCAGGCTAGGATCTGAAGGTTTCCTTTGTACTGGGGTTTCCTCCTGAGAAAGGAAACATAGCTCTTGGCCTTTTAGAGTGAGTCAGAGCTTGCTCTGAGAAAAGTAAAGTAGTGTACAATAAATCTCTGGGAGAGAAAAAGAAATTTAAAGTGTCAAGGGTCTGACAGGCTGGGTTCCTCTCCAGTACTGCCCCAGGGTCATTATACCGTCTACCACCTGACCTGGCAAGGAACATTAGAGGACTGTTGAGCATGTTTCAACTCAGTACCACCATCTGATTGCTGTTCTGGGATTGGTGTGTGTGTGTGTGTGTGTGTGTGTCTGTCTGTCTGTCTGTCTGTCGGCTTTCATGAGACTGAAGGAAGAGGTATGGGCTGTGTAAGAAGATAGGGTCATAGCTTTAACACAGAGAAATCCTGCTGGGCTAGAGAGGCTGGCCCACACCTACCTGGGGCATTTCAGTGACCACATCCTGAGAAGTCCTTTCCCGGGTAGTGTGACAGTTCCAGGGCACAGATCTCTTTCCTCCCATCTTGTCCTTTTGTTCCAGAGGTTTCAGGTGTGAAGCGAGAACAATACCTCTGGGTCAAAGATAGAGATTGGGGAATGAGCGTAATGATTGCTTATGTGTGGGGCAGCTTTTTGGCTGGACTTGACAGGAAATAGGGCAACTACTACAACAGCAGCACAGATAGCTGAAAGGCTTCATGCACTTCAAATGGGCTAGATGCCGTGCTCGTCCCCTTACCTGCAATAACTCATGTAATAACAATCATTCCTCTCTCTTACTGACAGAATCGAGTCTCAAACAAGTTAAGGAGCTTGGGTAAGATCATCAGGTAGCAGAGGGTGGGGGCATGACAGAAGCCCAAAATGATCTGAAGCTAGACTGCTTGCTTTTCATTTCTGTAGCCCACCATGACAGGAGGGCCTGAGAAAACTAGCTGCAAGCCCACCTGAACTCCTCATAGGTGGGTACCCTTTGCTCAACGGCCCGTAACTTGGCTGCGTTCTCCCGTTTGTACTTCTCGTCAGCAGCGAGGGCAGCCTGCAGCTCTTTCTCCAGAGCCTTGAAGTTGATCACATCGCTCCTCTCCATGGCTAAGGCCTGTGGAGGAAGAGGAATGCGTGTCAGCAGAGGTTTAGTAATCAGGTAAAGATGACGCCCTGGGATTCTTTGCCAGAATGTGAAATGCAAAGCAATTCTGATACTTATTCTGGAGTGTTACAAAAGTCTAGTTTCCTCCTTTACAGGTAAAATGGAATTTCGTGATGAAAATATGTTCAAGGCTTCTCACTGAAAACAGAACAGAAAGGTTTCCAGTTTGAAGTCTTGACTTTGTTCTCTGCTTCTAACAATATTTTAGACACAAAGGGCTGTCTCGGCGGTAGGACTTCGCCTTGCAAATGGGAATGCCTTGGGTTTGATTCCCAGCAAAACACAAAACCACAACACACACACACACACAGAGGAGACAGAGACAGAGAGGCTTCTTTTATTATCTACTCCAGCTCAAGGGCAAAATTTCACACATCACTAAATGTTTTTAATGGAGAAAAAAAAAAAAAGCAAAACATCACCTAACCAAAAGCAATGACAAAGCAGGGAGTTGGGAAATGTCAGAAAGGGAAAAGCTCAGTGGCCTCCATCCCCAAATCCCTGAGCAGTGCAGGG
The DNA here is from genome assembly GCF_947179515.1 of Apodemus sylvaticus. NCBI lineage: Eukaryota > Metazoa > Chordata > Mammalia > Rodentia > Muridae > Apodemus > Apodemus sylvaticus. Next base: position 20,089,939 of record NC_067481.1, read on the forward strand.
CTGCAGGCCAGTGTGTGGTGTGTAGGCATTATCTCCAGTCCTACCACTGAAGTTCTGCCGCCTCTTAGTGTGTGTCCGGTGGGGTTGTTTTCACAGGAATCTATCTATGAGTTCCCGTCTAGGTTCTGACGTTTACTTATGATACCTCTTTGCACCTCAGAATCCTGGTGAACCGGAGCTAGATTCCCTAGTTCACTTATGATCAGCCCTAGGGCAGGAAATGAGCTGGTTCCCAAGCAAATCCACAGCCATACCCGACCCCAACGATGGGAAATGGAACGCCAAGAAGTGGGCTGTGTTGGTCAGCCAACAATTGTACTCAAGTGTCTCAGATCCTATGCGATATTTTGGGGTGGGGAGATCTCGCTATGTAGCCCAGTTTGTTCTCTCCAAAACTTCTGAGCTCATCTTGATCTTTCCTCTAGGCTTAGCCTTGGGAGCAAAAGAGACTACAGACTCTCGCCACCCGCCCCACTTCCCCGTCGAGTTCTAAGCCTTCCTCAACTATAGAATGACTAGAGCAATCCCCTTTACTGTCCCTAAACCCTCACCCAGCAGCCCCAGTCTTGGACCCCTTGCTTTCTTTCGAGAAAGGCCCCCACCCCGCCCCGGATCTGTTAGAAAACCTTAGAGCACAGCTCCACCAACAGCGGTTGTTGCCTAGCAACGGCGCCACTAGCCTGCCCACGTGACCGGCCCGCAGGGTCCTCCTTTTGGGCTGTCCCAAGGCGCCTGATCATAATCTGGATCCTCCGGCCTTGCTTTTTTCTGGGGCAGTTCACTCTTCGTTTTGAGGACCAACAAGTTGACTTTTCCCGTTTATGTCTCCGAGGCCAGAATTCCTGGAAGCGGTTCCTTAGGCAGAGGGCTGTCCTCCGAGGCGAAGCGGTCGGGCGACGCGCTCGGGGTCCTTCCTAGCGCCGGGCGCCGACGTTGTCCCGGCGTGCGGCGGAAGCGCGGGCTCAGGCGGTGGACTAGGGGCGCTCGGCTGAGCAGTCGGCGGGTGAGCTGGCGGGGAAGGGTACTCTCGGGGGTTAGGGGACGAGAGAACCGTGAGCTTGGGACGAGGCGATTTATATAGTATTTATCCCTTCCGCTTAACGAACGCGTAAATTGAATTCTGGCGTGGGAAAGGGAATGAAAGACACCAACCCCCAACACGCGCACACACCGTCGATTCCGGCGTTTCCGCGGTCCCCAGCGTGGTTAAGACCCTGTCCCTTAGCAGAGGGGGCGCTGTGAAGACCCAGGCCCCTGCCACACCCCCTTCCATCGGTGCCTGCTTCACCGCCAGTCTGTCTCCATCTTCAAACTAGCATCCAAGCTGGTTGTGATGGCTAGTGCCTTATTTTTCCGCTCTGGAGATACCGGCAGGAATATTGGTGCAGGTTCAAGGCAAAGCAGTGGGTCTGGTTCAAAAAGCCAAAACAGAAAAGATTTCAGCATTCCTTTGGGCATCTGCGTTGTAGCGGGAAGATGACGTTTTGGTTATTTAGAGACTAGCTTTACTTAACTAAGCAAGCATGTCATTAATTCACCCTCTACCCGACTCCACCCCCCAAAAAACAAAACTAGCAAACCGTATTGAGGGCTTATTTTTGTCCCTGGCACTGTTGTCGTGTTGCTCCGATTTTATTATTAACATCAGTAGCAGGTACACACACGTGTTCCCTAAATACTACCCAGGCAAAACCTTGATTTACTTAGGCCGGGGGTGTAGGTCGGTGGGAAGTTTTTGGTAGAGTGTGAGGCCCAGGATTTGATCTTAAGCTCCCTACCACACACTAAGAGATTAGTGTAAGGGTGGTATGGCAAGATATGTGGAGAGATTTTTAGAGTGACAAATAGGTGGCATTAAAGGAGAGGGGTGAGTTAAATGAATTAAGAAGGTATAAATATCCAGAGGACAATGGGAATGACAATAGTCCTGAGGCAGACATGGGCTTGGCTTGTTAAGTAAACAACTTTCTTTAAAAGTTTGTACCAACACCTGATGGGAGTCTTGGGAGAATACAATGAACATAATTGTGGTAGCCTCTTAGAAATAAAAGCAGTAGGTGTATCAGAGTCTGTGTAATGATTTATGTTTAATTCCCAGTGATTGGCACTCTAATCCCGTGTTTTATTTACAGTCAGTCCTCAGCAGATGTCACAGAGATATTTAGTCTACTACAAGAAATACCAGAATTTCAAAAGGAAACATTCCACTCACTTAACATTACTAAGTGTCTATTTATGCTAGGTGACATCTGGGTTATTGGCATGTGAACACAAAGGAGCAGGGGGAGTCTCCTCAAGAAGGTCAAGTTTTAGGTTGACCAACATTTGTTTTTTCTTTTTGTTTTTGAGACAGGATCTCTCTTATCAGGGTATATGTAGGATCATAGGTATAAGTTCCCATTCTTGGATAATCATACTTTGTATGTTTCTCTGCGTATATGTTTGCATGTTTCTGTATAGTGAGTGAGGGTCAGGTGTGCTGTGGCTTGCAGGTGGAGGTCAGAGGAGAGCCTTCAGGGTTTGGTCCTTCTCTTGCCCTGTTTTGAGATAGGGTCTCCTCGTTACTGCCAATACCATGCTGGCTGGCTCTAATGTCAGAGAATCTCTGCCTTCCATTTCCTGTAGGCCGCCTGGGATCACAGACACTCACTACCATATGTGGCTTTTTGTGGGTTTCCAGGATTGAACTCAGGTCATCAGGCTTCCCAGCTAGGTACTTTATAAGGTTTTAGGCCATGATAATTCACTCTAGGGAGGTAAACTAACTTCTGTGAATTATGTCATCCTTAGGGATGAGTTTGAGGCCAGCTTGGGCAACAAAGACTCCGTCCCTAAATAAAGAGTGTGGGCTGTAACAAGATAGAAAGAACCAAGGCAGAGAAGTGGAGAAAGGTTGCACTCTGGGGATACTCTTCCGTAGACTGGTCAGTCACTCAGTCCCCAGTCAGCACCTGCCCGTGTGGTGGAAAAGGTCCTAACTCTTCTCTCCTTAAATTTTAGCATCATGGATACTGACTTATATGATGAATTTGGGAATTACATTGGACCAGAGCTTGATTCTGATGAAGATGATGATGAACTGGGAAGAGAGACAAAAGATCTTGATGAGGTAAAACAAACACTGTTTTCTTTAGCCCTCTCTTTTTACAGACAACATTTTCACAATGACCTGCATGCATCTCTGATGTTCCATGGGTGGTGGGGGTGGATTTCAAGACAGGCACACAGACTGTGTGTCCTGGCTGTCCTGGAACTCACAGAGACCAACACAGACTGTGTGTCCTGGCTGTCCTGGAACTCACAGAGACCAACACAGATTGTCCTGGCTATCCTGGGACTCACAGAGTCCAGCCTGGGACTAACAGCCACACAGACTGTGTGTCCTGACTGCCTGGGACTCACAGAGACTAGACTGGGGCTAACAGCCCGGCTGCTGTTGGATTGTTATGTGACTTGGATTGGCATTTTATATTGACTCCTAAAGTTTCAAAGCAGGAGTAAGGGGATTTTGTTCATGAGTTGGGTTTAATCTGAGCTCTACTAACGGTTCTGTAGCAGCTCTGAGTTTCCTACTGTATCTTTTGACAAAAGGGAATGACCTCAGTTCATCACGGGGAGACAACTGTGTTAGTGCGTCTGCACTCAGAACTGCTTCCTAGGCCCTGATTTTAAAAGAGGCATATGAATGGGGGAGGGCAGGGTTCCTGCTTCTCCAGCTTAGGAGTGGGAGATAATGTCCAGAATGATTTGAAACAGCTTTTAAAAGGCACTCCACTATAAAGCCAGGAGTGTGTGTAATCCCAGCACTTCGAAACAGAGGCCAGAAATAAGGGGTTCAAAGTCAGCCTGGGTCCCATAGTGAATTTCAGGAGAGCCTGAGCTACATGAGATACTGTCTCAAAAAGTAGCACCAAAGAATAAGTAAAAATATTGTTTTGGGTGGGCTGGGGAGATGGCTCAGTGATTAAGAGCACTGACAGCTCTTCTAGAGGTTCTGAGTTCAATTCCTAGCACCCACATGGTGGCTCACAACCATCTGTAATGGTATCTGATGCCTTCTTCTGGTGTGTTTGAAGACAGCTACAGTGTACTCATACATACATACATACATACATACATACATACATACATCTTAAGAAATATATAATTTTTTACAAAGGAGGGGTGCTATTGTGGTTTTTGTCATTGCAAATACCTGACAAGAACCAGGTACAGGAGGAAGGATTTATGGCTCTCGATGTAAAGGATAGCTGTTGCTCATAGTGGAGAAGACATAATAGCAGTTGGCTCTGTGGCACCTGCTTGGTCATATTTCAGGGTATCAGGAAGTGCAGAGAAGACAGAAACCTGAGCCAGACTGTAAGCCTCAAGACTCCATCTTCCAGTGTTCCACAACAGCCCGGAACACTACTACCAACTGGGGCCAGAGGTTCAAACGTGAGCAAGTGAGACACAGTTTGCCTTCAGACAGCAGCAGGCACCCAAAGTGGCTTACCTTCTAGCATTATTCAGAACTCAATGAGTAAAAACGTAGATTTAATGGAAGTAGGGTCTCACAGGATGATTTTAGTGAGCATGAGAAGGGCATGGGGTGGTAATAGATACTTCATTATATAAATGTATAAAACTGTCAAACAGTGAAAAGCAGACTCATCCTTTTTTTTTTTTCTTCGACACAGGGTTTCTCTGTATAGCCCTGGCTGTCCTGGAACTCACTCTGTAGACCAGGCTGGCCTCGTACTCAGAAATCCCCCTGCCTCTGCCTCCCAGAGTGCTGGGATTACAGGCGTGCACCACCACCATCCGGCATGACTCATCCTTTTCTTAATGGATTGGTCTGGATTTGCAAGGGGTTTAAATTCAGGGACAACATGCGTGGGAACAGAGTTCTGGTTGCCATCCGTCTCCATAAAGGAAAAGGTTGCTCAGGCTAGAAAAAGTAAGGAAAAAGAAAGCTGAAGCTGCTGGTAGGCTTGGTGAAAGGAGGTTAGCTTGAGTCTTCAGTATGTTCATGTCTACAGGTCCAGACTAACTGCACCCTGGTGGGGTGGTAGGAAAATCTCGAGGTGAGCTGACAGCCACTGTGGTGATATACTTAAGTGGCAGGTTATTTCGCCAGTGTGCACAGGTACCCTAGGTTTAGTCCTTAGCACTGCCAAGATGGAGGCTTGAGAGGAGAGGCCATGGGACAAACAAATAAAAAAAGAATTAAGTCAGGCTGGAGAGATGGCTCAGTGGTTAAGAGCTCCTCCAGAAGTCCTGAGTTCAATTCCCAGCAATCACATGGTGGCTCACAACCATCTGTAATAGGATCTTATACCCATTTTTGGTGTGTCTGAAGACAGCTACAGTGTATATTCTTTAAAAAAAAAAAGGATTAAGTAATTTTTCTTAAAATTGAATTTGAGCCAGGCTGTGGTAGCTCGAATCCTTTTTTTTTTTTCCTTTGGTGTTTTTGGTTTTTTCAAGACAGGGTTTCTCTGTATAGCTTTGGCTGTCCTGGAACTCTCTCTGTAGACCAGGCTGGCCTCGAACTCAGAAATCCTCCTGCCTCTGCCTCCCAAGTGCTGGGATTAAAGGAATGTGCCACCACCACCAGACTGTAGCTCAAGAATCTTTAATCTCAGCATTTGGAGGCAGAGACCCGCAGATCTCTAAGTTCAAGGTCAGCCTGTTCTACAGAGGGAGTTCCAGGACAGCCAGGGCTACACAGAAAACTGTCTTAAAGTTATATTATTTTTTTATATGCATTGATGTTTTTCTAAACAGAGAAAACCCTGTCTTGAAGCAAAAAACAAACAAACAAACAAAAGCTATTTAGAACTGTAATGCATAGGAGTTTGTAAGAAGGGTGTTCATTTTGTATTTTGGAGGGAAGAGGGACAAGGAGAAGGGCCCACAGGTAACTAACTGGTAAACCCTCTCTTCCCCAAATCACCAAAGTCTAGTACTTAGATTAGTACTTAGAGGACAGCGGAGGTGTGAAGCAGAGGAGGAGGGCTCAGAGTGAAGACCTTGACTAGGAGCAGAGGAGGTGATGCATAGCAGAGACCAAGGCTGGTTCACGGCCAGCCCAGTCCACACAGTGAGGTCCAGGACAGCCAGGGCTACACAGGCAAAGCAAAATGCTGGTGTTCTTCCTTCAGTGAAAGAGGGTTGGACAGCTAGCCAGGGCTTCTTCGCAGTGCTGCCTGCATCCATGTGGAGATGGGGGCTTGGCTACTGCTTGACTATGAGGGGAGAAGGGAATGAGGACGCCGAGGAGCTAGAGCAATGCTGTCAACAGACACGGGAACACCGAAGGCTGCTTGCTCGCTTTAGTGCAGGCTTGTTTGAGCTACTGCGTGGTGCTCAAGTGGAGATGGTTAGAAGAGGCAGGAGTGATTACATAAAGCCCACGGTTACGTTCCTAATGCATTCAGCTGTATGGAACAGAGGACTGGCTTGGTAGCTATTTTGGAGCCATTACCAGTAGGATATGCTTGGCTGCTGAAAGCGCTGATGTCATCTCAGGCCACTTTAATAGAAACAGAACGTACAGATGGCAGGAGGTGGCCAGGCAGCCCACCACCACCACAGGTATTTGCATTCTTTTCTAAAAAACAGGTTGGCATTTTGGAATTTGTGTGAAAGAAAACAAACGCCCACCACCATATCTCCCCAGCTCATTGCACACGATCTGTCTGCTCTGTTCTCTCTCTCTCTCTCTCTCTTTTTTTTTATTTTTTATTTTTTATTTTTTTGGTTTTTCAAGACAGGGTTTCTCTGTATAGTCCTGGCTGTCCTGGAACTCACTCTGTAGACCAGGCAGGCCTCGAACTCAGAAATCCGCCTGCCTCTGCCTCGCTCTGGGCATGGTGGCAAAGGCAGAGGCAGGCGGATCTCTGTGAGTACATATCTAGCCTGGTCTACAGAGTGAGTTCCAGGACAGTGGGGCCTACATAGAGAAACCCTGTCTCAAAAAAACAAACCCAAAAAACCCTTTGCCCATAATTCTAGCTAGGTAGGAAGTTCAGTGCTAGCCTGGGCAACTTAGTGAGACCTGGTCCCGATAAAATGAAATAGCATTTGTCTAGTAGGTAATGGTGCCTCCCTAGCCCTCTTCTGACCCCATTCCCCCTTTTTACCTCCCTAGTTTCTTACTTTAAATGCATGCTTCAGAAGAATTATTGAAGCAGTTTCCAAATCTCCCATTTGCTCTCCAGCCCACTCTACCCTACTCCTTGGACACTGCTCTTACCAAAGTCACTATGGCCCTGGCCTGTCAATCTCAGTCTTACTTGACCTGCCTGCTGCATCTGGTGAGCTGATCATTCCCTCGTGTCTTCCTTTCCTTGTTTTCCAGGGAGGCCCCTGGCTTTCACCCTCGTGATCCTTCCTTCTTGATCTTTCCTGCCAGCTTCTTCTCCCAGGCCTTCAGACGCCAGCAGACCTAGAGTTCCATTTTACACCTCTCCTCCACCCCTGCATACTGCACTGGTCATCGTATCCAGTCTGTCTGGTGACTTCTTTGTTCAGAAGACTCTTGGGTTTCTGTCTTCAAAGACCTTTCTCTTAAGCCTCAGCTCCATGTGTCTTACATTTGGCGTGGCATCTCTCCTTGATACCTAATGGAAGGTCTCAAATGCAGTGAATCTGCCAGATTCTAAGTCCCCTGCCATATTCTCTCACATTCTTCCTCGTCCCTGTAATACAGTGCCTTGCTTTAGTTGCTCAGGTCAGAGGCCTCCTTTCTCTTCTTAGGCATACTTTGATTTTTTTTTTTTTTCAAAACAGGGCTTCTCTGTGTAGCCTTGGCTGTCCTGGAATTCACTCTGTAGACCAGACTGGCCTCAAACTCAGAAATCCGCCTGCCTCTGCCTCCCAAGTGCTGGGATTAAAGGTGTGCGCCACTACTGCTCAGCTCCATACTTTGATTTATTAAAAAACACTTGATTCTACAAAATATTTCTAGGACAACCTCCCCACACCACCTTCACATGCATGGTGCAGTCACCATCTCTTTCCCAAGTTACTGCAGTAGGTGCCTAACCAACTCTCCATCTTTTGGTATCTTCTCAAGGTGGAAAGGATGGGGTTGAGTCCTCCCCCCCCCCCCCAAACACACAGACCAAGACTCTGAGCTGTAATTGCTGCTGCAGATTACCCTGGTTGAAAACCACTCTTCTAGGAAAAAAATAAAGTCCAGACCAGTGACAACAGCTCAGTTGCCGTTCAAGCATGAGGACCTGTGTTCAATCCCCTGAACCCTAGAAAGGCCAGGTGTGGTAGTGTGGTAGTGTGCTCTTGTAGAAATAGGTGGATCCTGCGGCTGGGCTGGAGAGCCAGGCAGTTTTAGCTAATCTACAAACCCAGGTCACAGTGAGAGACATCTCCAAGGAGATATATGGTATTCCTGAGGCCAGTGCCTTGCTGGCCTTCACACACACATAAACGTTAAAAAACAAGGGCAGGGATAGGGGCGGTTCATCAGATTACTTAAATAATCTAGAAGGTTCTCTACCCTTACCTTCTACATGCTTTGAGTTTACTCTTATCCCAGTGTTCCCTCCACTCCTAAACATGCTGCTTTATCACCACAATAAAAAGCCTAACTAGGATAGAGTTGCTTGGTTGTATTTAGTGTTACACTGAACATGCTGAAGAAGTGCAGATCTTTCCAGAGCAGCCACCATTTCCCCACTCAGCGCGTGCAGGCTTCACATTCTCAGCAACACCTGTTATTGCCCGTCATCGACATCATTTGTCAAAACCGATTTGTCAACCTAAGTGAAAATTTAAAGATAGGGGTTTGTTCGTAATTTCTACTCTGGCTTCTGATTTTTGTCCTTGGAGAAAGTGGGTTTTTTGTTTTTTTGTTTCTTAATGGCGGAGCTGTGATGAGCTACTTGCTTTCTTTCATCTCATTCCACTGTGGCCAGTCTTCCTGGGAATTAAGAGTGGGGCAAGTTTGATGCAGCAGTGCTGGTCGTGGCCAAGGCTCCCAGAGTCCCTCGAGAGGAGAGTCTTCCAGGGATGGGGCCCCCAGCAGCATAGGACTTGAAGATGCAGCTCGCACAGAGGGGGCAGGAAAAGGTCCCCCTCTGTCCTGTCCTCTCTTGTCTTTAGATGGACGAGGATGAGGATGAGGATGACGTGGGGGAGCATGATGATGAGCACCCCGGGATGGAGGTGGTGCTGCACGAGGACAAGAAGTACTACCCCACGGCCGAGGAGGTGTACGGCCCCGAGGTGGAGACCATAGTCCAGGAGGAGGACACCCAGCCCCTCACAGGTATGGCCAGAGGAAGACTGCTGTCAGCGAGTCTTCAAAGTTTAGTGAGTGAATTGTGCGATCTTTTCTTTAACTTTCGGTATTATTTCTGGATTAAGAGTCAGTTATCTTTGTCTCGATATTCAGCAAAACTCTTAGCTTGTTAGTGAGCAGAAGAGTTAGTATTTTGGGGCTATAGCGATTGTTCAGCAGCTAAGAACACTGGCTGTACTCACAGAAGACCCAGGCTCAATTCTGAGCACCCACATGGCACCTTACACGGCTCACAGCCACCTGTAACTCCAGCTCCAGGGGACCCAGTGCCCTCTTGTGACCTCTGAGGGCTCCAGGCATGCATAAAATAACTAAATATGTGCATATATTTTAAAAGGAGTTAGTGCTTTATCCACTTATTGATGCTCAAAGACTGCCGCACTCTGGTCGGACGGTTTCCCCTGTAAATCCCAGCCTGTCTGAGTAGTCCTGTGGAGCTCACCGTCCACCCCTTAGTAGTGATTTAGGAAAGCGATTCCGTTGTAAGATGTAGAGAGAGTTGGGCTTTTTGCTTCTGTTATTTCCCTACATCCCCCCAAATAAGCTGAAGCCCCTTCACTGTCTCAGGCCGAAATAGCATTCCGGACTCTCTCAACTTGAGTGACAGATCCTTGAGAATAAAATAAATTGCTGTTATAGATCCTGTATCTAAAGCCCGACCCAGTGGAGCTGAGCTCTGTATCACTGTTTCATAGCTACTTACATGTCATTGCTTTTCTTCTTTCCTCCCAGAGCCCATTATAAAGCCAGTGAAAACCAAGAAATTCACTCTGATGGAGCAGACATTACCTGTCACGGTGTATGAGATGGAGTAAGTTTTAAGACCCCTCCGTTCTTAGAGGCAGGAAAAAGAGGTTTGTGGTTGAAAGAGCAGGAGAATTAGGACAGCAGGTCTTTATGCTCTGTCAGCGAGGGCTGCTGGGATGGTAGGTTCAGTTTTCTCTCCCAGCTCTCATCTGGATGTCAGTTGTCTCCCTCCCTTCATCCCAGCACTGCCTCTAACACAGAAGTCCCTGAAGCCAGTCTCCGAGACAGCATGGGGTCTTACGATCACCAGCATGAAGTTCTGTGTTCTGAAGAGGAATCTTCAGAGCTGTGGTCAGCAGCTGAGAAATGGCTCCAGGAAGTGTCTGCTGACAGTTTCGTTTTTAGAGGCAGGGTCTCTCTGTGTAGCCCTAGCTGTCCTAGAACTCACGCTCTAGACCAGGCTGGCCTTGAACTCATGGAGATCCACCTCCCTCTGCCTCCTGAGTGCTGGGATTAAATGTGTGTGCTGCCACCACACAGCTTGGTTTTGTTTGTTTTTTAAGACAAAGATGTATTAGATAGCCATGAATGACATGTGTTAAATTCCTGCTTCCCCTGCCTCCACCTACGAGGTACTGAGATTGTAAACCTAAACTACCATTCCCAGCATGGGCGTTCATTGCATCCTCCTATCCATCCCTGTCCCAGGTCTCAAGTGTTCCAGGCTGGTTTCGATCCTGCTGTCTCCACCACATAAGTATTAGGATTACTATGTGACCCATCATGCCAGCCCTGTCTGAATTGAACCTTTCTTTTTCAATCATTTTACTCTCGAAATCCATATGATGGTGGACATGAGGCCCAGTGAGAAAGACAAGTCTGACAAACTAAGTTGGATTCCTGAAACACTGATGATAGAGAACCAACTCCCAAAAGTTGTCTTCCAACCTCCCCATGTACTCTGGTGCATGCCTGTATGCTCATCCAGAGGGCGTTGGTCTCATGATCTTGGTTTGCAGGCTGTGTTGTCTCGTGGGCACCCTGAGCAGTTGATCTGAAAGCTCTTCCTGGCTGGAGTAGCTGACTCGCCCCTGTGCCACCTCTCAGGGGAGCTTCTGACATAGTTTCTTTTCTCTTTGTCTTTTTCCTTCCAGTTTCTTAGCAGATCTGATGGACAACTCTGAGCTCATCCGAAATGTGACCTTGTGTGGCCATCTCCACCATGGCAAGGTGAGAGCTGTTCTGCTTCATGGAATGGATTTCTCTTTGTACCTACTTGACTTCTGAGCTCTTTTGAAGTGCTAAGGCTGGGCAAGTGGCTGGGGGACATGAAGACTACTCTCTCTCTCTGTGCTCTTATGGGACCGTTGTGACATTCCAGCCACTTACATGCCTGAGCTGTGTGCTTACATCTAGACAGAAAAAGGGAAATTGAACCTTACTCGAGTTTTTATAACCTTTTATTTCCTGAGGGAGGACTTTCCAAGAAAGATTTCATCTTTCATTGGAAACTAATCTTGTGGTTTCTGTGCTAATCCTTTGCTGTCCCATAATTCTCTTTGTTTTTCTTTACCTTCCTTCATGCCTGAATTATATAGTGCATTGGGAGCTGGGGGAAAAGGCACAGACTTTCCTCCACAATTATAGGTCTTATCTATCTCTTCTTTTTCAGACGTGTTTCGTAGATTGTTTAATAGAACAGACGCATCCAGAAATCAGAAAGCGCTATGACCAAGATGTAAGTAGAACTTGGGCTGAGCTGTTGGGAATGCTCTGCCCTTCCGGTCCCTCACCTGCACTCATCAACAGAGGTGTCTTCAGACTGCCGCTGTGTGATCGGAATCCATTAATAGGCATGAGCCAACCATTTCCTCTTTCTCAAGAGCATGGAGAATGTTAACCTGCAGTGTTTTTAGGTGATCTGTTCTGCATGTGGGATCCCTTTTCAGGATGTATCCTGACTTTTATAGTCTCCTCTTTTCTATCATTTTATTAATAGCCTGCTCTATAAATATCCTACAGTCAGTTGGGCCTTGTTATTTTCATGGTAAATTTAAATGCCTGTGAATAAGGCCAACTGTGGCAGCAACTCTCAGTGCAATAAATGTTCAGACTCTGCCAGATTGACTGTTTTGACGTGTGAGACTTGGAGGCTGGCGCTTGTCTACTTTTATCACTCCTAAGATCCAGTGCAGTGTGTACAGCCTGGCTCCTCAGCCACGCGTGATTGTAGTGTCCCCTTACCCTGCCCCTGTGCGGGTGCAGGAACCTTTTCCATGTGGAGGGCACTGGTTCATTGACTGGCATTGCTGTGGGGACACTCTACTGTCTTCAATCTAGTTTCCTTCTGAGGGGAGCGCCTGGAGTTGGGAGGAGGTGAGCTGGGTGATTGGTGGCCTGCGTGTGGGAGAAAAGTCTGAATTCAGGGCTAACATCACTAACTGTTTTTCAGCTATGCTATACTGACATCCTCTTCACAGAACAAGAGGTAAGTGAGTGTGCCTTGGGAAATCAGACTGCCTATGCAGACCCACCAGCCATAGTTTTGTAGAGACTAGGGATGCCTTTACTGGAGCACTCAAGTCTACACTTCTCGCCTACACTTCTCGCCTGCTGCTCTCCTCATCCCATAATGAGAACGGGGCAGGAGAGCTGAGTAACGGTGTGGAGCCTCCCAGTCCTTGAGTACATTTAACAAATACTGAGAAGTGATGTTCATATTTGTAAAATTCCACATGATCTAGACAGTATCCCACAAGCCCTAAGATGTCTCCTGTGGGACCATTTGCTTCCAGGAGGGCCTTCTCTGTGAAGGTCTGTGGTCCAGTGTGCCTCTTGTCTCATTCAGCCTGGACCTGTCCCCACCTTTATCATCTGTCCCTTTTTTCCCTAAAGAACTATGTAGAAGGCTCTCATGCGTGCACAGGGTTAACTAAAGGAATTCAGGGCAGTGTTCCACAGGATATGCCATCCTAACAGCATTCGTTGTTAGTGTTTTTAACAGTTACTGTTTGAGTGTGGCAGGACTTTGTTTGGGTTTTGATTTTTTTCAGTCATTCTGTGCTGGCCTCAGACTCAATATTTGCCGCAGCCTCACCAGTGTTGCTGTTAGAGTTCTTATTGTGGGGTTTGGAGGGTTCTTTTCCTTTTTTTTATTTTTTATTTTTTATTTTTATTTTTATTTTTTTAGGTGGTTGTGGGTGAGATAGGGTCTCTCTATGTAGTCCTGCCTTGGAATTTGCTATGTAAACCAGGCTGACCTTGAACTCACCGAGATCCTCCTGCCTCTGCCTCCTGCGTGTTGGGATTAAAGGTATGCAATATGAGTGCCCAGATTTTCCCCTTTTAAAATACTTATTTCCTATTAGAACTTTTTTTTTTTTTTTTGATTTGGTTTTTTCCAGACAGGGTTTCTCTGTATAGCTCTGGCTGTCCTGGAACTCACTCTGTAGACCAGGCTGGCCTCGAACTCAGAAATCCGCCTGCCTCTGCCTCCCAGAGTGCTGGGATTACAGGTGTGTGCCACCACCGCCCGGCTCTATTAGAACTTTTAAATGTTTCTTTCCTTTAAAATCAAAACTGAGGGGTGGAGAGGTGGGTCACTGGTTGAGAGCACTAACTGCTCTTCCAGAGATCCTGACTTCAATTCCTAGCAACCACATGGTGGCTCACAACCATCTGTAATGGGATCCAATGCCCTTTTTTGGTGTGTCTGAAGACAGCTGCAGTGTACTCATATGCATAAAAAATAAAAACAAAAAGACAGAAAAAAACCAAAACAAAACCAAAAGCCCTGGACCCAGACTGTTTCTTTTTATTTTATGCCATTCACTGGCTTTGTTTCCAATGAAGGAGGTGAGAGCCTGGGGCCTCTGAGCTTTCGTCTTTGCTCTGCTCTTCTCATTTTTCTAATTAATTGCTCTTCAATACTGATTAAGGCGCATCATCTTGCTGATGTACAGGGAAGAACAGACCTGTAATCCCAGCTACTTAGATAGCCGGTCCCATCAGAGGTTCAAAGCCAGCTTTGTGTAGTGGCTCATACCCCAAATTCCAGGACTGGGAGGATCTCTTGAGTTTGAGGCCAGCCAGAAAGGAAGTTGTTCAAATCCTACCAGGGTTACAGAATGAGGATGAGGTCAGCCTGAACAACTTAGACTTTGTCTCAAAACCTTAGAGTTGAGGGTATTGATCACTTAGCATATGATCGCCTAGGATCCATTGATCACCTAGGATATTCAGTCCCTAATATTCATTGCCCTACCCCCCAAAAAATTAGTTTGGGGGCCAGAGATGTAATTCTCTGGTAGAATACGTACTTAATATGTGCAGGCTCTGAGTTTATTCTCTAGCACTGTAGAATAGAATGTGTGCACAGGCCTCTAATCCCAGCACTCAGAGGCAGGCAGTGTGAGAGCAGCCTAGTCTAAAAGACGGTTCCAGGACAGCCAGGACTACACAGAGAAACCCTGTCTTTAAAACAAAAAATAAACCAAACAAAAATGTGTTTCAATGTTTTTTACTTACAAAATCATGTCAGAGGTCTAGATAAAAAGAATTACACCCACTACCAGGAGAATCATTGGTATAATCAGTCAGCAGCTGATGAGCCCCAAGATCTGACTGACTCCTCTAGAGGGCTCACTGAAGGTGAGGGTAAGTCTTGAGCATCTATCTGTCTGTGGATTTCAGAGAGGCGTCGGCATCAAGAGCACTCCTGTGACGGTGGTGCTGCCGGACACCAAAGGGAAGTCTTACCTCTTCAACATCATGGACACGCCAGGTGGGCCCCCTGACCTTTACTGTCCCAGCCTCGTCCAGGTTCTGTTGGTGCTCCATTTCCCAGAGCAGTCCAGAGTGTTCTTGGTGTTCTTGCTCAAGGATTCCGTAGCTTTGACAACAGAAGCAGTCTCCTGGCCTTTGATTTCATTTCCATCTTTACTTCCCCGTGGAATTTTAAATTTTAAATTTTAGGTTAGGAACTTTGTGTGTTTACTAATTTGAGTTTATGTCAGGCCCCATCAATGATGAAATAAAGGAGAGTCAGACCTGACCCCAGGAGAAATGGACAGAGCTTGCCTGGGGGCCACGGCTCTGCCGCCAGCTGTTTCTCTTGTGGAAGGGGCTGACTCATGCATAATTGTTTTATTTAATGTCTGGGCAGTTGGGGATCTGGTGGTCTTATCTTGAGTATACCATCAGATGCCCCAGGCCTGATACTCTGAAGCCCCCCGACCACCCCACCCAGGCGGGGCACCTGCTATCTTGAAGCAGCTTGCCATGCTCCTTTGCCAGTCCCCTGCCTCCAGACTGCTGTCACTCCTGTACTGTGGGTTACCTGTCACACTAAATTGGTGTGTCAACTATGGAGACCTGTTTAAAACCTTAACTCCAGGATGGGACTCAAATGGGAGAAGTTTATATACTGTGAGGTGCTGTGTGCAGGAAGAGGGATATCTGGGATTCAGAGCACTGCTTCCTTTGTCACCCTGGAAGCTAGCTGTCTCATTCCGCCGCGTGATAGCTGCGTATTTGCTTTTCAGGTCATGTGAATTTTTCTGATGAGGTCACAGCTGGCTTGCGCATCTCAGATGGAGTGGTCCTTTTCATTGATGCTGCTGAGGGGGTGAGTTAGTCTGGCTCTCAGAAGCTAGTCCCCTATTAACATGCCCCTGCTAATTCTCTGAGAGCCAGGGACCATGCAAGTTCGTAGGCTCAGGTTTGCTCTAAATTTAGGGAACTAAGCGACATCAGAGTTAGACATTGTACTTGAAAGTCTTTATATTTCTAAACTGAAAGATGGGATATGTCAATTACCTCATTCATACTATTTCTCATGATACACCAGCAGAGGGAGCCAGAGGCACCTTATTAAAAAAAAAGTTCAGACTTGGTCAGCCGTTGTACAGGAACTCGTTCTTGTCTGTTTATGATTTATCTCTGCACTGGAAACATGCTCTCTTGTGTCTGATCCTGTGAGATGTAGAGAAGTATTTACAAATTGCCTTCTTTCTTTGTTTTTTGTTTTTTAATGAGATGAGATCTTACTCTGGGGTTGTCAAAGTAGATTAGTTTTTTTTTGGTTTTGTTTTGGTTTGGTTTTTTTGGGTTTTTCGAGACAGGGTTTCTCTGTGTAGCCCTGGCTGTCCTGGAACTCACTCTGTAGACCAGGCTGGCCTCGAACTCAGAAATCCGCCTGCCTCTGCCTCCCAGAGTGCTGGGATTACAGGCGTGCACCACCACCGCCCGGCTCTACCCCAGGTTTTAGTATTTGCTAATTTTTTTTCACTTTCCCTGCTCTGGTCCTAACACCAGCCATTTCTTCAATGGGTTCTGACTTCCTATATAGGGGAGACCACTTTTTAGAAACAAAGAACTGGGGGTGCTCGCTGCTGCTGTGATCCTTTACTGCCAGGGCCATTCACTGAGCCCAGCTAGTTGGTACACAACCACACACCTGTCACTTTTCTGCACACAGGTGTTGAAAGCATCAGGCATTCAAAGTGAATGTAGCTTTGTGTGCCTGTGATCACAGCACTTGGGAAGTAAGATTACAAATCTGAGGCAAGCTATGGCTACAAGCCAAAGCCTTGTCTCATAAATAAGACAAGCAATAAATGGCTTGTTCCTCCTGTCATTATAACTGCTCTAGAGGCCAAGGCAGGAAGACAGATTTGAGGCCGCTTGCACAACTTAGTAACACCCTGTGTCAGAATAGACTAGAAAGCCTGGGGATATAAGCTCAGACAAGGCTCCAGCTTTAATCCTTCGGATCACAGCAAAGAGGAAAAAAGATTGTACATCATTCATCCTAATACTTCTAAATCCAATAAGTTCTTCCTAGCCTTCTAAGTCCCTTCTCTGGCACTGAGAAGCCTGGGTCCCCAGTCTGTGTTGTAATTACTTACTTCTCTGTCCTGCCAGGTAGGTGCCCTCCTAACAGGTCTGATCTGCCTTGGGGATGATCTTCCAGCTGACCCTTCATCCCCAGGCCCTCTCCCCTTGTACTGAGTGTGCTGAGCGGTCTCCTCCCTTGTGTTTCTCAGGTGATGCTCAACACAGAGCGGCTGATCAAGCACGCGGTGCAGGAAAGGTTGGCAGTCACCGTGTGCATCAACAAGATCGACCGGCTCATCTTGGAGCTGAAGCTGCCTCCAACAGATGCTTATTACAAGCTGCGACACATTGTGGATGAGGTCAATGGATTAATAAGGTATATGTAAGACCCTGCAGAGACCCTGAGGATTTCCTGTCTTTAGGAGAGTCTGGCTTTTATAAATCTTAAATTTACCCTTGAAGACTTCTGAGAGTAACTTTTTGGTGTATGTCGATGAGTTTGTCAGACAGCACAGGTCAGGTCTCTACAGGATTGACTCCAAGCCTAGCCTTATCAGCTCATTGTCTTAACCAGTCGTGCAGTTTAACACATCTCAGGTTTTGTTGTCAATAGGATCTAAACGAGTCTCACCGTTACCACCTACCAGCCATGTTAAGTTGGGCAGGGTATTTAAGGCTTTGATTATTTGTTTGTTGATGTTATGTGTCTGAATGGAGTATATGTGTATGTACCATGTACATGCCTGATGCTTACAGAAGTCATAAGGTGTTAGAGTCTCTAAGGTGCGGAGTTGAGAGTGTCCGTGTAAGTGCTGGGCCCTGTGTGGGACATTCTGAGCCATCTCTTCACCCCAAAGCTCATTCGTTGTTCATTTTCTGTGTCTGGGAGTTTTGCCTGTGCACCATGTAAATGCCTGATGCCGGCAAAACCTCAGAAATTAAAGTGGAGAATAATAGAGGATGGCATAAGTGTCAGCCTGGTCTCCGTGGACGTGTGCGCCCACATACACAGAATACACACACAACGGTAGTTTAAGTTAAATGCATAAGGTGGTCATAATGGTCCACACCTGTAGTCCTGGCACTCAGAAGGTTGCGGCAGAGTTTGAGGTTAACATGGGCTGCAGAATGAGACACTGTCAGAAAACACAGAGTCTGGCAGGCTGGCTGAGCAGATAAGGGACTTCACGAGCCTGTCTATATTCAGTCCTCAGAGCCCAGGTAAAGATGGAGGGAAGGAAGGAGCTGCACAGAGCTGTCTTCTGACTGCTCTCATGTTGGCACGTGTGCATACACCATGCACACATTGAGGCTCATGTTGACAAGTGTGGACCCATGTTAGCAGTCTTACTGTGGAATACTGGTACTCGAGGGCACCTGGAGAGCCCTGCAGCCCCTGCCCCAGCCTCCCAGACGCTGCGAGTGCCAGGCTGCAGCTCCACGCCTGGCTTTCCAAATGGCTTTAAAGTTTAGGCCTGGGGTAGCTTTGTCATGCAGCCCTTGCTTACTCTGTGCAGGCCTGGTTTTATGGTCTTCGAAATAGTGACATGAAGGTTCACTTCATTTCATGAGGTCAGGTGGTGACACAGGCCAGATCTCTCTTCTTTTTTTTTTTTTTTTTTCCTTTGGGTTTTATTTATTTATTT
This sequence comes from Apodemus sylvaticus, assembly GCF_947179515.1. Classification (NCBI taxonomy): domain Eukaryota; kingdom Metazoa; phylum Chordata; class Mammalia; order Rodentia; family Muridae; genus Apodemus; species Apodemus sylvaticus. Next base: position 20,108,476 of record NC_067481.1, read on the forward strand.
ATTTATTTATTTTTTGAGTTTTGTTTTTTTCGAGACAGGGTTTCTCTATATAGCCCTGGCTGTCCTGAAACTCACTCTGTAGACCAGGCTGGCCTCAAACTCAGAAATCCACCTGCCTCTACCTCCCAGAGTGCTGGGATTACAGGTGTGCGCCAACACCGCCCTGCAGGTGGATCTCTTCAAAGCTATCCTGGTGTACAGACTGAGTTCCAGGATAGCTGGGACTACACAGAGAACCCTGTCTCAAAAAGAAAAAAAAGGGGGAGGGAGGGGGAGTTTCAGCACCAACTTGTGAAAAGGCCACAGAGAATCCAGAGAGTGGCGGGGGAGAGAGCAGCACTGCTCTGTTCCTGTCTCTTCAGTGTTGCTTTTATGTCCTGTTCTTCCTACACTCTCAGCCCTAGACGGGGCCTTGTATAGCTATCCTGGAGCTTCCTACATAGCCAAGGATGACCTTGAACCAATCTTCCTGCCTCCCTTTCTGAGTGCTGGGATGGCAGCTAAGCTGTCACATGCAGTATATATGCTGGGGAGCAGACCGAAGGCCTGGCACAGGCTAGGCAAGCAGTGTCCATCTCCTCAGACGTCCCTCTGTGTTGGAATCGGCACATCTCCCAAGTGTATCCCTCTGATTACATTGGATTAATTTGTGCTCCCAGGTATTTCCTCTTTCCTCCAGGTTTCCCCTTGACTGTCCAGATGTACGGTTAGCTTTTTCAGAACTGCAGAACATCCACTCTGGGAAATGAGATTGCTATTGGGAGTGAGGGAAAGGCTCTATCATGTCACTTTCTTGACCAGGCTCTTGGCAAATCTAAGACTCTTATGCCAGCACCTCCTGAGGCTGGACAGAGAAGGCTGGACCTGGAGTTGCCTTCCTCTGGGCAGCATGTCAGTGGTGCAGCACAGCCTGACATGGGGCTGCTGTGCAGCCTGGCACTGGTTTACCACACTCTCTGTTTCAGCATGTACTCCACCGATGAGAACCTGATCCTTTCTCCACTCCTGGGCAACGTCTGCTTCTCCAGTTCCCAGTACAGCATCTGCTTCACACTGGGCTCCTTTGCCAAGATCTACGCTGACACCTTTGGTAAGCTCTGCCTGCTTCTGTCTCGCATGCTTCCCTCGTCACATGTCCCCTGTCCTGCTGAATGGCTCAGAAATTGGCTTCCTGTCACATTCCTTGTTTGGGGGGTGGGACACTCCATCACCTCTTATTATCGAATTTAAGGCTTCTTTTGAAAGGCCTCAGAATCTTTATTCAGGCTGAGTTGTTTCTAGACAGTTTTGTTTGTTTGTTTGTTTGTTTGTTTGTTTAAGATAAAATGTTTTATGTTTGGTGTGCTCACTGGCATATGTAGATGTCGTCATTGGCCAGAACAGGACACCCCTTGGAATTGCGATACTAGTGGGTGCGAGTCATCTTGTGCAGGTGCTGGCAGCTCAATACAGGTCCTCTCTACAAGAGCAGTGATTTCTGTGCAGCAGAGCCATCTCTCTATCCCTCTTAATAACACCCGAAAGTTTGAGTGATTAGGAAGAAGCCTACTATTAAGGTGCAAGCTTTTAATTCCAGCACTCAGAAGGAGAGGGAGGCAGATGTCTGTGAGTTTGAGGCCAGCCAGGGTTACATAGGGATACCTTTCTGAAAAAGAGCTCACTGTAGACATAACACACCTCCTAGGGAAACCATCTCTAGACAAAGAGTTACACATGCCCACAAAGCCTTTTCAGTTCCTTTCCAAGATGGATGGAGCTTTGACAAGATTTCAGCTTCTTGCTGTCTTCCTAAAGGTCTCTAGGCACTTACAACTTTGATAGGCCTCATTGAGGACTTGTTGGATTGCAGTCAGCCTCTACAAGCCTTGCTGGCAGGCGCTGGTGAATAAATTCGTGGATTCCTAGAGCCTTGACTGTATCCCTGGGAGCAGTTTCCCATTCAGCAGGCTCTCTGGCTTCCAGCTCTGTCTCACTGATTAACTCATTCCCATAGGAGCTGTGCACTGAGCCTCCTGTGTGGCAGTGCGAGATGCATAGAGGAGAGCTGTTACCCTGATTTTAAAGCTGAGGAAGCAGGCCCCAGTAGACAGTAGCAAGCCACCTCAGCCCTGTCACCTGCCTCTTGTGGGTGCTGGTTGGTCTTGGTGCTTTTTTATCTTGTTCTGTTTTTGGTTGTTTGGTTTGCTGTTTGTTATTCCTGCCCCCGCTCCCCGCCCGTGCCTAGAATTAAATTCAAAAGCGAAGCAAACATTCTACTATATCCTGAAGATAAACCAGATGGATGGATGGATGGATGGATGGATGGATGGATGGATGGATGATAGGTAGACAAAGAGACAAACTCATTGTAAAAAAGTAGGAAAACAGGCCTCTGAGATTTTTGCCATAATCACTGCTATGGTTTTCTTATGGGCGCTGCTTTCCTATTTGCTATTGTACATGAATGAGGAATTTTATATATAAGGCTGAACAGAGGGTTAGGCTGGAACCTGTTTCTGGTTCCTGGCACCCACATGACAACTATAACTCCAGTTCCAGAGGATATAGTGCATTTTTCAATTGTAAACTGTGGGTCAATGGGACTAAGTGGAACCGGAGGGTACCGTGTGCTAAACGTGTAGGAGGTGCTGGCTTTAGCCTTGGCACCTAAATAAATAAATGGATGGCTAAACGGACAGATGGACAGTGAGGAAAGGTGAAATGAGCAGAGTTCTGAGAAAAATCTGGGTTTCTCTGTCCTTTGTATTCCTATGAAAAGCAAAATCAAGGTTTCCTGGAGTGTAGGTTAGAAATACTTCAGGTTCTATACGTTTTCGTTTTGTTTCCATTTTGAGAGTTTCACTTTATCCAGGTTGACCTGATTTTTAGTCTAGCCTCAAATTTCTACCTCACCATAGCTTGATGAAATGGTACAATTCCATATTTGCAGAAGGTCTTGAACCTTGGGACACATGGTTGCTCGTCCTTTGGACCTGCTGTTGGTGACTGGAGAAGCAGCTACGGCTCTAGTGTCCTAAGATTGTCATAAGAAGCCATGTAGCACATGAGGAAAGGGCTGCACTGGAGGCAGCGTTCAAGATCTGGGCTCCTGGGCCTTCACTCTTCATCTGTGGTGCAAACGATGTCTTATTTCCCGTAATTGCTTACATGTGGTCACAGAACTTTCTGCTAAGAGTTGGCACGCTGGAACCTGTGTATGCCGTGTTGTCAGATCAATATGCCCTCTTTCGGGCAGTGGGGTAGCACAGGCATGCTGAATAAGAAGGCTCTGTGAACAAGAACCTCCTCCAGGGAGGAGGCAGAATCCCACACTGGTGAGCAGCATTGTAAGGTTGCAGTGGATGCTGGATGCTGAGTATCTGTCCTTGTCAAGTATCAGTGACAGAAGGGAGGGAGGGGCCACTTCCGGTGACCCTCCTCCAGTAGGGCTGGATAGGAAAATGACAGGACTTTTTGGGTAGACAATAGAGTCAAGCCCTTCAAGGCTACAGGATTGGAAGAGGGCAGGTGAAGGCAGCACCATTGTTCTCAGCCTGTGTACATGACAGTAGAAAAGTTCCACCGGAAACGGCTGGCAGACCATTCTCAGGTGTAGTGGTGCACACTTGCAGTCTCAGCAACCAAGGAAGGCAAAGGACTTGAGGGTTCAGAGTCACTTAAGCCACAGAAGTCGAGTGTTTATGTCATTGGTAGCATAACAAAACAGATAATATTGGGGCCCATTGGAAGAGGATTTGGGGTTCCAGGTACTTGTTTTCATTGGCATTTGGGATCTATTAAAGGTGGTGATGGTGTTTGCAGCCTATTTGGGGATTTTGTCAATATTCAGAAGTAGCATTGTGAATATAGACTGTTGTTGTCTGGTATTGGAAAGGAGGGGGATGGGGAGGGCATTTGCTCATTCTTTGGTTGACAGTAATTAAGCCATGAATCACAGGTCTTTGTTGCAGATGCTGAGGGTTTGTTTCTCTGGGAGACAGGATCTTACAAGGTCTCCTAGGTGGACCTTGAACTTGGAATCCTCCTGCCTTAGTCTCTTAAGTAGAATTACAGACATGGATTATGTCTGTAATACAGTCTTCTGCACTCTAAGTTCAGTCCAGTGTCAATTGTCCTCCAGCTGTAAGGGCGTGGCCCTGTGTAACAGCTCTCAGCAGAAGGGAAGTTTCAGAAACCGGTAGAGTAGGAAAGAAGGGGCAGGCATGGCACTCAATTGGAAGAAAGAGTCTATAGCAGACAGGAGGCCTGGATTCGATCCTCAGAAACACTGGACATGGTGGTGCACACACACAGATGAACAGGTGGCCTGCTCCATCGGCAGCTCAGGCCATGCTCCTGTTCAGAGCTCCAGGCCTAGGCCCCAGGACCCTTGTACTTGGGGAGATGCCTGGGTTCTCCTGCTTCTGCTGTGACCTTGTCTGCTTTAGGTCAGTCCTGTCCTTTGTGCCTAATCAGAAGGGAATGTCTAGACCTTGGGAAGGAAGGCACTAGAGCTCTTTAGCTTGAAATCATTTGTAGCAACTAAAATAGAATTTTGAACTACACTTTCCCAGGCAGATTGTAATTGTATGGGTTTTTTTAATATAGGCGACATTAATTACCAGGAATTTGCTAAAAGACTCTGGGGTGACATCTACTTCAATCCTAAGACGTAAGTATCACATGGGGTTACTCTTGTGGACTGATGATGTTTTCCCAGGAACAATGCTTGAGTTTCTGAGGCTAAAACCTACTTTTGTCTTATGCACGAAGCCCCGCGCCTCTGAGTGCTCGGCATCTCAGCATCTCGGCATCTCGGGCCATAGGGAGAGGCTGTTCCCCTAGGTCTTCCAGGTCAGGCCAGGCATGCTGGACAGCCACCCAAAAGTGCTCTTGGGAATCCGTTTGGAAACTATGATCACACAGAGGCCTCTTCTTGGCTTCTGCTTAGACTCAGAATTTAAGCAGTGTACCCTTGGGATAAGCCACATTCTCCCTCCTTGGTCACTATAACACTTCTTTGTCTTTTTAGGAGAAAGTTCACCAAAAAGGCTCCAAGCAGCAGCTCCCAGAGGAGCTTCGTGGAGTTCATCTTGGAGCCCCTCTATAAGATCCTGGCCCAGGTGAGTGCGGGCCACCTGCTTCACACCTGCTCAGTCAGCGCTGCTGTTTGTGTGAGGCATGTGCATGTGTGCTTATGCACACACATGTGTAGGCCAGAGGTTGATGTCTGGTGTCTTCCTCTTTAGCACTCGACCTAATTTTTTTGAGTCAGAGTCATTCACTAAGTCTGGAGCTTACCATTGACTAGATTGCTTGGCCAGTGAGTCTCTATGGCCATCCCATCTCTCAGTGCTGGGATAGGACATGTCTACAAGCATGCCCAGCTCCTTATGTAAGCATTGATCCCTGCTCAGGGCCTCATGCCTCACAGCATGCCCTAAGCCATCTCCCCACCCCCATCAACAATTGCTTATTAAAAGCCTTTTGACCCAGGTGTCACACACCTTTAATCCCAGTACTGGGGAGGCAGAAGCAGGCAGATCTGAGTTCAAGGCCAGCCCAATCCACATAGGAAGTTCTAGGAAAGCCAGGACTTCACAGAGAAACCTTGTCTCAAAAATTGTAAAACCTTTTGGTGGGCTGAAGAGACAATTTAGTGGTTAAGTTTACTTGTTGATCTTGTAGAGAATCTGAGTTCACTTCACAGCACCTCACAAGTATGTGTGGCTACAGCCATACAATTATCTGCCTGGAACAATATAGTTCAAAATTCTGTGAGCACCTGTTGGGCAGCTAGCTCACAAGCAACTGTAATTCTAGTTCCTGGGTGTATGGTGCCCTCTTCTGGTCTCCTTGGGCATCTGCATTCATATGGTACACATACCCACCACACTCAATGCATTTGTACACATAAAATTAAATGAAAATTTTAAAAGTTTTTGGAGGCTGGACATATTAGCTTAGTGTGGCAGAGTACTTGTCTGTCAGACACAAAGCCCAGGGGTCAGTTCTTAACCCTGTGTAAAACTAGACATGGGAGCATAAGCCTGTAATCCCAGTACTTAGGAATTAAGACCTGAGGTTCAGACTTTCATGGATATCCTTAACTACAGTGAGTTAGAGGCTAACCTTGACTACTTGAGACCTTGCCTCAACAAACAAAGGAGCTGAAGGGTTGGTTAGGCAGTTAAGAATACTTACTGCTCTTACAGAGGACCTGAGCTCAGTTACACACCCACATCAGGAGGATCTCAGCTGTTCATACTTTAGTTCCAGAGGCTCTGATGCTCTCTTGGCCTCTAGAGGCACATGCATGTGTGTGGTGTGCATATAAATTCTCAACATCACACACAAATGCACAGAAATAAAACTAGGCCCCTGTAATGTTTAAGCCACCTGTGGCAGCGTGTTCCAGTAATTCCAACACTTAGGAAAAAATGGTGACAGAAAGATGACGAGTTCAAGGCCAGCCTAGGCCGCACAAAACTGTCTCCAAAAACAATGAAGTAAGTTACTTAGGTAGTTTGTTTGTTAGTTTGTTTTGCAGACGGGGTCTCATTATATAGCTATGGCTGGCTTGAAACTCACAGAAGGGGCTGGAGAGATGGATCAGTGGTTAAGAGCACTGACTGTGCTTCCAGAGGTTCTGAATTCAATTCCCATCACCCACATGGTGGCTCACAACCATCTGTAAAGAGATCCCATGCCTTCTTCTGGCATCTTTGAAGACAGCGACAGCAACAGTGTATTCAGATACATAAAAATAAAAATAAATCTTAAAAAAAAAAAACTCACAAGAATCACCTGTCTGCTTCCGGAGTGCTAGAATTAAGGGTGTGTGTCATTACACCCAGCTAAGAAAGATGTTTATCATACTATTATCTATGACTGCATAGAAAGAAAAGTTTAGAAATAAGTTAAATGTTTAGATCACTGAAACCCTGATTAAGTTAATCGTGATGTATCTCATAAGATGAAGTATTTTGCAGTCACTAAAAGAATGCCTATTGCTGGGTGCTGTGCTGCACACCTGTCGTCAGCCCTAAACCACTAGGGAGGGTGCAGCTGAAGGAAGGTCACCAGTTTAGACAACAGTGAGAAGACCCCATCTCAAACAACAGTTGGCTTTGGTGTGTCTGTCAGAACAGTTGTAACAGCTTCCTAATGACCATTTCAGGTTTGCACGTGTGACGTTTGTTGAGGCTGAAAGGGTAGAAAGAATGTAGTTGCCTGATCATGAAGCCTGTGGTCTCTGGTGTCAGGATGCTGGAGAGAGAGGCCAGCCTGGGCCTTAGTTCAAAGATAACCTAGGCAACTTAGTTGTTCAACCCTGTCTCAAAACAAAGTAAAAACAGGGCTGGAAATAAATTAAATGTTAATATCATTGAAAGTCTTGTTGAGTGAACCATGGTGCAACTCTTTGACACATTGCCTCACATGTGAGAATCCCTAGGGTCAGTCTTGTCAGTGCCACGCAAGAAAGAGGGTGGGAGGGAGGAAGAGAAGGGGGGGATTAGCAAGGCTGTGCTAAGCTTTTGTGATGCTCCAGGTAGAGTGTACCACTGTGTGTAAATGAAGCTGTGCTCAAGTGCCAGGCTGTGAAGGTGGAGTGTCCTGCAGGAGTTTTCCTGCAGATCTGTCTTCCAAGACAGGAATAGAATATGCAGGCTGTTCAGTCAGTGCTGTCCAGTGGATACACACATATAGATGGTCACACGCACACGCCGTGTGTGGCCGCTCCATCCCACAAAAGAGAACATAGCAGTAGAACAAAATAATGACTAGAATTTATCAGTGATAGAAAACACGTAGTATCTCATGTCAGACTGGAATGGATTAATAAAAGAAATTTATAGAATCTGCCACTGTAGAGAGACCTTAAGTCTGCAGAGGATGATTTAGCTTAGCCCTGTACTGACAGGTGGCCTTTTTTGGTTCCTTCCAGTATAATGAATGAGCCTCTAAATCTGGGCAGTCTTTAGGTAGGATGGCTCAGACACCAGGGGGCAGCACTGACAGTATGTGACCAGGGCAAAGCCACTCATGTTTGGCTTGAAGGCTTGGTAGAGTAGACTCACTCCTCCACGTCAGACTGCTGTTGCCCAGAGCCCTCCCTGTAGAAGATCCTTGTAAGACTCGTCTTTGTCCTCTCGCTCCATGTGAAATACTTCTCCAGGGCTGTCACTGCAGAGCTGACCTGGTGCCTTCTGTGTGCACAGGTGGTGGGCGACGTGGACACCAGCCTGCCAAGGACCCTGGACGAACTTGGCATCCACCTCACCAAGGAAGAGCTAAAGCTGAACATCCGCCCCCTGCTCAGACTGGTCTGCAAAAAGTTCTTTGGCGAGTTCACAGGTAATAAAATGGTTCAAGGCCCTTGGCATTATTCTCCTTGGCTGGCAGACTGGTTCACGGCTGCAGTCCTGCAACTTGGCAGGTAGACCAGGATTTCAAGATGAGATACCTCATCTTGAAAAACAAACATGGTCTGGTGTGTGTCCTCCCACGGGTGTCTTGGAAGCTCCCTTCCCTGTAGGGGCAGCAGAATCATGATAGTATATAAACCAGCAACAGGGTTTTCCCAACTGTTTTCTTTAGTTGTTTCTTGTGTTGGAAAAAGGAATTAGACTTCCCCTGCAGGTGAAGCAGATGGTGGCAGGCCCCAGGCTCCGGCGTTTCCTGGGGTCAGGCAGGAAGGTGGTAGGGATGTGTACTAGTTGGGAAGGTGCAGGTGAGGACTCGAGAGGTGTTTGGCTTTCCTCATCACTGTGACAACACCTGACAGAAAGTTTATTTCAGCTTGTGCTTTGAGAGGATACAGTTCATTGTAGAGAAGAAGACATGGTGGGATTCATGATGGTGACCGTGGGCAACTGGCTCCTGACACCTTCACAAGTCAGGAAACAGCCTGAGCTAGAAATAGAGCCAGGCTATAACACAAAACCTATTTCCCAGCCACCTACTTCCTCCTGCTAGTCCCACTTCCTAAAGGTTCCACTGCTTCCTCAAACTGTACCTCAGACTGAGCAAGTGTTGATGAGCCTGTGGGCACATGTCATATTTGGTCAACCCCCTTTCCCATCCTGCTGAGCCCCATTCCTGTTATGTAGACGCCAATAAGACCTGAACTTATTTTTCTTGATTTGAAGACATGGTCTCACTATCCAGCCTTGACTGACCTAGAACTCACTATATAAACCAGGCTATCCTAGAACTCAAAGATCTGGTGGCTACCTCTGCCTCATGAGTACTAAGAACAAAGGTATGCACCACCCACCTGGCAAGACCTCAGTTTTTATTCTGGCCTGCAGTTTTCAGGGGTAACCAGGCCAGCCTCCTATTTCTTCTGTAACTGATTCTCATTTGTAAATAAGAACAAGTGGCCAGAAATGGTGGCTGACTTGAGGACTTTGATCTCAGCACCTGATAACTGATGTGGGTTTGTCATGAGTTCAAGACCAGCATGGGCTATGTAGCACTTTCCGGAATTATAGAGCAAGGTGCTGTCTTAAAAATAGCTGTGAAGCTGACAGTGGTGGCACTCACCTTCGGTTCTAGCACTCGGATGGCAAGTGGATCTCTGTGAGTTCAAGGCCAGCCTGATCTGATCTACAAATCGAGTTCCAGGATAGCCAGGGTTATATAGTAAGAACCTATCTCAAAAAGGGAGTAGTGATGGGACAAGGAAAGGTTCCTATCAGCAATCATGGATTCTAAGTCTGGTGGAAATTTAGTGTCTGAGCCTTTAAAGCTCATAATAACTCAGGACTGTCCATCTGTCTGAAAGTTCTGGACACTAGTCAAGCAGGTGTGCTCGGTACTAGGACTGTGGCTTGTTTGTACTCCTTTGAGTGTGATCTCCAGACTGAAGAAGAAAAAGGCTTACCAATCCCAGGGTCCTAATGAGCACTCTCTTTCAAGGCATGTTAATGGGTTAGGGAAGCAGACTAGCTTACTGAATAGAGACGTGCAGTGTTTCTCAGAGCAGGCTGGTCAGTCAGGACTGTCCTGAATACATCTAAGGACTGTACATGGGAAAGTTATCTGGCACAGTGTAGAAGTCACCTGTGTTCAGTAGCAGCGTGGATCTCTTTAGCCATAGAATGTTGTAGAGTCTTAGTTAGGGCTTTACTGCTGAGAACAGGCACCATGTCCATGGCAAGTCTTATAAAGACAACATGTAATTGGGGCTGGCTTACAGGTCAGAGGTTCAGTCCAGTATCATCAAGGCAGGAGCATGGCAGTGTCCAGGTGGCTTGGTGCAGGAGGAGCTGAGAGTTCTTCATCTTCATCTGAAGGCTGCCAGCAGAAAACTTCCAGGCAGCTAGGATGAGGGTCTTAAAGCCACACCCACAAGGCCACATCGCCCAACAGTGCCACTCTCTGGGCCAAGTATATACAAACTACCACAGAGTCGTTAAATTTTTTGTGGGCTAGATTTGTAGGAATTGTGTCCCACTAAGAGCTGCTTCTTAAACGTTCCTGACATCAGTCTAATTCCAAAAGTGTGTGTTTTCTCCTCATAGGAAATAGATTTCCTTAGAAGTGTTAGCTTCCGGGTTGATTCCATGTGGTCCTTCTACCCACTTGCCTGCGAAGAACATGTACCAGTGCCACAGTAATGGCTTCCTCTTCCTCTCCCACAGGCTTTGTGGACATGTGTGTCCAGCACATTCCATCTCCAAAGGTGGGCGCCAAACCCAAGATCGAGCATACCTACACTGGCGGCGTGGACTCTGACCTTGGCGAGGCCATGAGTGACTGTGACCCAGATGTAAGGGAACATGCCCCCGGTGCTGCTGCAGCCGCACGGACATGCTGAGGCTGTGCTGCAAACATGTTGCTTTCTTGCGGTCCTTGCTTGTCCCTCCCTGAAGCAGAGTCAGTCCTACAGTCAGAGCTTGGCCCTTGCTGTCCTGGTCTGTGACCTGAGGATGCTAATGAGGGAGTTAAGGAAGGAGGAGGATGTGGTGCCTGCAAGAGAGCAAAGAGACATGGCGGCTGTCTCTTCGCCCTCGTGAAGTCTGGGCGTAAGGTCTAGTGGGTAGTATATATATATATCACTGGTAGGATTTCTCCTTAGCATGCTTGAGCTCAGGATTCAGTTTCCAGGCACCAGAAAGAAAAGATACACAGACATCCCAACTGTTGCTTAGGCAGTCTAACTCTTCTTCTTGAGCACAGAGTTCCATGTTCATGGGGAATTTAGAGCAAGGAGTCTTGTCAATGCTAGTTCGTGATCTTAAACCTTCTCTCCCCTTGAAAAAAGAGAGGTTTTGGTTGGTTGTCTGTGTGTTTGTGTATTACGTGTAGTTATTTGTGCAGCTGTCTGTCTGTACAGGTGCCATGGTGTATATGTGGAAGCCAAAGACAACCTTGTTGTTTCTTTCCTTCTGCAATATGAGTCCCAGGGATCAACCTCAGATTGTCAGGCTTGGCTGCACACCTTGACCTGCTGAGGCCTGGACCCTTTCTGTGTTTTCTGACATAGGTCTCCACTCTGCCTTAGCTGGCGTTCTGTGCTCAGGCGGCCTCCTGCTGTGGACCCCCTTAAGCTAGCCAGCTCCACCAACGAAGTCTGCCTTCGTTGTCTCATTTTTATTTTTGTTGTTTCTGAATCTCCTGCTGTCCCTTGTAAAGGGAGGGCGGTGCACCTGTTGTCCCTTCATAGAGGGAGGGAAGGTCACGCATGGTTTGGAAGTTTTCTAGGAGTCACATCTTTTTTTTTTTTTTTGGTTTGGTTTTTTTGTTTGTTTGTTTTTTGAATTTGTTTTTTTTGAGACAGGGTTTCTCTGTGTAACCCTGGCTGTCCTGGAACTTACTCTGTAGACCAGGCTGGCCTCAAACTCAGAAATCCGCCTGCCTCTGCCTCCCAGAGTGCTGGGATTACAGGCGTGCGCCACCACTCCCCAGCTGAGTCACAGCTTCCTTAAGTGGCCTTTGTCCTCAGCTCATGTCATTGCTGTTGAGCGAGGTGGTGTTCACAGTGTCTTGGTTAAAACTGTTTCCTGTCCCCTCTGCCAGGGTCCCCTGATGTGCCACACTACTAAGATGTACAGCACAGACGACGGAGTTCAGTTCCATGCCTTCGGCCGGGTGCTGAGTGGCACCATCCACGCCGGGCAGCCTGTGAAAGTGCTGGGGGAAAACTACACTCTGGAAGACGAGGAGGATTCCCAGATCTGCACTGTGGGCCGCCTTTGGATCTCTGTCGCCAGGTACTATATGCTGACCAGAGCCTGCCAGGTCACATGTAGCCTTCTCTCCTGGGAGTGTCCCAAGGGGTTGGGAGGGCTCCTAGGAAACACAGCTCCCTGGATGGTACAGTACAGAATCAGGTGACCCTCCCAGCAGATCTGTAGACATCTTTCAGTCAGGGCTGAAAGGACAGTTGCAATGTCACTTTTGAGCCTTGGGTACCTTTTAAGAAGATTTTACTGCCGGGCGGTGGTGGCGCATGCCTGTAATCCCAGCACTTGGGAGGCAGAGGCAGGCGGATCTCTGAGTTCGAGGCCAGCCTGGTCTACAGAGTGAGTTCCAGGACAGCCAGGGCTATGCAGAGAAACCCTGTCTCGAAAAAAAACCAAAAAAAAAAAAAAAAAGATTTTACTTTTGCTCCTTTTCTTCTTTTTAATGTGCTTGAGTATTTTGCATGTATGTGTGTCTGTGTACCACATGCATGCTTGGTGCCCAAGGCGACAAGAGAGCTTTTGGTCCCCTGGAACAGGAATTACAGACAGTTGTGAATCTCCCTGTAGGTGCCGGGAATCAAACTCAGGTCTTCTGCAAGAGCGGCCAGAGCCCTTAACTTCTGGGCCGTCGTCTCTCCTCTTGCGTGTTTTTCAGCTCTCTGCCCCTTCACTTGTTGTTTCAGGTTTCTTCCCTAAAGCGGCTGTTTCCAGACCTCTGCTGCCTGGTCCTTGACTAAGGCAGTGCTGAGCCCCTGGCACATCCCAGTCTGCTGAATCAGACTTGGGCCTCTGGGCTGTTTTTCATCTCTGGTAGTGAGCAGAACCAGAGCCATCCTGTCAGCAGAGTGGCTGCTAGACCTCAGTGACGCCCTTTCCTCCTCCAAAGCCACCCTTTGCTCTAGAAGGCTGGAGAAGGTGAAGAGCTCTGAAATTCAAGTATCTGTTTTAGTGTCCCTTACAGTAGAGAAATCTTAGACAACAGATACTTTTTATTTTTAATTTTTTGTTTTGTAATACGGGGTCTCTCTATAGCCCTCCTAGCCCTGGCTGTCCTGGAACTCACTCTGTAGACCAGGTTGGCCCCTATATCATGGGGGTTCACAGGCTTTTTACCAGAAGTTTCCACGTGGAGTTGGGCCTTCCTTTTTTTTTTTTTTTTTGGTTTTTTGGAGACAGGGTTTCTCTGTGTAGCCCTGGCTGTCCTGGAACTCACTCTGTAGACCAGGCTGGCTTCGAACTCAGAAATCTGCCTGCCTCTGCCTCACAAGTGCTGGGATTAAAGGTGTGCGCCACCACCGCCCAGTTGGGCCTTCTGTTGCTTCTTCCTACGCTGCATACTTCCATTGAACTCGCCCTGTGTGTGTGATTGTGATTGTTGGTCACACCTCTCTCCTGCTCGGGTGCTCTGTGTAACTCACCTCTGCTCCTGGCTCTGTGCCCAGCATGTAGCAGATGCTTGGTATGCTGTTCTCGAGCGAATCTCTGACTCAGTTCTTGGTTATTTATTGGGCATTACTCTAGGTACCACATCGAGGTGAATCGTGTTCCTGCTGGCAACTGGGTTCTCATTGAAGGTGTTGATCAGCCAATCGTGAAGACAGCCACCATAACTGAGCCCCGAGGCAATGAAGAGGTAGGTGATTAAAGGGACAGACTGAGCTAGAGAGGCACACGGAACTACAGGGCCATGCGCAGACAATCTTGGAAGTTCAAAGGTGCTGATCAGAGGCGCTGCTGCGGCTCGGGCCAGTGTGCACCCTCACCCTGGTGAGGTCTCCTCACATGCTTGGAGTTAGGACGAGTGCCTCTTGTTCTTGCCCAGTGCTCTGCCAAAGTGCTTGAAGCAAATGGTCCTTTAAATTGGGCTCCTCTGTACCTTGGTCTTGGTTGGGGAGTCAAGATTTCAGTTTTCTCCTTAGGCCTGTGCCTTCTTGCCTACCCCCTACACCCTCCCTCACTCCTCTGTTCTTTGGATCTCAGGCTCAGATTTTCCGGCCCTTGAAATTCAATACCACATCTGTTATCAAGATTGCAGTGGAGCCAGTTAACCCCTCCGAGCTGCCCAAAATGCTTGATGGCCTGCGCAAGGTCAACAAGAGCTATCCGTCTCTCACTACCAAGGTATGCTGAAGGCCTGCAGTAGCTGCCAAGCCCCAGACCCCAGCTAACTGCTCTGTGCTGTCATCCTGTGGCATTCAGCAGCTGTTCCTGATCTGTTGTTTCCCACCGCCTGGTTTGTGAACAGTCCCCACCTGTTACCATTTGAGGGCAGACAGCCAAGTGTGTACTTGTGTTCCCTTGGGTGACTTTACACAGCCATGGTCTTCAGTAGGTACAGTTTAAAATGGTTTCCAGAGAAATGAGAAACAGGCGTGGTGGTAGACACATGTGATCCCAGCATTTGGGGAGGTTGAGTCAGGAGGATCCAAAGCTCAGGATCAACCTCAGCTACGGAGGAAATCAGAGGCCATTGTGGGTTACAGATGGGGTTGGAGAGATGACTCAGCAGTTAAGAGCATTGGCCGTTCTTCCACAGGACCCTGGTTCAATTCCCAGCACCCAGGGGGCTGCTCATCACCATCTATAACTCCAGTTCCAGGGCATCTGAACTGCTCTCTTCCTGCCCCTACAGGTGCCAGGCATGCATGTGGTACACAGACATAAATGCAGGCAAAACACCCATACACATAAAATAATAGAAAAGACAGATGGGGCTAGAGAGATGTCTCAGCTGTTAAGAACACTAACTGAGGTCCTGAGTTCAATTCCCAGCAACCACATGGTGACTCACAACCATCTGTAATGGGATCTGATGCCCTCTTCTGATGTATCTGAAGAGAGCAACAGTACACTCATATAAATAAAATAAATAAGTCTTAAAAAAGAAAAAAGAAATATTAGAATTTGAAAAAGGAATACCTAAGAGTTCTGGTTAGAGAGACTTGGGCCTAGAGTTTGGCCTCCACTACTCTTTAGATTAGTGTGAAAAAAAGAAAAGAAGCAAAAGTGGCTGAGCATTATATACGCTTGGGCTTGCCACCAAACTATATCTGAGGCACTGGAAGGGAGAGTTAGAGGGCTAGCTTATGCGTGTGGATGTAAGGGTAGGGTTGGCCGAGGTAGAAATCCAGTCAGTGATGCTGTGCTAAATGGTCCTGTTGTCTTGGGGACCTACCGGTTAGGTAGTATTGTCCTCTAAGTTCTTATATTGGGGACAGACTATTACTGTGCAGTATTGGTTGGCCTAGAATTAGCTCTGTAAATAAAGTTGACCTCAAGCTCAGGGTGAATCTCGTGCTTCTGCCTCCTGAATGCTGAATTACAAGCTGTCTTAGGTAGGCTTTCTTTTGCTGTAACAAAATACCATGATCAAAACGCAAGTTGGGGAGGAAAGGGTTTATTTAGCTTACACTTTCACATTGCTGTTCATCGCTGAAGGAAGTCAGGACAGGATCTCACACAGGGCAGGAACTTAGAGGCAGGAGCTGATGCAGAGGCCATGGAGGGTGCTGCTTACTGACTTGCTCTGCAAACTCAGCCTTCCTTACAGAACCCAGACCACCACCCACAGTGGGCAGGTGTCACGCTGGCACACAAAACCAACCAGTAGAGTCATACCACCACACTAAGCTTTTTTGGGGGGATGTGAGGGGTGATGTGGGAGCTAGAGTGTGCAGAGGGTTGAGCCTAAGGTCTCAGTCATGCAGAGGAGATGCTTGAGCTCTGAACCAGCCTTACCCTCCACTGGTGAGATAGTCATGCTTCTGACTGCGCTGTGGTGCCGTCATCTCGGATGCCTTGAGCAGGGCACAGCAGTGAGCACTGACTGCTGGCTGCTGTGTCCCAGGTGGAAGAGTCTGGCGAGCATGTGATCCTGGGCACTGGAGAGCTCTACCTGGACTGCGTGATGCACGACCTTCGGAAGATGTACTCAGAGATCGACATCAAGGTACCTTCCCCTGGCCTGGCTGCCAGCTCCAGAGGATGTCCTGAGTGGGTAACCTTCACCCCCTGGACGCCCGCTAGAGACCCTTCTGAGGAGAGTGCTTTTGCTTGCTCTTCAGCAAGGAAGGTTCTAGAGACGGGTTTGCCCGACTCATTGAGTCATTTTCAGTGTAATATTTAAAGTCAAGGCTCTCAAGCCACAGTTAATTCTTCTGGCTCTGGTGATTGGCTCAGAGTGGGTGGTATCACGGAGAGTGGGAGCTGGCTCTCAGGCTTATCACCAAGTCTTGACCTAGCACCATGCGTGGTGTGACACTGTCTCTACCGCCCTGCGCTACAGGGCAGCTGCCCTTTTAGACTTAGACTTCTGGGACTGTGGCTTGAGGGCGGAGCAGATTCTCCAGCACTGTCCTGTCCTGTCTGAGCGGCGTCAGTGAGTGCCAGGTGGTGTGGTGGAGCTTTCTTGGAAGGCCATAATTAAAGCCCTGCTTTAGAGCCTAGTCTGGGCCCCCACTTACTCCTCTGCTCCTCGTGCTGGTGTGGACAGTGTGGCCTGCTGCCGCAGAGCTGTATGGGAAGCTCTTACAGAGAGAGGACAGGGATGCTTCAGAATTCCCTCAGCAGAACTTTGTCCTTCCAACAAAACTGATTTTTACCTCTTTTTTTTTTTTCATTCATTGCCTAGGTGGCTGACCCAGTTGTGACGTTTTGTGAGACAGTGGTAGAAACATCCTCCCTCAAATGCTTTGCTGAAACACCCAATAAGAAGTAAGCAGGAGGTGGGCTACAGAGAGCAGCAGGGAACAAGTGCAGTGATGTGTGTTGGGGAAATGCCACAAAGAATCCCATTGCTTTGTATGCTTGTTGTTGTTTTTGGAAACAGTCTTGCACTACAGCTCAGTCTGCCCTGGAACTCATTATGTCTGTCTCAGAAAAGGGGGAGAGGGGTGCATGTGTGTGGAAAGAAAGATAAACAATATCAGCCTGCACACACATGACATGAAAGTCATGCACACGCTCGCATGCACACACACACACACACACACACACATACATACGAACATATTCACACACTCAAAGGAAGAAGCTGGGTATGGTGACACACACCTGTAACCAATACTATTACTGGGAGGCAGAGTCAGCAGGATCAGGAGTTCTAGGCCAGCTTCAACCACATAACACATTTAAGTGCCTATGATATTGTTTACTTAAAAAAAGAAAGTCAGACGTGGTGGTGCACACACCCTCAGTCCCGTCACTGAAGCAGCATTCAGGTAGATTGCTATGTTGAGAGTTCCAGGGTCGGGGCTGCACAGTGAACTCCTGTCTTAAAAAACAACAGCAGAAATCGGGTGCGGTGGCAAGCCTGTAATCCCAGCACTCGGGAGGTGAGCCAGGAGGAATGCTGCAAGTTCGGGGCCAGTTCCATCCACATGGCAAGCTCTAAGCCATCTGAGCCTACACACATGACCCTGTCCTGCAGGGGGAAAAGAAAGAAATAATAGAGGCTGGGAACTGGCCCCTGGAACTGACAGCCTCCTCCTCTCCCACACTCACTCCAAGCCTGCCCCAGCCGCAGCTCTGCAGCAGGAGAGATTGCTTGAGATGGGCTGGGGGCTATGTGTTATTTTTGGCTTTCTGTCTCTATAGACCAAGATGATCCAGAGCTCACTACATAGAAGTGTCAGATCTTTCTGCCTGCTAAACACTGAGATTCCAAGCAGAAACCACTATGCCAGCTTCAACACTAGTTCAGTTTTTTGTTTTTTAATGGGTGCTGAAAATGGAAACCCAGCTCCTCATACTTGACTACACATGCTCTTCTGGCAGGATACCCTCTCCAGCCCCCAGCCACACTTGAAGAAAAAGCAGACAGACTGGAGAGATGGCTTGATGCTTGAAGGCACTCCCTGCTCTCGTAGACAGACCAAAATTTTTCCAGCCACGTGGTAGCTTGCACTTCCAGTCCATAATATCTGATACTCTTGTCTGCCTTCCTTGGGCACGCCATACACATATTAAAAAAAAAAAAGAAAGAAAGAAGACAAGGCACCCTTTGCTGCCCTGGCCCCAAGATTCCATTTCTCTTGCCTTCCCAGCAGTCTGTACTGTTGGCCCTGCACATCCTGTGTCCACTGCTCATCCTGTGACCTTCTCACTTCTGACCTTTCTGACCAGGAACAAGATCACCATGATTGCTGAGCCTCTCGAGAAGGGCCTCGCTGAGGACATAGAGAATGAGGTGGTCCAGATCACCTGGAACAGGTTGGGACGGGGTCCCCGCTCTGGCTCCTTTGCCTGGTCTCCTGACACCGTCCCTCCCTCACTGTTGTCCTGGCTATGGTGTGGGTGGAGCCCGTTACTATCTTACAGAAAGGCAGCATCTGTCGCCCCAGAAGCCTCCTTCTCTTTCTTCCAGAAAGAAGCTGGGCGAGTTCTTCCAGACAAAGTATGACTGGGATCTGCTGGCTGCCCGTTCCATCTGGGCCTTCGGTCCCGATGCTACAGGCCCCAACATCTTAGTAGATGATACGCTGCCCTCAGAGGTAAACCAATAGGATGCCTGTGGCAAAGTGTTATCCCTAGATGAAGAACCTGCAGTACTCTCTTCCCTGTGGAAATATGGCTTCTCCCAGCTGTAGGTCACTGCCTGCTGCTGCTGCTGTAGCCTGCTAAGGAGACCTTATGTTTCTGTACAGGTAGACAAGGCCCTTCTCGGCTCAGTGAAGGACAGCATTGTTCAAGGGTTCCAGTGGGGGACCAGAGAGGGACCCCTCTGCGATGAATGTGAGTCCACCTTCAACCCCAGCTCCACTTCACGTGAGGTGATGATATGCAGTGGCCTTCCCAGCTTACAGACCCAGCAGGAAAGGCTATCCCAAGTCTTGGGCCAGCACATCCCACCCCAACCCTCCCCACTGCTCCTTCCCCATCTCCGGAATGAGGGCATTGCTAGATTGACCTGGCTCATAATTCCTGGGTAGAGCCCATCTTTGGGCATGTTGAAGACAGATAACATGAGGGTGATCAGGTTGGGGTGGTTTATTGATGTTGAATAGTCTCTGTGAGACCAAATACAATTTCTGAAGCACATACTATGTCCAGAAAATAGTTACTCAGTGTGGCCTGAATCAGATGCTAAGTAATGTTTAACTGCTGGCCTGTTTGCTGCAGGCCTTGCTAATCTGGATGTGAGATATTTGTATAGTATCTTCGGGTGGCTATAATATGGCCTTGGTTTAGCAAATTACCCTGCTGCTCTACCATCCCCGTGTGACTAGCCCCAGCTGCTCCATCTCCTTTTCAGTGATTCGGAATGTCAAGTTTAAGATCCTGGATGCTGTGGTTGCCCAGGAACCCCTCCACCGGGGCGGAGGTCAGATCATCCCCACAGCCAGGAGGGTCGTGTACTCTGCCTTCCTCATGGTAAGTGGAGTTGTAGGGACAGTCCTGCTTCCCTGAGCAGAAAATTATATGGAGAAGGGGGCAGAGGCCCAGAAGGACCTGAAGGTCCGGAGAACCTCCATGTCTCGCTCTTCAGCCGTCCCCGCTGAGCCCTCTCTGCTCTGTTGCAGGCCACTCCCCGGCTCATGGAGCCTTACTACTTTGTAGAGGTCCAGGCCCCTGCAGATTGTGTGTCTGCTGTGTACACAGTCCTGGCCAGGCGCAGGTGAGCAGCCTGTTGTTGGGGAGGGTACTGGGAGGACGGAGCCCCAGCCATTGCTCTCCCCATCTTCCTACTTCAGAAGCCTGCTGACCTCATTGTAGGTACCCGAGCCCTGCAAAGCTGGCAATGTATAGGCCTGTTGCCAAGGCAACAGCTGCGGTTTACCCAGAATTCCATAGCCTACCTTTACCTGTAATTACGTCACCATTTCTTCCTCTTCCTTTTTTCTCTTCCCTCTTTCTCTTCTTCCTTCCCGCCCTCTACCCCTTCCTTATCTTAAATAAAGTCCCCTGGGAGAAGTGCAGAAGTGAGGCAGTGTTGGGGTTGTCCTTGGGTCCTGTCTCTTCCATGGCCCCACTCTTGCTTCCTCCCACAGCTGGATGCTCCTGTGGCTTCTGCTAAGAGCCCCAAGCGCACTCCCTCTGTGGAGCATATTCCATTAAGTCTGACTTGATGGTGGCTAGGCGAGGACGGACACAGAAGGGCAGAAGACTTGCCTTAGGGTCTGTGTACAACCTGAGCCTTGCCTTCTGTCTTTCTCAGGGGCCATGTGACTCAGGACGCACCCATACCAGGCTCCCCTCTCTATACCATCAAAGCGTTCATCCCAGCCATTGACTCATTCGGCTTTGAGACTGATCTCCGCACTCATACCCAGGGACAGGCCTTTTCCCTGTCTGTCTTCCACCATTGGCAGGTGAGGAACCCTGGCCTCTACTTTGGTAGACCGCCTTCCTTTCAGCCAGTTCCCCTTCTGTCCAGGATGTCCTGTAATCCTGGAGAAAGTTCTTGCTTCTAGCTCTGAAGCCTCCAGGAAGCTGCCTCATCCCCCTGAAACCTCTTTGCCTTCCAGATTGTCCCTGGGGATCCTCTGGACAAGAGCATTGTTATCCGCCCGTTGGAGCCACAGCCAGCTCCTCACCTGGCTCGGGAGTTCATGATCAAAACCCGTCGTAGGAAGGTATGTGTTCCTTAACCATTGCCATCTCAGCCCCCAGAGTTCCACGGGAGTTGTGTGTCTTCATCCTCTTGGAGGAAAGATCAGTCTCTGCATACCTCAGATCAGCAGACCTGGGAACAGAGGAGCTGTAGCAGTACCCTAAAGGCACAGGGCCTCAAGCTGCCTTTATAGCCTTCCTCCCCTGAGCACAGGTTCTGGATGGCCCTGGGGCTTCCCTACTGTCTGCTCTGCTCCGCAGGGCCTGAGTGAAGATGTGAGCATCAGCAAGTTCTTCGATGACCCCATGCTGCTGGAGCTCGCCAAACAGGATGTTGTGCTCAATTACCCCATGTGAGCGCAGGGGCTTGTGGCTCCAGACTCAGGCTGAGACCCAAGCATCTGGGAACTGCTACGGGGCCGCCCGAACAACCCAGGCACCTCCATCCCATGAGGAAGGGTCATCTGGCCTCCTGGTTCCTTTTGTGGCCTCTGCCTGGCCCCATTCCCAAGGAACAGAGAGGAGCAAGGGCCCAGAGGAGAAGAAGGAGAACAAGATGAAAATGTTTAACCTGAAGGGGCCTGTCTTCGGGATTTACACGGAATTTTATTTTTTACAAGTTCAACTTTAGCCACAGTTTGTAAATGAACAGAACATTCTGACCTCTGCCTTGGTTTGCTGCTTTCGTTCCCCCTTCCCCTCCCCCCCTAATCCGAGCACTTATATTCTGGGGATGTGATTTCCCATGAGGCATTACTGCCTCTGCTCCCAGCTGCAGCTGCCTTCCTAACTGGGTCCCTAGGGGAGCAGCCTGTCGTGGAAGGAATGCCTGTGTCTGATGCAGTGTTCCCATGAGTCTCAAGGCCCTGCCTTCCCTGCCCCTGCCTTCCCATTCCCATTCCAGGCTGCTTCTGGCTGAAGTGGTATAGGAGTTTTGGGAACCTGGGAACTGAGGTCTGTTCTCCTAGGAGATAGACAGTTGCACCCAGAGCCTCTCTCCCTTGAGTCGGGGCCTGAGCCCTTTGGTTCCCACCCTAGTGTACTGAGCCCTCCCTCCAACCACCAGTTCCCTGTTGTGCTCAGGAGTGAGGTCTTCACTTTCCTCAGCATAGCTTTATTAGACACATACAGACAGCCGGGGGACTGGGCCATCCTGCCGCCTCGGGAGTCCTACTTGTCAGGATCCTCTGACACCCTCTTGATGTAGTCTCTGTACATTGTATACATGGCACCTGCGTGAAGAAGGAGAAGCGCCCCTTGGCATCTGATCCTTCAAGGGGCCCCAGGGCTCTCCTGCCTTTCTCCTGAGGCCCAGCTTCCCTGCTCTTTCTGCCCCACAGCCCACTGGGGGAGTCACTCGAATGGTTTGTGAGCCCTTTGGTGTTTACTCTGCACACAAAGTGACCTACTGAGTGAACAGTCAGAGGTGGTTATGCATGGGGAAACTGAGGCCTAGTGAGAGGGATTAGTTCACAGTCACAGCTCGCAAGTAACTGTTGCTGCTTCCGGGTTCTCGTCTCTGGGGGAAATTCATGAAGCATTTTCTTCACCACTGCCCCATGGTCCAGCAGCAGTGACCAATGGGGAACCCTGAAAAAGGCCTCACCCTAAAAAGACTCATTAAAGAAGCGATGTGACTACTTCCTAGTGTGTGAAGCAGGGACTTGAGACGTGGACCAGTTAACTAAGGACTCTACTTTGCCCCTCCTCTCCCCTGCCCCACCATGCCACTTACCAAGCATGATGGCCCCCACAGCACATGCCTGTGCTGCCACTCTGGTGTGAATCAGATGGATGGACAGCTTGGTGGAGCCCCGAGCCTTCAGCCGGTAAAGCCTGTATGCTGCTATCACCAGGCAGCCTGCTACCCCTGTGGGCAGACAATGAGACCCCTGGGCCTGCGTCCAGCCCTAGGTCCCTTGGCTCCGGGCAATGCAGGTCGGGCACCGGCTAGATTCTTTCATCCAGCTGGTATTGGGGTATTGAGTTTCCTCTCAGTGGCGTTTTTAAAATGCCTGTGACCCTCATGGTGCTGGTGGTTCATTGTCATGACTACACTGGCACCTAAGCTCTGCCCACTCCAGGCTTCCACTTCTTTATATATATTTTCATATTCTAGAACCTGGAAGGACACCAAGGCAATCCCAGATCGCATTAAAGACTGTTCGCACCCTGTGGCCTGACCCACCACCACCCATCCAGACTCTGTCATAGCATTGTGTGGCTGTTCCCTGTAGTGGGTGGGCCACTTGAGTTCTCTGACCATAATTGCCTCATTCTTCAAAAGGACCAAGAGACATGAAGTCTCAGAGAGGAGGCATCTGCCCCAACCCCGTTCTTCCCCTACTCACCGATAGGCACCAGTGGAGACTCCCTGGTCTTCCTTAGGAACTTCTTGGACAAGTTGTCCTCACCCTCGGGTGGCGCCCACCAGCCCTTGTTAGCAGACATGATCCTGGATCCAGATGTTAACAGCTGTGTGGCTAGGCTTTTGCCCAGCTCTAGAAGAAGGTAGCCCACAATAAGGACTCTGATTCTTAGTCTTCACAGGGAAAGATGATGCCCTGCCAGCTCCTGACCATGCCCAGCACAACCTGCACTTGAAAAGATGCCCCTTGGGTGTTCTCCCCCTCGAGGCTGCTTCCCCCGTGTCCTTAACATCTGCCTCTTCTCTGCTTCCTCGGACTTTACTGTTCTGGTTGTTTCCTGCTCTGTAATTGCATCCCAATGGGTGTTATCCTCTGGCCAAGAAAAACAGCTGGAAAAACCCAGAGTAGACTGGAACAGTCTTTGAATCTTGGGGCCCTCTTGGTCACAGATCTGTTGATAGTTGCTCCTAAGGGAGCTACAGAGCAAGATCTCGCTCTAGGGATCCAGAGCTGTTCCAGACAGATGCAACACTGGTTAACCAGGCCACTAGATCAGATGTAAATGGCAGGGCACTGTTATATCTTGCACCTAAGACTAAAGAAACAAATTCTGGTCCTGAAACTGCTTGCCAACCTACTACCTCCTTCTCGATCTCCCTGTGAACCCCTAAACATGCTCTGATCATAGCTAGAGTCCCAGTCCTTAGGAGAGGGGTCCAATAAGTCCAATCCCAAGGCAAAGACTGCCTGAGCCAGCTCCTCCTGGTAGTCCCTGAGTCTTAGGCATGCCCGTGCTTACCGTACCTGATAGATGGCTAGAAAGTGGAGAATGAACAGCCAGACCAAGGCTCAGCATCTGCTGCTTTGAGTCAGTAAAAAGCCAGTGCCAGAGTTGTCACTATGAGGTCAGGGAAGCAGTGTCTTTGAAGTTATGACAGCAGGAAGGAGAAAGAACAGCATCAGTCTTAAACGCATGTGTGCGTGCACAAACACACACATACATACACACACATATCCACTGAGCTCCAGAGGTAGCAAAGTAAGGTTAGACCTGATAGAGGAGAGACTTTAACTGCTGTAAGCCAGTGGTGCATATGTGAATACTGCTGTGGAGGACTAGAGAGGAGGACTAGAGAAGCAAACGTGGACGGGGCTCCTGGGTCCTCCCCCGGGTGGACCTGTTTCAAATACTCTTATGAGTAATGTAAGGCGCTTCAGTGGTAGGGCTTTCGGGCCTTAGCCTTGGTCCCCTTGGGAACCATGCCTGGAACCTCAGCTAGTTAGGAGGCTGAGGTTGAGAGGGTTGCAAATTTAAAGGTAGCCTGAGCTAGGGTGAGTTCAAGTCTAGCCTGGACAACTTAGAGGAGACTGTCTCAAAAAAGAAATAGGTGTGTTGGTAGACACCTTAATGCCAGCTCTCAGGAAGTAGACAGTGTGAGTTCTGGGCCAGCCAGGGCAACATAGACTCTGTCTCAGAAATAATAATAAGCCCAGATGGTGGTAGTACATGCTTTTAATCCCAGCACTTAGAGGCAGGTGGATCTCTATGTTCAAGGCCAGCCCGATCTACAGAGAGAATTCCAGGACAGTGAAGACTACACAGAGAAACTCTGTCTTAAAGGGGAAAAAAGTTCAAAAGAGTTGAAGAGGGCTTCGGGTATAGCTCAGTGGTAACTTACAAGTGGGCAGCCCTAGGTTCAGCCCCAGTTGGAAGGGGTTCAGAGAATCAAATGATCTTTTTGTTGTTGTCTAAGACAGGGTCTCAGTGTATAGTCTTGACTGGCTTGGAACTCACATAGACCAGGTTGGCCTCACAGTGATCCACTTGTCCCTGCCTCCCAAATGCTGTGCCACCACACCCAGCCAGGATCAGGGACTTTTCTGAGGGGGTTGAAACAACTGGAATGCTGCTTGCTCTGGATTCCTGACAAGGACCTGACAGACAGTGTGAATCTGCCTTGATCAGGTATTTATGTATTTATTGTTTCAGGCCTGTCACAGAAGAAGGGACTGTGCTTCCGAGGGAGTAAATTACTAATCCAAAGACAAGTAGTAATAGTAAGTAGCTAATAGTAAGTAGTGCTGTCATGATCTGTCCCATGTCTGGCTGTCTCCAGGGGACTGGCTGATCAAAACCCTTTATTGAGGCAGAGAGCATAGGTCCATCCTGGCCTCCCTGACTAGAAGCAGCAGCAGTTGCTAGGCCCGTGGGTGGAGACAGATCAGGATGCGCTGTGGAGGGTTTCCCTCCCTCCCAGACCTTAGTCCCTTCTGTACACCACTTAGCCTCTCTGCGCATGCATATACGCGTGTGTTTCCCAGAGGGGCCTTTTTGGCACTGGAAATATGTCCAGCAGCTGATGTCCCTCTTTTCTCTCCCTGACGCTCACTGCTCTCTGAACAGGCTCAAGGTCACACCAAATCCCCAGGGCCTGCGCATATCCCCAGTGTCCATGAGAACTCTCCTCTCAGACGTTCACACACATACCCCTGTGCTGCCTCTTCAGACCCCCAGCCTGGCCTGAGTTCTTGAGAGATGCAGGGTGTATGCGTCCCCTCATGTAGGCTACAGGAAGGGGCATGGGAATGCCTGGGTGAGGTAAGACAGGGATCATGATCAAATTCAAATCATAAGATAAAATAAAGCAGGGACAAGGGGCTGGAACCATGGCTCAGTAGTTCAAAGATCTTGCTCTTGCAGAAAATCCGGGTTGGAGTCCCAGCTCCCACATAGTGGCCCATAACTCCCTGTAACTCCAGTTCCAGAAGACTCTGTGCTGCTTTCTGGACTCCACAGATACAAGGCACATATGTGGGTCACATACACAATAGCCCCTCACATATACATACTTAAAAATAAGTTATTCGGCTGGAGAGTGGCCAAGATTGTGTACCGCTCTTCCAGAAGACTTGAGTTTGGTTCCCAGCACCCATGTCTAGCAGCTTAAGACTGCCTGAAACCCCGACTCTGGAAGATCCAGTGCCCCTGGCACATGCTCACTTGTATGCATGTGTACACACACACAAAACTAAAATATATTTTTGAGATAGTCTCACGATGGTACCCTGCTGGCCTGGAACTTGCTATGTAGACTACACCACATCCTACCGAAACTTAAAACTTAAGCTTAAAAACTATTGTGTAAATATATGATGTATGTGTGCAGATATGTAAATGCTGTGGCGCATGTTGTAATGGTCAGAAAGTTGGTTCTTTCCAACTCTTATGTGAGTTCTGGGATCAAACACTCAGGCTTGGTGGCAAGCCGCTTTGAGCGGCTCTGAGCCCTGTCTTGAAAGGATTGTTTGGTTTTCGAGATGGGTCTTCCTACATAGCCCTGGCTATGTACATACAAGCACATGTATGCACGTGTACAGCTGCATGCGTGCCTCCACACACGTTCTTACACATGCACACTCACAAGTGCTGCTCCCTTTGAGTATGGAACTGTTGAAACAAAAGACTCCAAAGAAATGAGATTTCTCAGGAGTCCCTTGGTTGAGGAAGGGGAAGACCTAGCTCAGGTCCCAGCCAGAGGAGGAACTCATCTGTCTGCTAGGAAAAAAATTATCCAGTTCCAACACCGTATGACCCACCATCTTGCAGGCAGTGTTGAAACAAGAACCCATGAATGCCATTCCAGGACTTGACCAGTGCTGCTTAAAACTGATGCAGGAGTCTTACCCTCATTTCAGTGCACCAAGGTGGCTGTAGGGGTCACTGAACCCCCTTTATACTCCCTTCTCTAATGGTGACCACATTAACTAAATTTCCTTTCTCATTTTTTCCTTAACTTTTTTGGATTCTTTCTGAATTTCACATCATGCACCCGATCCCACTCATCTTCCTTCATATCTGCCCCCTGCCTTTGCAACCTTCCCCCACAAAGAAAACAAAAAATAAATAGAAACAAATATTTAGCCGTGGAAACTGCAGTGTGTCCCAGCGTGCCCCAGTATGTCCCACAGTCTACCCTTTTGTCCAGACATCTTTACTTGCAAATACTCATTGCAGTGAGTCAATGTCTGTTTGGAGGCTCCAGCTTCTGCTACACTGTAAATGCTGGGTCCTCACCAGGTCTCTTCTTGGATGTCGTATCTTTGCCCTGTGCCATGGAGATGGAGCCTGCAGCTCTGGGTCTGCAGCTCTGACCCCTTTACATTGGAGCAGTTCACACATGGAGTAGATGTTGGGATGAGCCTGGAGTAGATGTTGGGACGAGCCTGGAGTAGATGTTGGGACGAGCCTGGAGTAGATGTTGGGACGAGCCTGGAGTAGATGTTGGGACGAGCCTGGAGTAGATGTTGGGACGAGCCTGGAGTAGATGTTGGGACGAGCCTGGTGTAGATGTTGGGACGAGCCTGGAGTAGATGTTGGGACGAGCCTGGAGTAGATGTTGGGACGAGCCTGGAGTAGATGTTGGGACGAGCCTGGAGTAGATGTTGGGACGAGCCTGGTGTAGATGTTGGGACGAGCCTGGAGTAGATGTTGGGACGAGCCTGGAGTAGATGTTGGGACGAGCCTGGTGTAGATGTTGGGACGAGCCTGGAGTAGATGTTGGGACGAGCCTGGAGTAGATGTTGGGACGAGCCTGGAGTAGATGTTGGGACGAGCCTGGAGTAGATGTTGGGACGAGCCTGGAGTAGATGTTGGGACGAGCCTGGAGTAGATGTTGGGACGAGCCTGGAGTAGATGTTGGGACGAGCCTGGAGTAGATGTTGGGACGAGCCTGGAGTAGATGTTGGGACGAGCCTGGAGTAGATGTTGGGACGAGCCTGGAGTAGATGTTGGGACGAGCCTGGAGTAGATGTTGGGACGAGCCTGGAGTAGATGTTGGGACGAGCCTGGAGTAGATGTTGGGACGAGCCTGGAGTAGATGTTGGGACGAGCCTGGAGTAGATGTTGGGACGAGCCTGGAGTAGATGTTGGGACGAGCCTGGAGTAGATGTTGGGACGAGCCTGGAGTAGATGTTGGGACGAGCCTGGAGTAGATGTTGGGACGAGCCTGGAGTAGATGTTGGGACGAGCCTGGAGTAGATGTTGGGACGAGCCTGGAGTAGATGTTGGGACGAGCCTGGAGTAGATGTTGGGACGAGCCTGGAGTAGATGTTGGGACGAGCCTGGAGTAGATGTTGGGACGAGCCTGGAGTAGATGTTGGGACGAGCCTGGAGTAGATGTTGGGATGAGCGTGGAGTAGATGTTGGGATGAGCCTGGAGTAGATGTTGTGATGAGCCTGGAGTAGATGTTGGGATGAATCAACTCAAATCCCTGGGTCTGGGTCAGTCCACCAGCTTTCCTGTACCCACGCCACCAAGACCATTCTCCTGCACTGCCCTGGCTAGCTCACCCTAGTGTCGAAGTCTGCAAGGGGGATGGACAGCTCCTCACCCCTCCTCATGCCCTCAGGCGGGCTTGCCCATGCCCTTACCACCAGGGCCAGCTCTACTGGGCTGCCCAGGCAAGGTGCTTTTTTTCTTCTCTCCCCTCTCCCCCCTTCTCTCCTCTTCTCTTCTCTATTATTCCTCTCTTGTTTTTTTTTTTTTTTTTCTTTTTTAAAGAAGGTGTCTCACGAGCCCAGAACTTATTGTTAGACCAGGCTAGCTCAAAATTCATGGATCAGCTTGCTCCGGTCTCCCCAGTGCTGGGATTAAAGGCATGTGCCACCATGCCCGATCATTCTTCTGTTCAGTAGGCATGTGCCTTAGAGTTTCTATTCCTGCACAAATATCATGACCAAGAAGCAGTTGGGGAGGAAAGGGTTTGTTGAGCTTACACTTCCATGTTGCTGTTCATCACCAAAGGAAGTCAGGACTGGAACTCAAGCAGGTCAGGAAGCAGGAGCTGATGCAGAGGCCATGGAGGGATGTTACTTACTAGCTTGCTTCCCCTGGCTTGCTCAGCCTGCTCTCTTATAGAACCCAAGAGCACCAGCCCAAAGGTGGAACCACACACAAGGGGCCCTCCTCACTTGATCACTAATTGAGAAAATGCTCCATAGCTGGATCTCATGGAGGCACTTCCCCAACTGAAGCTCCTTTCTCTGTGATAACTCCAGCCTGTGTCAAGTTGACACACAAACCCAACCAGTGCAGCTGTCAGAACAAGTGGCTAGCCTAGCTTGCTAGGCCTTCAGGACTCCAGACTGTCACCTTAAATACTCTGGGACAGAGGTTATTATTATTCCCATGTCACAGATGAGAAACTGAGGCTTTGAGTTCAAGGCCAACCTAATATACAGAGTAAGTTTCAGGACAGCCAGGGCTACACAGAGAAACCCTGTCTTAAAAAAAAAAAAAAAAGCAAAAACAAAAGAAAGAAGGAAAAAAGAAAATCCGAGGCTGCATGAGATGACTTTTTGCAAAGCTATAGGTGCACAATAGAGAAAACCAAGCAAACTTCTCACCCTGCCACAAATCAAATTGTAGCTGCTCAGGACTAACTCAGAAGAATATACTGCAGGGGGAGTTCTGAGATAGAACAAATAAAGTTGCTTTTTCTCTTTGAAAACATGTGAGGAGGGCTTTGGGAACGGCTGTTTGGGAACAGTGTTTGTCTAGACTTCAAGGCATTGAGTTTATTCCCCGGCACTGAAAACGGGGAGCTGGGTAGAGAAACCCCGAGGACATACAGCAAAACTGGAAGCAACGAGTTTCCATGGCGTCCTGTTTTAGTAAACAGATAAGATAAAAATTATGACAGCATCATTTCTGTTAATATGCCAAGCGTTTACTGACTGTTTCCATGTAAGCACTTCTATGTTAGTACTTTGCTTACGGAACCTTCTCTTTCTTCCAAATTGGGTCACATTAATGCGCTCTGGCTTCGAGGGGCCTAAATTAAATATACAGATAGATAAACAGTGGTACCGGCCAGTGCTGGATGCAGTCTCCATCTGCCCATACACCGCATCGATCACTCTAAATATTTTGTTAGACCGCTTGATCTCTGAGCCTCTGCTCTCCTCCTGTGGAAACATCCTCCATCCAGAAGTTACACTCCCCCGGGCACTGTCTGCTCCTCTTCCTCCTCAGTAAACAAGTAGCAGGAAATGGGTCTCAGACTAAAAAGTCCCAGGGAACAGATAGGAAGGCTTTGTGAGACCCCAGGTCTGCACACTCTTCCTCCTCCTGTCCCACCCAGATTGTTGGGCTATCTCTCCCTAGTTGGAAGCTTCGTGGATATTGTCCCCATTGCTCTGTTGAAGTGGAACAGGTTGGGGGAAGGGGACCAGGTCTCAAAGCGCGCGGCGCATAATCTACAGCACAGCTATGCTACATACAGCCCAAGAGAGCGGAACAGCCACCCTGGACAAGGGAGTGACAGGCAGCTTCTTCCTGGAGCTACGGAGAGCTTCGCGTGAGAGGAAGATGGGAGTAAAGCAGACGAGGAGTGAGATGGAAGAGGAAAGAACAGAGTACAAGGGCTGAGGGGGCGTCCTGGGAGGAAAGAAAACCATTAGGTCATAAAGAAGTACCTGGGATTTGAGAGGCCAAAGGCAGAGAAAAGACTCAGCGTCGGCATACCAACACTTGGGAGGGAGAGGCAGGAAGATCTCCGTGAGTTCAGGGCCAACCTGGTCTACAGAGCAAGTTCTAGGTCAGCCCAGGGTGACAGAGTGAGACCCTGTTTGAAGAATGGACAAAAAAGAGAAAGGAAGGAAGGGAGGAAGGGAGGGAGGGAGGGGGAGGGAGGAAAGAAGAAAGGGAAGCTGGAGAGATGGCTCAGTGGTTAAGAGCACTGACTGCTCTTCCAGAGTTCAAGTCCCAGCTACCACATGGTGGCTCACAACCACATGGTGGCTCACAACCACATGGTGGCTCACAACCATCTGTCATGGGATTTTCCCTGGACCTGGGAAGCTGTAATACCCTGTTTCCCATTAGAAAAAGGTTGAGGCTCTAAGGACCTTGCAGTGTCTGTCCAAGGACATCCCCAAGAGCCACAGGCATGGAGCCAGGAAAATACCTTTGACATGTTCCAGGGGAGAATGTTCACATATTTCAAACAGATTTTAAGGGGACATGATGGGTAGAGCTGGCCGCCACGTATACGCCTGGAGTTCCAACTCAAGAATTGAGACAGAGTGTCATTTGAGCCCATGAGTTCCAAGGGAACTTGGGCAACATGGTGAGATGCAGGTGTGGATAACATGGCTGGGAGGTTGAATCAGGCTGACGTAATGCTACTGGTACAGAATCCTGTTTGTGAATGGACACTACTGCTCTGTAGGACACACCCAGAGACTCCTGTCTCAGACAGGAAATGGGTGTGCCAGAAATTAAAATCCTTCTGTTCTGTGCCTTTTTGTATTGTGTTGTCTTTTTGAGAAAGGATTTTTCTGTGTAGCCTTGACTGTCCTAGAATTCAATCTGTAGACCAGGCTGGCCTCAAGCTCACAGATCTCTGCCTCTTGAGTGCTGGGATGAAAGGCATGTACAACCACTGCCCAGCGTGTTGAGTGCTTTTGAATTCCCATATCACCCAGTTCCCTCTAAAAGACTCTATATGCATGATACCTAAAATCTTCAAAAACCTTGAAAATGTAGGCACCTCTCCCCCTTTTCCCCTAGATGTTTCTTTCTAATGAATTGACCATTAGATTTACAAATTTCTGAAATGGCCAACAGACCATAAAAGATATTTCTTCAGGTTCCTGCTTGAAACCAACAACTTCAGCAAACAGCTGGCCTTGATTCAGGGCCAAAAATGCAGTCACCTTACATATTTTATTAAATCCTTTATATTCCTGTTGCAGGTATGAATCACAACTGGTTAAAAAAAAAACAATAAATGGGCTGGAGAGGTGGCTTAGTGATTAAAAGCACTGTCACTTTAAGTTTTTCAACCCTTATTTGTTTTTTTAAAGATTTATGTGTTTATTATATGTAAATATACTGTAGCTGTCTCAGACACCCCAGAAGAGGGCGTTTACGGATGGTTGTGAGCCACCATGGGCTGCTGGGATTTGATCTCAGGACCCTCTCTTAACCTCCAGCCCTCAATCCTTATTTTTAATATTGGTTCTTAAACGCTTTAACCGCCCTTGTAGCCCATTACTCACCAGAGGTAGTGGAGAAGAAAGGATACTGGGAAGTGGGCCTGTTTAGACAAGTTCTTCAGAGCAACTCTGCCATCTGTGTTGTCTGGAAATTGGCAGCAGCAGCTAGATCCACTTGCAAACATCTCACCAAATGGATATACCAGCAGTCCAGTTCAATAGAGTTGTGATAGCAAACTCAAATCAGCAGCGGTGGCACTACCTAGCATAGACAGCCAGGCCTCAACCTGGATTCAAGTCAGCAGGAGGAACCAGGAGGAACACCAGAAGCTCTTGGCTGTGCCTCTCCTCAGGGAAACAAAAATCAGCCAAGATGCGAGACCCAGAAGCAAGCGCCGCACAGCTCACTCTGTGAGCAAGCCTAGCTCAGCCTCCATCACTGTCCATCCAGTACTTTTATTCTCCCTCCAAATATTTTGTGTCTGCCATGGGTCTTGCCTCAGCTTGTGAGTCTGTCTCCGTCGACATCACTCTGCCAATCAGCCCGAGTCTTCTCTCGATAGAGTCCGGACAAATGGAGCTCAACTATGCAATGGAAGGCGGACCAATACATTCATGTTATTAGCAAAGAAACCTTTATCACATGTCTTTTCACGTGCTTGCTTTAGCAGAACATTCATCCTTTCACCTGTGTCTGCTTCAGCTAAATGTTCCTTCACGTGTTTGCCCCAGCAACTGACTTTCCAAAGAACCCTTAAGTGTCCACTTTAGAGCACCGGCTGCTCTTCCTGAAGACCTGGCTTCAGTTACTAGCATCCACTTGATGGCTCACAAATATTGCAACTCCAGTTCCAGGGATTCGATGCCGTCTACTTCTGATCTCCTCAGGCATAGATGTATGTGGTTCAAGACACACATCCAAGCAAAACATTCATATAAAATATAAATGGATCTTTTTACTATTTTTTTTAAAGATTTATTTATTTTATTATATATAAGTACACTGTAGCTGTCTTCAGACTCACCAGAAGAGGGCATCAGATCTCATTACGGATGGTTGTGAGCCACCATGTGGTTGCTGGGAATTGAACTCAGGTCCTTCCGGAAGAGCAGTCAGTGCTCTGAGCCATCTCACCAGCCCCTGAATCTTTTTACTATTAAGAGTTAAAACAAGCCAGGTGGTGGTGGCGCATGCCTGTAATCCCAGAACTCTGGGAGGCAGAGGCAGGCGGATCTCTGAGTTTGAGGCCAGCCTGGTCTATAGAGTGAGTTCCAGGACAGCCAGGGCTATACAGAGAAACCCTGTCTTGAAACAACCAAATCCAAAAAACAAAAAACAAAAACAAACAAACAAACAAAAAAGTTAAAACAAAACAAAATGAAAACCAGGAACGGAGGTAGGGAGATGGCTCAGCAGCTAAAATTCCTTGCTATGCAAGCCCCATGAACTGAGTCAGGATCCCTAGGACCCCACAGCACAAGTCTGTAATCTCAGCATGTGTGTGGAGCCAGGAGACACAGACAGAACAACCCTGGACTCTCGGAGCCAGGTTGCCTGGTATACATAGCACAGCAGGAAACAGAGACCCTACACCAAACACCAAACAAGACAGAAAGTGCGAGCAGACACCTGAGGCCACACAGACACGCACAAGCATACGCATGCACACATGCACACACAGAGGAACATAAGACAGCTGCAGATGTAGCTCAGGGGCAGAGGGTTGTGCTTAATGCCTAATGCATAGATTCCCCAGAAGACAGGGGAAAAGACAGGCTCATGAGATGGCAGATACTGGTAATCCTACAGCTCAAGAGGTGGAGAATCAGAAATTCAAGAAATCCAAAAATCAAACCCTTGCATACGAGAGCAGGCTACATAAGAACTTATTTTTTTAAAGGTTTATTTATTTAATGTATATGAGTATAGTGTTGCTGTCTTCAGACACACCAGAAGAGGGCATCATATCCCATTACAGATGGCTGTAAGTCACTGTGTGGGTGCTAGGAATTGAACTCAGGACCTCTGGAAGAGCAGCCAGTGTTCTCAACTGCTGAGTCATCTCTTCAGCCCCAAAACTTACTTTTTTATGAAAAAATATTTACAAAAATATTATTAGGTGCTAGAGAGGTGGCTTGACAGTTAAGAGCAAGTTTTTGAATTATCTTATTATGTGTATGGTATTCTGTCTGCATTATGTCTGTGCACTGAGTATCTGCATGGACCATAAGAAAGCATTAGAGCCCCTCGGACTGGAGTTACGGACTGCTACCAAGCAGGTACTGGGACTCAATCAGGAATAAACTGAAGAGTAACCAGAGCTCTTAACTGCGGAGCCATCTCTCCATCTCTGGGAACCTATTATCCAAAGCCAAGGCCGGGCGGTGGTGGCGCACGCCTTTAGTCCCAGCACTCGGGAGGCAGAGGCAGGCAGATTTCTGAGTTCGAGGCCAGCCTGGTCTACAGAGTGAGTTCCAGGACAGCCAGGGCTACACAGAGAAACCCTGTCTCCAAAAAAGAAAAAAACAAAACCAAAAAAAAAAAAAAAAAAAAGCCGGGGGGTGGGGGCTGGAAATGAGAGTTTAAACAGCTCTGCAGGGTGGATTAGTGGACCCAGGCCTTCCAGGCATTCAGGAACTAGTTACTTTACCCAAAGTCAGGGCAGGCCTGGGCCAGAGCCTTGGGTTGTTCTAGGTCTGTCTGTCCTGTGACACCAGGACAGGTGATTTAAGTCCTACCAAGCAAGTGTAGAGTCTGGATATATTGCAGATAGCTCTCACTCTCCCAAGGAAACTGATCTTCATTGAAAATCCAGCATCAATAAACGAAAAACTACAAACAGGGGCCTTGGGACACAGCTGGCGGGAGTCAGTTTACCCTTCCTGTTATACTATATGAGACTTGTGTTACCTACTCAAAAAGTTTCCCACAACAGAGATTGGACTCAGCTAACATCCTTGTAGGCAAAGGCAGGAAGGAATGCTACAATATATCCTGTAGACTGACTGAAACTGCCCAGATTAGCAGAGAGGGAGGGAGGTCTGTACTATTAATACCCACCTCCCAGGGAAAGGCAGGATCCTGAGCAGCCCACCTTCCCACCCAGGCTGGGCCAAGCAGGGTGGGAATTCTCTCCCCGTGCACTCTCTCTCTCCGGGGCCTCTGTGCCACGCCACCCCCTCCCTTTCCCCTGGAGACAGGAGTTTACCGGCCAAGTGGGGACCCTGGAAAGTATGTAATGGAAATAGTGACACAAGGCAGCCTTTAAATTGACCCTACTGTTCCCAAACCGCAGAGCCCCAGGGTGACTCTCAAGTTCTCAAACTGGGTTTTGATCTTTTCCTGCCTGAGCCCCATGTGAATAAAACACAACGTGGTTCTCACATCACAGGGTCCCAGGCAGTCCCAGCCAGAGCCTGGAAACCAGACCCATCTCCCGGTTTGAGACGTGGTGTTTGGCTGTTGTTGTTGCTTTGTTTTGCTTGCTTGCTAGTTTTCTCTTCTGCGGGCTGACCTTTTTGTCTGAGAATTGTAAGCATTTATCCGGCACACAGCACCTGCTTCTCAGGCACCTGCTGTGGCTATGTACTGACCTGGGACTCTCCAAACGCTAGGACTCAGTGTTCCCGACTCCTCCTCGGTGTTCATTTTCTTTCTTTCTTTCTTTCTTTCTTTCTTTCTTTCTTTCTTTCTTTCTTTCTTTCTTTCTTTCTTTCTTTCTTTCTTTCTTTCTTTCTTTCCTTCCTTCCTTCCTTCCGTCTTTCCTTCTTTCTTTCTTTCTTTCTTTCTTTCTTTCTTTCTTTCTTTCTTTCTTTCTTTTTTTTCTTTCTTTCTTTCTTTTCTTTTTTGAGGCGGGTCCCTTTATGTAGCCCAGGCTATCCTGGAACTCACTAGGTAGATCAGGCCAGTCTCCAACTGAGAGATCCACCTACCTCTGCCTCAGAAGTGGTGATATGAAAAAGTATGCCACACAATGTCTGGTTGGCCCTTTCTTTTTTTAATTTACATTGTTTTGTTTGTTTATTTGTTTGGTTCATTTTGAGACAAGGTCTCTCTACCAGGTTCTGTCTGTCCTAGAACTCACCTTGTAGACCAGGCTGGCCTTGAGCTCACAGAGATCCACCTGCCTCTGCCTCCCAAGTACTGGGATTAAAAGTCTGTGCCACCATGCCTGGCTTTAGCCCTTTTCTTTTTAACAAGTAGTTTAATATTTTTAAAGCCACTAAGTGTGCAGGATTTTGTAAATTTATTTATTTTTATGTGTATTGGTGTTCTGCCTGCATGTCTGCTCAAGGGTGGAGATCCTCTGAAACTAAGCTTACAGAGAGTTATGAATCGTCATGTTTGTAGGAACCGAACCTCTTCCAGAGGAGCCAGTGCTCTTAACCGCTGAGTCATCCTTCTAGCCGCTCCAAGATTTGTTTTTAAAATTGACTTATGTGTATGAGTGTTTTGCCTGTATGTATGAATGTGCACCTCATGCATGCCTGATGCCAAGGGGACCAGAGAGGGCATTGGAAGCCCTAGCACTGGAGTTACACACAGTTGTGGGTGTTAGGTTCGGAGCCCAGATCCTCTGTAAGGGCAGTGGAGTGCTCTGAGCTGCTTAGCTACTTCTCCAGACTTTGGGGAATGCCTGGCACAAGAGCTTCCAGCCTAGTTTCCCTGTCTGTAATGGGACTAAACACGCTAGCTACCAGCAAGATGGGTGTGGAGTTAAAAAAAATCTTAACTAGAAGACAGGAACTGCAGGTCATATGTCTGCTTTATAAAACTAAGTACAGTAAAACCATCCACCTTCCTTGCCCCTCATTTTTTCTGTCTCTTAAAAGTTGCTCTGAGCCGGGCATGGTACTCTTAAAATTCTAGTATGTAAGAGGCTGAAGCAGGAGGATTACAATTTCGAGGTTACCCTGAGCTTCACAGTGAGGCTCTCTCAAAACCCAGGGATGGGCTGGGGTGTAGTTCAGTTAGTAGAGTGTGTGTCTAGAACGCATAAAGTCGTGGGTTTAATGCTCAGCCATAAACCTGCCATCTCAGAACTGTGGCGCTGGAGGCAGGAGGAGCAGAATTCAAGGCTATCATCTGTGGCTACACAGCGAGCTCAAGGCTAATCTGCACAATTCGAAACCCAATTCGAACAAAACAAAGCAACAAGACAAAATGTAAGGGGGGCGCCCTGGGAAGATGGTTCAGCCGGAAAAGGCACTGGTCATGTGGCCTGGTAGCCTGGGCTTGATTCTCTTGGAGGAAGGAGACAGTCAATCCCCAGACATTGTCCTCTGACTCTCACATTTATGCGTACTGTGATAAACAATAAATTAAGTAGCTAAATAAATGTAGTAATTCAGAAAGAATAAAGAACAGCACTAAAACCAAGTGCCACAGACCTGGGGTGCTGCCTGTGTGTAGGTATCTAGGTTCAGTCCTGAGCAACACACACACACACACACACACACACACACACACACACACACACACACATATGTACACACATATACCCAGATAGATATACACACAGATACAGACACATTCGCACATACATAGACATATACATACACACAGATACAGACATACAGACACACACACACATACACACACACACAGGCACACTGACACAGACACACACACATAGATACACACAGACACACACAGATACATACACACACAGACATACCACATATAGACACATGTGAGCATACACACATAGACACACACACAGGCACACATAGACCACATACAGACACATATGAGCATACACACAGACACATACACAGGCACACATAGACCACATACAGACACATGTGAGCATACACACATAGACACACACACAGGCACACATAGACATGCACAGACACATACACATACAGGCTAGCTCAAGGCTAGCCTGGGATACACACTGTATCTTGTTTTAGTGTGCTTTCTATTGCTGTGATAAACACCATGACCAAAAGCAACTTGGAAAAAAACAGGGTTTATTCTATTTTACAGCTTATAGTTCATAATGAAGGGAAGTAGACCAGGCTATCCCGGAACTCCAAGATCCACTTGCCATCACCACCCGGCTCCCTACAGATCAATCTCATTGATGGAGTCATTTTCTCAGTTAAGGTTCCCTCTCTCCAAGTGAGTCAAAAAGAAATTAGCCAGCACGTATCTAAAGAGAGATAATATTTGATAATAAGGTAAGAGTTTAGAAGGAATTGTTCCCAGTCTTCATAAGAAACAGACAGAGATAAAGGACGGCTTTTCTGGCAGGTTTATTCATCAGTTTACAGGAGAATGATCCTAGTGAGTATTTGATTCAACATGTATATAATTATACATCTTTAATTATGTAAAATGTATAATTAAATGCAATCAACCTGTTAGAATAGGCTGTAAGATTTATTAGTTCCCATGACGAGGACCGCACAGCGGAAGATCTGTGAGGTACAGCATCTACCACTCGTCCAAGGGGCCATAGCTGGGATGTGTCTGACAGGACATCCATCCAGGAAAAGCAGCCAGTAAGCTGCCGTATCTTTACATTCATTTGTAACTGCATGTAGTGGAGTTTTAACCTACCTTTAATCCCAACACTCAGGAGGCAGAGGGAAGCAGCAGTCTCTGAGTTTCAAGGCTAGCCTAGTCTACATATGGAGTTATACAGGACAGCCTCACAGACTGAGCTACATAAAGGGAGATTGTCTCAAAGACAAAAAAGAAAAGAAGAGAAGAGAAGAGAAAAAAGAAAAGAAAAGGTTGAACTTGTTGAAGCCAAGCTGGCCAGGATGATCTGTGCCTAGAATCCTGGCACTCAGGGAGGTAGACATAGGAACATGGAAAGCTCAAGGCTAGCCTGGGATACAGTGTAAATCTCTGTCCCCAAACCACAAAAACTTTGTTGAAGAGCCACTTCTATTTTTTCTTCCCATCTGCACCCGAGTGCATGGCATCTAGCACATATGGGTCAGGGGACAACCTGAAGGAGCCAGTTCTCTTGTGGCTGATCACCAGGCTCGGTGGCAGCACATCACACATACCCATGTTGTCACCTGCAACTCAAACCTTGTCACCTGCAACTCAAACCTTGCACATGAAGCAAATGTTCTACCACATATGCATTTTTCTCAATTTTATTTTTATTTATGTGTTTCCTTGAGCACTTTGACACAGTGTTTTGGTGAACATCTGTAGACATTTCTGTAGAATTCCCGTGGAATTTCTAAAGTGTTTTGTGTGCTCATCAGATCTTCTGGAACAAGAGTTGCAGACAGTTGTTATTAGCCATGTAGGTGCTGAGAATCAAACCCAAGTTCTCTGGAACAGCATCCAGTGATTGTAACCACTGAACCATCTCTCCAGTCCACAGTAAAGTAGCATACTAACAAAATTATACAGAGCCGGGAAGAAGATTGCCAGGAAAGTGCTTGTCAGGAAAAGCAGGAAAACCTGAGTTTCTGAGTTCTCCAGCACCTTCATAAAAAGTGGGACATGGAGGTCTCTCTCTCTCTCTGTGTGTGTGTGTGTGTGTGTGTGTACTTTGAGACAAGATCTCTTTATGTAGTCTTCAATGTTTCTGTGTGTGTGTGTGTGTGTGTATGTGTACTTTGAGACAAGATCTCTTTATGTAGTCTTCAATGTACTGAAGCTCCCTCTGTAGACCAGGCTGGCCTCAAACTCATAGAGATCCACCTGTCTCTGCTTCCTGGGTGCTGGGATGAAAGCCGTGTGTCACCATATCCAGCTGTGTGTGTTTGTAATCTCAGTACCCTGGGGGTAGAAAGAAGATCTCTGGCTGTGATGGTTTCAATGTGCTTGGCCCAGGGGTGGCACTATCAAAAGGAATGGCCTTATTGGAGGATGTGTGTCTTTGTGGGTATGGGCATTAAGACCCTCTGCCTAGCTACCTTGAAGCCAGTCTTCTCCAGCTTGCCTTCAGAACAAGATGTAGAACTCTCAGTTCCTCCTACACCATGCCTGCCTGGATGCTGCCATGCTCCCACCTTGATGATAATAGACTGAATCTCTAAACTTGTAAACCAGACCCAATTAAATATTGTCCCTATAAGAGTTGCCTTGGTCATGCAGTAAAATCGTAACTAAGGCACTTAGTGGCCTTAACTTGGTGGCTGGCCTGTCTAGTTCAATCAACAAGCTCCAGGTTAATTTTGAGAGATTCAATCTCAAAATATAAAGTAGAGAGCAGTTAAGATATAGGATATTGACCTCTGGCTTCTAACTCATGTGCAAATACCACACACACACACACACACACACACACACACACAAGTATATAGTTCAGGGTCTGAGGCATAGCTGAGTGGTAGAAAGTTGCTTAGCATGCAATGGGCCCTGAATTTGATTCTCCAAAAAGAAAGAAAAATAAAACCTCAACATATCAAGTAGATGCACATGTGTATTCTGAGTCTAGATCAAGCGCAGAACTAGTCCCTTCCCCAAAAGTCCCATCATGCCCCTTACTGGGCACTCTCCTGCATAGCAGGTAACTTCTTCACTTAGCAGCATAGACTGCTTTTGCCAGTTTTCAAATGATATATAAACAGAAACTTTCTACGCGGTTATATGATTCAGTTCAGTTTATTCTTATTGATGCACACTGTACCAATGTATGATTATAGTAAGGTTTTTTGTTGTTGTTGTTGTTACACTCTTCCACAAATATTTTGGTGAGCACCTGTAAGCGTTTCTGTAGAAGTTCCGTGGAATTGCCATAGTTCTAGTGTATTCGTATGTTGACACCTTAGTGGATATGTGCTCTCCAAAGTGATTCATACCAATTTACATGTGTGTGTAGGCTATGGCTTTAACATATTAGTCAACATGTAAAATGATGTCTTTTTTTTCCCTAGTGGAGGGGAGCCAGAATTAAACCTAAAGCCATATTCATCCTAGGTAAGAGCTCTAGCATTGAGCTATGCCCCAGCCCCAACATGTTTTGTGTTGTTTTGGTTTTTTATTTTTCATTCACATTCACATGTATTTAAAAGTTCTCCACTTTTGCCACTTGAAATCTATCTCTAGAGAATTAATGTCGGGAAAGGCTGGCTGGAGAGAACTTTTGATACTCAGAGGCCAAGCCATTTAAGGAACAAAAAAGACTCAAGCAGCTTAGCGGGACTGTTCCCGCTAAGAAACCAAATGTGGATCAGAAATGGCTATCACATAAAATCAGAGGCTCACAGTTGCCCACGGTGTCCCTTACCTTTAATCCTAGCACTTAGGAGGTAGAAGCTGGGGGATTCTCTGAGTTCTAGACCAGCCTGGTCCACATAGCAAGCTCCAGGACAGTCGAGGGGACCGCAACTCCATCTCAAAAAACAGAGAAGCAAAAATAAAGGTTCAAAGTACCGCACAGATGTGGTGATGTCTGTCTTAGATCCTACCTTCCAAGAAACAAAGACAGGAGCATCAGGAGTTCAAAGCTAGCTGTCAGCCATATGTTGAGATTGAGACCAGCATGTGCTATATGGGACCTCAGTTCATACACAAAACCAATAAAATAATAAAAATGAAAATTGAGGCTCAAAGTGAGCACACTCTTTTGATTTTTAGAGAGAAGACAAAACAGGATCTAAAAAATTTGGGCAATTTCCATTTTTTTTTTTTTTTTTTTTGGAAACACATCATAGCAGCTAAATAAAATTTCGGAGGGCGGGGTGCGGGCAGGCAATTGCCCAGCCCTTTTCGTTCCCAACCCAAGAACGAGCCCTTAGCACCTAGCTTCAGGAGAAATTTGATCCACAAGTCTCAAGTGCTTAATTTCTTCCCTGGCCAGGAGCAAAGCTTTTAAAAAGCCTATATCCATTTGTAATTCTAGAGAACAGGAATGGCCCTCCCCTCCCATCTCTTCGGTAAGCTGCCTCTCATCACCCAGGCTCAATCTATTTAAAGTACTTAGGGGAATTTCCCGTTTCTTTTTAAAAAAGATTTATTTTTTATGATTTTTAATTATGTGTCTTTGGGTCTGTGTGCGAACATCGATATTGGTGCCCCGAGAGAGTTGGATCCTCCAGAGGCTGGAGTTACAGGTGGTTGTGAACCACCAAACGTGGGTGTTGAAGATACTCTGCAACAGCACTACAAACTGCGTAACCGCTGAGCCAAAATCTCCCCAGCTAGTTTTCCTTTTCTTAAACGGCAGTTTGGACCAGGGGAATTCCTGTCCATGTGCATTTCAAAAGTCTTGTAATTGGAATCCTGCTGGGATACAAGGAGTTAAGAGGAAATGGCCTATTAGGGTCTTACTAATCCGAGAAATCCAGGACCTCAAAACTATGCAGAACGCCTGTAAAAACCCTGATTCCACCAGGCGGGGATGGTTGGCCGAGAAGCCCCGGAGGTTCTTCGAGTAACTGCAGAGCAGAGCCTAGAACGGCCATGAGCATCCCGAGATCCGCAGGACCGAGGCCCTGACCTAGCGCACCAGATAACGGTGGAGCTCTTCCGTCCGACCTTGGAAACTCAGGTGAGGCGTGTCTCCATCACGCCGTCGGTGGCCGGCTCCACCGGGAATCACGCCACAGGAAATGATCCCGCCGCGCTCGAAGTCAGCTGCCCACCCGGGCTTCCCCGCGCAGGGGTCCTCCCGCCACCGCGCGCCCCGCCGCGTACGGGACCGCCCGGGAACGCGCGCGGCTGGCCACGGAAAGTTGGCGCCGGCGCGGGGCCGCGCGCTCCGGGCGCCCCCTCCCACTCGAGGCGCACGTGCAGCCGCGCCCCCGCTCCCAGGCCGAGACGGGACGCCCCCACCCCCACCGCGGCACGCATTGCGCAGGCGCCTCCCCGCGGGTCCCGGCGGCGGGAGCGGGAGCGGGAGAGTGGGAGGCGGCGGGCGCGGCCGGAGCGGCTTCAGCCTGGGCTTGAGGGCTGAGGCGAAGAAGGCGGTGGCGGCTGCGGTGGCGGCGAGGCGGCGAAGGTGATGGCGACGCGGGGCCCATGAGGCGGCGGCCAGCGGGACGGGCCGAGGCCCGGCGGAGGAGGCGGCTTCGGGGGCGCCCACCGCCGGGTGAGCGGCGGCTTGAGGGGCCCCGGGCCGGGCGCGGCCGGGCGAACTCTGAGGCGCCTCGAAAGCGGCGGCGGCGGGCCGGGCTCCCGGGGGCCGCAGGGCGGGAAGGAGCGCCCGCCGAGCCCCGAGGGGCGTCGCCACCCGCGTCCCGCCGCCGCCGGCGCGCCCGCCCTCTTTGTCCCCGGGCGCGCGGTTCCCAAATTGGGAGGGAAACGGCTCGGGCGGGCCGGGAGCGGGCGGCGGCGCTCCCGCAACACCTCGGGCGGTTGGGGGGCCGGGCCGGGCTGGGCTGGCGCTGGGCGGGCTGGCCTTTGTCTGACGGCCGCGGCAGCTCCTCGGCGGCGTGCTGCGGGGTCCGGCGGGTCCTCCGTCCCCCCTCGGAGTTGTTTTGTTTTGTTTTTTAACTGGAGGTTTGGTCCGAGCGCTGCGGAGCGGGAGAGGGGCCGGCGGGAGGACCCGGCCTGTCGCCTCTTGCTGGACGCCTTTTCTTTACTTGAGATGACTTTATCCTCACTTCGTAAAACTTTGGAGTTCTGCTGTGGATTTTTTTTTTTTTTTTAATTGTTCTTCGTTGACTCTCCAGATTGAAATTAGAGAGGAGGCGCGCTAATG
Source organism: Apodemus sylvaticus (assembly GCF_947179515.1). Classification (NCBI taxonomy): domain Eukaryota; kingdom Metazoa; phylum Chordata; class Mammalia; order Rodentia; family Muridae; genus Apodemus; species Apodemus sylvaticus. The sequence goes on from NC_067481.1 coordinate 20,152,193, forward strand.
CTGTGATTGGGCTGGCTGCTGCGTTTGGAGTTTCGAGTTGAAAAGATTTACGTGACTTGTGTTTAGAATTTGGGGTCCTGACCCCCGCCGGCCCCCGCTTTGCGGATTATTTGCGGTTGCTTTTCTTTTGCGAAGTGGATGAGTTTGGTTTTTGTCATTTGAAGACATTTTTGGCCCTCGGGAACTGGCAGCGCTGCAGATTTCATTGTGCGCGGGCTTTATTTTGTTCTCGTCCACACTAGGTGCAATCGAGAAACTCAAGGTAGACCAAATTCTAGATAAGTTATCTTGTATGTGTCTGAAGTCTAAACGTTATTGTTTTTGTTGTGCACTCTTACAAGTGCATCCTTACATGTGAAGCGCTGCACAAAGCCTTGTAAACGAAAGATTTTAATTCTCTGTCGCGCAGAAATCAGTTTGTCTGTAGTACATGAGTATATGTAAGAAGAGATTTAATAATGTAATTTTGGGATCAAATCCTTTCCCCTGTAAACACTTTGCAGGTATTTATCAGAGCAAAAATACAAAACAAAGAGAAACAAAAAGGCCTCACAAATTTGATTGCTTAGCCCGTAACTAAATTAATTATGAGTTTTTGTTAAAGTTGTAGGTTTTGTTTGGGACCAACAGGATTTATTTGAGTTTCTTAAGGGCTGTGTAATGACAGAGTGAAAGGAATTAGAACGGATTCTTCTGGGTGAAGGTTTAGCTTTCTTACAACAGATCTTTGGGTGCAGAGTACAGTAGCAAAGGGCATTTTGGAGAGAAAACTGGCATAAGTTCTGCAAATGTGTTCTGATTTGTTATGGTCTCGAACATTGGTTTCATCCTATTAGTTCTGTTCCTTTGGAGAATCCATACTTCTAAAGAATGGATGAAGAGGTATTGAATACTGGCTTCCAAACAGCAGTAAATTCTTGTTTTACAAAGTCTAGAGTTGGCTGTCAGCACACCTTGGCCAAGGGTTAGCTTACAGACCCATGGAATGTGTTTACCCAAAGGGTTTCCTACAACAATGACATGATTTCACTAAAGATTACATTTTACTTTTTAACTTTATTCTTTGAAGCAGAATTTTATTCTTTCATTGTGTGGCATGAGTTGATTTGGAACTTGGTATGCAACCAAGGGTGGCTTTGAACTCCTTACTGCTTGACTTTCCAGAATGATGGGTTACAGATAGTTCATCCAACAAACATTTTTGTGTTCCAGGAGACTGTACCAAGGGCTAAGTATGTGCTGTCACTAAGCTGTACCCCAGCAACTTTTTTCCCCATTAAGTACATGTATGGTGTTGAAGAGACAAAAGATGAGGACCAGCCTTTTTTCCCCCTCAGTGTTTTTAATGTGCAAAAGAAAGTTTAGCAATCTGGAAATTACCTAAAATCCTTGAAAAAAACACGCACAAACTTTCATAATAACTTTTTTTTCCCCAGTGGAAATAAAATACATTTCACACAGTATTCTTATCCTCTAACCTCTAAACAGTGTTTAACTCTCATCCTTCTCTGTCTTGCTTTATCTGTGTCTTTGTGGGATCTAACTGGTTGTGACTGAATTAATTGTAACCGCACGATGACTTGTAACATACCTTTTGAGGATGTCTGGAGTTAAGTGGAGTTAGACTCTATTTTTAGGGAATTCCTTTGGACTCATTCTTGGACCTGGGATTCCTAATTGTCCATCCAGAGTCGGTAGGTATGTGGACTTGGATTCCACCCTCCTCTAGAGTTCCGATTCTGCTCTAGCTCCTCTCTGATGCTGAACCTGAGGATTTTGGTCTAACTCTCTTCTCAGTCTATACCCAGCTCTTCTCTGTCTTTGTTACCAGGTATATTCTGAGTTTTTGTTGTTGTTTTTGAGACAAGGTCTTAATTCTAGCCCGGATTGGCTGCAGACTCATGGCAGTCTGCCTTTCTTCACCCGTCTCATAGAATTAGAATTGCTGGTGTAGGCCATGGTGCCCCCGTTGGTGTATACAGTGCCAGAGACCCAGCCTGTAACATCTTGCATGCTAGAGGAGCACTCTACTGACTAAGCTGCACCTCTAGCTTGTCTTTATAGTTGTCGTCTTTTCCCTCTGTTCTGTACTAGAGACTGAACCCAGGGCATGACGGACAACAGCTACACCCCAGCCCTGCTTACACGTTTTCTCTTAGTCCGTGTATCTCTGACATACTTGTCTTTTTCCTGTTTAAAAGTTTAAAGCTCAGTCAGAGTCTTTGCATCCACTACATCTGTTTCCTTTACTGCAGAAGCAACTCTTTGTCCTTTACTCCTGTCAAGAAACCTTTCAGGGCTGGACAGAGATGGTTCAGTGGTTAAGAACACTTGTTCTTGCCAAGGACATGGGTTCAATTCTCAGCGTTGACACCGCAGTTTATAGCCATCCATAACTGCAGCTCAAGGGGATCTTAATGCTATCTTCTGACCTTGCAAGCACCAAGCACACAAGTCGTGTGCACATATACAAATGAGTAAAATACTTATAAAATAAAATTAAATAGAAACCTAGTTTCTTCTTCTAGTTTAGCCTAGGACTAAAAATACAACCCTCTTCTAGGAAATATTGCTTATTTGTATAGTATTTATGCCATTATTAGATTGTAATATGTTCTGTAATATTTAAAGTAATATCATGTTTTGCTATCTCAGTACACTTGGCACCTAGCTTATGATTACTTCATTTCTGTATTCAGTAAGTCAATGCCCACTGATTTTTTTTTTCTTAGTAGTCATTTGGTGTAGTAAAATACTTCTGATAAAGCTTTAGTGCATCTACCCAGAAGCCTTGCTATTATTACATGTTGCATATTTTTCTTGTTTTGTTTGTTTTTTCTAAGATAGGGTCTCCCCTATACAGCCTAAGTTGACCTCAGAACTGGTCTGCATGCCTTAACCTCGTGTGCTGAAGATTATAGGAGTATACACCTTGTTTACATACTGTTTTTTGTACCTTAGTAGTCTTATATATGAATATAGTGCTGTTTTGTTGTGGTTTGTCAGTTTAAATATATCTTTTTAATTGGACATGTGGCCCTTGCCTTTAATTCTGGCACTTTGGAAGGCAGAGGCAAGTGGATCTCTGTGAGTTCAAAGACACCCAGGGACGACATAGTGAGACCCTATCTCAGCGAAACAAAACAAGATTAAAGAAATGGCTCAGGGGTTGAGAACATTGGCTGATAATGGACTAAACCTCTTAAAGTGTGAGCAAGCCCCAGTTAAATGCTTTCTTTTATAAGAGTTGCCATAGAGGAGGCTGGAGAGGTGGCTCAGTGGTTAAGAGCACTGACTGCTCTTCCAGAGTTCCTGAGCTCAATTCCCAGCAACCACATGGTGGCTTACAACCATCTGTAATGGGATCCGATGTCTTCTTCTGGTGTGTCTGAAGACAGTGACAGTGTACTCATAGACATCAAATAAATAAAATCTTTAAAAAAAAAAGGAGTTGCCATGGCTATGGTTGGTGGTGGGTCATGCCTTTAATCCCAGCATTCAGAAGACAGAGGCAGGTAGATCCCCGTGAGTTTGAAGTCAGACTGGTATACAAATAGAGGGGCTGTCTGAAAAAAGAGAGGGAGAGGGAGCTGCTGTAGTCATGGTGTCTCTTTACAACAATAGAACACTAAGACGGGAATGGCAGAGATATCTTAGTTTAGGAAAAGATGAGTTTTATGTATCTGAAGCCTTTGCATGTACTTAAACCTAGAATATAAAAGTAGGAAATATGTCTATGAAAAATAATATATGTATGATTTATGGTTTGTATCTTAGATGTTCCTCTAAGCATGAGTTGAAGGCTTTGGCCTGTAGTTGATGGTGTTGTTGGGAAGTTATGGACGCTTTAGGAGGTGACAGTATGCCTTTGGAGGTGTACTTTGACCCTGGTCCCTTCTATGTGCTTTCTGGGTGCTATGTGAGCAGTCCTGTCCTTCCACACACACTCTCCCTGGATGTCCAGAGTAATGGTGCCACATGATGTGGGACTGAAGTTGATACCATAAGCAAACCCATCCACCCTTCTTTTTTTGGTTTATCTTTGTTATTGAAAGCTTATTATACACACTGGTTTCAAAGCCTTTTCTCTTCATTTGGGGTATTTAGAGGCAGGTTTTATGTAGTCTAGACTGACATGAAACTTAGCATGTAGCTGAGCATAGCCCTGAGTTCCTGATCTCCTGCCTCCACCCCCCCCCCCCCAGTTGCTAGAGCTCCAGGTGTGCGCCACATCCTGTTAGAATAAATACTTTTAGTATTTGAACCACAACAGAACTCTCAACAAATAGAAGCTTTGTTTCTAATTGCTTTTTATATGTTTTTCATGGGGAAACTTACCCCTTCACACACACACTCTGGAGGCTTGAAATTGTATATATATGAGCATAATTTCTTAAGATAGGAAAAAGAAAAAGGAGATCTGTACATAGAGTAGTGTTCTTAAATTCTAATAGCTAATCTTAAAGCTGTAAAGTAACATTTGGGTTTTTTAAAAGCGTGTCTAGGACAGTATATTAATAATATGGAATAGGTCCATTGAGCTTAAACTGAATCTCATGGCATGTTGATATTCCAACAAAGGAATCCTTAATATGAAGAATAGTGATTAGAAGATGAAAATTGTATAACATTCATGTTGCAAATAAACATTTAATGGAACTCATATTTGAAACTGATTAAAAAAAAAAACCAACAACAACTGTATATGTGTAGAGGGATTAAGCCCTGAACCTCCTGTGTGCTAAGCAAGTGCTCTACTCTCTGATCTAAATCCTTAACCTCTGGTGGCTGTTTTAATCAGTTTTTCAAATAAAAGTAAATTCCTCCCAAATACTCAATACTGGATGAAAATCAGCAAAGAATAATGGCAGCCACTGTGGATTTTCAGGGACTCTTGGGCTGAATGTGGTAGCACAGACCTGTATGTAATGTCAGCACAAGAGACAGACGCCAGATGAGGAGTTCAGCCATTCTTGACTGCATAGGAAGTTTGAGGCCAACCTGGACTACGTGAAATGCTGTCTACCAAAACCCAGCAATTAAAAACAAAAACAAGTATTAGTTGTGATCATTTCCCTTTTTTAAATTAGAAAAATAAATTGTGTGTGTGTGTGTGTGTGTGTGTGTTCAGACAGGTTCATGGCATGATGTACAGATGAAGATCATAGGACAACTTTTGGGAGTTAGTTCTCTCTTAACCCTATTGAGGCAGGGTCCTTGTTGGTATTCTGCTGTGCAGCATACCTGGGTTCACTGCCTCTGAGCTTCTGGACTCTTCTCTTTCCACCTCCCATCTCCATATAGGCATGCTGGAATTACGGGTGTATGCCACCATGGGTTTCCTTGGGGCTGAAGTTAGGTTGTCAGGCTTGTGCCACTCATTGAGCTGGTTTCCTAGTAGTGGTTTATGCTTCCTCTCCATGTCAGTCACAGGAGTCTGTTTAATTTGTGAAAATCGTGAAGGAGTGTGCTTGTATTTGTGCATCGTTTCCTCCCCTGTTGCTGGAATTCAATATAAGGCTTTGTGCATGTTTGGCAAGTGCTCTACTGCTGAGCTATATCTCAGCCCCATTTCTTCATCTTACCATATTTTATTCAGTAAGTTTACCAAAAAAATGAAGAATTGCATATGAAAAATCAGGCTGAAGAGTTCTTTTGAAAAATTTGCCAGCCTAATAGGCTGGCTTAGCTGGAGGGAAGAAACCCTAGTCCTCTCTAGGTGGTACACCTCTGTTCTCTATTTGTTGCAGGCCTCACCTGTTTAGTTACTTGTATTATCTAATTGGTGTCTAAAGAGTTAAAATGTTAAAAAGAGCTTTCTTGTGAAATAGTTAAAATCTTACAGATCACTTGTTTTCTTTTATTATTTATTTTTATTTATATGTACCCTGAGCTAAAGCTCCAGCCCACTAATTTAAAGCTCACAAGATCTGGAGCTGGTGTGATGGCTTCTGTTAGGAACACAGGCTGCTCTTTCAGAGGACATGAGTTCGATCCCAGCATCCACATGCTGGCTTACAATTGTAACTTCAGTTCCAGGGGATCTGATGCCTTTTTCTGACCTCTGCAGGCACCAGGCACACATGTGGTATACAGACAAAAATGCAGGCAAAACACTCCTACATTTTAAAAAGAAACTAAAACTACCAAGGAATATTTCTAGTCTATATGCAAGGATACATAGCCATCACTATGGCTAATTTAAGAATACTTTTTGATCCTCTAAGAAGAATGTTGCTATCCTAATCATCGCCCACCTCACAGACTTAGACAACCACTAATCTACTTTCAGTCTAATTATAGATGTTTGAATTTGTCTAGATAATTTTGAATTTTATCTAGATAATTGTAGATACTTGAATATTGTATTCTGTTCTGAAAAAAATAAGACAGGCATGATAGCACTTTTATTATCCCAGAACTTGGACAGCTGTGGTAGGATTGTAACTTCCAGGCTATGGCATGCCTAGCAGGGCTATATCTCAAATAATATTTCTGGGGTGGCTGGTGTTCATTTTACACTTCCTAGTAATCGACCATCATTGAGGAAAGTCATGGCAAGAAGTAAGGAAAGGAACATAGAGGCAGGAACTGAAGTAGAAGCCACGAAGGAGCACTGCTTACTGGCTTACAAATAATGTATTTAAATGATTTTTACTTGGGGGCTGGTGAGATGGCTCAGCAGGTAAGAGCATTGACTGCTCTTCCAAAGGTCCTGGGTTCAAATCCCAGCCACCACATGGTGGATCACAACCATCTGTAGTGAACTCTTAACACCCTCTTCTGGTGTGTCTGAAGACAGCTACAGTGTACTTAGATATAATAATAAATTTTTTTTTTTTTTGGATTTGTTTTGTTTTGTTTTTCTTTTTCGAGACAGGGTTTCTCTGTATAGCCCTGGCTGTCCTGGAACTCACTCTGTAGACCAGGCTGGTCTTGAACTCAGAAATCCGCCTGCCTCTGCTTCCTAGAGTGCTGGGATTACAGGTGTGCACCACTACCGCTTGGCTAATAAATCTTTAAAAAATTTTTTTCACTTGATTTTATGTGTGCTTGTGCCTGAGTGTGTTATGTGTACCGCATGTGTTCAGGAGTCCTTAGAGGTCACAAGACAGCATCAGATCCCTTGGAACTTGAGTTACAGGTGGTTGTGAGCTGTGATGTAGGTGCTGGGAACTGAGCCATCATCCTCTGCAAGAGCTGCAAACATTTAACTGCTGAGCCATCTCTGTAGCCCCTCAAAGAATAATTATATATATATTTAAAAAGTTGAAGATGTAGGTTGACGCACAGTTGTAATCCTAGCATTTGGGAAGTAGAGGCAGGAGAGTCAAGGCTAGCCAGGTCTACACAGTGACATAGTGAGACCCTATCTCAATCTACCCTCTCAAAGTCATTGTATATTATTTCATTATAGACGTTTATAACAAGTTCTATAAAATATTCTTGTAGCAAATATTCTCTATTTATTTAGGAATAATTACAAATGTATTACTGATCAAAAGATGGTATTTTAGAGTTTTTTCTTGGGAAAGAGTAGCTTTTTGAGAGACTGCGTAGACAAAGTGTCCTTGACTCAACAGTGACTATTCTGCCTCTGCCTCAAGTGTGCCACTGTGCCCGGTGGTATTTCAATTCTTGGTAAAGATTGCTCTGATATCTTCAAGAGGTATACCAATGGCAGGTACCATTGCTGTACGATGTGAGAACTTCCACAAGCCTAGTTAATATTGGAAATGTTTATTTTCCAAGACTGAACGCAGTTTAGAATTCTTGATTGATCTAAGCCTAGGCTGTTTTAGATGTGGATACCAGTACTGTCCTATTTGAATGCAGACAGCTCCACTTCAGAGGCATTGTGGACGAATGTGCTATCCCATACTTTTCCAGCTGGTTCCTGAATGTTCTTGAATTCAAGCAGAATGGCTCTTTGCCAGTGTAAATTGGCACTTCAACCCACAATGGTGTGTTTTATTTCCTTGTTGGTTTATAGAGCCAACATTTCAGATGCCTCTCTTTTCAGAAGGTTTTATAATTTGATTCATAATAAATTATATTTTGTGTTTCTCAAATGTTGTTCATAGCCAGGAACACTTTTGAAAACAAGTTGTTTTCATGTTTACACCACATAGATTACTGTTTGCTAGTTAGCTGCCATAATTCTTTTTTTTTTTTTTTTTTTTAGAAATTGTCACCAGCTAGTTATTAGGCATCTATTATCACTGATGTGCAATTAACTTCCACTTAAAACGTTCCAGTTAAACAAAACTTCATTGTAAACCCTTTAATTGATTCCTTGTCTACACAATAAAGCATAGTCCTTCAGGGATGTGAGTCACTGGCTCCATTCTTCGTGGGTTACTCAGCTCTTGTTATGGGATGTCCAGATCGTTGGCCCATACCATGGGATCATGGCAAGTCTGTCTTGAATTTTTTAAAATGTAGTCTTTTCTAGAATGACTGTTTGGGAAAGATCACTTTGAAAAATTTACATCTTGTTATTGTTAATGTCACCACTGTTATATCGCTTCCTTCCTGACTCCGGAGTGCTGAATTTTATGTAATTTTTTGGTTTTATGACTTTTATTGTGCCAAAGTTAATATTAAGAAATGGGAACCTTAGGAATCAATTATTTTGATATTCTCCGTTTATGTCATAATTGTAAATATGGAAAGAGGGGCTGGAGAGATGGCTCGGTGGTGAAGAGCATGCTCTGCTCTTGCAGAGTGCCTTAGTTCAGTTCCCAGCCATATGTAGTGTGCTCCAGGGGGCATTTAAGACTCCTCTAGATTTTGTTTTTATTTAGAAAAGAAATTAGAGGGGCTGGAGAGATGACTCAGTGGTTAAGAGCACTGACTGCTCTTCCGAAGGTCCTGAGTTCAATTCCCAGCAACCACATGGTGGCTCACAACCATCCATAACGAGATCTGACACCCTCTTCTGGAGTGTCTGAAGACAGCTACAGTGTACTTACATATAATAAATAAATACATCTTTAAAAAAAAGAAAATAAATTAGAATTTTAAGGTATTGACTGCCAGGATAGGGGTGTGGCACCTAATTGGTTCCGCTTCCACATAGCATCCACCAAGCCCTTGGGTTCTGTACCGAATGACACATAAAACTCTTGGCTGACAAGTTATCATTAATTCCAGTACTTGAGAGGTAGAAATGGGGAAATACCTTAGCTATACAATGAGTCTCAGGTCTAGCCTGGAATACATTTGACCCTGTCTAAAAAGTGAGAAAGAATCAAAGACAGATATGGTCAGGGAGAAGAAAAAAAATGAACTCGATAGAACAAAGGAAATTAATAAGAGTTTGAGGTTTTTTACAAGTATTTTTATTTTATTTTTTGAAACAGTCTCACTTTGTTGACTTTGAGCTCAGAGAGCTACCTGTTTTTGTTTCCTCAGTGCTGGAGTTAAAGCTGTGCACCACATCCATCCCAGGAAGGGTGCTTATGGGATTGTGTGGTACCCACCTTCAGCCTGCTTTTCAGTATCTAGTGTTCTACCGTATGAGTTCCTCCTGCGTCCGCCTGTCTGGGCTGTCTCCTCCACTCAGTGAGTCTGCTGTGCTTTGTGTATTTCTTCCTTCTTGCTCTAGAAACCTTTAGTTAGCTTAGATAATTAGAGGTCTTGTATTGTTTCCCTCCTCTCAGGCGTCTCTGTCATGTATTGTCTATTATTTGAGGAGTAAATAACTACTGTTTTACAGATTTCCCCCCCCCCCCTAGTGTTAATTAAGATATACAGACATTCATAGGATCCTGTTAATATCCCAGGCTTGCCTCGAACTAATGATGTCCTGCTTCAGCAGCCTGAGTGTTGTGATTATAAACTTTGTTACCATAGCTAATCTGTCTGGCTTTTAAAAAAGATTCATTCTATCTATAATTCTGTGTATACATGTGTTTCTCTGGGTGGGTTGTATATGTGAGTGCTAGATCTGGAGCAGGGGTTATCTGATGTGGGTACTGGGAATTGGATTCTGGACCTGCTATATGAGCAGAATATGCTGTTAACTGTTGAGCTATCTTGGGTTCATCTGGCTTTTACTTTATTTTAAAATTAATTTTAAACTTAATATGTGTGTATAGATGTTTTGCCTACATGTATGTCTGTGTACCACCTACGTGTCTTATGCCTGCAGAGGCCAGAAGAAGGCATTGGATCTCCTAGGACCAGAGTAACAGGTGGTTATGAGCCACCGTGTGGCTGTTTGGAATTGAACTCTGGTTCTCTGGAAGAGCAGCTAGTGCAGGAGTTAAAAAAAAAAAAATGTGGTACAATAGTTACTGCTCATCCCATGGCTCCCTTGAGCTGTTTTTGGTAAACTATTCTTTTTATTATGGGGGTCAAAAGAGGAAGCTAGGCAAGTTCTAGGCTAACCAAGGCTAACACAGATGCTGAAAATCCAAAAAAAACTAAATAAATAGAGGTGGCTAATCACATTTCTTTTTTTGTTTTTTTTTTGTTTGTTTGTTTGTTTTGTTTTTTTTTCGAGACAGGGTTTCTCTGTATAGCCCTGGCTATCCTGGAACTCACTCTGTAGACCAGGCTGTCCTCGAACTCAGAAATCTGCCTGCCTCTGCCTCCCAGAGTGCTGGGATTACAGGCGTGCGCCACCACCGCTCGGCTCTACTAATCACATTTCTATTGTTGACTTTTTTCAAAAGAATTTGCAAGCCAAATGACTTAAGGTACAGGTTTGAAAGAGCCATAGCCAAAATGAAACGTCTTGGGTGTTACCGTTGAACAAAGATGAGAAACTGAAACTTGACAGTGAAATGCTAGCTGGGCGGGCAGTGGTGGCGTACGCCTTTAATCCCAGCACTTGGGAGGCAGAGGCAGGAGGATTTCTCAGTTCGAGGCCAGCCTGGTCTACAGAGTGAGTTCCAGGACAGCCAGGGCTACCCAGAGAAACCCTGTCTTGAAAAAAAAAAAAACAAAAACAAAAAAGTGAAATGCTTACTTTGTAGCCTGATGAGTCCACACAACAGTTTTCTGCTTAAGCCACAAAGCCACTGCCTCGTCACAGTGTGTTGTCCTCCCCTCCTTTTTTGTTTTGCTTTGTTTGTTTGTTTATTTATTTATTTGAAGATAGCGAGGTAGGGTTCCCCATTGTAGCCCTGGCTGTCCTGGAACTGGCTCTTTAGATCACAAAGGCCTTGAACTCACAGAGATTGCCTGCTTCAGCCTTCTGAATGCTGGATTAAAGGCATGTGCTACACCACCACTGCCAGGCTGTTTGAGACAAACTGATTAAATGGGAATTGAGAAGAAAAGCATAAAAGATTGTAACAAAGGGTATGAATGAAGCAGGTACTAGAGAAATACATCTATTTGCTGATTAGTATGGTTAGACTTAAAATGTATTTTTCTCTGGTCTGAGATGCTGAGGTAAGGGTTTGGCATTTGTCTTTTAGGGGTACCCAGTCAAATTGAGTTGTCAAGATAAAAAGTTGAGGCATTCATAATAATCATGATAACATACTTGGTTTGCCTTGAGTCTAGACACAGCTTTCAAGACTTGTATGGGCAGTCTGTATATCTCCCCTTCAACAGTTGTCTCAGCCTTTGCTGTTCCCAAACTGTGAATGCACTAATTTACCAATGTCCAGACATTACCCTACTTAGCAATTCTGTCCCTACTGGTTGCAAGGACCTTAGAATTTTTATTTTGTTTTTAAGCTTTAGGTTGATTAATTCTACATTTAAGATCTTAAACTCTGAAATTTCCTGTTCTTAGCAAGCAGTTTTTTTTTTTCTTTTAAGGGAGGCTGATGTCTTATTGTATGTGTATTAGTGTTATGCCTGCCATGTACATTTGTATATCACCCTGGAATTGTAGTTACAGATGGTTGTGAACTACCATGTTGGTAGCGGGGACTGAACCTGGTCCCTCTGCAAGAACAGCAATTGTTCTTAACCTCTGGGCCTTTTCCAGCCTGAGAGTTTCTTTTATAAATCAGACTCCAAGGACATGAAACCTGCACGTGGTCCCTTCTGTGCTGTGTATGTGAGGGATGCTGGGAATCCAACCAGGCCCTTTAGTGTGCTAAGTGAACACTACTGCTGAGCTACACTTCAGCTGTAATAGCACAGGTCATCACTATAAAATGCCAAACTGTAGAGTAAGACTGGCTGGCTTCACATTCTGGCTTTACAGCACTCAGTCATTAGATGATCTCAGACAACTCACACACGTTGTTCAACTCTTCTCTCAAGTTTATGGAGACCCAGGAATAGACCACCTGAGATTGTCCAAACATGAGCTTTATACTTAATTTTGAAAAATCTTGTGAACTCTGTTTAACAGAAAAATGCACCAAGATTTTGCTTAATTCTAATAGTATATAACAGAAAAATGTTAAGAATTTTGGGTCTAATATAACTCACTGGTAGACTACTAGTAGTATAAGACAAGGTAGATTTATATCTTAAGTTACTTGGAAAACAGACTAAAAATAGTATATTTGGTTTCTGGTCCAATAATTGTTATATAAGCAAACATGATTCTTTTTCCAGTGTGTATGTGGGTGTGTGAATTGTTTTGATTTATGGGCCACCATGAACTTTAGTAATATTCCTTTTTAAAAAAATTAGTGGTGGTTCTGCTAGCCCTTTGAAAGCCTGTGGAAGTTCTTTAAAAAGGTTGCCCATCACCCATTTTATGAGATGTTAGTTAATAAGCACATCATTTCTATAGCAAGAGACAGTAAAATGCTGAAACAGGCTGCTTTTTAAAATCAGGTTTATATAGCAGGCCAATGGTGGCACATGCCTTTAATCCCAGCACTCATGAAGCAGAGGCAAATGGATCTCTGATTTTGAGGCTAGCCTGGGCTGCAAGAACTAGTTCCAGGACAGCGAGGGCTACACAGAGAAACCTGTTTTTGAAAAACCCAAACCCAATCCCCCCCCTAAAAAAAAAAAAAACTACAAAAAACCCAGAACAGATTTATAAGATAGGCACTCAGGAGACAGAGGCAGGCAGATCTCTGAATTAGAGGAAAGCCCAGGCTACAATAGAGAAACCTTGTTTCCAAAAACAAAGAAAATTGTCTCATTTAGCACAGAGTTTTGGGCTTCAAGGACCTGGTGCTCCTTTCTGGTTGGTTCTGGTGAGCACCTGAGGGTAGGTAGGGCAGCAGCAGGAGATTGTGACAGCAGGTCATCCCACCAGACAGGAAGCAGGAGAGATTCAGGGCTCAGGATCAGACTGTTAAAACTTCCTCTCCCCAGAATGGAGTACAAGAGACCAGCATTCCCTTCTGAGGCCAGCACCTCAATGGCCTATAGAACTTCCACTTGGCCATTCTAAGACTCCAACAGGTGAAGTTTAGGAGGAGATGCATTCAAACCATATATATTCAAACACATACATTTATTCTTAAGGTTCTTTGTAAGATAATACTATTAAAAACTTTTTATTTATTTTATGTATGAGTGCTCTGTGTGTATACCTACGTGCCAGAAGAGGGCATCAGATTCCGTTATAGATGGTTGTGAGCCACCATGTGGTTGCTGGGAATTGAACTCAGAACCTCTGGAAATATTAGCTAGTTAACCTCTTAACTAATGAGTCATCCTGAGCCATCACTCCAGCCCTGATAATGTCATTTTTTATGGTAGAAAGGTATTAAAGTTTTAAAAAATTTTTGCCTGTATGTGTACATGTGTATTATATATATGCCTGGTGTCCCCAGAGGTCAAAAGAAGGCCTTGGATCCCCTGGAATTGGAGCTAGTTGTGAGCCACCATGTGGGTGCTGGAAACCAAACCTGGGTCCTATGTGTGAGCAGCCAGTAGGAACTATCGCTCCAGCCCCTAGATTTATTAATTTTCTTTATAAGAGTGTTCAGCTGTATATATGTGAACCATGTACATACCTGGTGCCTGAGAAGGTCAGAAGAAGACATTGGACCCACCAGGTTCTGGGAGCTGTACCCTGGGTCTTTTACAAGAGCAGCAATTGTTCCTACGCACTGAGTCATTTCTCCAGCCCAGTTAATGCCATCTTACACTGGGGTCACATGATGAAAGCTGGAGGAAATAATGGAAAGCCAATGCCTTTGAAGGGTTTGGTTGTGTGTCGGTGTGTGCATATGTGTTGGTTTAAAGTTTGTATGGATGCTATGTATGTATGTCTATGCATGCATGTGTTCCATGTGTGTACTCTGTGCTATGTGTGTGACCATGTAGGCCGGAAGAGGACATCAGATTGCCTGGAAACTGCAGCTTTACAGAGGCCGCATCCTATGTCGGAGCCGTTGTCTTGTGGAGATGTTCTTAGCCTTTCAGCCATCTCTGCAGAGCCATCTCTGAGAAACTATCTCAGGCGGTAGTTTCTCTTACGTTGTTGGTATATCTCACCTCTACAGAATTAAGAAAAAAGATGAAATAATTTGTGTGCATTAATTATATAGGACCAAATATCAAGATTCTCTTCTCTCGGACATTTTGTGGTCAAGAGCATAAACTTGAGGATGTAGATACATGATGCTGTGAGCCTATAGAAAGCCCATGGAAAGAAAGTAAGGCTCAAATGTTTCAGCACTCTCCTTTTCTCTCGACGTCCTTTCTGGGGTCTCATGTATCCCAGGCTGTCCTTGAAGTTACACCCCTGATTCTCCTGCCTCCATACTCCAAATGAGTTAACGTGTGATGTGCTAACATGCCCCATTTGTGTGCTGTGGGATCAGATCAGGACTCTGCATGCTGGGCCAGCACTCTACCAACCGAGCTGCAACCTCCGCCATGGCCCTGGCCCTGGCCCAGCATTTCTAAGGTTTCAGTTTTAAGTAGTGCACAAGACTCAATTCTGGGTGTGTTAAAATGGCTGTTTCATACCTTACAGTTTCTTCCACCAAAAAAAGTTGGGTTATTGTCTGAAATGCAAAGCTGATGGGAAATATTTTCATAAATCCTCAAGGTTGCTCATTTGTTAGGCTGCAGAGGTGGCGCGTGTGGGTCAAAGCCCTTGCTGCAGAAGTGTGAAGATACAAGTACCCATGTAAAAAGCTGAACATTGTGGACTGGAGAATTGGTCAGCAGTTAACAGTGTGTGCTAGTCTTACAGGGGACCCGAGTTAGGTTCCCACACTCCTGCCACACTACTCTTAAGGAGATCCAACTGATTTTGGCTTTCATAAGTACTCACACATGTGGATTATAATTTATGTATTCAATGACAGAAGAAGTGATGGGCCCAGTTAACTCATAGTCCTATGGTAATATCTGATTTTGATGAAATTTCCTTTTAAAAAAACAACCCGAAACTGTTTATTGAGTGAGCTGCAAGAAGGCAGGCAGCAGGCTGGCTCATAACTATAATGCCACCTGCCTGACTTGTTCTTTGAAGGTTTTCCTGTATAGTCCAGGCTGGTCCTCCTCCACCCCCTTTCTTCTTCTGGCATGGTCTCTTCATGTAGCCTTGGTTGGCTTGGAACTCACCATGTTGACTTGGATGTCCTTGAACTCAGAGACCTGCCTGCTTCTGCCTCCAGAGTGCTGGGTTTAAAGGCATGTCTAGTCCTAGTTCTGAACTCCTTTTTTTTCTTTTAAATGTGTATGAGTGTTTTCCCTGCTTATGTGTCTCCATACAGTCTATGTGCCTGGCGACAAGGGGAGGCCAGAAGAGGATGTTGATTCCCCTGGAACTGGAGTTACAGATGGTTGTGAGCTGATATGTGGATGCTGCAAATTAAACCCAAGTCCTCATAAAAGCAACAGGACCTGCTCTAAACTACTGCACCAGCTCTCCAGCCCCTGGTCCTGACCTCCTGATCACCCTGCCTTGTTACCCACTAGTTTAGCATCATGTGTCAGCTTTTCACATGTAAATTTCGACATATGCTATGCCTTTGATTCTTACTGTTTCATAAGTGTTTTGGAAACTATTTCCCCCACCCCCATCATAAAACAACATCAAAATCCTAAGAACTGTTAAATCACCATGAATATCCAGGAGTTTTTGTTTTTGTTTTTTTGAGATAGGATCTGTATTATATTACATAAAATAGCTGGCCTCAAACTGAGGGAGATCTGCCTGCCTCTGCCTCCTGAGTGCTGGGATTAGAGATTATGTACACCAGGTCCTGTCACAGGAATTGTTTTAAGTTTACTTGTTAAATAAAATGATAGTAGTGAACAAAATTGGTGTCTTATGGATGACATTTGGCCTTAGCTCTTCAGAATTTAATAATGGACACTGATTTCTCCTTCATTGGTTTGTTTCGTTTTCTTGAGACAAGAGTCTCAATATGTAACTGGCCAGCCTGGAACTCTCTGGAGACCAATCTAGCCTCAAATTCACTTTTTATGTTTTGAGTCACAGTCCAGGTGTTTTCTTTCTCTGACTTTGTGAGGCATTAGATCTGTAAATCACCTCCTGTGGAGGTGGTGTCCCAGTGACTGAGCCAGCTGTTGGGTGTTTCAGCTGAACAGCTTGCTCCTACTAGGCTGCTCAGATCCTGGTGAGAAGTATTGGCTGTGATGGAGGCAGGGCTCTCTGTAGCCTGCTTTAACCTTGCAGTGCTGCTGCTTTTGTTTTCTGCTGGAGTCTTCAAAGATCATTGGTGGCCTTGTTGGTTTGTTTTGAGTCAGAGCCTCACTTTTAACCCTGGCTCTAAGGCATCTGCCTGCCTCTGCCTTGCTCTTCCAAATGCTGGTGTTTAAAGCTATTCTCCACCCTGCCCAGCAGTTCTGAATTTTCACTAATGACTTGTTTCCCCATTAGGTTTTCTTTTATTTTTCCTGGATGTATGTGCATGTACTACGTGCGTTTCTGTTGCCTGTAGAGGCCCAAAGTGCGTATCAGATCCCCTGGAACTAGAGTTAACAGAGAGGTGTGAGCCTCTGAGTGGATGCTGTCTCCTCCAAAGGAGCAGACAGTACCCTTTACTGCTTAGATGTCTGTCCAGCCCCTATCAGATTTTTGTAGAGCCTGATGATTTAAAAATGTTGAGGTCACTGTTAATTTCTCTTGTCACTTGTTTTGGGAGGAAAGAAGAGGGGTATTCACAGTCAAGCCTGTTTCCATCTCATTCTGAATGACTCCTGTAGCACACAGAAAACTTTGTTTCTTCCTGAAAGTGACATGTTAGTGACTCATTGTTTTCTGTGGGAGGAAGTTTATGACCAGATCTTTTCTTTTTCTCTTCCAGAGAAAATTTGGGAACATAACAAACAAAGTACAGAATCTGAAAGAAGGTTTGGGATAACAGGAGTTCTGGTTAGCAGGTGAGTGGTGGGACTTACCTGGTGGTGGTGATTTACCATAGTCTGCTGTGCAGGGAGAGAGAGAAGTTGGAAATTAATGTGTGCTTTGTGTCAGATGTTTCTGTAGGGATTAACCTGTGACCTGGATTCTAGACATATGTCTAAGAATGTTGGAATAAGATTATCCTTTAAAATGCTGTTTTTGAAGGTGGGTATGGTAGCAAACACCTATGATTTCAGCATTTCAAGGCTAAGGTAGGAAGATCTTGAGTTCAAAGGTGAGCCTAAACAATTGGTCTACTGTCTGAAATATAAAATAGGAGCAAGGCATTGTGCACACCTTTAATCTCAGCATTCTGGAGACAGAGCTCTGAGTTCCAGGCTATCCTGTTCTACATAGCAAGTTCCAGGGCAGACACAAGTACATAGTGAGACCTTCTTTCCAAAAACAAACGAACAAAAACCTGTTTTTTAGTGAGTTTGACTACTGGTTGGATTTGTTGCTTTCATAGATCAGTTTAGCAAATGTTGATACAGGGTTTCCCTGAGTAGTATTTGTTGTAAGAAAATCTATTGTGGACTTAAGCAAAACTAGGGCCTAATCTGCTGCGTGGCCAGCAGGGAACCCCGTGGCTCCTTTCTCTTCAGGACTCATCGAGGCTTGTTTGCAGCCGCACTGTTCACTAATTACTTTTGGAAAAAACTTGGGAGAGGGGCTCACTGTGTATTTCTGACTGTCAACCAGGCTGATACTGAACTCAGAGATGCTCTTGTCTCTGTTTCCCAAGGGTTGGGATTAAAAGCACAGGCCACCACTTGTGGCTTCCTTAATTCCTTTAATACTTTGTTACCTGCTTTAAAACTTAAGCTTTCTGGTAAACTCTTCATAATGGAGTCCAGCCCAAGGGTCTCTTTCATGATGGTAAGCTCTATGGCTGGACCAGAAAGCCACCCCCAGTGTCTGCATGTCCTATACACTAATGTATGTAAAAACACAGTGTGCTGCATCTGAAAAATAATATCACTGAAGTAGGAGAGCAAACATAGACCTTGTATGTGCAGACACAGAGTAGGGTGCTGTCTTACCCAAAGCTGTAAAGTGAAGTGAGATTCTAATATCTGTTCTACTGTGAGTCTTGGAGTGGGACATCTCAGTGTCCCTAGAGATACTATGAATTTACATTGTTAGGGTTGGATTATATGTTGGTACTGGGCACCAAAAATAGAAAACTATTTTTAGCATTTGTTGATTTCCCCTGCTTAGTACTTTCCACCTTCCAGGGCAAACCAGTTCCACCACCATGAGTTGGAGCTTCCTGACTCGCCTGCTGGAGGAGATCCACAACCATTCGACATTTGTAGGGAAGATCTGGCTCACTGTGCTGATTGTCTTTCGAATTGTCCTAACTGCTGTAGGAGGAGAGTCCATCTACTATGATGAGCAAAGCAAATTTGTTTGTAACACAGAGCAGCCGGGCTGTGAGAATGTCTGCTATGATGCCTTTGCCCCGCTCTCCCACGTGCGCTTCTGGGTATTCCAGATCATCCTGGTCGCAACTCCCTCTGTGATGTACCTAGGATATGCTATTCATAAGATTGCCAAAATGGAGCATGGCGAGGCAGACAAGAAGGCAGCTCGGAGCAAACCCTATGCCATGCGTTGGAAACAGCACCGGGCTCTGGAAGAAACGGAAGAGGACCATGAAGAGGACCCTATGATGTATCCAGAGATGGAGTTAGAAAGTGAAAAAGAAAATAAAGAGCAGAGCCAACCAAAACCTAAGCATGACGGCCGCCGCCGAATTCGAGAGGATGGGCTCATGAAAATCTATGTGTTGCAGCTGCTGGCCAGGACCGTGTTTGAGGTAGGCTTTCTAATCGGGCAGTATTTCCTGTATGGCTTCCAAGTCCACCCATTTTATGTGTGCAGCAGACTTCCTTGCCCTCATAAGATAGACTGCTTTATTTCTAGGCCCACTGAAAAGACCATCTTCCTTCTGATAATGTATGGTGTCACAGGCCTCTGCCTATTGCTTAACATTTGGGAGATGCTTCATTTAGGGTTTGGGACCATTCGAGACTCACTAAATAGTAAAAGGAGGGAACTTGATGATCCCGGTGCTTATAATTATCCTTTCACTTGGAATACACCATCTGCTCCCCCTGGCTATAACATCGCTGTCAAACCAGATCAAATCCAGTACACTGAGTTGTCCAATGCTAAGATTGCCTACAAGCAAAACAAAGCCAATATCGCCCAGGAACAGCAGTACGGCAGCCACGAGGAGCATCTCCCGGCTGATCTGGAGACTCTGCAGCGGGAGATCAAAATGGCTCAGGAACGCTTGGATCTAGCAATCCAGGCCTACCATCACCAAAACAACCCCCATGGTCCTCGGGAAAAGAAGGCCAAAGTGGGGTCCAAATCTGGGTCCAACAAAAGCAGTATTAGTAGCAAATCAGGGGATGGGAAGACCTCTGTCTGGATCTAATCTTGGGCTTAAAGCTTTGGTTTTCATAGTTTATGGTAAGCAGCAACTTGCTGAATAATGACTTCCATTGAGTAAACATTTGGCTCTGGTTATCTTCAGGGATGCTGTTGGCTCATGATCCAAACTCAGGGGACTCTGAAGGTGGAGCTGGGATGAGTCGGGAGAGGGAAACACAGTGTTCCCAGGCACATGCTCTCAGCAATAATGCAGTTGCAGAACTTTAAGTTTGTGTCTTCCAGATCCAGAGAAGAACAGATATATTTAAATCATTCTTGTTGAACAGTTTTTGTATGTACAGTATTATGGTACATTTTTTTTAGTATGATAACTTTTTTTGTATTTGTACATTGGACTGCTGTAGTTACACTTTTTTATATTAAAGGAAAAAAATCCTTGTAAATAATGTCTGTTAAAGGGTAATGTTATTACTTTGTTTAGCAAATATTATCTTGTGATTGAAGTTTTAGTAGATGGTACACTTAATAAAAATGCCCCTCGTGTTTCAGGAAAGATTTAAGATCTAGCTATAGGGAAATTGAGGGAGAAACACTAATCTTCAAGAGTTTGGAAGAAGATCCCTGTTAGAAAGAGGCTGAGAGCTGTCTGCTACCTGAGAGATCTTGGAATCTCCTTCCTGGGACCAGAGTTGTGGCTGTTCTTGGGAAATGTTTCCAAAGGAAATCAGTGATTTACTGCAGATTTCCTTTAATCACCCAGCATGGCTGCTGTGTACTTTGATGGTGTGTCTCTGACTGAAAAGACTGATACACAAGAAAGTCCGTGGTCAGATAGCAGTGTGTTGCACGGATGGGCCTGACAGTGCTGAGGTCTCAGCTGCTTCTCCTAGTAAGCAAAGGCATGCCCCGACACCTGGAGAATGAACCACAGGAAGTTAAGTTGTGAAGTTGTTCCACTTGCCCTAAAATCTCTGTCCAGAAACCGAGTCTGGTTTCTAAAAAACTGGCCATGAATATTTTCTGTATTTGTTAACCTTAGAAATAGAAACAAAATTTCTCAGATTAGAATACTCAAAGCTACTTTTACTGAAAATGGCAAAAGGCCTAAATCTGGATGCTTTGTTTTAACAGTATGCTGTAAAATGGGCGTGAGTTGCCCGTGTGTGCCAGTGTGGGTCTCTGTCTGAAGGGCCAGGCTTTGAGATGAGTTCAGTATTTATTCCCTGTTAGCTGCGTATTTGTTAATGGTAAGGATTGATGGTCATAAAACTAATAATTTGCAGTGTTTTCTTTCCACCTTTAGTCTGACATCACACTGGATGCTTTACCTTCCCGTCAGACTCATGTTTGTCTAGAAGCGGTGGGTCTCTCTGTACACGACTTGGTACCGTGAGCAGAGCTTTAGGTCTAGCAGCAAGCATTTCATATGGGCATCTTGCTCTTTCTAATCGAAAGTTTTTTGCAAGACATCTCTCACTTTGAAATTCTGGAAGTATTATTTTTTGTTTCTTAAATCAGAAGTACTACCAGGCCATAGTGGTGCGCACCTTTAATCCCAGCACTCAGGAGGCAGAGGCAGGCATATCTCTGCGTTTGAGATCAGGCTGGTCTACAAAGTTCCAGGACAGCCAGGGTTACACAGAGAAACCCTTCCTTGAAAACCAACAATCTGAAAAGCCTGTTCTCTGTTACTCACAGCCTTGAACGGACCCAGTGTGCATCCGCTTGCCTTTGCTGCTGCCGCCTCTTCCCCAGCCCACCTTACCATCTAGGCATTTATTTATTTACATTTACTTTTTAAAAGATCTCTAAACTTCAGCCTAGAGAAGATCCTCATCATCCCTAACCTTTCTAGCAGGTGGAGCTAAAGGGAACTTTTCAAAAAAGTATATATTTATATATCATGAGTAATTGATAGACAATCCTTCCAAACCAATTCACTAATGGGAAAATGCATATAATTCTAAGATAGGCACGATTGTAACCACGTAAGTCTACCTGAGATAACCCCCAGTTCTTGCATTGCTAGCTCATTCTGCAGACTTCTTAATTGAAAGACGGGAAATGCACACACACTCTGAGCCATCTACCAGAGCCTAGGGGAGAGCAGAGTGGCCTGCCGGCAGAGTGGTTAGGAGCTGGGGTGAAGAGAAGGACTGAAGCAGAAATGCCAGAAAGAACCAGGCAGAGGCATTGGATGCCAGGAGCATCCATTGGTTTCTAATAATGCTGCCCCCCCCCCCACCCTCCCGTGCTGCTTCTTGACCCAGAATGATGAGAATGTTATTTTTTTGGTCTAGCGAATTCTTTAGCTTCTCAAAGTCTATAGAAAGTTATTCTCGGTCTCCTCCTTCTGTTCATACATAGTAAAGTTTATTTTTATCCTCTTGCTATAGATTTAATCATGACAAGGAGTCCCCAATTCCTCATGCTTCCTTAGCATATTTCTTCCAGATTTTGAACATAGACTTTTGCAAAATACAACATTTACCCCTTATGGCATTCTGTGGACCTACAAAAAAATGATCCTGGGACTGGAAAGAAGGGTCAGCAGTTAAGAGCACTGGCACTGGGGTTCAAATCCCAGTACCACATGGCAGCTGACAACTGGCTCTAACTTCAGTTCAAGGGGAGTCTTTTGGCCTCTGCAGACACTGCATATACATGGTGCACAGGTGTGCATGTAGGCAAAATACCTGTACATATTAAAAAAATTATAAACCTTTACAAATAAATTATTTAAAAAAGAAGTCATGCTCAAAATAAAATGATTTGTCAATGTCTGGTTTAACCTGTTCAGATCCTACATAGAATCTGTAAATAAGTCTTATTATAAAATTGCAATTGAGTGCTCAGTTCTTCTAGAACCAGCATCAAAGTAGATGTCCTTGTGAGCTTGTTTTTCCTGTCTCCTGCAGTAGGGAGTGAGATGTGTGCTCACACTTGAGTCTGCCAAACCCTGTAGCCAGAAGAAATATACAAAAAAGCAGGCTTTTCTGGGCAGTGGTGTGCACACCTTTAATCCCAGCACTCAGGAGTCAAGAGGCAGGCAGATCCCTTGAGGTTGAGGCCAGCCTGGTCTACTGAGTGAATTCCAGGACAGCCAGGACTGCACAAAGAAACCCTGTCTTAAAAAAAGAAACAAAAAACCAACTGTTGAGATTTGAGTTCCAGCTCAGAGGTGAAATATTTTTTTGCCTGGCATGTATGAGGCCCTGGATTCAGTCCCCAAGTTTGGAGAGCAGAACCCCAAACCAAAATAACTATTATCAATTGGGTATGTCTGATTTTGGAGCTTCAAAAGCATGGTCAAACTAACTGTGGTGTTGAGGTGCTTATGTTCTTATCATGGGTGTCTGCAAGGGTTTGGACATGGTCATTCATACCAAGGATGTGTTTCAGTTAGGCAGACATCTGATTTACATGTCCAGTTTCTATGCGTGCACGCTTTATGCTTTTGCCTTTTGAGAGATGGTCTACTTCTAAAAATACCATGTATGAATGCTGGTATATTTTCGACCAGCCAGCTTTCAGTAAAAGGCAAGTATGTTATCTCCTTTAATGTTTTATAAATCAAAGGTCTTTCCCAGTTATGAAAGATAATCTTTTTCAACACACAACTGCTGGTTGTTTTGGTTTGGATTTATGAGGCAAGCTCTCATTTAGCCAAAGCTAGCTTCGGACTCAGTATGTTGTAGCCAAGGATGACCTTGAACTCCTCATTCAGAGTGCTACAATTATGGGTATTAATTCTCCCCTCCTGGCTGGTCATTTTGATTGAAAGTTTCCAATATTAGGATAATATTTCATCTCTGTACACAATCATGTAATCTCTTGAAGTCTTACCACCTCAAAATAAAACGTCTGTACCTGTACAATGTAGATTGGAAAGAATTCCCACTTGGTTTACTTGTGACAGATGGAGATCATTCACAGACACCATCTAATGTAAGAACCCCTGGGCTGAGTTCCATGTGTACTCTTTCCAGCCACATCTCAAGGGGACTTGTGTGCTGATGTCATAATGACAACGTTTAGTGGGTTTGATCCATGCACCTGCATTGTTAGTGGGCACCCACCTCTGTAAATCCAGGTTTTTACATGGATTTCTAGGTTAAATTCTGCTTCTTAGGGTTGGCTTATTGACTATTGGCTAATAGTACATTCTTCCAAAATTGAAACAATTTTTAAAAATTGTTTTCTTGATGTTTTCTTCAGTAAAATCTCTATCCCAGGCACTAAGTGTTGTTGCAGGTGTAGCATATTGGTTCCAGAAAATATAGCTAGGACTTTACCTTTTCAAGATAATTAAAATGTAGCCAGGCAGTAATGGCTACACACTGAGCCCAGCACTTGGGAGGCAGGGGTAGGTGGTTCTCTTGAGTTCAAAGCTAGCCTATGGTCTACAGAACAAGTTCCAGGACAGCAAGGGCTTACACAAAAAACCTGTCTCGGAAAAACAAAAAATAATAATAATTTGAATGTAAAAGTCAGCTGTTAGCCAGCAATCTATTTCTTTTTCTTTTTTTCCCCAGGGATTCTCTGACAGCCCTGACTGTCCTGGAACTCACTCTGTAGATCAGGCTGGCCTTAAACTCAGAAATCCACCTGCCTCTGCCTCCCAAGTGCTGGGATTAAAGGCATGCCCACCACTGCCCTGCTAGCCAGCAATCTAATGTCATATGGTCATGGTCATGTGGAGTGAAGCTAGGATGTTGCATGAACAGCTAAGGAATTACCTGTGTTAGTGTCAAAGAGTTACCAATTTGTTTTATTTAGTATGTCAACTTCCCATGTTTGAGACCAACACTGTACCCTTCCAAATATAGTACAGGAGATTCCTCTGATCTGCTCTTCCTTTCTCAGAATGCAAACCTATTGACAGCTAGGATGTCAGGAGATACCACTGGGCCCTTTCTTCCACACTTTGTAGAAAGCCTCACCCAAAGAGCTTAATGGCTAACTCAGAAACCGATGTAAAAATAAAACTGTTCCTTCACTCTCCAAGTGTGAGAATACAAGGCTGAAGAAATTTCTTACTACACAGTTGGACTCCAGTGAGGCTCTTTTTCATGGCAGAGCCAGAGGTCCTCTGAAACTCTGAAGTGTCACAAACTGGGAGGAAGAGGGGTTGCATTATGAAAGCAGGGTGAAGCCATGCCCTGAGCTCAGGAGCTGGGAATAGCCCCCATCTTCCAGTCCCTTTGATTCATAGACACTTTTATAAGAGGAGGCAGAGGGCTAATCCTCCCTTATGAGGGAGGAGTCAGAGAGGGGAGCATTCATCTCCAATACTCTTGGTTCCCAGAGAGCAGACACAGGAGAATTGACTGGTCACACACAGGGCCCGACCTCAGCAGCACAGACTGTAAACTAGTCAGCCAACCATATTTGGTAATAAACTTGTGAGCCATTTAAAGCCGCTGGAGCGGTTAAGCCTTGACTCTTTGGAAGTGAATCTTCGGTAGATTGGCTCTCAGGCGAGAGACTGATACCTAGAGAAGGTAGTGAGTGGCGTCAGTGAACCTGGGTTTTTTTTAAGGCTGTTTTAAGGATTTAAACAGTTTACGTATGATGTCACACACTATGTATACATATGTTATGTTCACATGCATATATGTTAGCCTACCTGTAGAAGCTTTGGGTCACTGTCAAGTGTCTTCATCAGTTACTTTTTGTGGATGTGGTCTGACTAGGCAGGAGGCCAGTGAGTCCCCAGTACTGCCTGTCTGTCCCTCTGCACAGAGGTTAGATATACGGCCACGCCTATCCTTTTGCAAGTGTGTTAGGGATCTACACACAAGTCCTTTTGCTCACCCAGCAAGCTCTTCTTCACTGAGAAGCTTGAGCTGCCTCTCTTGTCCCAGTACAATACTTTCCATGCTTTCTACTGTTGGCTGACTGAGGTGGAAGCAGTTAGAGCGCTGCAGGAAGGAGGAGGAACTGAGGCAAGCTGAGCACAGAATCCAGGACTGTGGGATAGCTGCCCAGGGGGCTCATCCAGTGTTCGCTTCCTTCTAAGTTAGGGTGAGAGGCAGCCTGAGTCCGGGGTCGTGCTCTCCCTCTCTTCCCCATCTCTCCCCCTCTCCCTTTCTCTCATTTTGGTTTTTTAAAACAGGGTTTCTCTATGTATCCCTGACTATTTTGGAACTTGATCTGTAGACCAGGCAGACCATGAACTATTAACAGATTTGCTTGCTTCTGCTCCTGAGTACTTGGATTAAAGGTAAGGTGGGGTTTTCTTAAGGGCTCAGGGACAGATTTCCCAGACTGATGTCTGATACTTTGTTTCCCATACCTGTCCCCACCCCCAACAAAAATGTAGCTAAACACACATTTCTGAGGCCTATTTCAGTCCCATACAATCAGAATGATTTGTTCTCTGGGTGGTTAACTGGTTGTTGTTGTTGTTGTTGTTGTTTGAGACAGGGTTTCTTTTTGTAACGAGCCTGTCCTGGACTCACTTTGTAGACCAGGCTGACTTCAAACTCAGATTGACTGCCTCTGCCTCTGAAGGATGGGATTAAGAACATGTGCTATCACACCCAGCCTGGTTGACTTTAAGAAGTGGTTTTAGTGCTAAGGGTGGAACAGAAGGTTGGACTCAGTCAGGAGTGCATTTTTCCCCAGGTTTGCCCACAGACACCCCCCCCCACACACACACTTTGTATGTGTTCCCAAAAAAGATTAAACCCAGGGCCTCCTGCTTCAGCCTTCTGCATAGCTGGGACGATGGTGTGTGCCACTGTGCCCAGTTCAAAACTCTTTAATCATGGTCTACTTTACATGCAATAAATATATGTCTCTAGCAAATTGTTACATTATGGCTTGAGAGCTGGAAGTCTTAAAGAGAAAATATTTTGAAATGTGGGCAGTAGTGTAAGAGGGAGGGATTGTTTAAAATCTTCGTTGCAGAGGTTTAGACCTGCCACAGTGAGTGTACCTGAACAGGCAGACTTTGTCCAGGGCTCTGACATGGCTGGATTAAAGCACATAACCCAGAGTGGCTTCGCAAGCCAGGCAGAGGGTACATGGGAGGAAGAATGCGCCTTCTCAACTTAGTTACTTAGGCCTAAATTTTCAGAGCATGAAGTGTCACTTCATGGATTGTGACCACAATTAGATCCATGGGAAAAATCATCCCTTGAATGTTCCTTGGGTCAGTGTCATTCTAGGAATTTCTCCAACCTGGACTGAACACTGAGAAAAGCAGTGTAAGTAAGACGTAGGAAGCAACTTAGTTGGAAAGCAAGGAGGAAAGATTCCGGGCAGCACTCATTACCAGTTGATTGCCTCTGCTGCCTCAGTCCTGAGGAAATGGGACAGCATTTCCTTGCCCTGCCCTTGACACGCTATGCCAACTTTAAACTAGATTAAGGAGCTGTGAAAGAAAACCTTAGGAAGCTCATGTCTGGAGGAAAAACGGACTGGATTCCCTCACTGAACCGCGGGCAAACAAGTGTCTTTATCTGCTCTGCTGTCCCTGGGGGCCCAGGGAGGCTGGCAGCCCTGAACCTGAGGCAAGGCAGAGCCAAGCAACTGTTCATAACGACTCAGCGCATGGCCAGTGACCTGAATGCGACCTGACCATGGGGGGAAAACCATACAGAACTGGATAGCTTTTAAAATATTTTATTTTTAGTATGTGTAGTCTTGTGAAAGTGAGATGTTATCTTTGTGCCAGGGACAATAAAACCACTGACAGGGAGGAGATCAGGCCTGGCCCGTCTTTCTGAAGGCATGTTGCTGCTGTGGCATCTGCCCAGCAGGCAGTGGCCACCTAAGGTCCTATACCCAGTTGCTGTTTCTAGTCTTAGCCTCTACAGAGAGGTCAGCATCAGGACTGAGGTGGCCTGGGCAGGTTGAGTGCAGGCTGTCCAGACTGTCTGCACATTCCTGTTAGGAAGTGAAAGTAAGCACGCCTCCAGAAATAGACCTGGAGTCGCGGTGGCGGGACCAGGCAGGACCTTTGGTTCCAGTGATCTGCGTAAGGGTGGGGCATTGTGTTGGATGTGTATGTTTTTAATTTGTATATGTGTATAGTGTGCGTGTGTATGCATGTTTACAAGCATGTATACACATCTGTGTATGCATGTGTTCACATATACACACAAAGGTCAGAAGGGGATGGATGCCCAGTGTCTTTCTCAATCGCTTACCTTCGTGTATATTGAGGTAGGCTCACCAGTTCAAGCTAACCAGCTCTAGAGCGCTGGGATTGTAGTTGGGGCCCAATGGGTGGCCTCTTAATATTTCCCTGAGTGCCAGGGATCCTAACTCTGGTCCTCAAACCTCCATGGCAAGTACTTTGTCCATTGAAGCATCTGTCCAGCCTGCCTTTTCTGTTTATCTTAATTGAATTTGTTTTTCCTTAAGGAGTGGGTGGGTACTGTGCATGTCTATGGGACTGCGTATAACAGTCACATGTGAAGGTCAGGCTTGGTTCTTCCTTACATTTTTAAGGACCAGGGAACAACACAGTTCATCATTGTGGGGTAAGGGGATGTGGGGTAGGGGGATGTGGGGTAGGGGAACGGCAGCAAGTGCCTTTACCTGTTGAGCCATCCCTCTGGCCCTGTGTTTTTAACCTAATTTGTATGTTTGTTTCAAAACAGTGTTTCTCTCTGTATCCCTGGCTGTCCTGGAACTTGCTCTGTAGACCAAGGCTGGCCTCAAACTCAGAGAGCTACCCTCTTCTGCCTCTTGAGTTTGCCTAGTTTTAATCTTATGCCTAGGATTAAAAGCGTGCATCATCACTGCCTGACCTTTTTTTTTTTTTTTTTTAATTAAAAAAAAATTAATGGCAGTTTTATTTTTCCCTCTTTTTTCTTTTCTTTTTGTTTTGTTTTGTTTTTGTTTTTGTTTTTCAAGACAGGGTTTCTCTGTGTAGCCTTGGCTGTCCTGGAACTCACTCTGTAGACCAGGCTGGCCTTCAACTCAGTAATCCACCTGCCTCTGTCTCCCGAGTGCTGGGATTAAAGGTATGTGCCACCACTGCCCAGCTTTTATTTAGTTTTTTAAAAGACTTATGTGTATGAGTGTTTTGTCCACATGTCTGTATATGCATGCACCACTTGTATGTCTGTATAGGCATGCACCTCTTGCATGCCTGGTGCCCATGGAAGTCTGAAGATGTTATAGGATCCCCTGGACTAGAGTTAATCAGTAATATAAACCCCATGTAGATGCTGGAAGTGGAACCCAGTTCCTCTTCAAGAGCAACAAGTGCTGTTAACTGCTGAACCATCTCTTTATCCTCTATTTTGCTGAGTCTGAATATTGCTCTGTAGTCCAGGCTTACCTTGAGCATCTGCCTCAACTTCCCATGTGCTGGGATAACTGATGTTCCTTTTATGCCCACACTGGGGACTTTTGTAACTAGGACAGGCACGGTGCTGGGTGTAGACTTTGATTTATTGCCTTTAAGCAGCAAGTGACCAGTTGAAACTGGATCTTCTGAATAGTCAGTAGTCCTGGGAAATAGCCAGACAGCAGTGTGGACTACTTAGCACTGATAAACTAAAGGTATTGGGGGCAGGTCTGCCAGTGTTCATACCATAGGGAATCAGGGACTATAAGAGAACTGGCCTAGAATCTATGTGTGGGTATGTACAGACGCCCCTTGTTTAGAATAGCCAAATAAGATACAAGATACCTGGTTACATTTGAATTTCAGCTCACCAATGAATAATTTAAAAAATAAATTCCCCAGCATTTCCCCTCAAAAATTATTACTGAAATTAAAATGTAACTGTGGCCTGCATTTTCATTTGCTAAATGATTTGCAATTATTTTATAATACTAAAAATTCTCCCAGGTAGCCAGGAATGGTGGTATACACTTTTAATCCCAACATTATGGAGGCAGAGACAGGCAGATCTCTGATTTTGAGGCCAGCCTGGTCTACAGAATGAGTATTCCCAGGATAACCAGGGCTGCACAGAGAAACCCTGTCTCAGAAGATCAGAAGTAAATAAAGTCTGCATATTGATGTTGCTGATATTTGCTGATTTTTAAAAAATGTGTGTGTGTGTGCCGGGCAGTGGTGGCGCACACCTGTAATCCCAGCACTCTGGGAGGCAGAGGCAGGAGGATTTCTGAGTTCGAGGCCAGCCTGGTCTACAGAGTGAGTTCCAGGATAGCCAGGGCTATACAGAGAAACCCTGTCTCAAAAAAACCAAAAAAAAAAAAAAAAAAAAAAAAGTGTGTGCATTCATGACTATATGGAAGTTTATACTTCTGAATGAGATTGTTTTATCCCCTTGACCTAAAGATGCGAGCAAATGTTGAGCCACCAGATGTGGACTGTAGGAAGAGCAGTGTGTGCTCTTAACTGCTGAGCCATTTCCCCAGCTGCAGGTGGTGGTGGTGATGGTGGTGGTCCGTGTGTGTGTGTGTGTGTGTGTGTGTGTGTGTGTGTGTAACCCTGGTTGTCCTGAACTCCCTATGTAGATCAAGCTGTCCTTCAGGTTGCAGTAATCCCACTGCAACCTGAGTCCTTCTCAATGCTGGGATTACAGGCATGTACCACTAAGTCTACACATTTCAGCTTGACTGACACGAGTCCTGAAAGTGGTGACCCAGAAGGCAGGAAAGGATTGATTTTAATGATTGTAGACTGGCTCAAAGTGTAAGCTATCTGCTGAGTTGAGTTGCTTTACGCTGTTGATAGGGAAGCATGTGGCTCTTTCCTGTCCCAGCAATTCTCCTTTGCAGTAGAAAGCATTTTTAATTCTGTAGTTTTATCAGTAACAATTTAATACTGTGCCAGTTCAAACTCAAACTAGCAACCCATTTAAAAATTAAAAATAAACCAAAAACTGGGCATGGTGGTGTCTACCTTTAACTTCAGCACTCAGAAGGTAGAGGGAAGCTGATCTCTGAGTTTGAGTTCAGCCTTGTCTACAGAGTAAGTTTCAGGACAGCCAAGGCTACATAGACCCTGTCTCAAAAAACAACTAGATAGATAGATAGATGGATAGATAGATAGATAGATAGATAGATAGATAATGTATTAATCACAGTTCTCTAGAGTCACAGAATTTATGGATAGTCTCTGTATAGTAAGGGAATTTGTTGATGGCTTACAGTCTGTAGTCCAACTCCCAACAATGGTCAGCAGCAGCTGTGGATGGAAGTCCAAGGATCTAGCAGTTGTTCAGTCCCACAAGGCAAGTAGGTGAAGAACAGAGCAAATCTTCCTTCTTCCAATGTAGGTCTCCAGCAGAAGGTGTGACCTAGATTAAAGATGTGTGCCACCATGCCTGGATCTGGGACTTGCTTTGTCCCAGATGACCTTGAACTCAGAGATCTTCCTGTCTTAATCTGGGGTTCATAGCCACTATTCCTCAAGATCCCCATGCCGAGATCTAGGTCAGAAATTTTTATCTCCCAGCCTCTAGATTAGGATTACAGGTGAGCCTTCCAGTTCTGGATTGTAATTCATTCCAGATAGAGTCAAGTTGACAACCAGGAATAGCCACTATAGATAGATAGATAGATAGATAGATAGATAGATAGATAGATAGATAGATAGATAGATAGAGATAGAGAGATAGACACAGACAGACAGACCTTTAATTCAGCAACCCCACTTCCGGGGCATGTATCATGTATCTGCAGTATTTGAAGCAGGGTCTCCACAAGCTGTTTGCACACCCATATGTAGCATTCCTCCCAGAAACTAAGATCTACAAACAGCCCAAATATGATAGAGGAATGACTGGATTCAGAATAAATGGGGGTGGAGGGCTAGAGAGATGGCTCAGCTGTTAAGAATATTCTTCTGATCTTCCACAGGCTGCAGCTGGGTTCCCAGCGCCCTTGCTGGGCTGCTCACAACCATCTGTAACTCCATCTCTAGAGCATCTGACACATGCTTGTACACAAACATATTCACACTCGCACACATAAATCATTTAAAGTAAAAAAAAAAAAAGCAGGGACTAAGGAACTGAGGAGATTGATATAGGTTTGGGAACATGCTTGCCTTACAAGCATGTAGACTCAGCTTTCCATCCCGAGTCCCCATGTAAGAAAAGATGGCCCGATAGCTCACTTGGAACCCCAGCCCCGGGACAGAGACACTGGCCCGTTGGCCAGCCTTACCTGTGTATTTCACGAGGTCTAGGCCACTGAGAGACTCTGTCTCAAAACACAAACCGAACTGGGTGGTTCCAGGACCCCCCATCTGAGGTCGAGCTCTGGCCTCTACACATGTGTACCTCATGAACACCTATGCCTCCCCCCAGACATAAACGGTGCGTGTATACAGTGGGATTTTATGTGGCTCTAAAAGAGGAACTCCCCGGGAACTGCACATGGGTGAGATAAGAGGCCCTTCTGCTAAGTGAAATAAGCTACTCACAGAAAGACAAGTGCTGGATGAAAATGCACTTAGACATTTAAAATAGTCAATACCATGGAAACAAGATAGAATGGTGGTTGCCAAGAGGCTAGGAGCAGAAATGGATTTGATGGATAGAGAATTTCAGTTTTGCATGAAAATTGAGTTCAGTTATATATAGTGTGTGTGTCTGTGTGTTTACTGTCTATGAAGCCCTAGGCTTGACCTCGGTGCCAAAATAACAAAACTAAAAAGAGGGTAAAGTTTTGGGCTGGTGAGATGGCCCAGCAAGTAAAGTTGTCTGCCCCCAAGCCTGATGACCGACTCTATCAAGCTTTCCTCTGCCACATGTGTACTGTGGGATATGCATGCACGTGCACACACACTGTAATTTTTTTTAAGTAAGGTTTTTTTTTTGCTATATTTTTCATAACCATAATAAAGGGTTTTTTTGGTAAAACTTATTTTTTAAATTTTATTTCATTTTGTTGTTTGGATGGCTTGCTCTGTAGTCTTAACTGGCCTGAAGCTATAGAGATCAGGCTAGCCTAGAACTAGACGTTTCCTCCTGCTTCTGCCTCCTAAGTACTGGGTTATGACACGGGAGAAATCCCCTTGTTCACATGCTCAGAAAACTGTCCCGGCGAGGGGTGCTCGTGGGGAAAGGTTATGGGCTGGCAGGATTTGGTCACACCAAGGCCAGTGATACAAAAAGATGGAGGGAGGGGCTGGGTGGGCTACTCCGTCTTCCTCTCCAGCAGACTCCACGGTTCAGGCCGACAGGACTGCAGTCCCCATTTCCTTTCAACAGCTCATCTCTAGAACTCTTCAGCTTCTTAAAAAGAAATTCATAATGTGTGTGTATGATGTAGGTGCGCCACGTGCCTCTGGCGCATGTGTAGGCTGGTGTGTCACGTGTGTCAGAGGTAAGTTCTCCACGCTTCTCAAACTCTGATCATCATGCTCCCGAGGCAAGTGCTTTCCCTAGTGAGCCTTCTCGCCAGCCAGAGACATTCCTTTTCCCTGTGCGTCTGGAGGTGCTGGGCAGGTGTTTTGTTTGGTAAGTAGACACCATGAAACGTTGACATTTATTAAACAGGAGGGGAGCCAACCCATAAAATCCCTGCGAGGGAGTAGGCAGCTTCAGTGTTAGGGCAGCGGGCCCTGACCACCTTACTGCTGTTCTACTCTGGCCATGGCAGTGTCCCCACACGCCTGTGTTTGTCCCATCAGGTGATTCTGAGAGGCAGAGCTTGAGCTGTCCTCCCAGACCGACTTGGTGACACCGTAGTGTTGCACAGACCAGAGCATTATATAAAAGTGCCCTTTGGGTGTTTCCAGCAGCGGTTTTATTATTTATGGAGTGGTGGTAGACAGCGTCCCCTGAGATGCTGTGCCCAGAGTGACTTGGTGCAGGGGTTCCCTGGCCTCCTGGGTAGGACACTTGTGACTCTGGAAACACTGAGGTTCAGTTGATGAACCCAGAAGGGTAGGGAGGAGAGCTGGCTAGCAGGGAGGGTGGGGCAGGGAGTGGACTCTCACCTTCCTTACAGCAGTCCCTGCACCTGGGAAATGAGAAATGTCCCCACAGGGCTCGTAACTTGCTGTTACACCCCAGAAATCACTGATTAAAGCCTACTTAGAGGATCTGTGAGCCACTCTGAGTCCACCTCCCATTGTATGTCTCCCCTTGATTCCAGCCCTGCCTCCCATGACTGTCCAGCCTACTTTAACCGTTGTTGGGAACCAAGATCTGGAGGGCTGTTGCTGGCAGCTAATAAAGAGGAAGAGCTACAGGAATACAGAGCCCAGACCCTGCAAGCAGTCAGGTCAGCCCAATAGGTAGGAGTCAGGCAAAATGAAGGTCAGGCTGTGAATGTAAGGAGAGTGCACGAATGAGAACCTTCAGAGCTGAACTGCCTAAGCTCACAGCCTGCAAGGAAAGATGAGGCAGGATGAGCTGGAGGAGGGAGGAAAAGGGGGCATGACAGAGCCCCGGTGCAAGAGGTGTTGGAGCGGCCTGGCTGGGAAAGCAGAGCTGGCTGGAGCCACGAGCCAGCGGGGAGGTGGGCTTGCCGTCAGTGCCACGGCACTTCCTGTGGGAACCTGGATCCCGTGCAGGCTAGGCTTTGAGGACACTGGTCTGGGATAGATTTGGTGGAGGATTTGGGCCTTTTATTTATTTATTTTTACTTTTTTTGGTTTTTCAAGACAAGGGTTTCTCTGTGTGGCCCTAGCTGTTCTAGAACTTGCTGTGAAGATCAGGCTGGCCTCAAACTCGGAGATCTGCCTGCTTCTGCCACCTGAGTGCTGGGACAAAAGGCATGTGCAGCCACTGCCTGCCACCACCACCCAACTGGTATGTATGTATGTATTTATTATTTAGACATAACTTCACCATGTCCACGTTCACTTGAACTCCTGAACCCATTGCTTCACCTCCCAAGTGCTGGAACTACAGGGAGGTACCACTCTGCCCAGCATGGTGGGTTTTTATAAAGGACAAAAAGGTCATGGCAAGAATTAGAAGCAATTTGGGGTGCCCTAAGATGGGAAAAGGGACTGGGGCTCAAAGAGGGAGGGTAGCCTTGCGAGTGGTCAGTGTCTGAGCCAGAGGGGTATGAAGCTTGGGCCGGAGCAGAGTACCTGCCCAGCGAATCCTCAGTATCGCAACAGTGAATAATAAAGGCGGGGAGGAGTTTTTCAGGCCAAGAAGCGGAGGAGGGATGTTTTCTGGATAAGAGGAAGTAACACAGAATACTGAAAATAACAAAGGCACAGAGCGAGGAGAGCCACTCCGTGCTGTGCCCAGCAGAGAAGGGAGCTGCTTCTGTGGTGACACTAGTCCATCCTGACCCCTGACTGAGGGTGCAGTTCCTCCTACGAAGCAGCCCTGCCTCCCTCCCAGCACCTATCTCCTATATCTTGTTCCCCTCTTCCCCCAAGGTGTGACTCCATCAACTTCATAAAATGTGCTCAGCAGACACTGGTAGAGCCATGTCTGAAATGCTGGGCACATCTTCATTTTCAGGACCCACTCGGATCAGGCTGGGCGGGAGAGCAGCCGGGATCAGCTGAAGGAAAGAGAGATAGTGAGTTTATTTTAAACCCAAGTGGGCACTGGAGCTGCAAACAGGCAGTCAACTCTTGGGGAGAATTGAGATTGGCAGCCTCTCAGACACTTGTCCGGAAGTCTGGAGGCTGCCCAGTAGACAGGGCCCTGCTAGAGGGATCAGATGTGCTGTGAGAGGCAGAGCGACGCCCTGGAGCCCAGCTCACATGCTGGCTGGCCCAGTGATGTCCAAAGAGCTGGGACCTGAAAGCCAGAGGCCTCCCAAGATAACACAGACCCAGGCTATGAGGACTGTCTGGGTTCCCTCCCCAAGGGGTACCACTTTGTCTGCAGCCAGATAGAACGTGCACATAATTTGGTGCAGGAGTGGAGGACAGCCAGGATCTGTCAGAGGCCCCTTGAAGCTAAAGCTCCTCTCGAAAGTGTTCAGCCAGCATTCCAGGTAACCGGGTGGCAGTTCACCCTGAGCACTGGCTGGGACTGCGGCGTGTGAGCCCTGGGTTCAGCACGGAAGACACCACCTCACTGAAGGTGGGGTTTGAGGGGAACAGACAAATGCACCTCCTGATGGCAAGGATCACAAGGGCCCAATTCAGGCCATGTCACTGGAGATGGCCTTTGGGTAAGGACAAGACAGCCGTAGCTCAGAACCCAGCACCGTCAAGTGTTTATTTCCCTCATAATTCTCTTTGAACACTGGAATGCCTAAGGAGCTCAGGCCTGTTAGAACTTCCTGGGTTTGGCTAGAGGGCATCAGGAGTCCCCTCTGCACCAGGCCTCAGCTAGGCTGCTGTCTTCCGCTGATCAGAAAGGTCAGCCAATCTTAACTGCACTTCCGGGACAGGGTAGATCTAGGTTTTACCCTGCCTGTGAGCTCCTGGGTCTGCTCTTTCAAGAAGGTTTCATGATGTGTCCCAGTCTGTCCTTGAATTTGCTATCTTCCCGCCTTAGTCTCCAGCCTTAGTTCTTCTCTTGCCTTCTAGCAACGGTGGCACACAGAGGCCCCTTTGACCTCTGGCTGACCCAGGTCTGTCATATGATTCCAAGATTTCTGGGTTTCTTTTCCTTTTTTTTGGAGACATGGTTTCTCTGTGTAGCCCTGGCTGTCCTGGAACTCACTCTGTAGACCAGCCTGGCCTCGAACTCAGAAATCTGCCTGCCTCTGCCTCCCAATTAAAGGGACTAAAGGTGTGCGCCACCACCGCCCAATTTCTGGGTTTCTATATTACTCCTTTATGGTGGTCAGTTACAGCCACACAAAGACCGCTGGGCATTTGACACATGTGGTTAGTCCAGACTTAGACCTCCTTCACATTAGAAGATTCTCTGATTTAAAGGCTGTCTGTGCTCAATTTGACACAAACTAAAGTTATCTGAGAGGATGAAGAAGGCGATGCCTTTAATCTCAGCACTCAGGAGGCAGAGGCAGATAGATATCTTAAGTTCCAGGTTAGTCTGGTCTACGGAGCAAGTTCCCAATTAGCCAGGACTTCACAGCTGGGGCCACACAGAGAAGTCATGCCGTGAGAAGCCAGAGAAGGGGTGGGGGAGAAAGTCTCCATAAGACTGAGCTGTAGGCGAGCCTGTAGGTCATTTTCTTAATTTGTGATTGATGGAGGAGTGCCCAGCCCATTGTGGGTCCACTGTGGGTGGGGCCATCCCTGGGCTGGTGATCCTGGGTTCTATAAGACAGTAGGTTGAGCAAGGCATGAGTAGCCAGCCATTAAGCAGCACCCTCCACAGCCTCTGCATCAGCTCCCTCCAGGTTCCTGCCCTGCTTGAAATAAACCCTTTTCTCCCCCACCTTGCTTTTTGGTCTTTTTCCCCCCCAAACCATAGCATTAGAAGTCCTAACTAGGGCTGGGCAGTGGTGGCACACGCCTGTAATCCCAGCACTCTGGGAGGCAGAGGTAGGCGGATTTCTGAGTTCGAGGCCAGCCTGGTCTACAGAGTGAGTTCCAGGACAGCCAGGGCTACACAGAGAAACCCTGTCTCAAAACAAAGAAAGAAAAGAAAGAAAGAAAAGAGGCTCAAGAAAAGGAATGTGATATCTTGGCTCTTGGATGTGGCTTTGGGAGAACACCTGCCTACACACCCTGGATTGTTTAATGTTGAGATGATTCTGTATTGAAATGAGAATAATTTGGGTAGACTGCATTGAATGAAATAGTCATTCTTTTCCTGCTTCTTTTAAAATAGGCTGTTAAGAAGTTTTAAAATATGTATGTAGCATGTCTGTGTGGCCCAAATCGTATCCATCTGGATGGGACAGGCGGTCTTGATATAGACACTGGAACAAGCTATAATGAACGTAGTTCCTTCAGCTCCACAGTGGATTCAGTGTCTGTGAGGTATAGAGGGGCTACCTGACCCCAGGCTGGATCCTTCCTGGCCATCTGCAACAGGTAAGAGGACGGTGGGGACACTGTGAGCCAGAGATGTAACTGGGAGGTGTAGCTGGACGCCACACCCAGCCATCCTGCCTGGGGAGTACCAGATAGTTGAAGGGGGGAGGGAGATGGAGACACAGTATGGGAGGTGATCCAAACAGGACTTTTTAATCTGTATTTTCTTTCAGTTCTTGGAGATAGGATTTTACTACATAGCCCTGACTGACCTGGAACTTACTGTATAAAGCAGGTGGTGACCCTGCCTGCCTTCCAGAATCAGAGTGCCCGTGCCCTCTGCCTGCCCTGGCCACCTGTCTGCTGGCTGCCATGCTCCTCACTACCTTTGGAGCCAGTGATGGTGACACCAAACAAAAGCTGGGAACCGAGAAGGGGTTAAGCAGGGAGATGGATGATCTGAAAGATAGGAACCATGGAGAAAGTTAAAAATAGGATGAACCAGCCCAGAGCAAGGAATCAGGGTGAACCTCGGCTGCTGGGGGTGACTGACGGGTTTGAGGATGACTTGTGCCTTTCTTCTGTGCACTGAATGGGAAGAATTGCCGTGGGCCTCCAGAGATGTATCACTGAGACATCCTTTATCCTGGGGGTCTGAGATGGCCAGAGAGCAGAGGACGGGCAGATGGGGTTGGATATGACCCTGCGCCCTATTTCTGCTTATGAACCCAGGTAGCTACTAGTTGCCAGTACCTGCACCCCCATGCCTGGTGTGGTCTCTCCTGTCTTCCCCTTTCCTTTCCCCTCCACCCCAGTCCCCTCAGCAGATTAGCACCTCCCGTGCCTCTCCATCTCCCCAAACTAACTGCTTCCCAAGTAGGAATACAGCAGGAGGTTCCAGGTTCATACTTGGGCCTTTTGACGAGTGGTGGTTCTGTGTCAGCCCACTGTCACCCTGCCAGGCTCAATGGAATGAAGGTAAGTGTCAGACAAGTCCCAAGGCTTCCCCCAAGTGCCTAGCCCCCTCCTGCCTGCTCCCCCCATCTCTAATGTTGCTGGTTGGAAACCAGGCAGTGTCATTGTGAACTGTGAGGAAGGGAGGACCTCGCCTCCACCCACTGCCTGTTTCCTCACTTACCAAGGGAAACCACACCCCTTCCGTCTGCTTCCCCAACTGTCCTAGGTGCTCTTGTCATGTCCTTTGCCGCCAAGTTGTCACAACTCCGGAATCTGAGCAGAGAGGACTGACTAAGAACGATCACTCAGAGGAGAGACACGGGTTGGTGTGAGCTCTGTGAAGCCCAGAATGTGATCTTTAATCTTTAATGTGGGCCCCGGTCTCTGCCTCCCCACCCCAGCCCAGATGACGTATTTACAGGATGCAGAGGGACCCAAGTCCAGGCCAGGTGAATGCAGCCCCCCTCCTCTCGTCCTTTCCTAGGTGCTCCCAGGCCAGGCACTGCTAGGGTGGGGCAGGGGGATGCAGGAAGTTGGGGGCGCCAGTGGACTGGTCACAGGAAGTCTTGTGTTCTTCACCAAGGACACGAGGACACGTATGGTCATGCCCTTGTATGCAGAGGCCTTCACAGTGGTGCAGAGGTGTGGATTCACATGTCTGCGCCCAGGGGCACTGCCACCTGTGTGCGCACGTGCCACCTGATGGAGGTCTCAAGGTATCCCAGCAACAATGCAAAATCCAGCCTCTCTCCCGTGCTCAGCTACTGGGACTGGTGGCCTGAGTCTGTCCTGTTGTCACTAGGACAGTAGCAGCTAGGGCTCAGTGCTGAGGACCCCACTGTGGCCAACACCATCTGGCCATCCCCAAAGCTGCCAATGGGTGGTAGGCTCCAAGGTGCTGACCGCTGGGTTGGTTTAGATAAATGAAACCATTTTCTCCATTAGCCTTCCTTGAAGAGTCCTCAGAAATAGGAAGAACATAAACGGGCAACTCTCTGGCCCTGGGGCCTGAGTGGGGTGTCCCCAAGAAGGGGCTTCCTTTCATTGTGGCTTTCATCCATAAGGGAGCCTGCTCCATCTTGCCCCGCCAGCTGGCTCTTCCGGCTCGGAGCCAGAGCTCGTCTGTCACAGGGTTGTGAAGGCAGGCCCTGCTGGACTGTGGGAGGGCTGAGCGGCTCTGCCAGCCTCGGTCCAGCTCTCAGGCTGGGCGGCAGCAAGGACCAGAGGAGGGCAGACAGGATCATCTGTAAACTTAACTACTCAGCCCTAGACTACAGGTGATGAATAAAACTTTTGCCGGGGTGGTGGGTTGAGGATTTTCCTAGTAGCCTATAACCATCCATGAGGCCTGCCCTTTCCTGATCTCCTCATACACACCGCAGGCACTAACCCTGGGGCACAGGGCCATCCCTGGTTCTCCCTACTGAGAGACCTCCCTGCTAAGACAGCCCGCTCCGGAGCAGTCAGGACACATCAGGGGGCACCTGAACCCTGAGACAGCCCCAGAATCACCCTTCTTGAAAGGGGGAAAGGTGCCGTTTTATTTTAGGGACTATATTTTTCTATACCCCCAAATGCATGCACCCTGGCAGGGGCAGGATGGTCAGTTTGGAATCAAAGACAGTCTGGGACAGAGTCCCATGAGCTAGGCAGTGGGCACGGGACAGGCAGCTTTGGTTTGAATCAGCACTCTGACTTCTGCTAAGCTGGGCGGAGCGGGGCAAGCTGGGCTGCCCTACCCCAGCTGGGTTCCCTGACAGGATTCCAGTTTGGGCCTCCCAGGGAGGGATGTGGGAGGTCTCAAGGCCTCAGGCCCTGGAGGCCCTTGTGTAAGTGTAAAACACCCCTACAACTGCCTCCTGGCCCCAGCAACCCAAAGGTTACATTCATCAGTTAAGTTAAAAAAAAAAAAAAAGGTAAAATGTAGATCAGCCCCTTCCCAGGAGGTCCAGGGGAGCTACACCCTGGGGGCCACCCAGCTGCCCCCACCAGGCC
This sequence comes from Apodemus sylvaticus, assembly GCF_947179515.1. Lineage (NCBI taxonomy): Eukaryota > Metazoa > Chordata > Mammalia > Rodentia > Muridae > Apodemus > Apodemus sylvaticus. Next base: position 20,192,587 of record NC_067481.1, read on the forward strand.
CCAGTCCAGGTCCCAATGTGAGCTGTGGCAGTCTGTGATGAAGGAGGCTACATTCACAGGGGGAGACGTGTGCAAGGCCAAAGCCGCAGGAGGCGGGATGGGGGAGCTGGGCAGGAAGTGCCCTCCTCCAGGCCCCTCTACCCAGGTGGTCTGAAAGGCAGGCCATAGTCCCAACCCCCAACCCCTGTGTAGCCAGGAGTTGATGGGTTTGGACCTGGAAGACATTTGCATGGCGCCTCCCTCTGTAGCAGGGTGGAGGCAGCCTCGTGGTTCAGGGCCAAGACGGTGGGTGCCAGGCTCGGAGGGAGCAGGGTGGCACTTAGGCCCCTCCGGACCTGAAATGGAGAGAGGGCATCAGGAGAGGCCATGAGGCTGGGCTCTGAGGGTGAGCCCTCCAGCTGCCCCACTCCCCCCCCACCCCCAGAGGTCCTGGAGGCATCAAGTCACAGGCTGGCCAGGTGGGGGTTCTGGCAGAGGTCAGACAGTGGTGGCATGGTAGACAAAACAGATGGGCAGGACGCAGGGGGAGGCCCCCTCCTAGGGGTAGGGTTTGCAGGGCACAGTTCCAGCGCCCACCCAGCCATGGGACCCGGCGGCAGAAAGGACAGATGAAGGTGGACCAGGGCCCAGCAGGCGGGTGGGCAGGAGGAAGGGCCTGAGCAGACAGGACTCGCTTCCCAGGCTGCCTGCAGGGCTTCGGGAGGGAATCGGAGCGCTCCCAGCTCCCGGTCAACGGTCAACAAGAATGCAAAGGGACGGATGAAATGGAGACAGGGACAGCGGGAGGGATGACGTGGCCGGCATCACACTGCCCCCTGCTGGGTCGGGTCATACCTTCCTCGACGGATGTTTCTTCAGAAGCCAAGGAGAGGACAGGTAAGAGAGATAGGAAAAGAAATTGTGTGAACCTCCTGTTCTCCAAAGGAAAGGCCTTTCATCCCAGGAAGACCTGCCCCATAAATGGGCTGTGGTGGATCTACCCCAGCTTGGTAGAGGGTTCAAATCCTAGCCACTAAGTCACCTTGTGACCTTGGGCCTCAGTGCTCTTCAAGTGCCCAGTGTGGGGCCTAGACCAGACCCTAACTGTAATGTCCTGGAGTTCCTGGGCTGAATGTGGATAGGGACGGAGTGGGGGGGGGGGCGTGGGGTAGGGGGTAGGGTGGACATCTCAGACAAGCCCTAGCCCCCTCTCCCCTGGCCGTGCTGCAGTGTGCTGAGCAGTCCTCAGGAGGCTGAGTCAAGGTTGTTCTGGTGTTTAGATATGAGCAGGTAGTTTCTTAAAACTTTCAAACAAGACCTGTGGGCTGGCTTGAACGAGTGACGTGTGAGTTCAGGGTGCGTTAACCTGTCAGGGAAGCCATTAGGCTCCAACAGCCTGGGGTGCGGAGCCCCCAAGCACCTGGAGGGGGATCTAGGGAACATGTGTCTCTTACTTAAATCCCCAGCCCGTGCCGCCCAGAACGATGGCTGCGACCAGGACAGCCCCGGCGATGGAGCCAATGATGATGTTGGTACCGCTGGGACCTGGGGAGGAGGGCAGGGCTTGGTTGGCAGGGACGAGCATGGAAAACGGGCAACACAGACGGTGCTGGGCCGCTTGGGTTTTACCTTTGTATCTCTCAGTCTCCCCGGTGGGAGGGGATGTGGGGAGTGGGTTGTGAATGCTGCAGTCTTTGCCTGTCCAGTCTGGCTGGCAGATACACTTCCCCTCGTTGCTGCAAACCTACAGGCAGGCGAGGCCAGCACGTGTAAGCGAGGCCGCGAGCCTCCTCCAGCCTGCTCCCCCCTGGCCTCCCCCAGACACCCACCCCATGATGGGAGCAGATCCGTCGCTCTCCGCTGCCAGGGCAGGTGCTGAAGTTGAAGGCAGAGGCTGGCAGGCAGCGGTGATCAAGGCACAGCATGTTGGGACCACAGGCCGTGCCATCCTCCACATAGCTCAGGTCTGAGCCATCAGCTAGCTGCACGTGGCCGCCCCTGGAGAGACGACGGTACAGCCAGCCTCAATCCCTGTCCTCCGGTCCCCATTACAGTTGTCCCTTCATTCTCCCCAGCCACCGTCCCAGACAACACCTGCAGTCCAACTCTTTGCCCTGGTGGTAAAAGGTGACACTGCTGATATCACCTCCCAGGTCCCCAAGCCGAGGTGCTCCAGAGATGTTGACGCACAGAAGAAAGCCACAGAGCACATCCCTGTTGGGACATATAGGGTCGGTGAAGCCAGATTTCACTGGTGACCCAAGTACTGTGCCCTTTCCTTCCCCTCGGGAGATTCCCGGCCCTGGAGGTGGGGGCGACTCACTGTTTATTGCACTGGATCCAACCAGATCCCTTGCGCCCACAGTTTCCACGCTCTGTCCCCTCTACATTCAGCTTCTCATAGCAGAACCGATCCGCAGCCACTAGAGAGAGAGGGGGAGGGAGGGAGGAGGCATCATCCCACAGACCCCTGGACCCCTCTAGGAACTCAGACCTGCACCTCTAAAACTTGGGCCTAACCCTTGGGCCTGACGCCCACGATCTTCAGGAGCCACATGTTCGTTCCCTATACCCAGCGGACTCACCGTGACCCCACAGGGCTTGGCACTGCCGGTCCCGGGTTTTACAGCGGCCTCCATAGCATCGACCCTATGACCCCACAGGAGAGGAAGCATGAAGACGCTGAGGGCTCAGCGTGGAGACAACGCTGCACTGTATTTGGGATCCATCCCCACCCCTCATACCTGTTCATGATCACAGTAGTACCCGTCCAGCTTGTGAAGGTTAGGGGGGCACTGTGGAGAGAGAGGCTGGCTGAGCAGGTTAGCCCAGAGCTGAGGTACCGGGGAAGAATACAGGGTACCAAAAGCTGCTCAAAGAGGCCTCATGGTCCATGGCTCTTTCACATGAAAGACAGGCTGGTTTGGCTCTGTGGATCTGACTGGTAAGTCTCCTAGGCTGTTCCAGGCGCCCCCAGTTTCTTGCATCCATTACCCTATAAGCCTAAGATCTAGTTAACCGATGCCACGACCCACCTGATCCCTAGAATACACTAGACACAGGTGCCAGGCGGTGGGAGTACGAGCCTCACTACAAATGCTTATTTATGGTTTGAAGGAACAGAGGTAGGTGGCTCGCAGGACCCCTTTCTCAGAGAAAAATCTCAGGCTGGTTAGCGGCGGGCCATATAAGACAGAACTCTTATAAGGGAGGGGACTGTCTTGCTTTAAGCTTCCACAGGACAGCTAGTTTGGCAAACCTGGCTTGAGTCGCCGGTGCAAGTCTCTGCGATGTCACACTCATTCACCGCTTCTCGGCAGGAGACACCTCGTGGCTCATACTAGGAAAAGCATGCATGTGTTTCTGGGAAGGATAAACATCTCCCCACTGCCCTTCCAGGGTTACTGTCCTGGAACGTGGGTCCCAAGGCCTGTTTCTCATTTCCTGTCTCTCTCCATCCTCAGCAGTAAGGATGATTTCCCCCCCCCAATACCTCCGCCCCCCAGCTCCTAACTCATCCCCCCATTGGCGCTTTCTTTGGGACAAGGCCCGCCCACACAGACTCAGCTCCTCCTCATTCCCGCCTCTTATTGAGAGCATCCAATCGTTTCTTTGCTTCTTCCCCCCATTTCTCCCCCTCCCCACGGGCTCGCTTGGTTCTCACCTTGCAACGGCGACAACAGAGCCCATCGCTGCACATGGCGTCGTGCGTCAGGGTGCACTTCTTGCAGCAGTTGCCCCCTGCTCGGCTGCACTCCTGAAGGTCGCGGGGAGAAGTGGAGAGGCGTAGGCTAGCCCCTTCCCACTCTGTACTCTCCCATCCCGGAGCCCGCGCGCATGTCCCGGGCCCCCACAGGAGTCCACTCGGACCGCTCACCTGCACCGACCCGCAGTCACACTCCTCCCCAGCCTCCACGAAGCCGTTCCCGCACTCGGGAGGGTCCAGGAGCTGGAGGGAGAGGGGATGTCGGGAGCCTGGCTGGGACTTGCCCACCCCCATTTCCCGGTTCTCCACGCTGGTACCTTGAGGGGCTTGTTGAACAAGCAGCTCCCGCCTCCCTCCTGCAGAAACTGGTTGTATTCGTCGATGCTGCAGCGGGAGAACTTGCGGGGCAAATAGAACCTGGATAGGCGTGAGGGAAATTGTGTTGCTGGGGGCAGCTCTCCCTTGGGAGACTTGGTTACTACTACAAGGAGACCAAAGGACTGCCCTGTGGTTGCACGATAAATCAATCCCACACTCCCATCTAGGATTGGGTGGAGGACGTCGCTTGTATTCACTCTCCTGAACCTCGGGACAAAGAGCCCAGTGTTGGAACGCAGGAGAGGGACGGCGCCTCGCACGAGGCTCGAGCGCCTCTCAATGGCCAGAGTGCGCGCTGCAGTCTGGCAGTTTTTAGTATCCTTGCTTCCCTGAGCTATTTACAGATAACCTATATTCTCGATTATCGTGAGCTGGACCTCTCGAAGCCACCCATCTAGACTGCCAGTGCTCCCAGAAAGGCTCTTCTTACCCCAAACCCTTCCCAAAGTCTGTCTCCAGAACTCACCCCGTGTCCTCCATGATGCAGCCCAGCCAGATGTCTGGACACTTGCAGTCCCCTAAGAGATTTAAGAACACATGAGGTAGGGTGGAGAAGCACCCCCACTGGACCCGCCTTCATTTCTTGAGGTGCTGTGTGGGTCTGGGAGGGTCGTGGGTTTCAGGGTCAGTACCTGCTGAGCTCCGGTGTTTATTCCACATCATGCCCAAGTTCTGCCCTAGCGTCTGGGCCAGGGTCACCGCCATGGCACCCATGTTGCCATACTAGGGATGGGGAAGATGGAGCACAGGGTGTCTACATGCTCCCAATAGCCACTGTGTCTTAGCAAGCCTCCGTCTTGGCTGGGACCGTGTGCTCACCTCATTCACACCTCCACCCCTGGACAGGGAACAGATGCCACCTACATAGGCCGCCCCGCTGCTGGTGCTCTGGAAGGTTCTACCCCTAGAAGGGAGGGAGTGGTCAGGATGATGTCGAAGGAGTCTTGGATTCCAATCCTTCCAAGGATTCTCAGGCTGGTGGCCTCAGGCCAGCCCCTCCCCTACGTGGGTTCATTCACCCATAAGCCAAACGGAGGCTTTGGGAGGGGGGGGCTTTAATTGGGTTTGTCCATCGCTAGCATACTTCACCACGGAGGATGGGTGATGGGCAGTCTGGCAAAGAAAGGCAAAAAGCACATCCCCTGCACAGGCCAAGGTGCAGAGGGTGCCCAGCTGGTGCATGTGGCTGGAAGCGGAGGCAGGTGCAGGGTGAGCGCCACCTGCAGGCCCCGAGAAGAGTGCCTGGCAGAGGCGGGAAGAACTAGCAGCCAGCAGAAGCTGGCAGGGTACAGTGCGGGGACTCACGAGAAGAGGTGGGTGGCATCACTGGGCTCAGGCAGACCCTCCCGCCGGTAGACCATAAGTCGGGCCAGGGTCTCCAGTAGGTCATCCTGCACCTGGATCTTGTCCCCGTCGGCCCATGTTTCCATGGCAACCAGCACAATTCTTGTGTTGAGCTGTTCCTTGTATATCTGGGCCCAGAGAGAAGATGGGGGAGGGGGCTGGAAGGAGGCTGCCATCTATACTTTCAAGAAGTGTGTGTGTGTGGGGGGGGGTCAGTGACTGACAATGACCCCTGGATGCCTGGGATGTGGGGAGACCTGGAGCGGGGGGGGGGAGCAGGGACACTGCTTCTTACCACATCTGCCAGGTTCACAACAGATTTAGCAAAGTTGCTGGTGAGGACCACCGACTGCCGCATCTGCTCAAACTGCCGAGAGAGGTGGGGTAAGAAGGCAAGGCTCCCCTGGGCCCTCCTCCCAGGCCCCCCCTTAGCCCGAGACCTTACCAGCTGGTGGTCGTTGATCACAATCAATTCCACATATTTGGTCTCGCTGTGCACTGTGGGGTGGCCCCTGCGGACCTGGAGGGCGGGTGGGCACTTGGGATCAGTCCCCTCCATGTCTGGACTCATGGGCAAACCATGGGCAGACTTGTGGGGAGGGGGCATTCTGGTCTCCGGTCAGGGATGGTGCCAGCTCCCAGCTGGCAGAGAAAGCCATCCCTCCCAGCCTGGAAAGGAGAGCAGAGGACACGCAGTGTCTGAGGGCCCCGAGATGGGGACCTGTGTAGACACCAGCAGCAGGGAGGACTTGAGGGGACCCTGTCTGGAGACAGTTCCCTGGCCACCGCTGTGAGCTCTCCTTTGCCCAGCCATAGGCGGGGATGGCCTACCGAGGACCATTCTCTAAGGTCTTGCAGCCCGAGGCTGTGCGGGCCCCGTACCTGCCTTTTCCTTCTTAGCTTGGGCCAGTTGGGAAGAGCAGACTGGGCAGGGACAGCAAACAGGCAGCCTGTGGGGAGCAACCGGTAAGAGGGGCCTAGCTGTCCAGCCCCACCCCCTTCCCCTCTCTTACCTGGTTCCCTGCATCCAAGGGGGGCTGGGAGGAGAGGGGTCCGGTAAATGAGGTGGGGAAGGGGTCCCTGCAACGAGGGGATTTAGTTCTTGGGGGAGCCAACCAGATCTGCTTTGAGCCCAGACTGGGGGCAGCTCCCGCCCTTCCCCCACCCCACCCCAGGGTGACCCAGAACTGGCCAGAGCTCCCATGTCGGATCTGATCTCCCAGATGCTCAGATTCCAGGGTCAAGACCTGGGGGCGCCCTGAGAGACAGGGGCAAAGGACACTGGAGCCCAGTGAGAGGTCACTTGGGGGACAGAGGGGACATTGGAGATGGGGACACAGAAGGTAGGCACCAGAGCTGGGGTCATCCAGGGCAGTGGGGCTGAGGTGACTGGAGGGGAGGAGAAGGCACCACAGCTGTCGGGGGCAGTCACAGCATGGCCATCAGAAGTAGGGCAGGCCCTGCAGGCCCTTTACCTGTGGGGGTCCCCAAGGCCCAGCCATCTCCTTAGGCTCTACGATGTAAGTCAGGTTGCCATCGGAGAAGACTCCACTGCAGAGAGAGGTGCGGTTCGCCACCATCCTGGGCCAGGCACAGGCCCCCACCGCTGCCGAGTGCCCCCCACTCGCTGCCCACCCCCCGCCCCTCCACTCACTGCAGCCCCTGGCAGGTAGAGAGTGCAGCAAAGGAGCGTGGGTTGCCCCGGAGTTTCCCGTGGTAGTAGCAGTGGTCTCCAGCCCCCTGTGGAGCAGAAAAGCTGTGACTAGGACACCCTGCTCCAGCATGAGGCAGGGGGACAGTACAGAGGGGACTGCGGTCTCAGGAACGCCTGAGGTTCTAAGCTGGTGACACTTCTAATGCCCTGTGTCACCCCTGAGCAAGCGCCTCACACTTTCTGGGCCAGTTTCATCTACCCCATAAAATGAGGACACTAGGCCACAGCAGCAGCTCCAGGCTGTTTCGTTGGTGAAAGATCCCAGACTCCTTTGAGACCAAGAGCTGGCTCTTACCGCCATACCCCAGGCCCTGTGCTGAGCCTCACATACAGTGAGTCATTGAACAAGAACCTACTGCAGGTGCACCCCTCAGCCCTCAGCCCTCACGCACAAGCTCACAGGCACATGCCGTCAGCAGCTGTGACGGACAGCATGGCGTCTCCTGACCTGCTCCTGGGTCAGAGGGGACCAGCGTCCCCCGCCTCTCCCAACTTTGCTTCCTGCAGAATTACTTGTGCTCCAGTTACAGAACAGACTTGGGGGTGGGGTGGGGTGGGGAGCAAGCTATTTATAGACACTCATTCATCTTTGTTCAGGCCTCCAGGACTGGGACCCTAGTGTGGCAGGCATCTGGGACTCCCAGAGCAAGAGGAAGCATTTTGGTCTGGAGGTGGTGTCCAGGGGTGGAGCTCTCGCCTAAGATATATGAACCCCAAGTGTGGTCCCCAGCTCTCCCCAAGAGGTTGCTATCCCTTCTAAAGCTAAGGTGACATAATAAAGACCCTGTTATACCGTCATGTAAGGGGGGGTTCAGACCTCAGTCTGAAGCTGGGGGGTTGGGGCTCAGCCCCACGTCACTCCGTCTATCCTTCCTAACTGCAGATCCAGGGGGGGGAGGTTGGGGGAGGGGGTTCCAGACACATGGCCATGCTGAGTTTGTCCTTTGACACCCCTCTCATCCGTGTCTCTGTCCTCGATGTTCTTCTCACACACTCCTGGCCTCTCTACCGCTGCATCACACCTACAATCCCACCCTTGCCTCTGTGACCACTGAACAGCCCCTCTTTTCCCTCCCGATCCTTCCAAAGACACTCACAGTGTTGTGTTGTCTTGTCCCCTCCCGGCTGAAGTGGCGCTCCACATACTGCGAGGACAGGAGGTGACTGAAACCGTGAAGTAGCAGGAAGGGGGGGTGTCACTCGGTGAAGCCAAGTCCTGCTTAGGTCCCACCCCAGCTAAGGATCCACGACCCCCAGGACCAGCCAGCCAGCCACACCCCACTGCCGGGTGCCCGCCCTCTGGCTCCAGGCCACACTCACTGGTTCAGCTCCAGGTCGAGAGTGAAGTTTGAGTCGAAGGCCGGGATGACGAAACTCACCTGGGCCAGGTGCACAGGCTGGCACGGGGAAGAGCAGAGAGGAGTCAGCCTGAAGTGAGAGTTGGGAACTCTGGGGAGGGGTAGCCAAGCCCCAGAGGCTGAGGAGACCCCTTTCTTGGGTCCTTGTCCTCTGAGACTCCTTTCCCGGGGACAGCTGGTCAACCTTGGCCACAGACAACTCCCCCTCACCCAGGTCCTAGGTCCCCAGGCTGCTTTCTGGGTTAGTCTCCTTGAGAATCAGGGGCACGAGGGGTTGGCTTAGCCTTGCCCATGGCCTCACATCAAGCTCCCAGAACTGTTGACAGGGCGGCCCAGCTTCAGTGGAACAAACAGAAGCCCCCAGACATACCATGGAAAAGTAGAAGGTCTCAGCTCATGACTGGACAGGGGAAGGAGAGCAGGCCCCTTGCTACCCCAACCCCAATCTACACAGGAGGACTTGGGCTTCCAGACACATGGGGATGGACCACTGGGGCCCTCATGCTGAGTGAGGGCCGGTGCTACCTCAACAGGAGGGTAGGGTTCCTACCCCCCCATCCCTTGCCCTCTGCCAAAGCAGCTCATCTTTAATATTTCAATCCAACGGTTAATTTTTAAACACGGAAGTTTTCCTGATAAATTTTTCAAAGGGGCATATGCAGTGGGGCTGGGAGGCTCCAAGTTGCTATGGCAATGGACTAGGCCTGAGCAAGATGGCTGCCCTCTCTGCCTGGATGCCCAGCTGCCTGGCAGGTGGGGCTGGGGGAAGGGAGACATCAAAGGCTGAAGGGAAAGTATCACCCGCCCCCCCCAGAGAAGGACAGCAGAGCTTGGGCTAAGGGGAAGGGGGACTAGCCTGAGTTACAACCACTTTACACCTGGAGCCCGACCCCCATTCAAATGCTGGCAATTGAGTCTTTGGTCTTCCAAATCATTTGCAAGCACAGGAAATGTCTGGGGCTTAATTCAGGGGTTGGAGTCCTGTTCCTATCCCATCTATTTAGGAGGACGGATCTCCAGATGCCTCTGGAGGAAGATCTTGCCATCCTGTTAGGACTAGCTGGCTGACTCTCTGGTGTTAGAGGGCACCTTGCAGGGAGAGACCTTCCCCGACACTCAGGTCAACAGATCTCAGAGTCCATGCCTAGTTGAGTCCTTTCCTACCTTACCATAGCTAAATCTTTCTGAGCACTGCTTAGGGCCCCCGTGGTAGTCTGAACTCTTTCAGAGCACTGCCCTGTTTGATCTCTCCAGTCACCCAGTGGGCCAGCTGTTCCTGCCCTTCCTGACAGACACAAGCAAAGCACAGAGACACAAACTAGTATGCACAAGGCCACACAGGTAAGAGGTTAATGCCTTGTGCAATCTGCAATCCCAGGAGGACGAGACAGGAAGATCATGAGTTCGAGGCTAGCCTTGGCTCCAGAGTTCTATACTGTCTTGGCTGCCGAGACCTTGTACCCCAAACAGAAAAGAGAAAAAGAAAAAATAGAGAGAGGCTGATATTCAATCCCAGGGGATATACTTCCAAGCCTTTTCTTCTGGAAAGTTGACAAGAATGGAAGTCAGCCCAGGGCCACGGGAGCCTCAGGGAGTGCAGACAATGTGGACCGGAAGGCCAGGGCCTGTGAAGGCAGACCTGTGAACCCCAAGGACAGACTGAAGCCGTCCCAGGCTGTCTGAGGTTCCAAGCTCCACCCTAAGCCCCCAGAGCATCGACTGGGCTCAGAATAGAACACCAAGGGCATCGAGTCCCTGCCTCCCACACCCCGCCCTCAGCCTGGCCAAGTCTGCTGTCCCCCCTCATGCCTGGCTCTGATCCTCTCTCCTTCACCTCTGCCTGTCCCACCTCAGGACTGCCCACCGCTTGTTCGTCTGTCCCTATTCTGGCTGCTGCTTGGGGAAGTAGCTTTCTAGCCCCTTTCCTTTGATATACATCTAAGTTGTGCCACCTTAGGGGTGACCCAGAAACCTCTGAGAGCCCCGGATTTTCCTTCTGACGAATGTAAGTTGGGACAGCAGGGACAGATGGACGGCAGTGAGAGACATGGTAGGGCTCTCTTTCTCCAGTTCCCTGCAGCCAGAGACGCTCAGCTGTGGGACTCGCCACCCTTCAAGGAACATAGGGCCTGAGAAGACTGGCCAGGCCTGAGGGGGTGGAGCTGGGGGGGAGGGGACGGGGTGGGGCGGGGCAGACTTATGGGACTCTGTACAGGTAGCAAGAGACAGTTGAGGATTCGGGCACTTAGGCACGTTGGCCCGGCCCTACTGTCCACACTCTGAGGGGAGCACCAGATCAAGCAAGGCCACCCAGCTCTGTCCCAGGCACGGGCTGCTGGCTCTATGACCCGCAGGTCCCTGTCAAGCTTTTGCCTCGTGTTCTACCAGAGTCCATAGCTCTCCTTGCCAGGCCTGGCTCACTGACCCTGCCCCAGCCCCAGCCCTGTCTCCTCCCGTTACCCTCAGTCCCTAGGGCTCTCCAGACACGAGGTCACAGTGACAGGCCACCTCAGCTAATGCCCCACTCAGCACGCCTCAGGACTGCTTGTCATGACCCCACAGCCTGCGCTTGCCTCTTCCTTCTTGGCCACCTTGGCTCTTAGATGCCCTGTTCATTTGATCTCAACCTGCCCCAGGCTGGCAGGTCCTTAGGGAGCGACACCGGGTGGTGACAGGCCCAGGGTCATGCTGGGGAGGTGCCAGGCCAAGTACCTCTCCTGGGCTGGAGGATGCTTCTGCATGTCAGCTGTGGTGCCTGGCAGGTGACTGCCCCTCCCTCCACCCGACTCTCTCCTGTGGCAGTCGTCCCTGCCTCCCAGGCACCTGCTTCTGGCAGCCCACACCTTATTTTCTCTCTCACTTTCTCTGTGCCCTGGGTTGGGCCCAACCAGAGATCATAGGCCCTAAAGAAAAATGGGAGCCCCCAACTGGAACCCCAGAGGTAAGAAAGGCTGCTAAAGATCACCAGAGTTCCAGGTTGCCCCAGAAAACTGGAGCTGCAGATTCCTGCTCCCCACAACCTCCAGGCACTGCCCCACAAGGACTCTGAACCCCACCCGGTCTAGTCAACACCTGCCAGTCCCCAGAAGGTTCAGCCACTCTCAGCCTCTAAGTGTCCAGTTTTCACACACACACACACACACATACACACACACTTACAAACATACACATACAAACATGCTCACACACATAATCACAGACCCCCACATAGATATATGCACACATACACACACACACACACACACACACACACATAGACATGCACATACAGACATGTACACACACAGTCAGACCCCATATAGATATATGCACACATACACTCAAACATATACACAGACATACACATGCAAACATGCTCAGACACACATAAACACACACTACATACAGACATGCATATATACACCCACACACATGCAATCACTAATTCACCTTTCAATGACCTTTAATCATTTGGAGCAAGGGCTAGCGCCGCCTTGCTCTCCATCCAAGTACTCAACAGTCTTTGGGATGGATGGGCAATATAAGACCCGAGGAGCTGTTCACCCTGCCCTCAGTTTTTCTACCTTTAAAATGGGTGTCATGAGAATGGTGTGACGTCAGTGATCACAACATGAGGGACACCGCAGGCTGAAGATGAACAGGGCTGTGAGGGTGAAATACTTCCTCGCTTTCACTCCTGTGGATGGGGACATGAATGGGGGTCTGGTGTGCCAGATCTGGGAGGAGTGACTTATTTACCCGTGAGGGTCTCCCCCCACTCCCTGTGCTTGCAGACACTCTTGGGGTGACAGCAAATGGGAAGAAGCCAAAGAGGCGGGGGTCTTGCCCTGGAGCCCCCTCATCCAGTAGCAACCCCCCCCCCCAGCAGACACCAGCAAGGTGAACGGGTTCCATTCACCCACAGGGCAACGGCTACAGACAAGGAGAACAGGTGCATGACTTCCGATGATTGGATTTGACCTAAATTTTTGAGGACAGAGTCACCTCCTTACAGGGTCATCAGTCCCTCTGGGGACAGACTCTGGACAGCTGGGCTCCCCGAGGCAGCCAGGAGGGTGCTGGGTAAGGGCAGGCCCACAGGCCAGAGTCTTGTGGGAGGACTGCAGATGTCATGATGCTCCTCTTAAATTCCCACCTGGAGCTGGGCAGGCAACCCCCAAATGCCCTGTCCTTGGCCCCCAGCCGCTAATCCCCTCCATAGAGCCCCTCCTCCCCAAGACCCACACAGAGCTGTGTTGCTGTTCCGCCTTAGCAGCAAATCACAACATGGCCTTGTCTCTGGGCGGGGTGGGGGGGTGGAGGGGCAGGGTCCCTGACCTTGCTGTTCCTCTCAAGTGGGTTGGGACTTTACTCATTTGCCCCCTACCCCCTGTGCAGAAGCACTGCGGTTGTCACTCTGGCAGCTTTGGAATGGGCTCTCCCAGGGATAGCCTGGCTCAGGTGAGCTGTGGGGAGGTCTTGGACCCTGCGTCCAGACTTTGCAGGCTGTCCACAGCCTCATTTCCCTCTGATTCTCCAAAGCATCTGGGTCTCTACGGACCAGGCAAGGTCCACACGACCTTCGTGCACCCAGGGCCTCAGTCAGCTGGCTGACTCTGCCTGGCCGTGCTTCTGCAGCGGGTGGCACCCTAACTGTGCACCACCACGGCATCGTGTCTTCCTCAGTTGCAGGCTCTCTGAGACCTTGGCTTTCTGGGCTCTCCTGCATCTCCAGGCCACAGGCCTGATCTTCTTCCAAAGAAGAGAAACGAGAGCCCTGGTAGAGAGAGCCACATCTGAGAGACATGGACGCAGAAGCTTCGGCCTCTGGAGTGCCGGTGAACACTAGTCAGCGCAGACATTCAACAGCTGAGGAGGTCTACTCCAGCAAGGGGGGATCGGTGACATCTGGGGTCTAGTTCCTGTCTCAGCCCTGCCGTCCCCAAAGGGACCCCAGCACATGAAGGCGTTTCCTACCGCTGTCACCTAGAGAGGGCTGAGACTTAAGTTACCATCCCTCTAGTTTAAGAATCAGCCTCAAATGAGGCTCAGATGGGGACATGACCAGCCTCCAGGCAGGGCAGGTTCCCTGTGGCTAGCACAGGCCTTATCCTTCTGTGTCACCAGGGATGCTAGTCACTGAGGCCCAAGCCTGCAGTGCAGTGACCCCTGGGACAGGCTCTGGGCCCCTGCTGAACACTTCCTGTTGAGTCCTGTTTCCACCTGCACTGGCTCCACCAGTCCTCAACTTCTGACCCTGGGAAACAGTGTGTGTGCTGGGGGCAGGGGTGGGGTGGTGGGGTGTCAGGGCCGGGTTCAGTCAGGGGAATTCTGGGACGTGCATTGGTCCTCTCCTTCTCCCATCCTTCTGACTTGGGGAGAGTCGGAGATATTGTCCCTGGGCCTAAATTTCAAAATCTCTAGAGGCAGGAGAGTCCAGTGGAAAGTGTCCCAGGCTTGGGGGGACACTATTCCTATCACCGCTTAGGGTCTATTAGCTTTGGGCAAGTGGCTTAGGCTCTCTGGGTCTGAGCTGGCCGATGTGCAAAGGGGCAGACGGAAGTATCTGCCTACGGCCTTGTGGAAATAAAGGGATGAAAAAGCTACCCAGTGTGCCTGGGCCAAAGCAGCCCTGTGGCCTTCGCAGCCTTCCCCTTTACCACCTGAACAGGTCTCCTGCCTTTGGCACTTGAGGGATGGACATACCAGGGTGCCAAGTGATTCTCCTGGGGAAGACGCATGAGGTCCCTAAGGCCGTCTCAGGCCCAGAGAAACAACCGGAAACAACAACTACCCCAGATCCACACAACTCCATGCCATGCCCTGGCCACTTCTTACACGCTGGATTCAGTCACTTGCTTATACCCGGCTTCACACATGTGCCAACACATTCGCCCAGAAGGACCACATGAAAAGAGCCCAGCTCATGCCTTCTGTGTTTCACCTTCTCTGCCCACAGCCCAGGCCTGCTGTCCTGCAGGACGAGCTAGCGGAAGTCACAGCCCACCCAGCTGGAGGCCCCCTTCTCATCCCTCGGTTTCTCCACTATACCTTGACCCTGTAGTAGGTACATCCTGTGAAGCTAGAGCCAGAGTCCCAGTGGTCAGGCAGGGTCAAGTGCGCTGCGGAATCTCAGTTCATAGAAAGCTAGGCTAGGAACCGTAGCGCAACCCAGATACTCCACCCCTGGGCCTGGGACATCCTCAAGGCTCATTCGGCTGCCTCCCTGGGTGCCAGAGTGGGCGAGTGGGCGAGTGGGCGCTGGGGTTGGCCTCTACCCCCACCCCTACCCCTGCAGCAGCTGCCAACTCAGGACCATTAGTCCCCTCCCCTCCCCTCTCCTCCCCTCCCCCCAGCCCTGAGTGATGGTCCATCCATTATGCACGCTTCTTCCTGCTCCACTCCAACCCTGCACCACCCAGCTACCTCTCCTCCCCCTCCCCCTTAAGGGCTTTTAACCAAGTACATTAGGCAGGGCCAGACGCCAGTCTCCTCCCTTTCCCTCCTCCCTCTACCCCTCCCAATCTACCTCCCACCACTCCCAGCTGCCCCAAACTTCTCAGACTTGGCCTTGCCCCTCCTTTGAATCTCTCTACACCTCCCATTTCTGCCAGGCTTCCGCTGTCCAGCCCTCGGCCACCCCTGTTGGCCTGGCTAACTTTGGGCTCCAAGCCCCTGGAGAACTGGAGGCATGCAGAATGACTATTCCATCTGGATGGATGGTTATTATTCAGATGATATTAATTAATTATTAATTACACTTAATCTCCTTCATCCCTAACCTTCCTCTGGGAGGCAGGGGCCCAGCTGCTTGAAAGGGACAGGGCACAGACAGGTAGAGCCAGCAATTTGCAGATGACCCCTGGGCCTCTCAGATCACTCTGCAAGGGTCCAGCTTCAGCTAGGACAAGAAGAATACGCCTGTGTGTGCACAGCGGGGAAACTGAGGCAGGAGTCAACCTCACGTGATTCCAAGAAAGTCCACCGAGGGTGCCTTTGGTGGGACATCAGCGCATGAATTCCCTGACTGCATGATGCTGCCCTGCCCCCAAGACCTGTTTTAGGCAGAACCACTGTTTCTGGTGGTCAGGGGGGGCTGGTTGAAGGATGACCGCAAACAAACTGAAACCTGAGTATACCAGTGTCTACTGATGTGCAGGGCAGGGGGTTCACAGTGAGAGGTGAAGCCCGGAGCTGGAGAGTCCCGGTGTCCCCACTGTGGGCTCCGGGGCCCCACCTGATGGCCCATTGCACGGAAAGAGAAACTGCAGTAGCTGCAGCCTCAGCGGGTGGCACTGAACCCTGGCCACTTGGTGGACTGTTGTGGGCTATGAGGCCTGCTCCAGCCCCCTGGTCTCACCACCCAGCCCCACTCACCGTCCCCCTGGGTGGATCCTGGCGGACCCTGGTGTCCAACTGTGGCTTTCGGACCTCTCCTCCGGAGCTCTCCCTTACCAGCCGGCTGGGCTCTGTGACCTCAGGGCCCTCTGGACTCTCTGGGTTCCCCACATGGGCTGAGCTCCTCCAGTGCAGAGCTCCACTGGGACCCAGGGCCCCAAGACCTGAGAAGACAAGGCCATAGCTGTAGGCAGATGCCCTCCATGGGGCAGGAGACTTGGGATGGGGGGGCATGCTCCAGCCCCCACTCGATCGCGGCCCTTGGAGCCCAGTGGGCAAATGGGTGGGAGGATCTGGCTTCCTTGCTGAGGGAAGAACCCCACGGGGAGGGGGCCGAGAGCTTCCTTCTGCCCAACAGTCACGACTGCCCCCCCCCCCCAAGCCTGCAGAGACCTGCAGAGTCCGCCGGCCAGCTGCAGGGGATGGCCGCGGTGGGGCCAGCCGGATCCGGACAGGTGGGTGGAAGCACCTTCCCTGCTGTCCCACTCCCCTACCCTCCCGAGCTGGGGACCAGCTGTCACCCGGAGCACTGCAGGAAAATGTAGCTGCAGCAGAAACCGCTGCAAAAGCCCGGGGCGCGGACCGGCCAGGGGCGCCGGGGGCAGGGGCCAGGCGGCCTGGGTCACTCACCGGGCGGGGGGAGCAGCGGCAACAGCAGCAGAGCCGCGATTGCCCAGCGCCGCAGCCGCCTCATGGTTCGCTCATAATCCTCCCGGTCCGGGGGCTGCGGCTGCGAGCGAGCGGCGCGGGGAGGGAGGGAAAAAGGGAGGGAGGAGGGCGGGGGCGGGCGACGCCGGCGGCGAGCGGGGCGGGCGCGCGGGGCGGGCGGGGGTCGCGAGCGAGTGAGCGAGCGGGCGGCGCGGGGCTCAGTGCGCTCTGGCCGCGGCCATCCCGGCGGGGCGGCGGGGCTGGGTTAAGAGGCGAGCAGCAAGCACGTGAGCTTTAGGCCCGCCCCCCGCCCCCTAGCCGGGGCTCGGGCCTCCGCTGCGGTAGGACAAAAGGGGCACCGCCTGAAGACCCCCCTCTTCTGGACACTTGCTTGGCAGGTGCACCCATCCTGCGACCTCTCCGCAGCTACCCCTTTGCATAAGGAGCTGCAACCCTGAGACTGGCAGGTCGAGGGTGACAGGGTGAAGAGGGTCCCTGAGGTCTGACTCAGAGATGTCCTGTCTAGGGAATTGGGTGCGGGGCGTGGCTGATGACTCTAGCCTCCAGGACTTAGTACTCTTGAATGGAGTACCCCAACCCCAGGCCTCTGTTGGCCTGGGGGAAGGTTGGGCACTTGCAAAGGTAGGGCACAGTGCTGGAGGAGGGCAGAGGTCCTGTTGAACACCATCACACACACACACACACTTCCTCAGTGCCTCCAGGATCCTTAGATCCCTCCTGCACAGGGAATCTAAAGCCTGTTTCCTAGGCTGCTTTCTCTTGACAAAGAGGTCCCTGCCTCCTTTTCAGGGCCCCTGAGTTCCTCATGGGGCATCTCAGCCCTTCTTCCTGACCAAACACAAACTACCTGGGTCGTTTATGTAAGGCCAGCTTGCTCCATTTCTCTCCCATGTTCCAGTCTTAAGGGACAGAAGTTCCATGGAGCCCACAATATATATCCATGGTCAGAAATACGTGTGCCCCAAGCCTAGTTGCCCCAGTTGACCCTTCAACCCAGTTCCTGGCCTTCTTGGGCATGGTAGACCCAGTGTGAGGGGCTGGGATTTTTGACCTCTCTGAGAGGTCCTAAGACCCCAATACCTAACTGAGATTCCCTGAGCATGTGGGGCATGACACAGGTCCCTGTCCCTGGTGAGTGATGCCTGCTCTGGGGACTGAGTATGTATGATCCTGTGACAACAGCTAGGCCCCATCCTGCCCTCCCAAGACCACAGTGGTTTTTTATACCAATACTTTGGAACCACAGGTCACTGATTGGATGCAGGGAACCCCTTCCTGGGTCCTCTGCTCCCTCAGGGCCTCTGCAGGGGACTGGGGAGCTGCCTCTAGCTTGTGACAGCACCCCAACCCCCAGCTCTATTTTAGGCCCCGGAGAGGTGAGAAGGCGATTTCCCAGTAGGCGCTGACATCAATGTTGGGAATGAGGTGACTTCCCCCATCCCCAACCACCTGCCACTCCAGCCAGCCCCAGATGCTCAGCCAAACCGAGTGACTTCTTCTTCCCTCTGGAACCATCTTGAAAAACCTCCCGGATGCTTGTGTGAAGGGGCTTCCGGTATGAGGGGCCCCTGTGTGGCATTCTCTTGAGACTCAGGTTCTTAGGAAAGCAAGATTGCGCTCCCCATTTTACAGAAGTCCCCCAGCTGCTAAATGAGAGGCCCCATTGCTCAATGGTCAGACCTGTCCCCACCTCTGCCTCTTTCTTTGTAGGGCCAGAGGTGACTGCTACATCTGATTCCTAAACTTCTAAACCGCTTGGTATTCCAGATCTCAGGGCGACTGTCCATCCCACCGTTCTGCATTAGGTGCCATGACCCACTGGCAAGCCCTGACCAGGTATGCCTTCAGACAGCCTAGGTGCGGCCTCTTCACAGTGCCGGCCCTGGGGCTAGAACCTGGGTCTCTCCATATATCTAGTCTGAATCCAAGGTCCAGAACCTAAGCTCCTACAGTCTCTGTGTCTGAGACCTTTGCTTCTCCTGGGGATACTTTTCCTTGTCCTGAGTGACTGTTTTTCCTGGAGTCCTCAGGCCAGCTTGGGTTTAGTTATGTGACTCCATGTCCCCATAGCACTTGCTCATCTTTTTGGGTTTCTGGCTCTGTGCAGATCCAGCTGGACTTCCTGGCTGTCCTATGCCCGCCCACATCTCTCTTCCCAGGGGAAGAATCCACACCCACCCTGAGTCCTTCCAGCCCCACTGCCCCACCTCCCCCTCCTGTGGGTGGGTCAGCAGTTCTGTCTTCAAGTTGGTGGCCCTTCTGCTGGGCTCTTCATAGGAACAGAGACTGTCCCCTCCTTAGACAGGGTCCAGACAGAAGCTGCTGTTTTCTTGAGTTGGGGCTTGCCCATGACCTCTAAGAGAGTTGTCTTTGGCCTGCCCCTTTGGCCTCTGCCCAGCCAAGGTGTCCCCTGGCCAGTACCTTTCTGTTTTCATGCCATGCTTAGGGTTCCCCTTTGCCCTTATTAGAGGGACAGTTCTTCCCTCCCTCAGGAGCCCACCACCAGGAGGCCTGAGGTCCCTTCTTCCAGTAGTGCTTTCTGCCCTTTGGCCAATTCTCTCAAGTTTTTCTGCTAAGGGACCAAGCAGAAGGGTCCAGATCTTGCTTTGGAAACTCCAGGTAAGGTGAGGGTTGTCTTGGTTATGTGACAGTCAAGACTGCTGTTGGTGGAGTCACTCAGTCCTGGTTCCCAGTCTAATACCACAGGCTGGGCATGTTCAGGTGACAGAGCAGTGCAGTGGGTAAGAATAGGCCTTGAAGTTTAGTTACATTTATTTAAATACTGTGAGTTCAAGCTCGGTCAGGACTACACAGGGAGACCTGTCTCAAACAAACACACAAAGAGACCAACCAACCACCGAACAAACAGACATATCGGAGTTGGGTGTGGTGGTAAATGACTTTAGACAGTTGGATCTCTGGCAAGCTCCGGGAGAGCCAATGCTACATAGACCCTTTCTACAAACAAACCAAACACAAAGAAAGAAAGGTCTTGAGCTCTAGATTGGGGTCCTGACCCTGGCTCCTTCACTTCTTGCGTATTTGGCCCTTTTCTGAGCCTGGCTCACAGGCTGCAGGGAGCGGGGAGCAGTGGCTGGACGTCATGCATTTCTAGAGCCTGATGCTCAGAGAACATCCATCAACTGAGGCAGCCTTATAGGTGTGAGGAGGAGGCAGCTCCTTGGACCTTGCTGAGGCCCGTCAGCCTGCAAGCCCCAGGGCCTCTCTGTACCAGCGTGTGGCTAGGCAGGCGCGATTCTCAGGGGTTGGTTGGAACGAGGATGTGCTATGGCACGTGTGTAGGACGTGATCCTGCTTCAGCTCAGTGCAGACCAGTGCAGACTGCTCCTCCTATAGGAACCGCCTCCCCAGCCTCCCAGTCCTGCACACTCATCCAGTGGCCCTGCAGGAGTCCCTGCAGCTCTCTGGCCTTGCCCAGGGAGAAGACAGCTATGCCTGGGTCCCAGGGTCCCAAGCACTGCAGCCTTTGAGGGACTTGTGGGATATAGAAGTCGGTCTCAAGGGCCCAAATGCTGCTCCTTTTCCATGTCAAGATCTTCCCGGAGACTTGAGAGTTAGCCTCAGGAGGGCCTGGGGACAAATCATAGTGCCCCTTAGCAGCTGCAACTATAGGCTTACTTACATTTCATCTTGAGACAATCTCATCTCAAATATCATAGCTCAAACTTGCTATGTTGCTGTGGACGACCCAGAATGTAACTTCTGAAGGCTGGGATTACTGGTGTAATCACCACTCCTGGTTTATGTAGTGCTGGGGCTTGAACCTATGGCTCTGTGCCTGCTAGGCAAACACTCATAAGGACCTCAGTGTGCTTAACTGTCCTCAGCTTCTTCATCTGCAATCTGTACTATAGACAAGGGCATAAGTTGCGAGACAAGAAAGATGGAGGGAAAATGCCAGTCTTAAGTGTGTGGAGGGAGAGAGAGCACACTGCAGGGAGTTCACACCAGCCTGTTGAGACAATGTGCCAAGCACTTCACACAGGCAGAGCCACCTGATGCTCAGAAGGACAGGGACGGTAAGAGGACCCAAGTCACACACACACACACACACACACACACACACACACAGTTTGATGCTTGTAACTTCCCGATGGGATGGGAACTACCATGACCTTCACTTCTAAAGCTTATGGAGTTAGGAAGTAAGGCTTGGACTTGAACCTAGGTCCAGGGGGCTGCAAGTTCATATTAAGGGCTCACAGACATATCTGGGGACACGACTCAGTGGTACAGCAACCACCCAGCATGTGCAAGAGTCCCTAAGGAATCAATTCCAGGGGGGACAATAAAGGACAGCCACAGAGGCTGGACAGACTCTGAGGCAGAGACTAGGACCTCACTGGGCCAGAGAGGGGCTGGAGTAGGCTCGGCAGAGATTGACGAGGTAGGTGTGGGCCTGGCTGCAGGTGAGAGGACAGAGCAACTCAAGAAGAGAAGGCCGAGGGAGCCAGGTCTTGTATTCAGGATGGATTTGGGGGAGGACGGGGCCAATCGTGAGATTTCATCAGGTCAAGGTACATTATCACTAGCTAGGAGAGACTCAGAAGCCATCTCACCCAAATCCTTCTTTCCTTCCTTCCTTCCTTCCTTCCTTCCAGTCATTCTTTCTTTCCTTCTCTTCCTTCCTTTCTTATTTTTTTTTATAATTATATTGTTTCCAATGCTTTCTGCAACCCCCGCCCCCGTGCTTGCTCTAGCCCCCACTCGCTCCAGCCAGTTTATTTATTTATTGTGTATAAACACACCGTAGCTGTCTTCAGACACCCCAGAAGAGGGCATCAGATCCCGTTACAGATGGTTGTGAGCCACCATGTGGTTGCTGGGATTTGAACTCATGACCTCTGGAAGAGCAGTCAGTGCTCTTATCCACTGGGCCATCTCTCCAGCCCCTTTCTTAATTTTTTTGAGACAGGGTCTCACTAAGTAGCCCTGGCTGGCCTAGAATTCACTGCGTACACCAGACTGGCCTTGAACTTGAAGATCTGCCTGTCTCTGTGCCCCTAGTGCTCTGGTTAAAGTCTTCCAACAATGAAAAAAGGGTCAAACAGTGGGCCTGGGAGCTGACGGAGAGGAACCTAAGGCCTGGACGGACTGGACAAGCCAGTGGACGACGGTCAGGGAGAGGGTGGGGTTTCTGGGACCAGGGTTTGAAGGAGAAAGGGGACCTGACTTAGGTCATTATCCAGCTCAGACGACCTTGGACTAGACAGTTGCAGTTTAAAGCTGCCGGCAGAGCCACCGATGCTCAGAAGGACAGGGACGGTAAGAGGACCCAAGTCACCAAAGGCCAGGGGCTGTTGCCTCGTTCAAGCTGTTGAACCCACTTCCAGGAGGGAAGAGCCTCAACTGTGGCAGCATAGGAACGGTGGTAGGTTTGAGCAGGGGACAGACAGAGGTGTTAGGTAGGCAAGAGGGCACAGCGCAGACAGAGGTATTAGGCCAGAGGGCACAGCGCTGGCAGGACTTGGAGAAGGCCACTGCTCTTCAAAGGGAGACTCAAAGTGCCACATGGTGAAGGTGGATGGTGGCCATCTGGTTCCAAGTCTAGTTCATCTGCTGTGAGGAAGGGTCTATGGAAAGTGGCTTTGACTCTCTGGTCAAGGAGTCACGAAGGGGCCTCAATGCGTTAGGCAGCCGCTAACTGTCCCCGTTAGGTCTTGGTGTTCAGGACTTGCCACTGACCTAAACCTACAACTGGAAATGGGAACAGACAAGCAACTGAGATTTTGGCCTGACAGGTGTTCAAGGTGACACTTGGGATGGACCAGGTGTGAGGTGGGTGTGGGTCTTGGCGGCACAAGAGGTGAGGGTATCAGAACCTGGTGCCACAGGCTCTTACTGTGAAGCGGGAAGTAGGTATAGAACAGGGTCTGAGGAAGGCACAAGGACATCTTCCCCCCCGCCCCCCCCCCCCCCGAAGGTGGCATCCTGAGGAAGGTGGCAGGGAACAGGTATTCCCATAGACTATAAAGAGAAAGGCATGTCCCCAGCAGGACCCAGAAGTAAGTCACTGCCTGGGCGCTAGGGAAGGAGAGAAGGTCTTGGGCAATAATGCCTACTGGATGGGAGTTTTTCGACAGCAGGTGACAAGCTTCTTTCTGCAGGTGACTGCTCACTAAACAGCAGAGCTTAAAGTGCCAGACAGGACAGGGTCGAGGGGACAAGGCAGGACAGGTGACTGCTCCTGGTCCCAGGCTAGGCTGCAGGATGACTGTGCTCCCACAGCCTCCTTTTGCAGGGGCCTGGGCTGTTCTGCAGTGACTGTGGACGGCAGTTGGCTGGACCCTGGCCTGTGTCTAGGGTTACTGAAGGGCGGCCTGCACACCAGCACGGTGAGCTCCAGCCTGGCCCTCCCCAGTCAAAGTCAGTAACAATTCTCTTGACATGTCCTGAATCAAGACTGTAAAACTTAAAGAAAATGGGATTAAAAAAAAGCCAAACAGGGCCTCTGAGGAGCTTGGCCCACAGTTGCTCTGTTTCCAAACTGACAACGTAGGCCCTCACCCACGGTAGCCCCCCCTTTCTTCCTCTGAAAGGAGACAGAATAGCACCAGACTTCTGGCAGCTTCAGCATTTAGAGAGAAACACACAGGCAGAGAGGGTGAGAAGGACCACAGTACAAATTGAAATAAGAAACAGTGGCCAAGGAATCGATAGCAAACCCATTTCTGTCTCCGGATTAATGGCGCGGCTGTAAGAAATGGGAGGAGGTCCTGGGGGAGGGCAGGGAGAGGGGGAGGCAGTTGGCAGGTGAGACACTGACCCTGGGACAGCAGAGCTCTGGGTGGGAAGCTCCGACTGACTGACTGGGGTTCAGGGAAGAGATGAGAGGGTTCCCCAGAGGCCCCCAGGCTCATCCTGGACTCAGGGGAAAGGTCGAGGCTGGGTTCCAGCTAAGTGCATGGGGGAGGGCGTGCTGGGAGTCCCACTGCGTAAGCCCCTCCTCTGCTTCATATGTTCCCGAGGATCTGTGTGAGCGTGGGGGTGTGTGGGGGAGGGGACATAAACAGCCATTTCAGAAAGGAGGAGAGACCACATGCTTGGGAGAGGAGGCTGCGTGGGGGTGGGCAGCACCAACTAACCCTTGGCTCTGAAGAGAGGCGAGTGCTTGTTGGGGGTGGGGTGGTCGTCACGGCAGGAAGCTGGGCTTCTGCTCCAGCTTCTTTGTGCATGCACCCCTCCATGCCAACCTTATCTCTGTGGGTAGCTGGTTGTGGCTGGGCAAGCCTGCTGCAGAGTTCTGTCTGGTCTCGTGTGTGGACATAGGTGGAGGGTACTCCCAGTCCAGAATCCTTCAGTCAAGACCTGGAAGTGTGTTGCTACTCCAGAGTTGAGCATTACAGTTGCTTGCCTGTACCCCCAGAGGCCTGGAACTTCTGGCTCTTTGGGGGTGCTCTTAGGCTCTGGTCCCCCTGCTGTCCCAGTCAGCCCTGGTCAGTGGGCAGCATCAACTAAGCCTGCATCTGGCCGTATCTGACTCTGGAATGCCTAGGGGCAGCGTTCTGAGCAGGAGGTGGGCCTGGAAGACAGGGCAAGGAGAACTTGGGGGTTCCCAAAGCAGTGGGAGCAATGGGGTCCTATAGTGACCAGCTAGCAGAGGGAGGAAGCAAGAGAGAAAGTGGGGGCAGGGGTATTGTCTGCAGGCCCACCTGCAGTAGGCAGACAGCTGGTCAGAGACTGACACTCAGCTAGGGAGCTGGTCAGCCTGTGGGGAATAGAGTCAGAGGCTACACAGAGTCCTCAGGTTCTAGGGCCATCTTCCCATAGGCCCAGGAGACTGGATGGCCTAAAACTCTGCTGCAGTCTGAGTGCTGCCAGAGAAGGGTGTCTGGAAGGGAGAGGCAGGTCTGTGGGTGGGTCAAGGGCAGGCAAGAGGCTAGGGGTTCTTGACTCAGGGCCCGGAAGAGGAAAGAAGACATGTCTGCCACCGTTTGTCTTAGCACTGCAGAGACTAGAAGCTCATAGGACAAAAATGAGGTGTGTGGCCAGAAAGCCCCAGGCTGCTTCTCAGCATTGACACTGGGGAAGTATATCTCGCCCTTGTCTGGGTCAGAGCAGAGAGGCCCCTAAGGGCAGAGCTGGTCCAAAGTCACTTTGAGGGGGGCCACAAACACATCAACTGGTGTCCCCCAGATCCTGACAGTTTGCTCCTGGTCTCGGCACCTCGCCAGCCCCTGGGGGTTCAGCTGGTGCTGTTCTGCTACCTACTGTCCCATTCTGCCCTGGGGTACCTGGGAGTCTGGCTTCCTCTTCCCTCCATCCCAGGAGATGCTGCTCTGAGGTGAGCCGGCTGGCTAGAGGGTGGAGTCTCAAGATAGAGTAGGTCACAGAAGCTAGGGAGCACTACAGCCTGTGGAGACAGAAACATAGACCATAGGCGAAAGTCCCACCTCTAGAGATCCTAACAAGGGAGTCGGCTGAGCTGGGCTGAACCGGTTTCTCCTGCTAGGGTTTGGCATGTGGAAGGTGGAGGGCTTTGTGTGAGTTTGCCACTATAGGGGCAGTCAGGGCTATGTGTGCGTCTTTTATTTTTTTTTAATAATTT
Source organism: Apodemus sylvaticus (assembly GCF_947179515.1). NCBI lineage: Eukaryota > Metazoa > Chordata > Mammalia > Rodentia > Muridae > Apodemus > Apodemus sylvaticus. The sequence goes on from NC_067481.1 coordinate 20,217,681, forward strand.
TGTTTTTGTTTTTCTTTTTTAAGATGTATTTATTGATTATATATAAGTACACTGTAGCTGTCTTCAGACACCCCAGAAGAGGGTGTCAGATCTTGTTATGGATGGTTGTGAGTCGCCATGTGGTTGCTGGGATTTGAACTCAGGACCTTCAGAAGAGCAGTCAGTGCTCTTAACCACTGAGCCATCTCTCCAGCCCGTGTGTGCATCTTTTGTCTCTAAGATCTATGGTTAGAGCTGGCCATGGAGCAGAGGCTGTTCCACTGGGTAGCTGTGCACTTTGGTAGCTGCAGAGCCCGCTGTTTAAGCTGAATCCGGAGGTGACGGTGGTAAGCCTCAGCTCCAGCTGGGAGTGTCTGCACTTGGGGGGCAGGGGGGAAAAGCTGGGTGCAAAAGGCCCTGAGATTCTCATTATGCAATCTTTCCTGGGGCAGGAAACTTCAAGGGAATGAGAAGGACCTTACTTGTCACCCATCTTGGAGGGACCCAGGAGCTCTGTAGTTCCAGAGCTACTCCCTCTCCACCATGCCCATGGCCACCCCTAATACAACCTGGACAGAAGAGAGTGAAGGAAAGGGGAGGGTAGAGAAGGGTAGAGAAAGAAGATGCTGATGCTGTTAACCTCCGAGTTCCTTCCCACCCAGAAAAGGCCCGGCTTGTGCTCGCGTGGGGAGCTTGGCCTGGGAGGGCATGTCCCTACAGTTGTGGCTGAGCTGGGTGACGATCTGATCTACTTCTGGTATGTGGATGGTTTTCTCGGGCAAAGCCCTCGTGCTGGGCACCCTGAAGATGCTGCCAGGAGGAGGGACAGGACATTAGATACTGCTAAGGAAGAGTAAGCCGAGATCCCAGTGCTTCGGGCACTGGACAGGGCAAAGAGGGGACTGGGCCGGCAAGGGACATCCTTGACAAACTGGGTTTCCTCAGAACAGCATGGGGAGTGGTGGCCTGGTAGGGAAGGGGGTCACCACATGAACTCTGCTAAGGCTTTTTGGTGCCTTTCACAGAACCCTTCTTCCCTCAAATGAAGTAAGACAGAGAGACAGACAGACATAGTCTACAAACATCTCTCTGGAATTTCAGCCCTGTATTGCAAAGAGCCAAAGGGGTGTTGCTTTGGCTGTCTTAGCAGATTCAGCAAGTCCAATCCTGTTTAAGGACTTTAAAAGCATAACACAAACTGTAGGAAACATGGAAAAGCCGATAAATTTGATTGTATACAGATGTATACAGGGTAGAGGTCATTAGCACAGTTAAGAGAGAAGCCACTGATCACAAAACTACTTACAAGTTAATTTAAAAAGGCCCTAATGCATGGAGGCAGCAGCACCTTACGCAGCACCAAGGAAGTGATCAATAACCCAGGAAAACCCAAATGACCAGGCAGAACTGTCTGATGCCATTCGTTGTAAGAGACACTGAAGACTAGAACTATATAATACAGGCTTCAATTTATCAGATTGCTGGAATAACAAGGGGCCGTAGAAACAGAGTGAGTGTGTGTGATTGTGTGTATGTGTGTGTGTGAGTATGTGTATATGTGTGGGTATGTATGTGTGTGTCAGTGTGTGTATATGTGTATGTGTGTATGCATATGTGTGTGAGTGTGTATGTGTGAGTGTGTGGGTGGGTGTGAGTGAATGTGTGTGTGTATGAGTGAATGTGTGTGTGTATGTGTGAGTGTGTGTGTGAGTGTGTGTATGTGTGTGTGAGAGAGTATATATGAGTACATTTGTGAGTGTGTGTATATGAGTGTGTGTGTTATGTGTGAGGAAAACGCCATTTGGCCACACTGAAGAAAGTTATAAATGTAGGTGTCCTCTGAGCCAGCATCGCTATCTCAGGACTTTATTACCCACTACACATTTATTATAAATACTTATTCACTACAGTTACTGTGTCTATCAGCAAGAAACAAGTTAAACAAAGTACTGCAGATTCAGGCAATGACATATTCTGTAGCCAAAGAAGGGGGGGGAGCATTTTAAAGATGCTTTTTAGTAGCAGTTACAAATTATTTAAGGTATAATGGGGGAAGCAAGAAGCCACACAGGTGACAGCATTTGCCCCAGGATGGCAGTTAAGACGGTCGGAGGTGCTGTGTGCACGCACACAAACCGGAGGATGGGTGTGGAACCCACTTTCATTTTAAGCCTTTCGTAGTTCTTGAATTTTGAGTGCATATGCATGCTATATATATATGCATGCTATAATTATAGTGCCATATATATGTATACATGGATATCTATCTATAGAAGGGGAGTGAGAGTCCCGCTAACTAGCCCTTAATCTTCCTACTTCAGAAGAGCGAGGATTGTAAGTGTGCGCCACGACTGGCTTAATTATTTTAAAAATCTGAAAGTATCCGTTTCTTTCAATAATTCTTATACACAGGATTGTGGGGGGATTTATACACACAGAGAACCCTGATTTAGGTCAATCCCCTACTAGGCTCCTCACAGCCCACACCAAAATTCATTGCTTCATTACCCACCCACCCCTTACTGCATTCTCAACTGCACTGTAAACCCAAGACCATTCTAGACCACACCTAAGGCATCTGCTGTCTGGTGTGTCTTGTACCTCCTAGGAGAGGGATGAAGACATTCGCGACTTCAGCTTTGACTCCCAGATGCACCCTCATCTACTGCATGGAGTCTTTCCCCACCTGCAGCCCTCCTGGGGCACGGAGGCGGCTGTCTCCATGCTCTCACCCCGCTGTTTCCTGTCCGCAGTGTCATCTGCTGATGGACAGAGGCTCTTCATGGCTCTGCGGGCTCTTGGGCTGAGTCTCCCTCGTTCCACTGTTGACTCCATGACCAAACCCCATGACTCAGAAGTTAGGAAGGATCTGACAACATGCCAGGCATGTCCTGTAATCCCGACACTAGGGCAGTGAGGTCAGGGCCAGCATGGGCTACACAAAGAGAATCTGTGGAGGGGGGGAAGGAGGGATTGAGGGATGCAGGCAGGGAGACAGAAACACAGAGAGACAGACAGTAAAAACAAAAGAAAGGGTCCAAGGCCATCGAATCCATCACCTGAGCTGAATTCCTTCCCTACTTTGGTCAGTGAAAGTTCAAATTCTCAGGATCTGCAGAGCCATAACCCTGACAAACCTGTATATCACATGGCCATCCAATCCAGCAAGTGACCCACCCCTGAGACCCTTAGACAGCCCTCTTTTCTTAACCCATCAAGTGGTGGGAACTCAAATCGCCTGTGAGCTTTTAAGACTGCATCTAACCAGAGATTCTTTGCATATATCTGAGTAACTATGATGTTCCAAGGTTGGGATCAAACAAAAGGCTTTTTTTTTTTACAGGGCAGGAAAGTGAGGAAAGCTACAGCCCATTCCTCAGCCCTTGAATTTTTGAGACAAAGTCCTACTGTGTAGCTCAGGTTGGCCTTGAACTTATGACTCTTCAGTCTTTGCTGAGATTGCAGGTGTGCACCACCTCGCTCGACTCCTGTCATTATGGATCCTGATTCTGCATGCATGGGTAGGAGTCCAGAGGACTGCATTTATTTTTAAAGAATGGGGACTTGCTTTGTGCCTATGTAATGGGTGTATGTGCGCATGTGTGTGGGGGAGTATGCACTTAAGCACAGAGAGGCCAGGGAAAGACTGCGAGGCCTCTTTGACTCTCCACCGTATTCCCATGAGACAGGGTCTATTACTGAACCCGGAGCTAAGCTGATAGTCAGAATGCCCCGTTTCAGCCCCCACAGAGCTGGGGTTACACGCACAGTCAGGCCAGGCTCTTCTTATGGGTGCTAGGGATTCAAACTCAAAACTTCACACTTGCCCAGAAACTCTTCTTACCCACTGATCCAAGTCCTCTGTCCCTGGGACCTGCATTTGCAATTTGCAGGGGATCATGACGCTCTGTATATATATATATATATATATATATATATATATATATATATATATATATATATATATATACACATACACAATCTGAGTTACAGAAGAATAGCCTTTTGCTCTCTGAACATTAAGTCAAAATCTTCAGTTAAAGACCACTAAGTAAATAGGGCTCCAGTGATCTCTTCTCTGGGCTGCGTTCCCAGAAGAGACTTTGCCCATGGAGGGAGCTGGTGACCAGTGCCAACTCTGACCAGCAGGCCCCTGAGGGTGGACTTTGGCCTGTAACCAGCCACGGTCCTCAGGAATCAGAAGGACTTACCTGGTACAGTGTGAGCTGCCTAACGGTGCTGGAGCCTCAAAGGGACTTAAGCCTCTGGGCTTCAGAAAAGAAACTTCAGGAAAGGATTTAGACAGATGGCAGCAAGGAAGAAACTTCCTGAGACAGAAACCTTCCATTTTGACTGCAGTGGGGAGGGGAAAAGTCTGAGGAAGGAAGCCAACACCAGTCCCAGTCCTCATAAGGCTGCGCCACAGCCTGTGTCTGTTTCTTCACGTTAAACGTGTGCAAGGAACTCCATCCTCCCGGCCAGACTTCCGACATCTCCATGCGGCCACATCCAAATGTGTGGGTAATGTATGCGGGGTATCCTATTGAGCATCCTACTTTAAAAGGAACCAGAAGGCTCTGGGCTTGGTGAAGAGCTTACCGTTTGGAAGGAAACAAGGCTGGACCCATCACCATGACTACAGACTCTTGAGTCTTCCCGCTTTGTCCTTTGACCCTAAACTGATCTCTGGAGATTCTAGTCTGGCAGAACCTAACAGAGCAGTGGGTTTCCTGTCCTGTGAAGGGAAGCCCTTTAGTTATTTATTTAAACTACCTGTCCTTGGTATCAAGTAAGAGTAGGTGGTCGCCGGGCGGTGGTGGCGCATGCCTGTAATCCCAGCACTCTGGGAGGCAGAGGCAGGAGGATTTCTGAGTTCAAGGCCAGCCTGGTCTACAGAATGAGTTCCAGGACAGCCAGGGATATATAGAGAAACCCTGTCTAGAAAAAAACCAAAACCCAAAACCAAACAAACAAAAAAGAGTAGGTGGTCTTCTTCTTCTCTGCTTCTTCCTCCTCCTCCTCCTTTGACACAGGGTTTTTCTGCGTAGCCCTGGCTGTCCTGTAACTCACTCTGTAGACCAGGCTAGCCTCCAATTCAGAGATCTGCCTGCCTCTGCCTCCTGCGTGCACGGATTAAAGGCGTGTGCCACCACTGCCCAGCAAGAGTAAGTGGCTTCTAAAAAAAAATGTGTTTGGTTGTTTTTTTGAGACAGGGTCTCATTATGTAGCCCAGGTTGGCTTTGAATTCACTGTGTCTGAAATATTTAATCCTCCTGCCTCCACCTCCCAGGGATAGGGATTATAAATATATGCTACCACACCCAGGTAGGGCTGGTGCTCTGAGTAGAAAGGAGAACAGAGCAGCACGGCGAAGGTTCTGGATAGCTAGGCCTGCACGGCGAAGGTTCTGGATAGCTCGGCCTGCACGGAGAGGTTCTGGATAGCTAGGCCTGCATGGAGAGGTTCTGGATAGCTAGGCCTGCACGGTGAAGGTTCTGGATAGCTAAGCCTGCACGGCGAAGGTTCTGGATAGCTCGGCCTGCATGGAGAGGTTCTGGATAGCTAGGCCTGCACGGCGAAGGTTCTGGATAGCTAGGCCTGCACGGCGAAGGTTCTGGATAGCTAGGCCTGCACGGCGAAGGTTCTGGATAGCTAGGCCTGCACGGAGAGGTTCTGGATAGCTAGGCCTGCACGGCGAAGGTTCTGGATAGTTAGGCCTGCACGGCGAAGGTTCTGGATAGCTAGGCCTGCACGGAGAGGTTCTGGATAGCTAGGCCTGCACGGAGAGGTTCTGGATAGCTAGGCCTGCATGGAGAGGTTCTGGATAGCTCGGCCTGCACGGCGAAGGTTCTGGATAGCTAGGCCTGCACGGAGAGGTTCTGGATAGCTAGGCCTGCACGGAGAGGTTCTGGATAGCTCGGCCTGCATGGAGAGGTTCTGGATAGCTCGGCCTGCACGGAGAGGTTCTGGATAGCTAGGCCTGCACGGAGAGGTTCTGGATAGCTAGGCCTGCACGGAGAGGTTCTGGATAGCTAGGCCTGCACGGAGAGGTTCTGGATAGCTCGGCCTGCATGGAGAGGTTCTGGATAGCTCGGCCTGCACGGAGAGGTTCTGGATAGCTAGGCCTGCACGGAGAGGTTCTGGATAGCTCGGCCTGCACGGAGAGGTTCTGGCAGTTTGCCTCAAGTTGCAAGCATTCAAGAGACTTCTAGGGTCAGAAGTGATTTGTGTTTGGCAAACCCTGCGGACTGAGGTCACTGCCAGGCACATCATTAGGTTATAGCAGCTTGTGCTCGGGAGGGGCAGGGTGCAGTCCCATGGGCTCCTGTGGCTAAGCTGAGAGTCTGTGGCCTCAGGAGGGAATTAAGAAATGAGTCTTCTTGGACCTTTAAGGAAAAGAGTACCCACAGCTCTGGCACCCCCTCCACCCCTCCCTGTCTTCTAAGTGACATTTTGTCTCTGCTTTGGAGGCTACAGACTTGAAATTGGTCACGCTAAGGAGTTTGACAAGCACGTTTCAGAATGACACATGAAAAGATAAGAGAACTTAGCTCCACCCGGTCTCTTCTCTGGCCTATGATCCGGGGCATCCGAGCCTTGCCTTGCCTGTCCGCAGTGCCAGCCTCGGGGCAGACAGCTCAGCAATGGCACTTCCAGCTGTGCCCTGAGTTCCAGTCCTCCGTGCCCAGCTTGCTTGTGAAGGATGTGGGCTCCATCTCATTGGAAAGGGGGTGTCCGGATACCCTCCCTGTGTTCTTTTTACATAGACTCTGCGCCAATGAAGTCACTCTATATGGTCTTCAGTCTCTGAGAAAGGGACCTAGGCCCTTTGTGGGGATGACAGCATGCAAGCAGGCTCTGGGGGCTGTGTCCCCAGCTGCCCTCCCTGAGCCTGAAGGGCACAGAAAAATTCTTGTCCCAGATAAACATGGACTTCGTTCCTTCGGTAGATTTAAAAAATATATAGCTTTGCATGGGCTTCTGATCTAGTGCTTTCTGAAGACTCAGTAGGAAATATGGTTACTAAGAGCACATCAGGTGGATGTATCTACCAATCGGGCAGCCATTGTGTTCTCTGTAAGAAGGGGTCGTGATGGAGGGCAGAGAAGGCAGATGGGCACCCAGGCTGGACTGGGCTGGGCGGGGGTGGGACCGACTTCCATCCTTGCATTACAATTGCCTAGGAGAGAGTTAGAACACACGTCCCTTGCTCTTCTGACTCCAGTTTTCCCTACTAGGATTAGATAAGGATGGGCTCTCACGACTTCATTGAATAGAAGGTGAATCCTCCAGTGCCACTTCCACACCTTCAGCCAGGAGGGTATAGTGCGCTATGTGTTATGATCACACTAGTAATAATTCAACATTAAGTGTCAGCGAATACTCTGGCAGAGTACAGCAGCAATAACAAGCCAACTCCGGTAGCAGAGGCTCAAAAACAAAAAACAAACAGACCAAAAAACCCAGAGTATTAAGTGAAGGTAATTCACACAGGATCATTAACCTCCGACTCATCTCAAGGAGGAGTATCAGATGCCATCCTCGGAGCCTCCCTGGTCTGCGGGAGTCTCCTGACAGTGGGAGAAAGTGCTGTCCAGGGAACGCAGAGGTGCAGGTGCGGGTGCGGGTGCGGGTGCAGGTGCAGGTGCGGGTGCAGGTGCGGGTGCAGGTGTGGGTGCAGGTGCGGGTGCAGGTGCAGGCTCTGTGTCAGCTGGGATCCCATGAGCACTCTTCGCCTGATCCTTTGGGATTGGGCAGACAGCAGAGAGGTCTCAGTCACCGGCTCACGTCTTTGACTTGAGGAATGGTGCCTTCAGCCTGGATGCTCACATTAGCTCTCCGTCTGTCCTGGAGCAGGCTGCGCCATCCACACAGGAAGTGCTCTGAGAGGCAAGTCTCTGCCAAAGCTTAAGAGCCCGTGCCATTCCATTTGGCAGAGGTATCACTGCCTCATCTTCTCTGCCTTTAGCCCAGAGAGAGAGAGAGAGAGAGAGAGAGACAGACAGACAGACAGACAGACAGACATTATTGAGGGACAGGCCACAGGGTTGCCCTGCAGTCCTAGACATCCCCTCCCTCAGGAGGACACAAGATTGTGTAGGGATCCCAGGCTGCCAATCCCAGAGGATGCCACCTCCATTAGAAAGCTGGCTGGTGGGGGTGACCCCGGACGTGGTCATTTCTTTCTTTTTTTTTAATGTTTTTATTATATGTGAGTACACTGTAGATGCGTCAGATCTCATTATGGATGGTTGTAAGCCACCATGTGGTTGCTGGGATTTGAACTCAGGACTTTCAGAAGAGCAGTCAGTGCTTTTAACCACTGAGCCACCTCTCCAGCCCCCAACCCTGGCCATTTCTGATGAAAACAGGTAGAAATCATATAAGGTACCAGGTCCTTTCTTCCTAGACCTTCGATCCTGGCACCTCAGAGTCCAGGTAGAAGTCTCCATGAAAAAAGTTTTGTTTTTGTTTTGCTTTTTAAAGTGAAGAAAGAATGGAGAAGACAGGGCTGAGGAGAGAGAGCGATGACGTCACCACTGAAATCCCCACACTTAGGTAGCAAGGTAGGGGAACCACTCCATGCCTGACGCCAGTCAGGCCTACCCGCCGAGATTCTATAAAACACACAAACCCAGAAGAAAATGGTGCTTGTGACTTAGTAGCAGGGTGGGTGATAGAAACCACCATGGGTGACCTCTGGTTCCTGATAATGCGGGGCAAAGGTGAAGGGGCACCGAAGAGACAAAGTGGGGATCAATAAGTCATGGGATTCACTCCTACCAGCTAGGTGTTGGCAGTTTACAAAAGCCCGAGGGCAGTAAGCCCGTTGTTCTGTCACTCGGTGACCAGTGGTGTCACTGAGAAGGAAGCAGGCAGGCTGGAGACCTAACAGCCACGTATCCCCATCGAAGCTGCTGGTGACCCACAGTCCCAGCTCCACCCAGGCTCTCCTGGTACCCACGCAAAATGCAGCTCTTTCTCCTCCGTTAACGGCTCCATTAATTACTTTTGGGGGATAATTTCTTGTCTCTCTAATTAACCAAGACAGTGATTAAAATCAAGTCCCCCATAGAATTCCTTGAATTTCAAGTATCAGGAAGTGCCAGGCAACTTTTCTTAGCTCCTGCTTGTGCACAGATAAATGCCACCGAAAGAGCAGCTTTGGGAGAAACATCCAGGAGAGCCGTTCCCACTGTCCAAGAGGAACCCGGAGACAGAGTCCACCAATCTGCCTGTTTGTCACTTTCAGAGAGTTTGGCATTTCTGAGAAAAACGGTAGGCAGCTGTCAAACTGCCCACCCCAAACTGCTACTGAATCAGAAGGGAAAGGAGGATGCTGAGCCGCAGTGGGGAACAGCCAGAGGATGCAGGACCCAAGCTCCCGGCACAGCCGCACGCACGCAGCACACACGGGGTCCTGGCTCAGAAGCAGCCCAGGCCCGGCAGGCCGCGCACTTGCACTCGGATGCAATTCTGCCCCCCCCCCCCCCCCGCCCCCAGAGATCCAAGGCCTGAGCCCTGGAACTAGAAGGGGCCAACAGAAGCTGGACCCGCTTCCTGCCACTGAGAAGGGAGCAGATGCTGTCTCAGAGGGAGCCGTGGGGAAGTGTTTAGAGAGGGAGGGATTGCAATTAGAAGAGGGAAAGCTACCACACTGACCTTTCCATGTTCTTGACTCTGTTCCTGGACTCGTTCCCTAAAGGGAAGGGAAAAATAGGTTAAGGATGTGCGGAAACTGTGGGGGGTCAAGGAACTGGGCAAGGTGCTTCAAGACCTCCTCCCTTCACCCCTGCTGCTGGGAGGGCTGCAGGAAGCCGGGCTCTCAGGCCAGGAGCTGGGCTGTGATGAAAGTGGGCCCTCTGTGGATGGTGGGGGGGCTCACTCTGGAGAAGGTGAGCAGAGCAGGGCAAAGGGAGCGCTTTGAGGGTCCCCAGGCCCAGGCCCAGACCAGCTGTGCTACCTGAGGAGAGTGAGCCCAAAGAAACTAAAACTGAGCCAGCCGGGCGGTGGTGGCGCACGCCTGTAATCCCAGCACTTGGGAGGCAGAGGCAGGCGGATTTCTGAGTCCGAGGCTAGCCTGGTCTACAGAGTGAGTTCCAGGACAGCCAGGGCTATACAGAGAAACCCTGTCTTGAAAAAAACAAATCAAAAAAAAAAAAAAAAAAGAAACTAAAACTGTTAAGACCCCACCCCGCCCTGCCCCCAGTGGGTGCGCATGACAGCTTTTTTCAGGAAAGGGTGTCTCTGGAACTCAGTTTGTAGACAGGCTGGCCTTGAACTCACAGACATCCATGTGCCTGTCTGTCTCCAGAGTGCTGGGCTTAAAGGCATGCATACCACGCCCGATGAAAGCCTTTCCGGTCCAGTTGGTGCTGCCAGTCCAGACTGCTTTCTAGGACCAGGGTGAAGACCCCGAACGTTTGATTCCCAGTGCCGATTTTGTGAGGCAAAACCAATCTTGAAGTGAAGATGGCTCGGCTGTTCAGCGTGTAACTGCTCTTGCTGAGTCAGTTCCCAGAACCCAGACGGGACATCTCACATCTGCCTGTCACGCTAGCTCCCGGGGCCTGTGACCTCTGACCTCCCAGAGCACCTGGACGGACACATGGGCACAGACCTACAGACACATGAGAAACCTGAAAAGTAAATCTTAAAAAAATAAATGGGAAAAAAGCAGAAGAGCTGGGGAGCAGCATACAGATAACAAAACAACGCACCCCAGAAATTCCAAAAGGATTGTATTAAAGCAAAGGAAAAAAACCATGTATTTTCATTAAAGTTTCTTTTCTTCTTAATTGTTTTGGGGTTCAAACTCAGGGTTGGTATGTGTTAGGCAAGCACTCTGAGCCAAAACCTTAGCTAAGGAGGGGAGGAGGGGAGGAGGGGAGGAGGGGAGGAGGGGAGGAGGGGAGGAGGGGAGGAGGGGAGGAGGGGAGGAGGGGAGGAGGGGAGGAGGGGAGGAGGGGAGGAGGGGAGGAAGGGAGGAAGGGGAGGAGGGACTTGTCGTGCATTTATTTTTAAATTGTGTTTAAAGTCACAGGAGACCTGACGACTTGCTCATATTGCTTATATCAGGGAGAGCCCAGGAGCCAAGGAACTGAATTTGGGGGCAGAAACTCTCTTATTGTAAATCATACCAAATTCTGAGTTTATTAAGCAGAAGCAGGTCCCCCACCCACCCCACCACACATTCAAACTCCCAGGCCAGAGCTGTGGAAAGGGAGGCATCAGGTGAGCCCTGCCATCTGTCTGGATGTGGTTTGAGATTGGACCACACAGAGATCTGAAGGTTGAGTTCTTCCTTACAGTTTGGCTTGATAAAAAGACATAGCGGCGTTAAGTGAGCCTGGGCTCTCTTTTTATCTTTATTTAATTAGCCATTTCATTTTTTTTCTCTGCTGCTGAATATTGAATCTGGACCCTTGGGTCTGCTAGGCAGCCTACCACTGAGTCACGTACCCTGCCAAAGCCCGGACTGTCTATGGGGGTACACATGGTTCTACCCCCGAAAGAAGGAAAAGTCAAGGAAGCGTTTGGGAGATGCCTGCGATGAGAAGCTACAGTCCCCTCCTCCACCCCTGCAATCTGTAGATTCATTCCCAGGCCAAGAGCTGTTCCTGGCCATCGACTCAGGAGCATTTGCATGTTCTATCTGGGCCAGGCCAGCCCACAGGCAGCCCCTGGCCCAGGCCATAGTGAATGCTTTAGCGCTGTGAATGAGCCACGGCGGGGAGATGGGGCTGTGCTGAGCTATGAACGCTAAGCATTCACGTAGCTGAAGAACTGAATGGACAGGAAACACCAGCATGGGTGGGTGACAGAATGACCAACGTTGTGACAGGCTGCACTGACTGGCCTCTGCTCCCCTCCGGAGCAGAATGACCTACCTGCGGCTTTTGTTTTCCTGTCTTTTTACATAAAGAACTGAAGCACAGCTGCTACACCGGCATCGCCATGGATGCGGAGAAGACGCGGGCTACGGGAAGGCTTCCATCATCTACCCACGACGGAACCTTTCAGTACCTAGCCTGGCCGGCTACATCATACCAGCCTTGTCTGCCACCTTGTGGCTGAGTGTCACCTCTGCATTTAGTGACAACAGGTAAGGACCTTGGTCTCTATGCCCAGAAAGCTGGTCTAACGCTCGTGAATACCGATGAGAACAAGTCCATTTCAGACCGGGGTACTTCACGGCTCACCAAGGAGTATAAACTACGGTCAAGGTGGGACCTGTGGGAGGGGCCTGTGGGAGGGGCCCGTGGCTGCAGGGGGAAGACCCAGCGGGCGCTCAGGTCAAGTCAGAGAGAGCAGGTACAGTAAAATGAAGACTCCTCTTGCCAGATCAGGGAATTCTTCTAGAATCTCTTGGATCCCTGGAAGAACTTGACACACCCAGGGGCCATCCCATCTGGACCAAACCCCTAAACCAGAGCAGGGGAAACTCAGTGCAGAGAGGATCAGGGTATAAGATCTCTCGCCGCCAGCTGATTCTACGCAAGAATTCTAGGGTTAACTTATCCCAACAGCAAGCAGCTCTTCTAGAATGTGAAGACACAAAAAATTGACAGCTAGGCCAAACTGGGCTGGAATATGGGCTGCGATGGTCTCTCTGGAGACGGTGGAAAGTTTACATCCTTCTTTCTCATCCCAGCAGGGCAGAGCTATGTGAAGATTAAGTAGGTGGATCCGAGGACAGAACAAACCCCCTGAAGAGTGGCCACCAGTTTCATGATTACTTCCTTACTTTTAAGATGGGACCATACCAACCATCACATTAGCTGGGGAATAGATGTTCTATATTAATTAAAGTGTTCCAAGTCCTCGCCTAATGCTTCACCCACAGCCCACACTTGGGCTGTTGGCTACCATGCCTTCCACAGCCTCCCATCCTATGGAGTAATAGAGTAATTGAACATTTCCGTCTTAAGGTTACCAGAAGCCGACAGGACCACTGCTCCTCTAAAAGGTGACATTCCTACTCAAGGCTACCAAGGTCGCCTCCACAGTATCCAGGGACCCTCGCTCCCCAGGAGCAGGCTTTGGTCTGGAGGCTGCTCCCTTGGCCTTCTCTAATACTGTTTCCTTGAAGTGACATAGCAGAGACTTGAGGCCAGAGCATGACGGGGAATGGTGCTCATTGCTTGGGGAGCCCTTGGTCATCTAAGGAGGCACCTACTGGGAAGGCACAGGACTCCGGGAGAGGCACATAGAGCCAGGAGACTCCACCTCCACCTCTAGGAAGGCACACCCCAGCCTCCACACTGGTCAACCAGGCCAAGATGGGGTGTCGGATGCCCTGTTAATGGGACCACCTGTTTGGTCTGGTTACTCTGTGAGTGCGCCCTAAGGATGGTCTCTGCAAGGAAGGCTGTGCGCACACCACAAGCTCACTCAGTGAACACCAGGACGCTATGCTGGCGACACCATCTCCCTTATTCCAGACAGGGTCCTAATCATGTGTATGTATGTATGTGTGTCTGTATGTGCATATATATACATATATGTATATATGTTATATATACATGAACACACATACATGCATGTATACGCATGTATGTTCACGTGTGTATGTGTATATATACATGTAGGTACATATGTTCATGTGTGTATATATATATATATAGTGTTATATACATGTAATTATTTTTTTTTGGATTTATTTTTTCAAGGCAGGGTTTCTCTGTGTAGCCCTGGCTGTCCTGGAACTCACTCTGTAGACCAGGCTGGCCTTGAACTCAGAAATCCGCCTGCCTCTGCCTCCCAGAGTGCTGGGATTACAGGCGTGCACCACCACCGCCCGGCAATTATTTTTTAATATGGGGCTGCTCTGTGATGCTCAGGTTGGCCTTGAACTTCTGGACTGAAATGGTTCTCTTGCCTCAGTTTCCTAAGTAGCTGGGACTTCAGGCTTGTGGCCACTGTACCCCGTTATCTGCACCATGGCGGTACTTTAATGATTCTTCTCTTGCCACTTGACTTTAAAGGCCTTGGATTCTGTCTTAGGGTTTATTTTCCTGCACAAACATCATGACCAAGAAGCAAGTTGGGGAGGAAAGGGTTTATTGAGCTTATACTTCCACATTGCTGTTCATCACCAAAGGAAGTCAGGACTGGAGCTCAAGCAGGTCAGAAAGCAGGAGCTGATGCTGAAGCCATGGAGGGATGTTTCTTACTGGCTTGCTTCCCCTGCCTTGCTCAGCCTGCTCTCTTATAGAACCCAGGACTACCAGCCCAGGGGTGGTACCACCCACAAGGGGCCCTCCCACCTTCATCACTATTTGAGAAAATGCCTCACAGCTGGATCTCATGGAGGCACTTCCCCAACTGAAGCTCCTTTCTCTGTGATAACTCCAGCCTGTGTCAGGTGACACACAAGACCAGCCAGTACAGATTCTCACAAAGGGGGAAAGCAGCTGCCTGTGAGGGTTTACAGATGACTGTGTGTAGTGTGCCCTGCACAAGCCTACAAACTTCTCTCTTCTTTGTTTTGATTTCTATATATTATTATTATTTTTTAGATAGTTGCACTCTGTAGCCCAGGCTGGCCTAGAACCTGAGACAATCCTCCTGCCCCACTCTCTTGAGTGCTGGGATCACAGGTGTGGGCTGCTGTACCCAGTTCTGAGCCCCTCTGCTAAGCTCTGCAGTAGAGTTGGCTTTACCTCTAATCCCAAGATGGCCCTGGACTAGCTGCTAAACTTGGAGCCTCCACTCCCTCAAGAGGGAAGTAAGAACACGACTCAAAACACAGAATTTTGTTTGTCCTTCAGAAGGACAGGAAAGAAAGGCTAAACCCCACTCTGAGCCGAAGACATCCACAGAGCCTGCCATCAGCATCTGGTGACTTTGATTGTTTTGCTGCATTGAAGAAGGCAGACAGGCAGGAATTTGAGATGCTCCTGCCTCAGCCAAGTTCTGGGATGGGTTGTGGACAAGTACACTGTGCCATCTTGCTCATTCAGACCACTTGTTTGTACTGCAGTACTGGGTAACCACACGTTCCCTGGAGCCATCCACTCTGCCCTCTCGGCCCAGATCCCCTTGTTTCTGATGCCCTTCTGGGGGACATAGCTCAGTTAGTAGATTCATGGCCTGTCAGGCACAATGCCCTGGGTTTAAGTCCCAATTTGGCATAAAACCAGGGATGGTGTAGCACATGTCTGTAATCTCAGGCCTGGGAGATGGGAACAGGAAGATAAAAGTTCAAAGGTCATCTTTGGTCACATAGCAAGTTCAAAACATAGAACCCTTGCCTCAAAAAACAAAACAAAACAAAAACAAACAAACAAAGAAAGGGGATAAGAAGGGTGCGTGTGTATTGTGTCAACTCTTGGCCTCTGTTTCAAAATCAAGGGAGAAGGAAGCCCTGTGGCTCAGAACAAATCCAGCAAACTCACTGGCTTTGCGAAGGATTTTTCTATTTCTGAACTTCTAACTCTAAAATCCCCATAAAAAGCGACGTAGTGGCCAGGTGTGGTGATACACACCTTTATTCCCAGCACATAGGCAGAGATGGATCTCTGTGAGTTGGAGACTTTCCTGGTCTACACAGTGAATCCCAAGCTAAGCAGATTTATATATGGAGACCTTGTCTTGTAAAAAACAAAACAAAACAAAACAAAAAACAAAAAAAAAAACAAAACAACAAAAAAAAAAACAGCCGGGCGTGGTGGCGCACACCTGTAATCCCAGCACTCTGGGAGGCAGAGGCAGGCGGATTTCTGAGTTCGAGGCCAGCCTGGTCTACAGAGTGAGTTCCAGGAACAGCCAGGGCTACACAGAGAAACCCTGTCTCGAAAAAACCAAATAAAAACAAACAAACAAACAAAACAACAACAACAACAACAACAAAAAAGATGATAAAAAGGTGGGAATGAGGGGTTGGGGGACAGAGCAGAGGAGGACCATATGGTGCTGAGCTGCTCTCTGGGACTGTGATACAATAGTCTTAATCACTGTATGCAAATGAGATAAATAAACCAGAGGCTGTCGGGGAGTGCTCCTTCCTTTGTTTACTGAGCTGCTTTTTTATCCCACAAAGATCTTACCACCTCTGGGGATTCTGGGAAGTCCTGACCTGCCTCTTTTGGACTGTCCAGGGCAGTTCTGGCCTCTCTGGGGCTGGGGCAGTCTCTGCAGCATGTCCCAACCCTCTCCTGCCGTTGCTGGACACAATGTAACTTACTTTTTTTTTTTTTTTTTTTTTGCTTAGAAAACCCTCAATTACCTGCAATCAGATCACAGAGATGGCTGGAAACCAAAAAGCAGATGTAGAAATGTCAATATCAGGAGCTGGGGAAGGAAATCTTGGCTGCCAGGAGTTCCAGAATCAATCTGTCTTTAAATAGACTAAAAGCAGTTCTGAACTGAAAGCCTTCAAGAAGACGTCATTGTGAAATGGGATAAGGTTTAGATACACAACTCAGGTTTGTCTCCAGGAACTGCTGTCCCCCACCCAGCGGCAGAAGGCTTTATACTTGAGTCCTTTGGCCGTCCAAGACTCCATGTAGAAAAACCATTAAGAGAGGTTTGGTCAGGCCCTTGTTTTCCTGTGTTGTGCAATGAGCTAGATATGGTGAACCACATCTTGTGATTCCCAGCTTGGATCCCTTGTCTACATAATGAGTTACATGCTGCCAGCTAAGCTCTAGACCTTCCCTCCCCCTTCCCCCTCCCCCTCCTTCTCTGCCTAGCTTAGTATCTGACACACAATGACACTTAACTCACTTTTCTTGGAAGAAAAGATGAACAACATGAGGAATTCTTTACATGTTGTTGTTCCTTCCTTTCTAGGGGAATGAGACCCCCTGTGCCGATCGGAAGCTACTGACATCAGGAAAAGAAACACTATCAGCTCTCACAAGCCAGCCCCAGTCAGTCCTAGCTCACCGCTGAAAACACAAGATGGGGATGCTCCAAAAGTGTGGCTCAGGGCGGAAGCCGCCACTTGGCTTATTAGATTCCTTGAAAAGCCAAACAGAGTTATCACAGGGCCAACAGCTCCACTCCTACATATTTTTTTTTTTTTTTAAAACCGGAGAACAGAAAACAGGCACTCAAGACAGGATTTCATGAGCTTTTCTCTATAGGATTGCGCACATCAGCCAAAAAGTAGAGAAGCCCGACAGATGTATAGGGTGCAGAGACGCCTCCCTCTGTAGTTAAGAGCAGGCATTGCCCCTCTGGTGGACCTGGGTTGGTCCCAGTGCCAGGGGGTCTGAAATGTCTGACACCTGCTCTCATCTGTGCTCCTGCCCACACACAGATACCAACACGCAACTAAAAAGAAATCTTGGCCAGGCGGTGGCAGCACATGGCCTTAATCCCAGCACTCAGGAGTCAGAGGCTGGCAGATCTCTGTGAACTGGAGCCAGCCTGGTCTACAGACCAGGTGCTGGGATTGAACCTGGGTCTTCTGTAAGGACAGCACATGCTCTTAACCACCGAGCCATCTCCCTAGCCCCTGGAATTATAGCTCAAAGGACACAGCTGCCTTCTTCAAAAATACGTGCTGGAGGAGGGGATTGGGGCGACAATCATCTCACACGAATGTGGCAGATTGTACGATGGCCACACATTCCTTCCATCTGTGTCCCCACTCCTTTTGTGACATGCCTGCTGCGGCTCCTCATCAACAGACAGAACCCACAATTTACTAATCTTTATTTATTTGTTTGTTTGTTTGTTTTTTGGTTTTGGTTTTTTTGAGACAGGATTTCTCTGTGTAACCCTGGCTGTCCTGGAACTCACTCTGTAGACCAGGCTGGCCTCAAACTCAGAAATCCGCCTGCCTCTGCCTCCCAGAGTGCTGGGATTACAGGTGTGCACCACCACCTCCCGGCTCAATTTGCTAATCTTAAATCTAGCCTAGCCTCATCAGCACAGCATAGGTGAAGTACGATGCATGTTTACTCCAAAGCCTCGGCCTCACAGCTTCCCTTGTGGGAAGGATGCTTTTGACTATATAATCAGCTGATCTGGCTTACTGTAGGCACAATACGTACATGTAACATATATGTTAGACGTTTCTCACAATGGGTAGAAAATCACATAGTGTCAGATGTATAGTCATTTCCATTAATATTCAAAACAGCTTACTCTCCTACCCATAGCTGGCTCTTGATCAATAGTCACTTACTTACCTTCTGGTCCTGTCAGCCTCCCTGTAAATCATGGGAACAAAGATAGAATATCATTAGAAAGTCAGCTTGGCCGGGAATGGTGGTGCATGCCTTTCATTCCAGGACTCAGGAGGCAGAGGCAGGTGGATCTCTGAGAGTTCGAGGCCAGCCTGGTCTACCTAGCGAGTTCTAGGTCAGCCAGTGATACACAGTGAAGACCCTCTCTCTAAAATAAACAAACAAACCTACTCTGTCCTACCTGTGGAACCAGGACAAGTCACAGGTCAGTATCTGACACAGCAATTCTTTCCTTCTGATGTAGTGAATAATGATAAGCACATGATGTGTGCATGTGCACACACACACACTCACACACACACTCACACACACACTCACACACACACATACTCACACAAATAACATAAACATAATAAAAAGAAGTTAAAAAAAAAAGAAGCATCTGTTATGGTAGTAGTTTGGGTAGCTGTTGAGTGCTGGCCCTGAGTGTTGTACAACTATAACTTTGTTATATAGTTTGTTTCTTTTTCCTTCTCTTTTTTCCTTTCCTTTTCTGATTCTTTTTTGTTATTGTAGTTGTTTTGAGACATGTTTTTCTGTGTAGCAAGACCTGACTGTCCTAGACTCACTTTGTAAACCAGGCTGGCCTAGAACTCAGAAGAGATCCACCCGTCTTTGCCTCTGCTGGGATTGAAGGCGTGTGCTACCACAAATGGCCAAGTTTCTGTTTTTTGACAAGAGTCTCACCGCGGATGACCTTGGATTCAAAGAGGTTCGTTGCCTCTGTCTCTTGAGTGCTGGGGTGGAGGCAAGCTGCTAATTATAATTAGCTAATTATAATTAATCTGAAGCCTTTCCTAATATCAGCTTCTCCTTAAAGGCTCTCCCAGAATCAGCCCTTTTGACTTTTATTCCAAACAAGATAACAAAGTCTACTGACCACATTTAAGTACTCTCCCTCTCCCTCTCCTCTTCCCCCTCCCTCTCCCTCTCCAAGTTTTGAAGGCCTCTGGGGGGATAGCTTAGTTGGTAGAGCACTTGCTTGGCTATAACAGGCCTGGGTTTGATCCTCAGAACCACAAAATAGAAATCAGTTTTGGCTCATGTTTTGGTTCAAAGTCACAGAGCCATGTGTGACAAGTGTAGCACTGTTAGGATGACTCAGGGCATCGCAGGTGAAAGGGGCACACATGCGGGAGAGTATACCGTGAAGGTGCCGCTGTCGGTGGCTTTGTGGTTCACTGACAGTTGTAGAACTGACGCTAGAACCTAAGTTTGGATGATTTCAGTCACCCTAAAAAGAGCCTCACGCCATTGCAGCCACTCCACAATCCTGCTCCCTGCCCCTGAGCAGCCTCTCCATGTCTAGATATTTGTCTCTGCTGGACATGTCATCCTAGCATCCTTAGAACCTGTGGTCTTTTGCATGACGCCTAGGCACGCACCAGTGCTTTATCTCTTGTATTGTCAAACAGTATTCTACTGTGTGTACATACCGAATCCTGTTTATCCGCTCCTATTTAAATTGTTTCTTCTCACGGTGAGTAATGCCGTTCTGAACATCTGTGTGCATGTTTTCGTGTGAATCTGTTTTCCTTTCTCCTGAATAGATGCCCGCAAGCAAACGTGCTGGCTCACATGTCAACACTGTGTTCAGCATTTTAAGAATTTTATGGCATGCGAATTATATTTTAATAATGCCATCACAAGAGGAAAGGTGGGGATGGGAGGAGGAAGGAAAACTCCTGAAAAATCCTAGTGGTCATTTGGAGTAGCTCTGCATTCTTCAAGTTCCTAGAATAAACTAATTAATTTTTTTAAATAGGAAATAATAACCTTATATCTCATTGGAAATACTTGGAAACCACAGTCTAATGCTCTCAGCTCCTGCTTGACAATTTTCAAAGGCCGGTGTGATCACAGGAGTATAGCAGGCTACATGCCCTCCTAGTTGGTGGATGGCCCGAGTTAAAAACCGCAGATTCTTGCAAGCAGGCAGGTTCGAATACAAGGCTTTTCCATCTCTCCCGCCACTTGGTGAACTCTTCTGATGTCTTCCCAAACAACTGGGAAGTTGCAGCTGCTGCTAAAACAAAGTAAGGGGCAGAGAGGACCGTGGCGAGAGAGCTCCTGAGAGGAAGGTAACTTCTGGAAGGCTTCGGCTTCATGGTGGGCTTCAGAGGCAACTGTGCAGCTCCAGCTTCGATCCCCACAGAGCTTGAATGTGGCGGAACTGGAGTGCTCACAGGCCGAGGGGGGGCTATGATATGGCGCATTTGCACTGTAAAGTTTCTTCTCCTAGGGCAGGTGGAATTGGATAGAGGGGGCATCCTAGCGCCCGCCAGCAGCATCAGGGAACAGCAGTATTAAGGAGCATCTTGGGGCGCACTGTGCATGTGACTCACCAAACTGAATCTGCAGCAGACACCATTAAGCAAGACCACACTTGACCTGAACTCAAACCCCCATGCTGTCATTTTCACCAAGGAAGGCAGCCAGAGCTTGCAGCTCAGCGGGGGAAAAAAAAATCTGTGTTGACAACCGTGTTGGAGTCTCAACTCTGAGACTTACTGTTGATACTAGACTGTTATGTAATCTTACACGCCGATACGTGTTTGGATTTCAGATCTACACTTGACGGACCATTTCCTATATCATGCCTTGCTTGTATCTCTAATTGGAAGCAAGACCCAGACACCAACACGGGAGTGTGGCCGGAGACATATGGTGCGGGGAGCTTCCTGCTGCTCAAGATGATCTGAGTCCTCACATCTCCCAAACCTGTCCATGTGCTGGCTCATCTGCAGCTCTGTCCACCGGAGCTATCTCAGCCAGCTCGCACTTCCTTAGACAAGCATATGTTTACATTTATGAAATGCAATTTAAATGAACTGGTTAAACATGGGCCGTGGGCCTTGAAAGAGAAACTTTTCGCAGACCAAAACCCAGCTATAAAGGATGTTCTCACTGGGACTGCTGGGAACGACTTGACAGTCATGGGAAGACCCCAGGAACAGGAATGACACCGCAGCCTGCAGAGGAACCAATGGGACAAGAAACAATAAATCAGCCGATGCACATATTATCAAATACGTAAGTGCACTGAACTCTCTGATAACGACAGTCTACTGTGAACCAGAAGATGCAGGACAGTAAACTGAACAGATTAGGAATCAGTATTCGTGTATTTTACAAGCCTGGTCTACATAATAAGTTCCAGAACAGCCAGGACTGTTACACAGAGAGACTCTGTCTCAAAACCAACCAACCAACCAACCAAATAAATATTTTTCTTTAATGGCTTTAAATTTATTTATTTATTTATTATTTATTTATTTTTGTATGTTCAAGTTTATGGTTTTCCAGAGCAGGGTTCCTCTGTGAAACAGCCTGGGATTCTCTTTGTAGACCAAGCTGCTGGCCCCCAACTCACAGAGATCTGCCTGCCTCTTCCCCCCCCCTCCCCGAGTGCTGGGATTAAAGGCATGTGCCATCACACCCAGCTTCACTTATTTTTATTTTATGTGCATGGTGTTTGGCCTGTATGTGTCTCTAATTGAGGGTGTCAGATCCCTGGAACTAGAGTTACAGACATTTGTGAGTTGCAAAGTGGGTGTTGGGAATTGAACCCAGGTCCTCTAGGAAGATCAGCCAGTGCTCTTAATCACTGAGTCATCTCTCCAGCCCTAATCAATATATGTTTATGGGCTTGAGAGAGATGGTTCAGTGGTTAAGAGCACTGACTGCTGTTCCAAAGGTCCTGAGATCAATTCCCAGCAACCACACGGAGGCTCACAACCATCTGTAATGGGATCCGATGTCCTCTTCTGGTGTGTCTGAAGACAGTGACAGTGTGTGTGTGTATATACACACACACACATATATACATATATAGTGTATAATGTATGTATATATAATATGTATATATTATATATATTATATATATTATATATATATAATGTGTCTATACATGATATGAGAGCATCTGCGGAGAGAATAACCCTGAGGACCCGGTTCCCTCCTTCCATGCTGGGACTTTTACCCACTGAGTCATCTTGTTGTCACGATAAGAAAGAAAGATTTAAGTATTTTAACCTTTATTTATTTTTACTTTATCTGCATGTATGTTTTGTCTACATATATGTATTGCACCATGTATGTGTCAGGCATCCTCGAAGGCCAGAAGTGGATGTTTGTTCCAGAATCATGAGTCACCATATGGATGCTTCCTGTCATTAATGGGGTAATGAGAAGGCAACATCACTCTGGTGTACAAAAAACACACACCCTAAATTCCTTCAGGAGGATACTTTAAAAGTACTGAGTCCTTAAGACAGCCAAATGGTACAGCCTGCTTGCTAAGAAGCCATGACGCCATGACTGCTGGTGTGTGACCCCAGGAAAAAGGCCACTGGGAGACAGCTGTTAAATATGGGTACGGAGCTGGGACGTAGTGAGGGTGCAAGTGCTTACCCTAGTAACACACACACACACACACACACACACACACATACACACATACACACACACAGAGGAGAGGGAGGGGGAGGAGGAAGAGAGAGGGGGGGGGAGAGACAGAGAGAGACAGAGAGGCAATGGGGAGGGGGCCAGGCATGTAGCTCAGCATGGATAGACTTCCAGAAGACATTTTCATACATAAGATAAGTAAGTTAATTAAAAAAATGCACACGCCAACATCTGCACACACATGTCACACACAGCAACAACAATCCAAACTAACAAAAGAGTAAGCCATAGCCTGGCAGTGGTGGCACATGCCTTTAATCCCAGCACTTGGGAGGCAGAGGCAGGCGGATTTCTGAGTTTGAGGCCAGCCTGGTCTACAGAGTGAGTTCCAGGACAGCCAGGGCTACACAGAGAAACCCTGTCATGGGGGTGAGGGGGAGCGTAAGCAAGAAATGCTAATCGAACCTTCCAGGGAGTTGCTGGCTGGTGGCTTTCATTGTGGTGAACCGACTGAGTCCTGGCAGTTCTATAAGGGAGGCTTCTCCGATGTGACTGCTTTGCATGTTTTTGTCTTCTTGGCCCACTCCTTCCTCTAGAGAGCAATCTTCTATTCCTTTCTTTGTGTATTAAGTATAAGCTTGGCTGTCAGTGTCCCGGCAGCTTACTGTGCCTCTGATGTCAGGGCCTTTCTGCTCTGAGCATCTTGCTTATTGTGTTAGCCAGAGTTCTGTCGCTGGGATCAACACCCGAGACAACTGGTTAAAGGAGGACCGATGACTTCCTAGGCTGCAGCCGGTGGTTGGCTATCTGGGTGACTTGTGGGCCTGTGCTAAGTTAAAACATTGTGAAAGGCTTGTGGGAGCAGAGCTAGCCTAGCTGCTGTCCCTGGCAGCATGTATGTATGTATGTAATTATGTATGTATGTATGAATGTATGTATGTATGTATGTATGTATGCATGTATATATGTATGTATGGACCAGGTATGTTGGTTCGAACCTTTAATCCCAGCACTCAGGAAGCAGAGGTAGGTGTATCCCCATGAGTTCAAGGACAGCTTGGTTCTCTCAGATGAGCATAGCTTCTGTCAGGTTAACATAGAACTAACCAGCATAGATGGGAACCTAAGTAATGGAAACTCCCCAAGAACAGCACCAACCCAACCCAACCCACAGGGCCAGACGTGAAACCACCAAGCCTCACATATAGCACAGTAACCTCCCAGCAGACATTCCAATCTGATGTGGTGGATAGCTGTGAGTTCAAACCCAGCCTGTTCTATATAGTACCCTGTCTCCACACCACCGTCCTACACAGCCAGCCTGGGATAGTACAGAGGAGTGGGCAGCAGAAAACTCCAGAGTAGAACATCAATACTATCTTATGAAGCTGCGCAAGGCTGGTGACCTGAGTGGGACCCTGGAAGGCACAGAGGCGGAAGGAGATAACGACTCTGCAAAGCAGAGTCCCTGAGACCTGCGTGAGCTCTGGCTAGCGTGTCTGTAGCTTCACTCTCACCACAAGCGCATAGACAACAGTAACAAATTTAGTCAAATTTTATTTCATTTTACTTTTTTAAAAGACTTATTTATTTATTACGTATGAGTACACCATCACTGTCTTCAGACACACCAGAAGAGGGCATCAAATATCATTCATTATAGATGGTTGTTTGTGAGCCACCATCTGGGTGCTGGGATTTGAACTCAGGATCTCTAGAAGAGCAGTCAGTGCTCTTAACCACGGAGCCATCTCTCCAGCCCCTCAAAATTTAAATAAAAGAGGTAATAATGTGGAGCTGGGCATTGTGGCTCATGGCTGGAATCTCATTACTAGGGAGGCAGAGGCAGAAGTTCAAATCCAGCCAGGGCTGCATGACATCTTACCACAATACAAAATGAAATTGGAAGGCAAGCCAGGTCGAGTGTCACGTGCCTATAATCCTCCTAAAGGCTGAGGCAGGAGGAATGCTGCGAGTTAAAGGCCAATGTGAAATTACATAATGAGATCATCTCCAAAAGGGGGAGGAGTGCAGACACAGAATAACCGTCGTGCTAACACTCACCCACATATTGGTGCTTGAACTTTTTGATCAAATAACCATGAATATAGGTTTAATTTTTTTGCTGTATCCTGACTCTGTTTACTAATCTTCTTTGTTTGACCTTTACCATAAATAACAAAATTACCTACGACACCCCTCTGCATGTGTACACACAAAGTGCCTACACTACTAGAATACACGAGTAAGGCGTTTTCTTCACAGCTTCCAAGAGACCCCGAGCAGAGCTGACTTCACAGCCCCTTGTGAAAACCAGGAATGGAGCACTGGTGCTTAGGGGAGGGGCAGGCAGGAGAATCAGAGGCCCATCGTCATCCTCGCCATCCAGTCCAAGGCTAGACTGAGCTACATGAGACCCTGCCTCAAACAAACAAGAAATTTAACCACCAACAACAAAACGAACACTCCCTTGGTTCTGACTTGCTACTCACCTGAGCCCAAAGCAGGCCTCTTCTCAGCCATCCTCCGGCTCCAGCCAACTGTTGCCTAGGAAGGAGGTACAAACCAGCCGCTCAAGCGCTTTCATCAGCTTTTCCGTCCTCGCCAGCCCACCAACTCAACCACCTCAACCAACTCAACCAACTCAACCACCTCAACCAACTCAACCAACTCAACCACCTCAACTACCTCAACCAACTCAACCACCTAAACCACCTCAACCACTTCAACCACCTAAACCACTCCCCAAACAGCTGGCAAAACAAGGCTCAGAGGAGCACTGACATGAGTCCGCGCCTTCTTCCAGGCTTGCATTGCTCAGTCCCTTGGTCTTCTCTCTGTCTCTGCTTCGTCAACTCCTGCGACTTTTTTTTTTATTAAATTCTTTTAATTTATGTGTATGTGTGGGTGTTTATGGAGGTCAGAGGACAACTTGGGGGAGTCAGTTCCTCGCCTTCCACCGTGTGTGTGTGTGTGTGTGTGTGTGTCCTCAGGGATCGAACTCGGGTTGTCAGGCTTGGCTGCAAGCACTTTTACCTGCACGGACCCTACTGATAAGTCTTCACTGCTTCTTCCTCAGTCCCTTCCCACCTCAGCAGCTTCAACACCAACCGGCACCACACTAGCCCGCCCCCAGCTTTCCCTCAGTTCCCCGCCCCAAACCTCCCTCCCCGGCCTCTAGGACCCATGGCACCTTTTTGCTGTTCTTTTTTCACTATTTTATCCCTTCCTGGTATCCGTACCTTTTCCTGGCTTGCTCATCCAATGTGGACTCCTTCTTGACCTCTGTACTCCCTCCTCAAAACCTCTGTGAGGGTTTTGCAGGTCCTGGGAGCTCTTTCAGACTCTTTAATCTCAGACTTTGATTTAAAGTTCCCGGTGGCTCCACCCTATGGTGTCCCTGGAAGGACAATATTATTAAGCCTTTATCCATGCCCACCTTTTTTTATCCCATTCTGCTCTGGCTTCTTTAGCTGGCTTCTCATTCCTTGTCCATTGGCTGCTCTTTGCTGGAAGTCAATGCGTGTCAGGGTCTCCTCACACGCTTACAAAGTCGGCGCCCGCGCTAGAGTGCTTGTCTAGCATGCGTGAAGCTGACTCAGATTCCCAGCTTCCTGCATCAGCTCCGATGTATGTTTGCCCACAATGAAGAAGTGGAGGCTGGGGGTTCAGACGTTCAAATCCGAGATGATCTGGAATCCCAGATCTTGTGGTGGCACCTCAGAGGCAAGTGAAGCAGGTAGATCACTGTGAGTTCGAGGCCAGCCTCGTCTACATCCCGAGACCCTGCCTCAAAATAAATAAAACCCTAGACGTTCTAATGAATCCCATCTGTTCCCTGCCCTTTCATCATTACCTCACCTATCCCCTAAGAAAACTCTCGAAAGAAGTCTGCTTTCATTTTCTTTCACTGTTATTCCTTAACTTTTTTGCTGTTGTTTTGAGACAAGGTTTCTCATTTATGCATCACTGGAACTCTCTATGGAGATTAATCTACAGAGTTTGGGAATGTTTGCCGCCATTACCAATCCAATATTTCTTAGACCCATCTATTTATAGTTAGGGCCTCACACCTAGTTCATCTGTACCTGCCCAGTCCGCCCTTGGGTTCCATGTTACTATCTCACCACACGCATTTTAGAACACAGGACATGTGATCTCCCCGTGAGGCATCCTTTCTCTCTCCCCGGCGCCATGTCTTAGCCTTCTCGGCGTCATCTCGGCCTTACCATCCCTGTGGCTGCCATGCTCCTCAGCCTCCTGACTCTGTCCACCTTGCTTCACCTCCAGCTGCTGCCTTCAACCAAAGCTTTTCTTCTGCTCCTTCTTATCTTCCGGAGAGGCTTTCACTCATCTCCATCCTAGCACCTCCAGAACTCTCTCAGGCTCTGACTTCTCTCTCCTCCAGATCTATGCATTTCAATTCCTATAGACATTTCAATTTGGGCACCTTCTAATGAGTGTGTCACACACACACACACACACACACACACACACACCACAGATACACAAGCAATAATAATAAAATTAGAAGAACAACAACAAAGAAAATAATTGCAAAGTGAGACAGAGACACAGCAGGTAAATTCTCACAAAAGAATACCTCATGGCCTACTGGGCCTTCTTGTCTTGGGGCGGGTAGTAGGGTGGTGTGGGAGGCTGGCTCGTGGGCGTGTAGACATTGTGTGGGTTGTGCGGGTTGTAATAGGTGCTGGCAGCGGCTTCTGCAGCCTTAGCCTCGGCTGCAGGAGTAGAGGGAGCACAGGGGCCGCTGACCGGAGGCTCAATGGGCCCAGGATAGGGTGGTGGCCGGGGCTGTATTAATCCCATGACCCCATCCATCATGGGAGGTCCTGGATAGAGCTCCAGGGGCGATGGTTGGGGTAGCCAGGAGGGCAGGGGTGCATTCCATTGGCGACTGGCGCGGGGAAAGACATAGGCCTCGCCGGGCATGTAAGGGGACTCATAGGCTCCATTGGGGACTTCATCTATGGAGGCTTGAGATGCCACCTGGAGCGTGCGCTGCCCAAACTCAATGGCGCCCCCTGCCGTGAAGGTCGACTTGTAGGAGGCAGAGCCTTCCCGCCACCTCCCTCCTCAGCCTTCACTGTTCCCTTAATGAAGTTCGCACCAAACACCAGCTGCTTGATTTCACAGTCCTTCATCATGAAGGCCTGCATGGCGTCCTTCCCCTTAGACAGAACCCGGTACAGAGTAAGGAGTAAGGAAGACGGGCCTTTCTTGGTCCCTTTGAAGGCCTCTGGCACATTCTTCATGTCGTTGAAGGTAAGTTCCACATGATCATAGGACATTTAAATGCTCTCAGTGTTGTTGATGATCACTCCGCCGCCCTCTGAGCGATTCTTGTTGAGCACTATAGTCTCTCCCGCTGGGGTCCCGAGACTTGCAACGCTCTGTGCTTGCGCTGGTCTTTAGCCCGCCTCTAGTCTACCGCATACATTTATATTTAAATTACCATTTGTGGGAGGTTGTACCTGGACAGGCAAGCAGGCATCTCACTATCTTCTTGAGCAATATATTTTACCAGCACCAGTTGTTTTTCTTGAGATTGGTCATTTGGGATAAGGCACTATGGATAGGCTCATTAAGAAATTAGGCTCCAGCCGGGCAATGGTGGTGCACACCTTTAATTCCAGCACTTGGGAGGCAGAGGCAGGAGGATTTTTGAGTTCAAGGCTAGTCTAAAGAGTGAGTTCCAGGATAACCAGGGCTACACAGAGAAACCCTGTCTCAAAAAAACCAAACCAAACCAAACCAAACCAAACAAAAAGTTACTTATTAGGATATAAGAAATCACTGTGGTCAGCTGCCAAGTAAGGTCTGATGATTAAAGTGCAGGAATTTCTGCTTATTTCTGGCCTTTGGGTGTTTACATCGGATCCTCCTGATAGATCAGCAAGTTCAAATCCTGGACAAGGGAGGAAGAGCGTCTTTGGGAGTGTCTTCAGAGCTGGGGGGAGGGATTGGGGGCAGGACCTAGTGGGCTTCCTCATCCATCGCAGGTTCATAAGTCACGGACAGCTTGAAAGGAATTTCGGAGAGAAGACAACTGCAGGTTGAAGGCAGGGAGGCAGGGATGCAGGGTAGCATCACTTGGAAGTCGAAAGGGTGATGGGAGGCACTAATGATAATGGTTTGCATCCCTAAGATAAGAGCATCTGGAGCTTAGCAGCCTGTAACCAGGAAGATAGCAATCATCTCAGAAAAGTTAAAGACACAAGGTCATAAGGGGATTATGCCAGTGACAGGGCCCAGGAAAGGCCTACGTGCCTTTTTATAGAAACCAGCCCTTCAAGGCGCTCGTATTAAATAAGACACATATCTGCCTGTCTAATCTCTTAGCTGCTTCTTGTACTACTTCTAAATGATTGACATAGACGTAGAATTTGTCTCCTAGGGACAGACAGGCTCCTTTGGGCCACTGTAAGCATGCTGAGAGCATGACTGTTCTGTAGTACTACTAAGACATAAAATGAACCCAGCTCTGATAGGTCCTGAGAGAGACTGAGGTGTGGGCTAGTCTCACAGCTAATTTCATCGATATCTTATAATGAGCATAGCGAGCAGATCTGAGTTCAATTATTCCAGTCCCCACACCCAGCCGAACGCCTCACCACACAGGAGGGTGCCATCTGAATAGTTTCTTTACATCAAACAATTACCCAAAAGGCGAGCTGGGTGTGGTGGCCACGCCTTTACTCCCAATACTGTGGAGGCAGAGGCACGTGGATCTCTCTGAGTTAGAGGCCATCCTGGTCTATACAGTCAGTCTCAGACTACATAATAAGACCCTGTCTCAAAAGAAGAAGAAGCAAAGTTAGGCAGGGCAAAGTGGTGCAAGCCATTAATCCCAGAACTCAGGAGGTAGAGGCAGGAGGCTTTCTGCGAGTTCAAGGCCAGATTAGTCTACAGAGTAAATTCCAGGATAGTCAGGGCTATATAGTAAAACCCTATCTCAAAATAAAATAAAATAAAATAAAATAAAATAAAATAAAATAAAATAAAATAAAATAAAATAAAACACAGCAGCAAAAACTTTAAGAACCCATAAAACCCTTTCCAGATTAGGGTACCAAGCAACATGGAGATATTTTGAGAGCTTCACTTAATCTGAGCGATATTGGAAATGAATGTGGCTCAGTGGTTAAGCTCTGCTCTTCCAACAGTCCTGAGTTCAATTCCCAGCACCCATGTGGTGGCTCACAACCATCCGCAATGTGATCTGATGCTCTTTTCTGGTATGTCTGAAGACAACTTCAGTGTACTCACACACACACACACACACACACACACACACACACACATATATATATATATATATATATATATAAAATAAATAAATGGTCTAATGTGTCATCATCATGCCCAGGCCTGCTGAAAGAAAGAAAGAAAGAAAGAAAGAAAGAAAAGAAAGAGAGAGAGAAAGAGAAAGAAAGAAAGAAAGAAAGAAAGAAAGAAAGAAAGAAAGAAAGAAAGAAAGAAAGAATGCATGCTGGGCCGTTACCAGACTGAAGGGATGGAGAAACCCAGAATGGATAATATATTCCACGAGGGTAGTGGTTACTGATGAGGCCTTTGTTCTTTTACTAGGGAGTTTCTCTATCCACCTGGTGAGGGTGTCTACGGGAATAACTACATAGTTGAGTCTCTTACTTGGAGGCGCCATGAGTGAACTCTGTTTGCTAGCGGCCCCCTGGCAGAGGCTCACTAC
Source organism: Apodemus sylvaticus (assembly GCF_947179515.1). Classification (NCBI taxonomy): domain Eukaryota; kingdom Metazoa; phylum Chordata; class Mammalia; order Rodentia; family Muridae; genus Apodemus; species Apodemus sylvaticus. Next base: position 20,248,002 of record NC_067481.1, read on the forward strand.
CTTGGTCAGGCTGTAGGAAGGGAAAGGGTGTGAGCTCCACCTCCTAGGTCTGACCCCACATTCTGTGGATCACAAAGTTTAAGGAACGTGTGTGCCTGTGAAGAGAATTTAGAATTTGGTGGGAGTCAGATCCCAAATGTGTCTTTATGAAAACTGTTAAAGGATCCAGGGAGAGCAGCTTGTTTTCGGGGTTCTGTACCCCACTTCCCAGGAGAGGCAAAGCCCCATTTCAGCCCTTTAGGTTTCCTAGGGTGTACTCAGGATGTGGGCGAGTGTATCCAGGAACTGAAGGCCCGGGAGTGGACGTTCAGGCGCCATTTAGTCTGCTAATCTGCTTGGCTGTTGGCTGTTCCCGGGAGAGATGCCTGGGTAAAGGCCAGACAGTTTCTGCAGGCCAGGATCTCAGGGACGTGTTTAATTGGGATACAATGGGCAATGACTAGGCCCTCTGTCTCCAGATGGCTGTAGGGACGCGGGTCACAGGTAAAATATAGGCTGACTCTGTGCAAATGTTGGTTCCGTGCCTGCTTCCGGCTGCAGAGCCCTAGCGGAGGCAATTAGTTACGCCTTTTGAGGGGACATGAAATTATCCTAGAGTGCAGAGTTGAGGATATCTGTGAGCCTTCCTGTTGTACATGCCAGAAACCATCAGCCAGGTCGGTAGCCAGCTGTAGGTTTAAAAATCTTGTAGATCTGTTCTAGCCTGTTGCAGGAAGGACAATCCTTTGTATTCTGGAATGGTCTATATCCTCACGTAGTGTTGTAGCAGGAAAATGTTAGTGATCCCCAATAAAACAGACAGGAGCCAATCTGACACAACTCACACATAGTAGAGTCTTTATTCAAGCTAGCTCTGCTCTCCCCACCCCCCAACTCACTGCCATCATGTAGGACAGTTTTGGTGGTGGGGGAGCCCCAAATGTCTATCAGAGCAAGGCTTTATAGTAAGCGGCAATCAGGGAGTACATGTGCAGCCATCTAATTGGAAAGCTACTGTGGCCTTTAACATAATAGGCTTGTGCTGGGAGTCATATCATAAACTTAATTTTGCTCTCCTCTGTATTGGTGGTTGTTAGGCAGAGGGTGGGCTTGTAGCCTGGGGGTGCAGTTTGTTGGGGGAATAACCTGGAGACACTGGTGTTATTGGGGATTAGCCTAGAGACTGGAGCTAGGCTCAGGATTTGTTGGGGGAAAACTTGGAAACTAATGATAGGTACCAGCCTGTTAGTTTATCTGAGTTCAAACTTGGCCAGGTTCTCTAAAATGGAGTCTAAATTTAAAAGATTTGGCATCTCAGTAGGATCAGGTAGTAAGACAGCAGGATTTAAATTTTGTCAAGCTTTACTATAAGCTATGGAGTGAATAAGAGGAGAGGATGGTGTTTGCTGCCTGAGACCCAGGAGCAGACCCTTAAGCTGGGAAGTCCAAGGGCCTGGAGAGGTGTATGAACCACCATACAATGTACCAGGGTGGTTTAGAGGATCCCCATCAAAGTTGCAGTGCCTCCAGTCAAGGGGGGCAGCCCAAGTTCATGTCTAAGGAAAAGATAAAGAACCGGGTACAGGGAGGACCTAAAGGTTGACACTGCAGTACTATTACCTTTCGCTCACGGCCTTCCCCCGGAGGGATTTAGCTTATCAGGCTGAACACAAAATCCTGCTGTGGCCAGAAATGTCATCTGTTGCCTTCTGTGGTGGAATCTCTGCAGTCAAAGAGATTTTTTTTTTGCTGTGACTCCAAAGGCTCCTTGTATCTACATAGTGTAAGTCCTGGGAACTGGACTTTTTTATAGGGATATTCGGGTCTTTTTGAAAGTGAGAACCTAAGTCCATTTGAGGGCAAATTTTGAGGATTAGAGCTAGTGTTTTGACCTGAAGTGTGTCCATTTAGACTGCAGATTAATAAACAATTTAGACACTGAAAAAGGCTATGCCCAGGGGGAGTTTCCAGGGGAGACAGGTCTCTGGCTAGGACGGGACTCCTGAGAGCCCAGAGGTAAAGCAGTTCGAGTGCACTGTTAGCAGCCAGGGCGGACAGGGTCTCCTACACAGCCTGGGTGGACAGAACTATGAATGGGAACCCTGGGTGGACAGGATTATGAATGAAAGCAAGCCTTGACATCTAACATCAGGAACCGGGCGGTGCGGGAAGATATCACCCCCAGAAGGTGTGAGGATTGGGGACTCGCTGGATTAGGTCACAGTCTCACTCTGTGTTGTCAAATCTTAGGCTGTTCTCTAGGATGCTCCTGATCTCCTTATTGCCAAGACAGCAATGTTGCCTGGAGGGTTACATGGTGCAGAAGCCTAGTAGCCAGGATGGAAGCCAGGAAAACCTTTTCCTTCAGGTTTTAAAGGATATGGAGGCCTTCAGGGAACAGCATCAGGATCTTTGAGGGTAACTGTGATGGGAGTCTTGGTTAGTAAGCCGTCAGGGATGGTGGGACCCAGAGTCACGGTTAGTGAGTGGTCAGGGATGGTGGGACCCAGAGTCACGGTTAGTGAGTGGTCAGGGATGGTGGGACCCAGAGTTTGGAAGGAACATGCTAGGTGACAGAGGGGTCTTCAGTAGGCTCTGTGGAGGGGAATTGATCTGTTCCAGAGCTATGGTCCCTAATATTATTAACTCGACAGAATTGAGAACCACCTGTGAGATGGGCCTCTGGCAAGGGAGTGGGTATTGATTATATTAATTGAAATGGGAAGACCCACCCACAGTGGGCAACACCTTTCCCTGGCTGGGATCCCAGATGTAAACGGAGAAAGTGAGTTGGGCAAGCTTTCATTGTTCTCTGCCTTCTGATTGCAGCTGCAGTATAAACAGATGCTTCCAGAACTTTGACCATGCCTTCTGCACCATACAGGAATGATATGCTCTTGAGCTCTGAGCCAGAATGAGCCCTTTATCCCTTAGGTGTCTTTCCTCAAAGGTAGTTTATCATCATAGTAACAGGAAAATAATGTTAAAGAACAGCGAGAGATATGTATAATACAGACATACAATCACACACATATACACATACACAGATATATACACACATACATATACCACATACTACACACTACATACATACACACATACATATACACATACATACACCCATACATATACACACATACATATACACATACATACACCATACATATACACACATACACACACATATACACACACAGAGGCATGCATACACACAATTTAAAAAACAAAATAGCTGGAGCTGGAGAGATCTAGAGGTCTTGAGTTCAATTCCCAGCACCACATGGTGGCTCACAACCATCTGTAATGGGATCCAATGCCCTCTTCTGGTTTGTCTGAAGACAGCAAGAGTGTACTCACATACATACAATTAATAAACAAATCTTTTAAAAAAAATAGCTTTAAAAATATGATGAAATAGGTGGTGGTGGTGTACATATTTAATCCCAGTACTTGGGAGGCAGATCTCCGTGAGTTGGAGGCCAGCCTGATATACAGAGTGAGTTCCAGAAGAAACCCTGTCTTTTTGTTGTTGTTGTTTTGTTTTTTGGATTTGGTTTTTTCGAGACAGGGTTTCTCTGTGTAGCCCTGGCTGTCCTGGAACTCACTCTGTAGAGCAGGCTGGCCTCAAACTCGGAAATCCACCTGCCTCTGCCTCCCAGAGTGCTGGGATTGCAGGCATGCGCCACCACTGCCCGGCTGAAACCCTGTCTTAAAAACCAGAAGAAGGAAAGGAAGGAAAGAAAAGGAAAGGAAAGGAAAGGAAAGGAAAGGAAAGGAAAGGAAAGAAAAGAAAAGGAAAGGAAAGAAAGGTGTTTGACACCAAGCCTGAATTAACACCCCCCACCCAGTGCCAGTACAGCAGAGGAAGAGCTAGGTCCTCTACACAAGTGCCATGGTCTGCATGGGTAGTGCTGTGTGTGTGTGTGTGTGTGTGTGTGTGTAAATGTCAAAAAGAAAGTATGTTATTTTATTGGCTTATTGTCTATAGTTCCCAATCCTTAGACTGTAAACTCATAATTAATGGCTTGTATGTTTGAATATGTATGTTTGAGTATGTATGTTTTTCCTGTGTGTATGTATGTGCACCACGTGTGCACCTGGTGCCCTTGGAGGTCAGAAGAAGGGACTGGATTTCCGCTACGGAGCTACTACATAGGTGCTGAGAACTGTGTGTCCCCTGCAAGAGCAATAAGTGCTTTTAACCATGGAGACATCTCTCCAGCCCCAGACTGAAGAGTAATCAGTGACAAAGGAAAGAAAGAAAGAAAGAAAGAAAGAAAAAAGTATCATTTACTACCTAGCAGAGAAAAAATTGTGAGATAATTAAAAATATTTTTCTTTAGGGATCTAGGGGAAGGGGAAAACATGATCAAAATATATTGCATGAAAATGAAATTTTTTTCCCTCTGGGTATGGTGGCACAATGCTTTTTAATCTTACCACTTAGGGGGCAGAAGCAGACTGATTCCTGAATTCAAATCATAGTGAGTTCCAGGCCAGCCAGGGTTATACAGTAAGACCTGTCTTAACTAACCAAATCATCAATCAATAATTTCTCCTGTAGTCATATTTTTGGTTTCTTTAAAAAACCCAGTTATGTTATGTGAATGTTTTTGTTTTAATCCCAGTGTGGGATAAGAGTCTGCTTCAGAGCGGGTGATTATGATTTGCCTTTAACCTTCTTTCTATCCTGCCTTATGTTGAGGGGTTGGGAGTGTTGGGCTTCAGGAATCACCACACAAACCATACAAACATTGATCTCAATTAAGCAAGAGTAATTTATTGAATGCACACTCCAAGACTGATCAATCAGGACCACAAAAAGGACCTGGAGCCTAAATGTGGCACCAGTCTGTCCTCAGAGCAGACTTTCCATAGGAAAAATTAGGTTCAAAAGTTCAAAGACAGAAGTGGTACAACGTTTTTGGCTAATTAGACTAAGTATTATCAGATATCCTTTGAGCTGATTGGTCCTAGTGAACTAAGAGGGGTGGAGAGCAGGGGAATTTCAGAACATTGAGAGAATAGAGCATAAGTAATTCAACATAATTTTTTGGCTTATTAGTAGCGTTCTTCAGTGTCAGCTATGGATAATTACATCTGGAAAGTGGAGTCTGAGAACCTAACCTTAATTTTACCTTATGAGCGAAATGGTAACTGAATACAAAATGGCTACAGCTATGTTAAAAGGAGAAGGCCTCAACAGGAAGGAATTAGGGTGGAATAAGGGTTGGAAGATTGGTAGATATGAGAACTTAATAAAGTAGCTGAATGACAATAACAACAAACAACAACAAACAACAACAACAACAACAACAACAAAAGCCAACTTTCCTCTACCATTTTCCTTAATTCCTAAGGGGAAAGGGTTAAGGTTTGTTGTTTTTTTTTTAAAACTCACATCACAAGGCCTGATTTTCCCAATACCAAATTTTATTCCAACAGATGCTGAAAAGACCAAGGATTCAGTCAAAATAAATGAGGCAATATTTATAGAAAATGAATAAAAACAGCATTCAAATGTACTGAACTTCACTTAAAGATAAATGCAAATTAAATCTATACCAAAATGGCATTTTTTTTCTCGTAACAGACTGACAAAGATCAACTTTGCTAGCGAGTGCCAAGTTGCCACTCACAGGGGTTGTATCAGTTTCCTCCCCAAGGCAATTTGGCACTGGCACACACAGTCACAACTGCGAGTCCTTAGGAGTTCCCTGCAGACAACACTGCTGCATAAGACGGAATTTACATAGTAAAGGTATCTACACCCACATTGTCCCAAATGCAACTGAAACGTGAACATGCAACAGATTAAACGACTTTGTCATACAGTGCTGTGTACAAATAAGACAGTACCTCAAAATATGAATGTATTAGATTACCAAGTCCTCAAATTGGACTTTTATTTTTTTAGACAATGTTTCATGCAACCCAGACTGGCTTTATCCTCACTATGTAGCCAAGGATAACCCAAGACATCTCTATCACCCTGCCTCCACTACCAAGTACTGGGATTGCAGGCATGTACTCTTACTCCTGGCAGAAAAACATTAAAAACAATAATGAGGAGAAACTGGCAAGGGTGGCCACACACACACACACACACACACACACACACACACACACACGTCTAATTGCAGCTGCCAAGGAAATGAGGGAGACTAGTCCCTCGCTACAGTACACGACTACTCCAGGCAACCCAGCAAGATGTCTCATAATAAAATTTTTTTAAAAGGGTTGAAAGTGTTGCTTAATGACAGAGAGCATCTGTCTTGTGTGGTATCCAGTGTTCAATCCTCATCAGTGAAAAGGAAGAGTGAGGGAGGAGGGAGAGTGGTGGGGAGGGAGGAGGGAGAGTGGTGGGGAGGGAGGAGGGAGAGTGGTGGGGAGGGAGGAGGGAGAGTGGTGGGGAGGGAGGGAGGGAGGGAGGGAGAGAAGTGGGGGAGGGAATGTGTTGTAAAGCTAGTGCTGGGGTGGGTGTATCTCAGTGTTCCAGCACATGCTTAGATGTCCAGTGCAGCACACACATCCCAAAAGAATAAACCAAAAACGGGAAAATGCCTGTCTCTAGAACTGTAAAACAGGTTTCTGGGGGCTGGAGGGATGGCTCAGCGATTAAGAACACTGGCTTCTCCTCCAGAGGCCTTGAGCTCAATTTCCGGCAACCACATGTAACACACCACCATCTGTAATGGGACCTGACGCCCTTTCTGGCATGCAGGCGTGCATGCATGCATGCAAATAGAGCATCATATGCACACATAAATCTTTTTACAAAAAGGTTTCTAGGCTGATGATGTAGCTCAGTGGTAGGATTCTTGCCTATGATGTGTGAGGCCCCGAGTTCTTTCTCCAGCAGCACAAAACAAAAACAAAACAAAACAACAACAACAAAACCCCAAGAGCCTAGGGATGGGCTCAGTGGTGGAATGCATGCTTAGCACCTGTAAGGGCCTGGGTTCGAACCCCAGCACAACCATTCCTTGGGCTGGAGCAATAACTCAGGCAGTAAAATGCTTGCTACACAAGCTTAAGGACGTGAGTTTGATCCTTACCACCCTTGCATAAAAGCTGAGCGTGGCTCCCCCTGTAGTCCCAGTACCGGGGACGGAGAGACAGGTGTATCCCTGGGGCTTGTTGGCCAACCAGTTTAATCAAAATTGGAAGCTCTGGGTCCAATGAGAGACCTTGTCTCAAAAAGTTAAGGTGGAGGGCCTGGCAAGATGGGTCAGTGAATCGAGGGCTTGCTGTACAGGCCTGCTGACCTGAGTTTAATCTCTGGAACCCCTGTAAAGATGGAAGGAGAGAACCAATTCCTCCAAGTTGTCTTCTGACCTCCACATGTGTCATGGCATGTGTGCACCCGCCCACATAATAATAATAAATAAAAATAAACAATGCAGCAGCTAATCCAGGTTCAAGAGAGAAAGGTACAGCAGCCACGTGTGGGTTTGCCAGATGTGTACCACAAAGGCCGTGGGGGATTTGAAGCACGGGGTTGGTGTGGTGGTGACCCGCCACTGGGAACCTAGCGAGCTGGGCGTAGAGACTGTGGAGTTCAGAGTTAGAATCTCCACGAGATAAAAACAGGTCGACCATTGCCTGCCAATGTATGGCCAGCCAGGCCACCGGGCAGAGGCACAATTGCGGGAATGTGCCGGTTCTACATTTTTAATAATTAACTCAACAGGGTGACAAGGACTTCCAAAATGATGAGGACAATCTAAAGTATAACCACCCCAGATCCATGCAAGTTCACGGAGGGCTCTAGAATAAAGAGCTTTTATGTCCCTGAGACCAAATGCCTAAGAAAAGTAACTTGAAGGAGGGGAGATTCATTGGCTCATAGCTTCAGAGGGCTCTTGCGTGTGGACAGACAGGCGTACATGAGCAGGCACGGCATGACCAGGAATGCTGAAAGAGAAAACATAATTTGTAAATAGCACTTTTAAAAAGAATTTATTTTTATTATATGTGCATTGGTGTTTTGCCTGCCTGTATGTCTGAGGGTGTCAAATCTTGGAGTAATAAACTGTTGTAATGTGTGTGTTGGGAGTTGAACCCAGGTCCTCTGGAAGAGCATTCAGTGCTCTTAACCTCTGAGCCATCTCCCAGTCCCATAAAACCATAATTTAAATTTACTTTTTTTTTTAATCTAACAGAAAAACAAGTTAAGGTTTAATAACATTTACTAAGTAGAGTGACACTAGTCTACACCTTGGAATTTTTGGTCACACCTGGGAACAGGGGAGGCCGCCATGACATCTAGGTGGGGGGGGGGGGCTGAGAGCTTCTTACAGGGAGGATTATATGTGCTTGTTCAAAATCCTGTTGTGTGGGTTACTTTCTGCCAACTTGACAGGAACCTAGGAAGAAAGGAGCCTCGCAGAGGGCTGACTCCATCAGATCGGCCAGAAGGCATGACTACTGGATGCTCATTGAATTGCTGATTAGTTTTCGAGGGTCCAGCCCACTGTGGACAGATTCTCCTTTGGGCAGGTGGTTCTGGGAGGTATAAGAAACCCAGTTGACCAGCAGTGTCCTACTTCGGTGCCTGCCCTGACTCCCTCTGTGATTGACAGGAATAGACCCCTTCCTCTCCTTGTTGTGTTTTGTTTTTTTTTTTTTTTTTTTTTTTTTTTTTTTTTTTTGTCACTGCAATGGAGAACTAACTGGGACACCTGTGGCATGCTTGCTTCTCTGTGTTCTAGACTTCATATTTGCTCCAATAAATGGATTTACGTTATGCTCTCGGGATTTAACTTTCCTAATCTCCCCAAATAGATGAGAGGCTTAAGAGCCTGTACAGAAGAAGCTGACGATTACAAATGATCCTGGGGCGTGGCATCCTCTGTGCAAACTCTGACGGCCCAGTGTGAAGAGGGAATTGGCGGAGGGATGAGGACACCTTTTCAGGAGAGGCTACTCCCACGAGCATTGTTCATTTGCTTTAGGGCTGAAGAACAGGCTGGCTTCAAACCCCCGTGTCCCGTATCAGCCTCTGGAACTCTGGGATTAGATGGCCATAAGTGCACATTTTGAAGACAGACGCTTGGAAATGTTCTGATCTTTAAGTGACTCTGTTTCTAGTGACCGTGCATGTGACATCTTTAAAACCAAAATCTCCTGCCAGATGCGATGATATTCATCTGTAATCCTAGCATTTAGGAGACAGAAGCAGAAGGATCAGGGATTGGAAGTTATCCTTAGCTACACAGCGAACTCAAGACCAACCCGGCAAGGCAGCCATGGGGCCAGCCTTGTCTCCACAGAATGGACAAAATAAATCCTTACCTGCACACTTAAAAATCCACTGGCTATGCTTGCAGGTGACCTGGGTTTGATTTCCAGCACCCCCACGGTGTTTACAACCATCCGTAACTCCAGTTCCAGGAATCTGATGTGCTCTTCTGAACTCCCCCAGTACGAAGCATGGATATAGTGCATGTATGTACATGCAGGTAAGACACTCACACATAAAATATAATAAATAAATCTCATTTTAAAAAGTGGATGAAACAGAATTTTCAAAGCCATTAAAAATATTCCAAAAAAGTTTTCAGTGTGTTTAGAATCTGCCAAAAATATAAAATATAATACTTTGTGATTATTTTACAGAAACACCTGATAAACATCAGGAAAGATAGGAACTTATTCACCCAATTTCAATAAGAAGCCTTCAAATATAGAACTGAAAAATGACTAGTTTTATTGAGTGCAAAGCCATAGATTTTTAAAATGGAGATAACAAATCCTCATAAAAGCTGACATATTGTAATAAACCTCTGTGTGCCCATTATTCAGCCGATGCACATATCACCCACTGAAGACCATTCCTTCTGACAGTCCCCCAAACACAGGAAAGAAAAAGAATTTAAAACCAAGAATTAAATGACTGCTACATAAAATGTGAAGTCACTTTTGAAAAATAATGAATCTTTGGCATTAATAAACTGAACACTTAAAGATGGTTGGGTTGGTGAATGTTATCACTACAATCAAAACTAAAAACAAAGGCCGTGGTTGGAGAGATGGCATAGTGGTTATGAGCACTGGCTGATCTTCCCGAGCATCTGATTCCCAGAGCACATACAGTGTCTCCCAACTATTTTTAACTCTAGTTCCAAGGATCCAGCATCCTCTTCTGGCCTCCACAGGTATCAGGCATACATAATGCACAGACATATGCATGGAGATAAAACCCATACTCATAAAAACAATAGCAATAAAGTAAAGGGGTAAAGTGAACGTGGTCCTCTAGCATCCACACAAAAGCCCATTAGTGTGGGGAGAGGCAGCGGAGTCAGGCTGACCCTCAGACAGACAGGTAGCCAGCCTCGCCAATTGGTGTGCTCCGAGCTCAGGGAGGGACCCTGTCTCAAAAATAAGCTGGGCAGCTGAGGAAATGGCTCTGTGGTTAACAGCATGTACAGAGGGCCCACACTTGCTGCTCAGCCCCCAGACTGAGAGACTTGCACTTCCTGTAGCTCCAACGCCAGAGAATCCGATGTCCTTGTGGTCACTTGCACACACCACACACAGATACATAGTACAATTCCAAATAAAACCTAACAAACTGAAACACAGTAAGGTGGGAACCCAGAGAGGAGAACACTTAGCATCGGTGTTTTAGGGTCTCTATGCACTCACACACACACAAAACAAACAAACAAACAAACAAAAACAGACTCATGTGCACACTTGTCAACACACCTCCAAAAAGAAATAGAAGTGATAAACATCTTTGAATGTGTGATAAACACCTTTGAATGTTTTTTTATGGTGAACAGCTGGACTCAGTTGATGACCCAATCTTGTCGGTAGCTTAAGGCCATACTAATCACAGCCTGTGGAAACTACATTACCAGCATGTTCACCCTGACCACATCAGTGTCAGAGAAGTCTCCCAGACTGTCGGACCTCCAATATTGACCTTGACAAACACAACAGATGCAGGTGCATGTCTTCTGTCTCATCATCTCTCTGCTGTCCGAGGAACCGCATGACGGCAGAGCCTCGATGCCTGTTTATTCCCAGGGGGCCCAGAGCTGTGTGACTCCAGCGTCCAGCAGAGGATCGACACTGGTCTTTTCAGCACGACTTGCTCGGCCTTCCAACCCTTTTTGCTTTCCTTTGGCTGAGACAAGATCTTTTCCATTTTTATTGCCATCTTGGTGGCCATGATTTTTAAATTTTTTGTTGAGTTTTGGTAACACAAAAAAGTAGATAAAGATTCTATCCGTGGACTTACAGAATGCCTTAGCCAACATCGTGGTATTGCTTCTGGTACCAACTTTTGTCTTAGGGTTTTACTGCTGTGAAGAGACACCATGACCAAGGAAACTCTTGTAAGGACGACATTTAATTAGGGCTGGCTTACAGGTTCAGAGGTTCAGTCCATTATCATCAAGGGGGGAGCATGGCAGCACCCAGGCAGGCATGGGGCAGGAGGAGCTGAGAGTTCTATCTCTTCATCTGAAGGCAACTAGAAGACTGGCTTACAAGTGGTTAGGAGGAGGGTCTTAAAGCCCCCACCTCACAGTGACACTCTTCTTCCAACAAGGCCACACCCCCACCACTCCCTGGGCCAAGCAAATTCAAACCACCACAATCATCATAAATTACCCATTTCTTTCTTTTTCTTTTCTTTTTTCTTTCTTTTTTTTTTTTTTTTTTGGAGACAGAGTTTCTCTGTATGGCCCTGGCTGTCCTGGAGCTCACTCTGTAGACCAGGTTGGCCTCGAACTCAGAAATCCACCTGCCTCTGCCTCCCAGAGTGCTGGGATTACAGGCGTGCGCCACCCCTGCCCGGCAACAAACTACACATTTCATGTTTTGTGAGTACCCTGGCTATGCTCATCCTGAAATCACAATTCTCCTTCCAAATATTAGTGTCACATGTGTGTACCACAATGCCCCAGCCACACTTATTTTAAAATGTTTTTAATTATTCTTATTTTATGTATGGGTGTTTTGCCTGCATACATTTCTGTGTGCCACATGCATGCTTGGTGCCCACGTTGGTCAGAAGAGCACTAGACTGAAGTCACAGACAATTTCTGAGCCATCTCACTTGGCCCTGCACTTCCTTTTAATGCCTGTGTGTGGGACACATGTCTGTGTGCAGCACACATCTGTAATAAAGCACCCTGAAGCTCTAGACCAAAGACAGACCCTGTCTCAAAGGAGCTGGGTGGCATCCTGAGGCTCTCTGGGGCTATCCTCCAGCCTCCACATATATTCACATATTTATGCTACTTCCATACACACATACGCACAACAATGAATTGGGGGTCTGGGGAGATGGCTCTGTCAGTAAAGTGCTTGTTGTACAATCCTGAGGACCTGAATTTGGACTCCCAGCACGCACATAAAAAAAAAAAAACAAAAAAGCAGTGTGGTAGCCTCTATAATCCCAGAGGCTAGGGAGGTGGATGCAGGAGGATTCCAGGGCTTGCTGGCCTGCCAGTCTGGCCAATCGCTGAACTCCAGGTCCAGTGAGAGACTGTCTCAAAAAAATTAAAAAAAAAAAAAAAAAAAAAGCAACACCTGAGACTCATTTCTGGCCTTCATGTACACACACACACAAACACACACTCCCAAACCCACAAAAAATGAGTTGAGGTACTATTTGGAAAACTAGAAAATAATGTCCATCAGCAGACTGGACCAACTAGGATATCTCCAAGCAGGAGGGCACTGACATAGGGGTGTAACTGAACGGAGAAGAGTGACATGTTACCAACATGAATAGATAGTTATTTTAAATAAATTTACATGGAAAATGCCTTTGAAGATGGTAAAGTACAACATGTAAAACAATGTGATTCAGTGTTTATGGATATGTAGGTAGACAGGCATTCTGCATACAGTAACAAACTTAAAAAAAAAAAAAGAAAAACAAAACTTGGGGCTGGAGAGATGGCTCAGCGGTTAAGAGCACTGACTGTTCTTCCAAAGGTCCTGAGTTCAAATCCCAGCAACCATATGGTGGCTCACAACCATCTGTAATGAGATCTGGTGCCCTCTCCTGGAGTGCCTGAAGACAGCTACAGTGTACTTACATATAATAACTAAATAAATCTTAAAAAAACCAAAAACCAGAAACTCTAAGAATGATGATGAGTACCAAACTCAGAAATATTGGAAGAACCATTTCAAAACGTGTATGTGTGTGTGTGTGTGTGTGTGTAACAATGCAGAAGGTAGAAGTTGTTTTTTTTTCTTTTAATAAAGATACAAAGTAAAGAAATAGAACACTTTCCACAAGAGTAGATCTGTCTGTGACCTTTTCGCTCCTTGTGGGTCTTCCCAGGCAGTCTGTGCAAGTCCAGAACAAATACTCTTGGCTGCTGTTTCAGCGCTCAGCTCCCAGTGTCCGTCCTGGCTGGCTCACAGGATCTGTAACACCTTCAGGGGATCCAACTCCCTCTCTGCCTCCACAGACACTCACACACATACACACAATTTTTTCTTTTATTATTTTATTTTTACAGTACCAGAGATCATATCTATCACATCAAGAGGCTAGGTCTCGGCAAGCACTCTACCACTGAGCTTTGCCCTCAAGTTTTCTCCTATAAGCTTTTGTTATCTGTTTATATGACTATTTTCTGACACACACCACTGATGCTTTTGTAATGAGCCAGCCAATCAGGGTATTCTTAATATTTAAGGTGTTTGTGCTGTCCTCTAATTTCCGGGGATGGACTTCCTGCCTCAGACAACCCAGCGGCTAGGACTAGAGCTGGCTTCTCATCCAGCTTGTTTGTTGATTTTGATGCTGTACTGTGGTTATGGGAGAGAATACTGTTAGGTAGACTGGACAAAGGCATTCAAGACTCTGCGTTTGGGGCAGGAGAGCTAGCTCGGAAGCAAAGAGTGTATATTGCTCTTCCAGACAATGAAGCTCAGTTCCCAGCGCTTACATTAAGTGGCTCATAACCAATGGTAATTTCAGCTTCAAGGATCCAATGTTGATAGATTCCTCAGGAACCCACACCCATATTCACACAGTGACACACACTAAAGAAAATCTTTCTTAAAAGTCTGCTCTTTGAAACTACATCTGTGAGGTTTCTTTCCTTTTCTTTTTGAAGGATGAATCTTAGGTAGTTCAAGCTGGCCTTGAACTGACGACCCTCCACCTTCGTCTGCCAAGTGCTGGGACTGTAGGCAGGCATCGTTATCATCCCCAGCTTCTGTTTTTTGAAAATAAAATGTCTGTATGTGGTACGTCCCTGACTTGAGGGCTCAGCATTGACCTCAAACTATAATGCTTAACTGAGGTGTCTCTCAGATGATTTACCGATACAGACTCACCTACTTATAAGAGAGTTCGTGAGTTAGAAGGAGGGTATGTGGTATAGAAGCAAGGCTTACCATGTGTAAGGGCCTAGATTCAACCTCAGCACCCAAAGAACAAGAAAAAGGTGTATGGGGTGAGCCTTTGGGGACCAACTCTTCTAATGCTGTTTTAGTCAGGGTTTCTATTCCTGCACAAACATCATGACCAAGAAGCAAGTTGGGGAGGAAAGGGTTTATTCAGCTTACACTTCCACATTGTTGTTCATCACCAAAGGAAGTCAGGACTGGAACTCAAGCAGGTCAGGAAGCAGGAGCTGATGCAGAGGCCATGGAGGGATGTTTCTTATTGGCTTGCTTCCCCTGGCTTGCTTAGCCTGCTCTCTTATAGAATCCAAGAACACCAGCCCAGAGATGGCACCACCTACAAGGGGCCCTCCCCTCTTGATCACTAATTGAGAAAATGCCTTACAGCTGGATCTCATGGAGGCACTTCCCCAATGGATGCTCCTTTTCTCTGTGATAACTCCAGCCTGTGTCAAGCTGACACACAAAACCAGACAGTACAAATGCCATATTATTTCCTTCCTATCTCTTTTTTCTCTCTCCCTCCCTCTCTCCTTCCTTCCCTCTCTCCCTTCCTCCCTCTCTCTCTCTCCCTTCCTCCCTCTCTCTTTTTCTTTTTTTCTGAAACAGAGTTTCACTATGTAGCCCCAGCTGTCCTGGAACCCACTATGTAGACTACACTGGCCTCAAACTCACAGAAATCTTCCTGTCTCTCTGCCTTTCAAATGCTGGGATTAAATTTGTGCACCACTACAGAATTTACCGCCATATTCTTACTTAGCATTCAGAAGCCATGAGACTAAAACTTAAAAATTCTGTATTTCTACATTTGTATTTGTGATATTCCATTTAGTGCCCATTCATTTGCTTTATCTCAACACTGATAAGAGTACAGAATTCTTTGAGGAGGCCCTTAACCATCCCCTTCCCCTCTCCTCCACCTCTCTTGAATATCTCCTATTTAAGGCCTCCTGTTTCATCTGCAGGGATCTCTAGAGGTTACCCTAACAAGCCTTTTCATAGTTTTTCTGCCAGGCTGCCTTGTCTCAGTCTCTCAAATGCTGGGGCTAGAGATGCTGCCATGCCTGGCAAACTTATTCATTTTCCAAGAAAGTTAAAGCCCCCCACCCCCCCGGATCCCTCAACTCTCCATTCCTGGCCCCCAACACCCTTCAACAGGAAAAATTAATGGCTTAGGGGTCCAGTCATACCTTCACCAAAACTTTATCTCAATTTGGATATGGTGGTGCTAGCCTGTAATCCCAATACTTGGGAGGCAGAGACAGGAGGTTTACAAGTTCAAAGAAAAGAAATAGACTGGGTCCCAGGCAAATCTGGATTACATAGCAAGACCCTGTCTATTTTTTTAAAAGACATTCTTTTTTGAGACTTATTTATTTATTATATGTAAGTACACTGTAGTTGTCTTCAGACACCCCAGAAAAAGGCATCAGATCTCATTATGGATGGTTGTGAGCCACCATGTGGTCGCTGGGATTTGAACTCAGGACCTTCAGAAGAGCCATCTCTCCAGCCCGCAAGACCCTGTCTTAATACCACTACCTCCACACAAAGAATCACCCATTTACCTCTGGGCTGGAGAGTTGGCTCAGATGTTAAGAGCACTGGCTACTCTTCCAGAGGACCCTTGTTTGATTTCCAGCATTCACATGGTGGGTCACAAACATCTGTGTTTTAAGGGATCTTCCTACTCTTCTGGACTCCCTAAGGGCATTAGGCATAATGCTAAACAAACATACATGCAGGCAAAATACTCATACACATAGAATTATGTCACTAAAGTGTTGTTATTTCTATAAATACCTATTCCCATTGGATTGACTGGCCCCCTAGGGAACATAGATTTTTTGTGACACTCATCTTTGAATTGTCAGCCTTGTAACAATGTCATGGTGAATTCAGTAAGTATCCAGTAAAGGAAGCAGTTGGAATAAAGGCTCCTACACAGCTTCCTCGTCTGTAGTTTGGGTCTAGCCCATCTCAGGCCAGAGCTGGCATTCTATAGGCAACCAAAGCAGTTGGCAATTTGATTCTGCTGGTAGAGTTCTGTCCCCGTTGGGTTCTCTCTGACGGTGTATAGTTTCCTTACCCTTAAAAAAAAAAGGTCATTGGTGTTTTGCCTGCATGTATGTCTGTGTGAGGGTGCTTGATCCCCTGGAAGTGACACACAGCTGTGAGCTGCCACCTGAGGGCAGGAAATTGAACCCAGGGTCCTTAGAAGAGCAGCCAGTGCTCTTACCAGCTGAGCCATCTTTCTAGTTTCCTTATCTTTTAATTGAACATAAAAGCATCTCCTCACTGGGTTGTTGGGAAGATGGCAACAGATACTTCATGAAAACCTCTTAACACAGTCCCTGGCAGAGGACAGAATGTGTTCCCCGGGCTGGCTGTCACATGTCTACATGACACATGCTACAGTCGTTTGGGAAGAGGGGAACTGAGAAAATGGCCCTCTACATGACTGGCTTGTGGGACGTTTTTCTGATTAGTGATCGATGTGGGAGGGCCCAACGTATTGCGGGTGGTGCCACCCCTGGGCAGATGTCTCCTGAACATGGCAGGAGAAGCAAGCCACCAAGCAGCGATCTTCCACGGCTCCTGCTTCCAGGTTCCAACCTTGAGTTCCTGTGACTTCCCCTTAGTGATGGGGGTGTGACCGAGAGTGGAAGCTGAAATAAACCTTTTCTCCCCTAGTTGCTTTCGGCCATGATGTCTTATCTCAATACAAACTCTTGGTCACTCCTCAAAGGTATACACTTGAGAAAACATGGAAGCAATGAGTAAAAGCAATGACTCCGAAGCTGCTTGTTTGACCGCTGAGAACCTACTACGCGTCTCTGTACGGAGATGAGTCAGAGAACGTCTTCGGAAAATTGGGTTTTCAGGGAGGGCGGCTTGGAATGGCAGCGACGGTGGTATTGCGGACACAAGACTCAGTGGGGCATCCTGGTTTTCCATTCCACTAGTGCCTGCCGGCCGCAGCGCAGCAGAAGCAGAAGCGCTGGAATCTGTGGTGAGAGACTGTCCTCCGAGCTCTCGGTCGCGTGGCTGGCAAAGATTTTTAATCCGATCGCTGCCAACTATAACGAGCCCGTTCAAAACTCACCTGCCGGACTTCCTGGGGACCCACGCGACCACGCTTACACCCAGAGGCGCTTGCTGCGAGGACTTGCGGCGAGGATATAGGGATGCCTCTGCCGGCGGGTTACAGCCCGGCTCGCTGGGGTGGAGGCTCCCTCTCCGGGCATGCGCGCTGGGCCCGTGGCGCGGCCCGTCAGGCACTGCGGTAGGCACCCTCGGGTCCGGCAGGACCCTGTCCCCAGCATGGCGGCGCCCAGCGAAGTGGCCGCCGCAGATCTCGGTGAAGGCGATGGCGGGGGTTTTGGATCCTGGCTTGACAGACGGTTGGAGGCGCTGGGAGTAGACCGAGACGTTTACGCTGCTTACATACTTGGCGTCCTACAGGAGGAGGAGGAGGAAGAGAAGCTGGACGCCCTACAGGGTATCCTCTCTGCTTTCCTGGTGAGTAGAGTAGTCCGGACACATTATTCTATCAACCTCACGGAGACATCTGGGAACCTCTTTCGTTACTTCACATCTCTCTTCTTCTTTTGCTATCACGAAGGCTTAGTGGTTTCACCGGGAAGAAGCATAACTGAGGGAGAAGTCGGCTGCTGCGCCCTAGCCAGATTTTTGGGTTGCAGGTGCATAGAAAGGATGGGATTCCCACATTCCGGGCAACAAGGCTCCCTGGGGTGCCTTTGGATGTGCTAGAGTGTGTCCTGAAGCCATTGAGATGTGTAAAAATGGCAGTTTGATCATAAACGTCTAATAGTTGCATTTCCCTGGTTTGCGATGTTCAGAGAGGAAGATAAAATGTTTTTGAGATATCTGCCCATTATAGGGTAGTCTCAAGGCTGTCCTATGACAAAAGACTGTGGGAAGTTCCCTCTTGATTCCAATTTCAGTAAGTAGTCATCAGTTGGTAAAGTAATGGAGATCTTTTCATGATAAGCAACACTGAGAAATTCAGTAATTATTAATGTGTTGGGTGGGGCGGTACCCTGTGATGAGACAGACTTGAAACAGGTAAGGTATTTGCCTGGAATGGTGGCTGGTGGATGCCTTTAATCCCAGCACTCATGAGGCAGATGCAGGCCAATTTCTGTGACTTCAAGTCCAGCCTGGTTTACACAAAGACACCCTATCTCAAAAAAACAAAACAACGGGCTGGGCGGTGGTGGTCCACGCCTTTAATCCCAGCACTTGGGAGGCAGAGGCAGGCAGATTTCTGAGTTTGAGGCCAGCCTGGTCTACAGAGTGAGTTCCAGGACAGCCAGGGCTATACAGAGAAACCCTGTCTCAAAAAAAAAAAAACAAAACAAAAACAAAAACAAAACAAAACAAAAGAAAGAAAGAAAAAGAAAAGAAAAAAAGAAAGAAATTTGTAATTTAAAGCTGTATTTATGTATCAGGTGATCAAGATGCCCCCCCCCCTTCCTTCCTTGTCCCAACAGAAACAGATTATGTGTATACATTAGATTCCCTACCTCTCTTGCCTGGGACTGTCCTGAAGAGTCTTTCTTTTTAATATAATCGAGTTGGGGGCTGGGAAGATGGCTCCGTAGTTAAGAGCACTTGTTGCTCTTACAGAGGACCTGCGTTCCATTTCCAGCACCCACACGGTGGCTCACAACTCTCTGTAACTCTAGTTTAAGGGGTTTGGACAACTTGTTCTGACCTCCATGAGTAACGGGTACGCATGTGGTGCGCAGGCAACATACAACCAAAATACACACACACATAAAATAAAATGAGTGCAAATCTAATAAATGAATAAATACAATCATCTCAAAAGTAACATTTGCTGCATCTACACTAAACACCATAGAAACTGTTATCCTCACACAGGGTTTGGGCATCTCTTGAAAACCAAATTGCTACTGTAAGAGTCAACCCACCATCAAAAGCTTTGTTCTTTGTTGTCTATCACAATAAGCAGGTTTGGAGAATGGGTTTATCTAGTGTCCTTAAAGTCAATATTCAGGGATTAGTAAAGAGAATCAAAAGGTATGGTGAGCATAGATATAATATGCATGTACATTCTTTTTTTAAAGAAAGATTTATTAATTTTATGCATATGAGTATATTGTAGCTGTTTCAAACACAACAGAAGAGGATTGGATCCCATGGTTGTGAACCACCACATGATTGCTGGGATTTGAACCTAGGACCTCTGGAAGAACATCAGTGCTCTTGACCGTGAGCCATCTCTCCAGCTCCTGGATGTACTTTCTTTATGTAAAGAAACAGAAGGAAGGGGTTTTTCTTTTTTTTTTTTCAAATCCAAAAGTAATTTTTAGGTATGGGGCACATGCTAGAGATGCTCACACCAAAGTCCAGTTCTTTGGGAATGTGCTGGAAATACAACACACTGATGCAGCTGTTCCTGATCCCACTGGCAAGAGCCTCTTGGTCTATAAACGGAAAAGAGCTAACACAGCTTGTGAGGAGCTTGGAGTTCAGCACAACACATTCTTCCCATTGACTCCGAATTTCAGATTATAAGAAGAAAGAATGAGAGGCAGTGACTTTGGGGCTTTATTTGTAGCTATGAGGTTTCCAGGGACTCCAGGAAGCAGTTGAGTTTGATACTTAGTGTTTTCCATGATGATGTTGATGGAGTCTGTGACTATTGCTAACAAGACCCAAGTACTTGTTCTAGACTCTTAGTAGAAGAGGCAGCATCAGCAAACAACACCAAGAATCATATTTGCTTCTTATTTGTCTCTTGCATAAACTGCAGAAGACAAAATTATTTTAAGAATGATTCCTCCCTCCCCCACATGTATCAAATTCAGATATCATGTTTAATTTTTTCATAGTTTCCTGAAACTCCATCTATATGTAGACTGTCTTTGGAGAAGAAGTGCAGGGAATCATAGTGAGGCAGGAGTCCTGTTGGTGAGGCAACTGAGAACATTTCTCTACAGAGAAAAAAAAAGACCGCAGAATATGGTCTATAGTCAATGCATAGTTCACAGCTCTGTTTGACTCCATGTAATGTCAGAGGCTCTTGACTTTTGTAGAAAATCCCATTCTTGGAGGAAGAAAATAGATTCATTGTTCAGGATTTGTTAGCAAGACTGTGAGGTAAGGTGCAAGGTAGTATACCCTCTCTCCCCTTTTCTCTCCAGCACTTGCACTAGATGATTAACTCATGCATCATGCATATATTTTTACTGCTAGAACTATTTTCTTCTTGATACTGCTTGAAGTGTTTGGAGGAAGAAAACAGACAGAAAGCCCTGCCACTGTGAAGGTGCTGTTCTAGAAAGGAAAGCCTTTACCACTGAGTTATCATCCTAGGTTAGGACTATAAGGTATGAAGTCTAATGAAGATTGATTTCATCACTGACTCTTAGCTCTCATCTTTGTGCCTTGAACATGGCAGACACTTAATGGGGTGCTAAATGGACTGCTTTGGATTAGAGGAGAGGACTGGGAGGAAAAGCTGGTTTGTCTTCCAGGACCGTTCTGTTTCTCTTGCCTCTCCCTTCCTTATCTAGAGCTGTTTTTCTTTGCTTGGTGGGTGGGTGTTATTGGACTGAAGTTGTGTACGTTAGCACCCCTGCTAAAAGGATGATGGGTAGGAGAAGGAATTTCTTGCTAATAAAAAGAGTATCTGCAACAAGTTGTGTTTGACTCTCACATTTCTGTGGGAGATGGTGTCTAATTGTTAAGAGCTGAGCTGGGAATAGTGATGTGTGTTAGTAATTCCAGCACTTGGCAAGCAAAGGCAGGAGGATTGCTGTAAGGTCAAGGCCAGCCTGGGCTACAGAGTGTGACCCTGTAGCCACCCACAGCAGGTGTGAGGACACAAGCCTTTAACACCCAGTGTAGCCGGACTTTGGCTACTTTGTGGGTTCTCCTTTGTTCCATCCTTTCAACCCCATACACTAGGTAAGGGAGAAGGAAGGATAGAGAGGAAGAAAAGAGACCCGTCAATAAAGTCAGGGGTCAGAAAGGGGCTGGCCCTACCCTAGACTGCTTCCGGTTGATTAGGAGCGCTGAGTTCCTTGGGGCAAGTTTGATCTTTGCTGTCAGAATGTCTAATTTCTTATTCTTGTTTCTTCTTTGTGTATGACTACTTCTTAACAAACCATCAACAACCCACCCCACCTCCTGGGGACCCATTCATTTATATACCCTCTAAAAAGTCCCCAGAATTCCAGACATCACAACAATCGCAGAAACTATTTGCCCGGCAAAGATCACACCCCTGCTAGAGCACGAGGATCATAGTCAGCTTCTCTGGACAATCTGAAGCAGCCCCACATCCCACACCTGTGATGCAAATGAAGACATGTTCTTGTAATATTTTTTTGTTTTCTAAAGAAACCAAAATTCCCATTAGACCCCTGTACTTGAAAGACAGAGTAAGAGGTTCATGGGCAACTTCAGCTACTTAGCAAGTTGGAAGTTAGCCTGGGCCATAAAAACTAAAACAAAACAAAAAAACCAAACCAACAAAACAAAATAAGGGTAGGATTTTGATTTAGGCAACAAGTTTTCCTCCAAAAAAAATAAAGTTAGGCAAGAGAAAAGGAGAAACACTTTAGCAATCTGTAACATGAAATGGAGACTATCATGAATAACAATGTAATAATATAGTATGTTTCAAAGATGTGTATTTTAGCTATTTTCCCACAGGAAACTGGTAGGCAGTGAATTAAGGAAATAATTAGATTGATTTAATCATTGTTTAGTATGTACATAATATCAGACTAGTGATGCGGCTCAGCAGGCAAAGGGGTTTTCTTAAGTGCTAATCACTTAAGTTGGATTCCTGAGACCCACATGGTGGAAGGAGGGAACCAACT